>NC_092816.1:91424449-92068199 GCF_023375885.2 Dermacentor andersoni | reverse complement strand
AAGTCTCCGGTTAATGCGCTAGCCTGTTTGACTTTTGTGCACGCTATTAAATGAGAAAGGTATAGAATATAGAATGCCTTGAATGCAATCCACAGGCTTTTCACAGTGCTATATGGCACAGTCTGGCTTCTCTCTCCTGTCCGCATTAGCCTTTTCGCAAAGTCCCTGCAATCATTCCGAAGCTGAAAAAACTACGCCCACGCCAGCCTCTCTCGCTATCCTTTGCAAATTATCGGACATGATGTGCATGCATGGAACAACGGCCACCTTGTTTGCTTTGATACTGTTGCTCTGCTCACTGAAGTTTGCGCTGCATTTCCTACTCACATTTTTAGCTACGGCGGTCAACAGGCCCAAATGATAGCCAGAGTCACTCACTTAGACGTTTTGCCTGGGCTTACAAGCTTGTTTCAAGCTTATGCTGACAAGACATCATCAATAAATTTTGTAAACACTAACTTATCACGACACGTTTTACCAATTTCGATTGAGCAGAAGTAGACGGAAGTACAGGCTTATTGCATCTAGGTTCGTAGCTTCAGCACACGTGTCTTGACGAGAAATACAATCCTATGTCTAAATATTTATAAAGTTGTCTTTAAGCAGTTCATGCCACAGCGTCAGAGGAGATAACTCTGACGCAAACATGATTAACGTTTCTGAAACCACCAAGTCAAAATCGTTAGCTTTGTTATGGGACACAGTTAAATAGGCATCTACAAATATAAACACAGTAGCGGCAACCGTATGATTAAAACGCTCGTGAAGGGCTTGCGCACGCTTTGCTTGAAATAGCTCACTCAAGCATGAAGCGATGCTTGATCCTATACATATGCTTTATCGCAGAAAGAAATAGCCATCTGGAATGATATCCTTGAAATGACCAGGTGAAATGTGATTACAGTGATCACATATGTGAGCTCTGTAATGTATCTTTATATGTTTATTGCTTTGGTTTTATTATCAATTCACTCTCATTGTATAAATAACACATGGGATTTAAAAAAAAGTCACCGCCCAAGTGATCCGTACAGATGGTTAAACAGTGAAGCTGAAACATCCTGCCCCGGTTTTTATCACTGGGTTTATTTCGACGGTTGAATAAACGAGGCCTGGTTGGCTGACGAAACCTCGGCACGCAGTTGCTGCTTGCACTCGGCTGCATAAGCACGTGCAGGCGTAGCGTTTGCAGGCGTGGTACGGCGCAGATGAGCTCGCTCTCGGTTCTGCTCTCGGCGTTGCTGATGGAAAGCGGCCTGCTCCTCAGGAGTACGTATGACGCATGACCTACCCATTTCGGAGCCGTAGAGATGCTGCTGCGCGCGTGCTCGGATGCGACGGAGAGCAACGACGTCACTAGTGGCGCAGCTAATATAACACCATCTAGATAGCACAAGGCATTTTCACTCCAATCTTACCCGTCTTGAGTACCATAGGATCTAACGGGGATGCTCCCGAGTAGGCAACAGTTATTTTGACGTCACCGCTTTCGTCACCCACGCCTTGCCAATGCAAATTTCGTGCGAGGTAGCTTGACGTCAGGCATCGGAGTAAACAGGCCTTGGGCTATCAGGTGGTGTTGACTAATCACGCGCCTCTCTTTCTATCTGTCTTTCTTTCGCGCATGCGCATGTGGTTGTTCCGGAGCAGTTTTTGGCGTGCAGGCGGCTGACAGACGGACGGACGGACGAATCGGCTAGTCATATACAGGTTCGCTGTAAGCGTTTAGTTGAAAGTGAACGCTGTATGAGTGCCTTATTCTCGCTCCCTGTCTTGTTACGCCACTTCTTATATATTCATAAAGCGTTGGAAAGCCGCTCAGCCTCTATTGTTCTTTAAGTTATCCGAATCCCTTTGCTGGTACACAAAATGTACGGTCTTATCACATCGGTAAAACTCACACCTTACTTTGTAACGATTACTCTTGCTGTAATTATGCGAGCAAACTTGAAGCGCACCATAAATTAACATTTTAGCTTCAGTTGACAACTTTATAAATATTTCTGTACCACGAGAGTTCTGGAGAAGCATGAAAATCGCCACGTTCTACTTTCGCTGTGGCACGTGTGCCTCATAAGTTCTGTTTCATAGGCTTGCAACATGATTCAAAAAGTGTCTGTCGGTATTGCCGCCGTTACTGTATCCATTTCAAGCGCGAATTATTTCTGTCCAATTGAGGTCTCCTTTGTCTTTATTACTCGGACTTTCACGTTTTCTTTTTTTCGTACCAATAACTTGTAGTTTCCTCTAAACACTTCCGTCACAGAATATTCAACTAAGGACTCTCAACTTCGAACTCGTACCTCGGCGCTCGCGATATCTGATAATTTTAGCTTCGTTTTTATACACAGAAAGCACGCTTCGCGCCTATCTGTTCCGGAAATGTGGGACAGAGCTTGCATTTATGGATTCTTCTCTTACATGTGTTAGAGGCACATGTCGAAGTATGGAGTAATGAAAAGAAATAAAATGAACCGAGTGAAATCCTACACACAAGTCAGGTAGAATGAAGACGCCAGGTTAAATTGAACACATATGATCGTACTTCTACATATATATGAAGCATATTATTTGCAATTTTGATACTGTACTAATAATTAATTTCGAAAATGACCTGTGGTTGATAAGAAAATTGTAGACCTTCAGTTCGGTCACTGAATGAGGCGGGCATTGCTTTTATGAGCAATCATAGTGCTTTGCCCAATAATTTTGCAGATATTTCAGCCTTGTAGGCTGTGAGTTGTCAAGGCATATTCACTTAGAAGAAATCCTAAAAACGGTACCCGTTTGGATATGTTATTTCCCAAACTGTGCTGTGAAAAATATTGTTATTCCATGTACGGTCACGGGCAGCCTAAGCTGAAACGAAATAGCAGCAGACAACAGATACTGGCGGCGTGGCCCAGCCGCGGGAGCAAGAAGCTATGGCGAGATGAGAGTGAGGGAGTAAAGACTTTATTTGAAAACAAGGTATTGACGGATGACCTTGTTGTTAAGCAGCCACGAGCCCCTGGGCCCGGATGGCTTCTTCAGCTTTTTTGACGACCTTGGCCAGCAGGTCAGGGTCGGAGCTGCGCAACATGGCGTCCCACTGCTCAGTATTACTTATTTCGTGGTTTGTGTGATTTTCCGCTGGGCACGACGACATAATATGGAACAGATCCACTTTTTTTTCTTACAATTGTTACATGTATTAGGGTATTGGTCTGGGTAGTAGTAGTGATAGGCTACGGGGTTGGGTAGGTGTTTGTCTGAAGTCGTTTCCAAGCTACTTCTTGTCGCTTATTAAGCGATTTGTGTGCTGGCGGGTACACTGCCCTGGCTAACCTGTAGCGCTGAGTTATTTCCTGGTAACTGACCATGCTCTAATCCTAGCGTGAGCCGTACGGGTGCTCGGTTGGCGAGTCCTCGAGCGGCGGTGCGAGCGGCATCGTTGCCGGGTAGGGAGGAGTGTGCTGGTGCCCAAATGATCTGGATTGGTCGTGGGTGTTGGTTGGTGTTTAGTATGTGTTTTACGGGAGCCGAGATCCGACCTCTCGCAAAATTGCGTACTGCTGCTCTGGAATCGCTAATAATGTAATGACAATGTGTGGAGGCTATTGCCAGAGTGATAGCCGCCTCTTCCGCTGTTTCAGAGCTTGTGGTGCGGATTGAACCACCAGCGCGTATTTGACCTGAGGAGTCCACCACTTCAAGGAACATAGAGTTTCGTTCTATGTATTCTGCTGCGTCGACATAGACTACGACTTTGAAGGCGTGGAATTTCTGATGTAGGGCTTTGGACCGCCCGGCCCTCCTTTCGTTGTGGAATTCGGGGTGCATGTTTATAGGGAGTGGATTAATTTTGAGATGGCTCCTCTGATCGTCAGGAATGTCTACTTTAGTTCTTTGCATCGACTCGTAGTTGATGCCGAGATTCTGGAGGATGCAAGCACAATGGCTCCACCGCGTCAGGCGTTCTTCAGAGAAGTCAAGGCAGCATCTATTATGCAACGGAATGCCCGTGGCCTGAAATCCCGCAGTGATTTTCGCCATTACGTTTTCACCAATTGATTCCCCATTGTTGTCTGTGAACCGAAGCTACAGAAACCCGTCCGGATCTCAGGCTATGAACCTCATGTGTCATTGACTTGTACTGACATTAGCAAAGTGATCATCTACATACGGTGTGAAATGACTTACGTTGTTCATCCAGTGCGGCCACATGACACTAATCAGTATGTATGTTTGACCGTGAAAAAACAAAAACTTGCGTTTACCTTTCTCTATCAAGTCGTTTCGATAGGCAGAGACTGAGTGACATTATATATGCGACACCTGGTCCATGGATTGATGTTGGGGACTTCAACGCACATCATTCACTTTGGGGAAGCAACAAGATAAATTCCAAAGGAAGAAACCTCGTGTCCTTTGCTTGCGACCATGAACTTTGTTGTCTAAATGATGGCAGTCCCACATTTCTGCGCGGCCGGACGTACAGTAGTTGTTTAGACTTAGCATTTGTTTCGCGATGCCTCACTCGCTGCGTCCATTGGTTCGCAGATATAGAAACCCACGGAAGCGACCACATTCCTACCCACCTGAAGATAAAAGGCCTCACCAAATCCGTTCCATCAAATTTTAAACAAACAATCGATTGGCCCGTGTTTAAATCACTTATGGAAGACGCATGCCACGGAGGCATTTCGTCCACACTAGAATTTGAGATCGTCAAGGCTATGCAGGATGCTATGCGCTCATTTCGGCCATTAGAAAAATACACAGATTTTGATTCGGAAATACAGAGCCTCCGTGCAATCCGCCGGCGAGCGGAGCGACGGTACAGACGGACTAAATCATTGTACGACCTAAGAGAGGCCAGACACATTCAAGAGAAAATTCAGCGTCGCCTTGCTGTACTGCAAAATCAACGCTGGAAATCGTTTTGTGAGTCTCTCGACCCGCGTAAACCTCTGTCCTTTGTCTGGAGAACAATTCGTGGACTTCGAACAGCTCCTCAACAGTGTCGTCCATTTAAGTCTCTAGACCTACATCAAGGACGCCGAGAAGCTGAGGTAGCCGAAGATTACTGCGCAAGGATCGCGGGTCCAGCGCTCACGTATTCACCTTGCGCACCTATTCCCATTGTGCCCTCTTGCTCCCGAGATCCTCGCATAGACGCTGCTTTCTCCATCGAAGAACTGGAGGCCGCGCTTGCAGGGTGAAGGCGATCTTCGTCACCAGGACACGATGGCATCACATACTCTGCGCTTGCAAACCTTGGTCCAGAGGCCAGAGATGCCCTTCTTGGCCTATACAACGCATCATGGCGTGACGGCCTGGTCCCTACAACGTGGAAATCCAGTCGGCTTGTTCCACTCCTCAAGGCTGGCAAATCCCCGTTGGAATTGTCATCTTACCGTCCAATAGCACTGGCAAGGTAATGGAGAGAATGATCCTTAAACGGTTAGAATAATACTTGGAATTTTCCAACGTCTATCCAGAGGTAATGGCTGGTTTTCGACTTAGCTGCTCGTCAATAGATAGCGTTATCGACCTGGTAACATACGTACAACTCCAGAAACATCTGAAACGAATCACTGCCGCCCTATTCCTTGATGTTAAAGGTGCGTACGACAATGTAGATCATCATGCAATTCTGGACGCCTTAGAAGCTGTAGGGATTGGTGGACGCACCTTTCGCTGGATATGCAACTACTTGAACGGAAGATCTTTCTTTATTTTGACTGAAGACGGACCAACGCCATCAAGCTATACCAGTCGTGGTGTACCGCAAGGCGGAGTACTCAACCCTACCCTTTTCAACCTAGTGCTCGTTGGTCTCGCTGATTCGTTACCGCAAACCGTTCAGCTCTCTGTATATGCAGACGACATTTGCATATGGGCTTCAGGCGTGACACGCGTACAAGTCCGCGCACGACTTCAGAAAGCCTGAACGGCCGTGTCAACATACCTAAGAAGACAAGGCTTGGAGCTTTCCGCTGAGAAATGTGCCCTCGTTGCTTTTACTCGCAAAGTGATGGTCCCGTATGCTTTGCGGATTAATGACCAAATTATACGATATAGACGAACGCACTGATTTCTTGGCGTTATCATTGATAGAGACTTGTCTTGGAGCCCTCACATCTCGACATGACAAAGCGTTTGGCCGCCATTATGGACCTTCTTGCGTTTCTCGGCGAGAAGTCCTGGGGTGCAACAGTACCGTCAATGTTGCAACTATATAAAGCACTGTTTTTGGGCTTCCTACGGTACAGCTTACCTATACTAGGAAATAGTTGCACTATGAATATTCGCAAACTCGAAAGCGTGCAAGCCAAAGCACTCAGGACTTGTCTCGGTCTTCCCAAAACTACGTCATCGATTGCGACAGTGGCCATAGCCAGAGACGCTCCTTTGACAGTCTACATTGATACGGATGTCCTGAGAGCATACATCCGACACCTGACTCGGATTCCCTCACAGCATCTTGCTTGCTTGCCAGCAAAAAGGCCACTTTCAACTTTTGCTAAAACTATTCTAAGACATCAGTCCTACTTGCCATCAGAATATACGCCCGCTACACGATTGTCAGATCCATTGTGGTGTCTGCACCGGCCGCAAGTGCAACTGACTATTCCAGGAATCAGAAAGAAAGCTGGAGCGCCATTGCAAGCTTTAAAACAGGCAACTTTGGAGAACAATCACAGCGTGCACAGATTCCGGCAACATGTATACACAGAGGGTTCAGTAAAACTCAACAGCTCTGCTGCTACAGTCATCATCCCGGCACAATCTGAGGAAATCAAATTAAGAACTTCATGTGTGACAATATCGACAGGTGCAGAACTCGCGGCGCTCCGTGCTGCACTTGATTTCATTAAGCAGAAGCCACCGCAACAATGGACAGTCTTTAGTGACTCTAAAGCAGCCCTTCAGTGCATACGAAGCCCAATGCGCCACGGACCCAATGAACAACTGTCCTCAGAAATTCGGCACATATATCATCAAAGCCATGACAAGGGACACAACATAATCTTTCAGTGGCTTCCAGGACATTGTAACATCAGCGGGAATGACCACGCCGACGAAGCCGCCCGATATGCACATGAAAGCGGTCAACGAGTCTTCATTCCACTTTCGCGAACAGACGCTGCGGCTGAGGTGCGATTGATGTCCCGTGAGTGTACCTTGCCCCTGTGGGACTCGAATGTTTTCACCGTGTGTCGGTTGCGTTCGTTGTCTCCGGACATACCGATGCACCTCCCGCCTGGATTACCACGACGTGAACAGACCATGCTCTACCGTCTGTGGCTAGGCGTTGCCTTTACAAACTCATATGCTTTCCTCATAGGAATGGCCAACAGCCCCACGTGCGACACATGTAACATCGACGAGACGCTAGCTCACATTATCTGTGTCCGCCCGCGGTACAATGCTGAGAGACAAGTGATGTGCAGAGTACTGGACCAGTTGGACAATCGTCGACTTTCAGAACTGAAAGCTTTAGGCCAATGCTCCGAAAGAACATCTGCGTTGAATGCCTTACTCGCGCTATTAAGGTTCTTGCGGTTCACGGGGCTTCACGACAGACTCTAAGAATGCCGCCCCCTACCGCTCTGTAGTGTACGCGCTTTGTTCGTGCTTGTCTCTCTTTCTTTCTATCTCCCCCTTCCACTCTGTTTCTTTTTTTATCCCCCTTAACCCTTCCCCGTGCGCAGGGTAGCCAACCGGAACTACCTCTGGTTAACCTCCCCGCCTTTCTCTGCATTATTTTCTCTCTCTCTGGAGGATGTGTCGCCCGGCGGCACTCTGAGCTAGCCTTTCGTATTGAGATATAAGGTGCGCTTTCACAAGTTCCTCGAGGGTGTTGTGCACACCCAACGCTAGTAATTTAGCGTTGGCCATTCTTATAGGTAGCCCAAGAGACTGTTTATAGGCCCTCCGGATAATTCCCTCTGTTTTCTCTCTATCAGCCGCTTTGAGGCAGAGGTGATGTAGGTGATGCGGCTGAGCACGAAGGCTTGTACCAACCTTGTGACGAGGTAAAACATATTAAACGAAAACAAGACGAAGGGCACTATCGAACACATGTTTTATCTCGTCGCAGCTTTCAGTTCTCGCGGCTGGGCCGCGGCACCCGTATCTGTCGTCTGATGTTATTTTGTTTAAGCTTAGGCTGTCCATAACTGTACTTTAAAGCTCTAATGCATAAGAAAGTGCCGTTCATCTTGAAGGTAAATGGATGAACAGCGCATTTCTACTACGAGATTGACGGCGCATGATTCGAAACCAATGCCATCCCCAGCATTCCTTCTTAGTGGACATGCCTTGCAAGCTCACCGTTTACAATTCCCTAATTGCAATGTGTTCTGTAAAGTTATTTGCTTAACGAGTGAGCTGGTTAGTTAGTTCAAGAGTTAGTTTGGTTAATTAGGTTGCTTCTTTCTTAGATATGTAGCGTTTTGAGGCGCAAGGATGCTATAAAGTAATTATGTAATGTTTTCTAGTAAATATGAGTAATCAAACAGTGGTGTATTGACTAATGAACTATACAAGTAATGTTGGCTTCTTTGATAAATATCGACCAGCGACTAAAATTGTCGTATCGAACACATGGGACTTTTGAACATTCCGTATATTCTAAGAACAGCCGACATGCATAAGATGCGTTAATATCACATTGCCTAGAAATGTGATTTCCTTCATGGTAATACACACGAAAGCTTCATTCCCTGAGTACCGTCAAACTGCCCACCGTCAGGCCTTACGTGAGCTGACTTTAAAGTTGGACTAAGCAAATTGATCATGTAGCAGATTCGCTATGTGGAGGAGAGCGATGCGAATAAACGAGCCCGAGTCCTACATCGGTGCAGCTTATCCACGATATGCGCATTTGCGCATCGAATCGGTGATCAAGTCTTTCGCGTACATCCATACTAATTGGTGAATTGGGGCTCTATAACGTAAAACTATTTCACACTTTTCTACTCTCATTCTGCAATCAGCCCTTCGCAATTTGTCAAAGACTTTATTGGAGCACCCCCACTTCACCTGTCTGTCACGCGACGCCACAAAACCGCGATAGTTCCCTATGTGACATGCCGTTTACACCCTGATTATGTATAATTTGACCAAAGAAGAGAAAAATAGTTATTTCTGATTCGATGCCTTTTCGCCATTGGCCTTCGGCTATAGGTCAAAAGTTTTTGGGCTGCACCCATTTCGCCTGTCGGTTACGCGCTGTCACAAGACCGCAAGAACCCACCACGTCGAAGTGACGTGTACGCGTTAAGGATGCAATAATATGCCGAACAAAAGCAATTTTTTTTGTAATAGCCGCACGCTGCCCCGTTCCGAAAAGAATAAAAGATGGCTGCCGCCGATCGCTTAGGCACTGGCTACTCGCACGGGCCGGAGAGCATGGGTTTACCTGCGTATGATAAAGCTTTTTGGGTGGCCGTGTAACGTTTTCGAGCATTTTCGGCACGCTCACGACCTCGTTCTGCCAGCTATTCTTTGTTGAGCATCCACTTTAGCGTCATTCTTAAAGTTCCGTTGCATGCCGCCGCCATTTTGGACCAGCCACCGCAAGCTAAGTAAAGGAAAGTGGAAGAATCTCAGACGCCGGCATCAGCCTCTTCAGCCGGTTATCTATTTTCAGTGCAGTGGCTCGGCCCCAGCGAATCTCTCTCTACTTGAGCGTGCTCCTCGTCTCTCGTCAACCAATTAGACAAGACAAGCCGCTCAGTGTAGGCAATTTTATACGTTTTTCAAGCAAACAAAAGTGACCTCCTATGAACGAGGAGAGCGTTTGATTGGTCTGTTCAGACAACCCGGCGGATGACCGCCCGATGCTTGCGCCGACGGTTGCGCTAATTTGGCGTCAGGAGATTGGAATAAGAACATGTTGGAGTAGTTTTACGTTATCGGGCCCTTGGACGTGGCAAGTCTATACAGAAAGGAATAGTAGGACAAGGAATAGGAAATAGGAAATGGGTTGTGACAGTTCTCACCCATTAATATCCGACACACAATTTTTTTATGCTGGCAATTTGCCTGCGGGCGTTTACGTTTAAAACAGATATGGTAAGTTTGAAATTTTAGAAAAACGAATATATCAGCGAAGGCATCACAGTAAGAAAGAGAAGAAAAAAAAACGAAGAGAAGTCGTAAGTATATAGTGGCGCCACCGAACGACCAGCCTGCACACATAGTCGCCACGTGACTCTCGCAACGGCCACGGCGCTGTGCAACGCACTGGCGATTATGTTTTCCTCTCGTAGCTATCAAGACAAGCTGATGTCTTCGCGTAGTTCCCCTCGACTTATGAAGCCTGCAAGCGGGAATTGCTCCACCGTAATGATAAAGTGCGGCAGATCCTACTCAAGCAGAAAAAAAAAATATGTAACAAGACGTCGAGAAATATAAAGGAGACTTGCTACGTAGTCTCTCGAGCCAATCCATTTCATTTTCGTCTCGAGAACGCGCAAAGTAGTTTGAGACAAGATGAAAAACGAAGTGATGTCCGCAGCGTGTAGGGCGCAAAGAAACGTGCATACTGTTTGTATAGAGTAAAGAATACGAAACTAGATGAACGTATTGGAGCTTGCAAAAAAATGAAAAGGGAGAAGTGATATGTCGTGGAGAGGTTACGTGAGTCATGCTTTGAAGACACACTTCCAAGATACAAGCGCCTCCTGATTTAGCCTACATTTGGGCACGATGTTTGCTCCGTGAAGTGGAAATATGTATACACAAAACCTGGCTATACACACAAAAGAAATGGCTAGATATTCTTTTTCAGGAATCGCTGGCGATGCTCCTCGGTGACTGTTATACCACTTAGTAGATATGTCCGTTAAGTGCACCGGTTACAGATTGTGACAAAAACCGTTGAGTTTCTTTGATTGGCGGGAAAAAAATTTGCCACGAATTTAATTATTGCGATTACGATTCCTTGTCTAGTCTAGGCATTCTGAATCAATCTATCTATTCATTTATCCATTTAGCCATCTGTAAATCTATTTACCTATCTATCCTCTTGCGCTATCGTAATGCCGTTGTAGTCGCTTTTTCAAATGGACATATATCAAAATGTGCATGACATGAATGACATGATAAGCTATTACATGTATGTGATGTCATCACATGAATTTCATAACTGATCAGACATGCCAGACATGATATTACAAGAATTGCAAAATGCCATGACATAACACTGATGGATTACATGACGTGAATGACATGCGTTGCTTGGCATAGTGAATGAGACCTACCAGGAATCTTGTAGGCTGCTTAATCTATGCAGTCAATCAGTCTACCATATGTGGTCAACGTTTTGAAATGTTGCAGATGAGCATCGCAGAAAAAGCTCTTTTGTATTAAATGACGCAAAAAGCATGGTATTGGGCTTGCCTCTTTGCCTCTCAAAGCAGCTGGAAGGCAGATATTCGATTATTTGTGATGGAAGTAATGTTACCGAGAGTATTTTTCACGTTTTTACGTAGATAAGTATTGCCTTGTCTCACAAACAGCCTCTACCGTCAGCAACACGCATGCACGCGCGCACAAGCACGCACACAGACACACACACACACACACACACACACACACACACACACACACACACACACACACACACACACACGCACACACACAGACGCACGCAGGCACGCACGCACACACACAGACGCACGCACGCACGCACGCACACACCCAAACACACGCACGCACACCCACACGCGCGCACACACACACACACACACACACACACACACACACACACACACACACACACACACACACACACACACACACACACACACACACACACACACACACACTGAGGTTAGAATTTTTCCTAACAGCAAATCCGGCCAATCCGGATACTAGACCATTTATTAGCGAAGACAGGCGGCCTTTGAAATAAAGCACGTACGAACGGAAAGCTTTGTGAATTCCGTCTCTAGCTCAAGCGCAATTTCGCTTTGCTCGCGAACGTCGCGTGGGCATCTACCGTTCGCGAAGCCATTCATCGGCGCAATAGTGGACCTTGCAGATATGCGGTGTTGCGCGATGTGCAGACACGGGCTGTTTTGGAGGTAGCGTCACCACTCAAATCAGAAGAGCTGTTAGAAAATACGGTTTCAAACGAGCGTTCTGTTTCATCATTGGGCCACCCCTTAACACGTGTTGTGCTACCATCACTCACTTTAGTGAAGGTTTCTGTGACCTATATCCTTCCGCACGCACTCAGTGCTTACTCTTTCCCTTTTTTGCTCTTTCTATTCCCCAGTGTAGAGTAGCAAACCGGGTGCTCGTCTGCTTGACCTCCCTGCCGTTCCCGTTCTTGCTCTCTCTCTCTATCTATCTATCTATCTATCTATCTATCTATCTATCTATCTATCTATCTATCTATCTATCTATCTATCTATCTATCTATCTATCTATCTATCTATCTATCTATCTATCTATCTATCTATCTATCTATCTATCTATCTATCTATCTATCTATCTATCTATCTGTGACCTATAACTCAAAAGCACAAAGAAATGAAAATATCAAATACAATGCAGCGTTCTACCCCGATTCCGCGACATCGTTTTCATTCTCATGGCATAACGTTGCCCTTGAATCGCTAACACACACTATAGCAAACACGTTTCCATTTACACGGCCTTGTAGAGTGCTGTTATATCTTGCCGGGGCAGCGGAACCTAATATAACCTTTGCGAGGCATAGGTTATAATATAACCTATTCGATACACACCTCTAGCAAGAAACCCGACCTAGTCTCGCCTACTACAGACGGGTGCGATTTCATTCCTTTGCACGTCCTTATGGAAGCGCACACATATGATTTTTATTTGCCAGTCGCTACGTGGCCAACGTGACCGAAAGACGCATACACGTCAAGAACCTCATCCTGCAACTTCAGATTATGACGGAGTAGAAAACAGCTTGTTCACCTATACATCATGGCTGCACGGTCGTCCTTTCTGGGTTCTTTCAGAAGTGTCGTTGTTCTTTCTTGCTCACATGTTTGACATTAAAAGAGTGTGCCGAAGGAAAAGTGCTGGAAAGATAAAATTGGCACACACACTGAAACGCCACCAGACAGAAACGAGGCAGTGAAATTGCATTGGGGTTGGAATGAACACCTGTGAGCAAAACCAGGGTACACTGAAGAAATGGACACCGAAGGAAAAACGGCGGTGAGATTCACGCCACCAGTGGACCCCTTCTGTATAGGTTTCGCGGGGCGGAAATGGGACGACGGTGGGTTTTCTTTTGCATGACGGTGCATTTTCCGTCAATATTCTCGGCCAGATGATGCGCATTACTGCTTCTTCTTTTGTGAGACGCTGCCGTACGTCTCACATTTCTTACAATCTCTCTGAACGTGGAACAATATTTTCTTACACAGAATCATATTTTATGATAACTTCTGTTGGCGCTATTGAGTGCTACACTGGGGAATCGATTCCGCAAGAAAAACGCAAACACAGGGTACACTGACAGTGCATAGTTCATAGGATGAAGCCTTTTTGGTTGTATTGCAATGTCTGCTTATTTTCTCTTTCTATACCATTTCTATTGATGAACTTTTCGAATTATGCTTCTTTTTTCCATTTCTAGCGGCGGTGGTTTATTCATTATTAGGGGAGGAAACATTCGCGTTACCTTTTGTCGCTACTTACGTTTCTGCGATGCACGCCTGTATCGTCGGTTCCAGCGTTGTATTTTATGACCTTCGAGAGCGGGCAGGGCGCTTGCCACGACGCCACATGCACGATGCACGTCCGCCAGGCCGTGCGTTGCACTCTTTTGCAGACTTGCCGCAAGACCATTCTCTTTACTACAAAAAGGGAAGACGAAAGCTGCGCATACGGTAGAGGCGGCCTCTAGGCCGATTCGAAACTGGCTTCACATTCTCTGCTGATTCTCTTTCATTCATCCGCGTTTCGGCCCACCCTCTCCTCCTCCACCATCCCACGTTCACCCCCTCCACTTCTCGCCGGCATTGAACGGTCCTCTGTGCAGTCTTCAGCTCGTCTTACCGCTTAAGGAAACCTCACGCGATATCAATGAAATAGTAAACAAATTAGGCAAATGTGAGGATGGTGTCGATCACTTAGTGTTAAAGGGAGATTACACCCTCCACCACGCATCTTCCTTCTTCTGTATTTGAGTTTTGCATTTACTATCTATGTTCTTGTCGAGTACTAAGTAAGCTTTTTCGGCGTTCGGTATTTTAGGGTACCCGCGTCTCTCTTTTGAGGTGCCCGTGTAAGCGTAGCAAACTCCTTTCCTGCTTCACTACATCACTGAAGCTTCCTGTTCTTAAGCGTTTTGAGTATGCAATTTCGTGGGCCGATTTCTCGTCGAGATGCTTCCGGTGCTCTCAGTCATGTCTCATTGCCTCCATAAGTTTTGCTAATCCGCTCTTTTTGTAGACATTCTTTTTTTCACCCGCTGTTCTCTTTGGTCGGTCGTTTTGTGCCAAGCTTCCCAACGCTAAGTCAACGCATGTCTCTGCAGGCAACTTTGTTCCACCGGAGCCTTTGCTAATTCCAGAAAGAAAGGTTCACCATCTGCATTTAAACTGAATCACACTTTGCGACTGCTGATGGTTCGCGAATATTCTGTTACTAGCAAGAGTCCAGGGAACTTTCATGAGCCACTGATTGTGTAGAATGTTTATCTTGGCTCGCGTGCCTTGGAACGAGTTAGGTCTCGTACTATTCCCTCACTAAACCCGACTCCACTGCGTCGCAGCAAATCCTCGGAATGGTATCGAATCGGTATCTCACATCGCAAGGCAAGGGGCATGATACGATGCTAGTGGTGATGATGATTTATTGGCGTCCCCTTTGAGACGCGGCGGTCACATATTCACCTAGCCAACTTGATTTGACAAGTGGCATGATACAATGCTAATTATGGTAATGAAGATGATTTATTGGCATCCCCTTTGAAACGCGGTGGTGAAGTAAGTCACTATGCCTGCTTGAATTAATCAGGCATGCAACATACATTTTTTCTAGCATTCTTGTATACATCTCCTTAAATTATTTTTTCTTTCTCAAACCTTCTTTAACTGCCTTGTACAGCTAGCTACCTGTGCATCTGCTACATAGCGTTCTACCTAGTGCAATGATATGCAACTACAATGCAAAATGTGCACGTGTCGATGCTACGCGGCGCACATGTCAGAGCCCGTGTCTCCTCGCGCTCTAGCACGCGCTTGTTGGTTATTTTCCCGTTGTACGCTAACAACGGCTGGCGTGGCTCAGTGGTAGAATAGCTGACACCCACGCAGAGGGCTTGGGCTCTATCAAGGCGGCAACTGGGCATTTCTTTTTCTCATTCCCGGCGATAGCTGCTATAGACACCGGACACAGGTGGGAGAGTGGCAGTGTCGGCGGCGGCGGTCACGATCGCCAACGGAAACGGCTATTGAGAAGAGCCCACAACAGCTTGCGCTGTAAAACCTTCATGGCCTAGACAAGAAACCTAATTTATACAGTCCCTACCTTATAAGTTACCTTTAAATGCGAAAAGCAGCTTCAAAATTGGTGAAGGGGACACCGAGAAAAATTAGTTCTGCTTCTTCTGTTTTTCTTTTTTAACCCCTTTCTTTCTCTTTATCGAGGCCGCATTTCGATGGGGGGCGAAATGGGAAAAAGACCATGTACTTGGATTTAAGTGGACGTTAAAGAACCCCAGGTGGTCCAAATATGCGGAGTCCCCCACTGCGGCGTGCCTCATAATGAGAAAGTAGTTTTCGCACGTAAAACCCTATAATTTTTGTTTTTCCTCTCACTGTTTCCCTCTAACTTTCTTATCAATCTATATTTCGCAAACTGGATATTTATATTCTGGTTAATCACCACGCCTTTATCCTATCATTTGATTTCTCTTTTTTTTCTCCGTTCCAATCAATTTATATAGGAGCTCTGAGTTTAAGGGGAACATGCAAGTGCTCGGTATTAACCAGTTTACCACGGTATCACTTTGAGAAAGCGCTATCTTTTGCAGTATGCAATGTTCATCAGAGGATGCGGTTACTCTATACTCGCCTGCGTAGCACATGGCTCCTGCTTGCGCTGGCGCCAAAAGGTATATCACTGCCAAAATATCATATGAGGGCTCAGTTTATCAGTCATTCGTGCGAACTATACCTACAAAAGGACTTCTTCTTGGGCAAGTTGGTGCTTAGATTTCCTAGGTATACATTGCGGCGCAAAATAAATTTCTTGAAAAGGGACAGAAGAAAGAAAGACAGTGAAGCGATAACTACCAACTGTTTAATGAGAGCCTGGCCAAACGTATAGAAGAAAAGACAACTTCCGCTCATGCGCAGGGAGCCAAGGTGTGACAGAACAACATGGTCATGATAACATGCTTTGGATAAAGCACATTTCTGCGGAATATAATACGATATATGCATCGCTGACACAATCGGACCCTTTATTTTTAATATAAAACGCTACCAACTCCCTTGCAGTTTGGTCCCTACCTTTGCCAAGAATCAATAGTTGTTCAAAGCATGGCGTACAAGAATCTCTGGTTTTAATTTACCACAACTAAATAAACAATAAGCGTTTCAGTTATCTTGTGCCACATTACCAAAAAAAAAGAAGGCTGAACTGTTCGCTATCGTATGTGGAATTAGATCTTTAACTTGTGCGCTGTAGTCGCCAAAAGTGGGTAATTTTCACTCCCAGGCGGTACTCACATCTTCATTGTAGCAAGAATATGACAACGATTGACGCTGTAAGAGTCTATGAGACACTGAAAGAGGTCCCAAAGGCAAACCAAGTGCAGCACGCAGGGGTTATTGAGTAGATTCTGAGACAACGTATTATTTCAGGCAATACTGTAGCCGATTCGGCAGCACAAGCACATGGCATAGATTACATGATTTTCCTCCCACTATAAGGAAGTGGAATACCCTGGGCTCGAAACGCCACAATATTCCAAATATCTAGAGAAGCATTGTTTAACCAGAATTCTAGGGCTGCCGACCTGTTTTATATTAGTCCACTAATTAAATACAGTGTTTTGCTAACTTTAGATAGAAATGTAGAAACGCGCATCTTTATGGATATAGAGAACACTTCCCGCACAGGCCCTGAAATTTCACGCCATGAATGTGGCGTTGTTTTTGTAGACAAATAATACTTTTTCTTTGTGCTTGTGCACCTGTGATATTCACGCAAAAGTGCACTTTGATAGTATTAGAAGATGTCTTGAAGACAGCAGCATTGTTCGGAATAATTGGCGCAAGTAATTTTTTTCCCCGTAAGAGCGTTCTTCATTTGTTCTATCACTGTGTACGATATATCTTGTTGTTCTTCTTATTAGTTTGAGAGTTGATTTGCATGTCGCTGTGTTATGTGATATTGTTGTTAGTATCTGTCGCTACGAGAGTCGGTTTGCAATGTCCCGGTGTTGCCCTGACTGCTATGAAACAATGTCGTTGTGTGTGAATTAGCTGTTCCTCCTCAAACTATATGTGGAACACTTTACAAAACAATATACGTAAATATGACACCTTTTTAAGATAAAAGGAATAGACGATGCCATATTTGCGTGCCAGCAGATCATTCCGTCACCTGAATGAAAAAAAAAGGCCTGATAAGTTTCCGTTTTGGCAATGCTGACAAAATCTCTTCCCAGCATGCAATTGGCCGGATGAATGCCACATTATGCTTACATGCACTCGCACTCGTAATAAACCTCATTTGGTTAGGTTCCCTCTTTTTTCTCATCGCCGCACTGGAAACGCGGATTACAACGGCCCCATTACGAGATTGGGTGCCGTCCGGACTTCCAGACCAAGCAGCAAATGTAGCGACGAAAACACCGCGCAAATACTCGTCTGACAAAACAAAAGACGAAAACAAGCATAAATGCACAATGAATTCAGTGGTACAGCAATCCTGCCGTCAGCAGGACGTGTCAAGGATCTGAATAAAAATGGACTACACTGTGCGGTACTCTCCCACTTTTTTTTCAAGCTTCCCTTTGTACTTACCCTTATTTGTAGCGTATGCCAGAACAGCTGCTGTGAGTTCTCTAAGGAAATCGTAGAGAGTTCCCAACAATCCAGCCCTCCAAGACTCCGGCCTGAGGTGTTTATTTTTCTGTCTTTTTTCTATCGCACAATAAAACACAGAGAGCGAAAGTGCAGAAACCGGTAGCCGCTGTGGTTGAGCGGATAAGCACTGGTTTCGCCGCAATGTTCCATTCTTTCCTCTTTCCACTTCACTTCTTTCCTCTTTTCTTGCTGTCGCGGTTACAACAAAAGTAAATAGAGAACTGGAAAAACTTCCTGACAGAAGCCACTCCGATCTCTAACAAGCCAGACGCACATCGTGCCATTACTGTAGCTGCTCTTTCCCTGCGTCCCTCCAGAAATCCTGTACAGAAAAGATATGCCCTGGCGGATAGGGGTTTCTTTTCTGATTGCTTTCTGACATTCTTTTTCTGCCAGATCTGACTCGTCGACTAACTTTTCAAAGGCGGGCAGAGGCCAACGACTTATTTTCTTGTTTTCCTACAGAATTTACTATCCAGCAGTAGCAAGCTTCGTCGGGGATTTGGCTGATTACGGTTACGAAACGCCACCGCTGAAGATAGTTACTGCCAGAGACAAATACGCCAACGGAAACAGGATGTGCCGAGCTATGTGTTAAAACGTTTTCATGGTTTCAATGTATCCGGTACTGTAGCCTTATTTTTATAATTCCACAATTTCTTCAACCTCAACGTAATACCTTATCGTTGTCCGAATGTTATTGTTGGTGTCCTTGTCATGTAGTACTTTCTTCCGGTTGAAAAAAAATTTCGTACTCTTCTGCCATTGGGCTTTCTTTATTCCTGAATATTTCTCTATATATCTTCCCACCACAACCCTTCTCTTCGGTAAACGAATGTCTTAAGGGCAGTCACCCAGCTCCTTGAAATTATTGAGTTTGTTTTGCCACAGATAGGCCTTTCTAGCAGTGGTGCACGCTTTACAGGAGAAGTCCTAATGATAATTTAATTCATGGTTCAAAATATTTTCGTTCCGTGCTTCATTCGTCATACGCGCAAATTGACAGCTGTAACTAATTTCTACATCTGTTCTTCAAACCCTATATCTACTGACTCCCATGATAAGGTGATGTATGATACCAGAGATGATGTGTTATAAGAATGCAATCCCAAGTGCCATACTGGCTCATTGGCTGCGATATTATTCTGTGGAATCGCGGCTTCAATACCAGGTCGTGCGAGACGTACTCCACAGAGGAAGATTGCAAAAACACTTGTGAGCCTATGTCCTTTTACAGAATAAGCTGTTGTGGGCTCAATGCAACGGCCGTTTGGGTTGGCGATGTAGTACACTGCCGCCGCTGCCGGTTGTCGTCACAGCCATTGCCAGGATTGAGAAAAAAATATATCCGGTTCCCGTCGGCATTAAACCCAGGCCCTCTGTGCGAGAGTCAGCTACTCTATATTGCGCCACACCCGAACTTGCTAGCTGCTGCGGAAACATTCCCTATACTGGTGTCCTAGCGGGCCAGGAGTCACGCTATGTGAGATGCGCACCGAGTAGCGTTGGTATGAGCAAATGTTTCATTCCAGTTCCGTTCTATTTTACCAGGTGTCCTAACGTATAGCAGTTGCATCATATATTAACACGCGTGAAGGATGTGACATGTGCACCGCGTAGTTTCGGTACCTGTGTTTAGTCTTCTTTACACGTTATGCCATCTCCTTGCAAGGTACGAACCGCTGGTGTAGTAGCGATTCGTAAAGCAAAGTGCACGGCTGCAGCCAGGCAAAATCTGGCTCAGCAGACCACTGTGCAGCGAGCGGTACAAGACGCAGCTCGCCGTAGACGCCGGGTGGATAGTTCAATTGGTTCTCGTGACACAAAGAAAAAACTTTTCCGCCAAGATCCTCAGGTGTGTGCGGCCGAACACTGACAGCATCTTAGCAAACAATCTCACTTGCATGAAGCGGAAAGTCAGGAAGGACAGCTTCGCCGCGAAGACTCTCATATGCAAGCAACATAAAATCAGGCGCCATAGCATTGCCGCTGCGGCAGAAGTTTGCCACTGTCTCCTACGGAGCCGCTCCTCCAGCTTACACTTTGACAGTGCTTTGTGTGTCGCGCAGGCCTGTGACTTTCGTTCTTCTACATCTTTGCCTAACCATAGTCATGAACTTGAGAACTTAAATTTATCTGCGTGTAAAAGAAATGCGAGTTCGCATAATTAATCCGCGGGCCTTTAAAATCTCATCCGTAATATATAATGCGCTGCTAAGAAACATTATATACCATAATTCGGTTTGAAATGTAAAACTGTCCGAAAAACCTATGTGTCACCCAATTGATTTCTAAACCATTTACACGTCGTCGATTCTTGAATGGAATAGTGGAAGCGAAAGCTCGCACACCCCTCTCTGAACACTCTGCAATCACACCGGCACATTTTTGCTTGTCTCAATCCCAGATGCCATGCTCATTCCGTCGCCGACAGGAACTAGAGGTCATTCGTTTGTATCAGCAACTGAACCCCATCTGCTGTACAAACACACGGTTAAAAGTTCAGCTTGAATCCGAAGTATCAATAGCGCTCAGGAGAGTGTTGATGTTCTAGAGTATTTATTTTTCCGACCTTGGCTTGCACACCAACCGATCAGACCGAGTTGTCTACTAGCTTGGGCCACTAGATATGTGTTCGTGGTTGTGATTCCGCCATGGTCGTTCGATCATCATTCCAGCATCCTCATCTGATACTCGTCATGCCGTTGTCATTACGCCTTTCACGTTGACCCAGAATTGCTTTCTAAGACCCCCTGCACAACATATTGCACATTGTCTTCAATAATATTGAAAATTAACTAGAAATTGGTTAGTAAAAATATTCATCCTAGATTATGAAGTCCGGTGCATGGGAAACTGTACGGATGTGGATTACTCGTATTCTGGTCATCTGCTTTCAAGAGATTTGAAACTATACCAACATTAGTCTCTGCGTTGTCACAAACGGCGGAGAGCAACCGTGAGGTGTGTTTCCATTTCCCGCAGATTGCGTCAAAATCCAGGATGCAGCAATGCAGCAGCAACATGGTAATGTATTACATGCAGTTCGATCTTCACATCTGCATTTAAGCAATGAAATGCAGTTTTTATCACAACAAACACGAGGAGATTATCACTTTTTCCACATATATGGATATGCAGATTTTGCCGTCTAGCAATGGTACCTAAATTTTAAGAAATACGTGACACTTTCGCAACGTACCAGCAGACAATAAAAACCAAGTTGCGAAGCGGTTATGTTCCTTAGCGCTACTCGGGTCTCCGGAGGATATATACCAGGGTGTCTAAACCAACATTTTCCTTTTTTTTACCAAATACTCTTTATTATTAGTTCTAAAAGCCAGTACACACGCAGTTGGTCGGACCCATAGCCTTAAGGGCTAGTGATGGGTACGAATGTAAACAAGTACAATAATATTGGCAGACTATGATGACAGGGCCAAATAATCACAACAGACTTCAATAACGCGCAAAAAATTGACAAGCTTAAGTACATAACTATGCGTTATATTCCCCCAAAGCATATACAGTCAGACATAAAAAAAAAGAAATGAAACAAAACAAAAAAGCAAAAACAGCTTTTTTGGGAAATTTCGTTCTACGGCTTCATTATTTAAACAGTTCCAAGAAATCAGAGAAATACGTTTTAAAAATGCCAAAAAGCTATTGTTTTCCTTTACTTTGTTTGGAACGTCATTCCACACGTGGTCTCCTTTATATTCTATGAATCTCTGGCTGTATGTGTTATGACAAGGCGGTAAGTTAAATATATTGTCAGTAGAGGCTCTTGCTTGTTTCATTGGTATCTGAATATAGTAAGGGGCAGCGTGTTATTAAACCTTATTATAGTATTTAGTACTTCAGCTATTTTCAGTTGCGTATCTGCTGAAAGAGTGGCATACATGTGTGAGTACGGTTGGAGTAAGACATTATACGAATAGCACGTTCTTGAAGGCGAGAAACAGGGTATAAATATGTTTTGTAGGTGCGGCTCCACGTTTCCTGGCAATGGCTTAACTGGCTACGCACAAATGATAAATAGAGAATGCGTAAGATCAAAAGTACAAAGCACTATGTAGCCCTTAGTAATATATGAGAGCCATGGGCTAATTTGGAGCCGATACTGACAATTTGTTGTTTCCAGTGCATATCAGACTCGACCAGAACACGAAGATACTTGGATTGCGATACCCTGAGCGGATTATTGTTTTTAATAGTTAGGACAACGTGGTCATAATTTATGTAATTTCTTCGCGAATATTTCCCCTGCAGAATATTTCCCCTGCTATCTTTGCTTCAAAGGCCTGTTCTAATTTTTTTATTGTTTTGACAGCGAATGGTTGTTCGCGCTTCTGACTTGCCTAACCATCCATGGTTACGTATTGCATGCGATTGATCCAAATATGCAGCTTTCAAGTGCTCGTGATTATTGTGCGCCGCGTTGAGTAGTATGCATATTTTATTCGGTATTTTATAGCGCCATAAAGAAAGAACTATCGCAGAAATTACTCCGCATTCTGCGGACATTACTGTCTACCTGACTGCAAAACGTTACGTAATATCACGAGCAAACACATTCAGTAGAACCTATATTGTGTAGCAGATAGATTAGAGTATTTTTAATGCGAAAGCATTACATTCCTCACGAAGCAGCAAATCCGGCGTCTGGCATTAATATCGTATGGTACCAAAACCGAGGTGGCCAAATGATAGCTTCAGTTTCCTGGCGCTGGACTTGCTGCGGCTCGCACTGCGAAAACCCAAAAAAGCAACCTGGCCCACTTCCAAATTTGGATTAAGGTTGAATGATGTAGATTAAGGTGAATTAGAATGAATTAAGGTTGATTACAGTAATTCAGGGTTGGGTACAAATTATGGCAAGGTGGATTAAAGTGGGTTAAGGTAGTTTTAATTTAAGGTGACAACTTATACTACTCATTATGTTTCCGCGTTCCAATCACGTAAACATGCTTAAGCGACTACTAACATCTCTCTGCACAAAAAGCTAGTAAGCGAAAGTAAGAAGATTAGGAGCGATATTAATTCACCATGAACTTGACTTGGCCTTAATATGACTCCTCCGGTGGACATATTAGTACTACCACTCTCGCTTTTAGTAATAGGAAAGTTTACGAAGCCGTGCTCGATTTGCTAAACAATACTAAATAAATTGCATACTAAATTATCTCGTTCTTCGAATTGAGCTTTTGCTTGAGAGCCATTTAACTGGAATTTATCATATTTATTTGCATGTATTCATCGGCTAATGCGTAGTTTGAAATCTTCCTGTAAAAATCTTTGCATCCTCTTCATAGTACACGTATTTTAGATGTTACCTGCAAAATTGTGATGAATAACAAAATGTCCTTATAGTTTGTCTCAAAGGTTTGTTGTACAGCTTCCTCATATTTTATCACATTGTCTAAGTTCAGATATTCAACTTTTGCGGAAATGTGTCGTTTAAGAATTGGTGAACATTGTGCGATGAATCGCTTTTTCCATAGATCTTTACTGAACCACGCATTGAGAGTTAATAAATAAAGCCTCCTAATGCGATGTCCCTCGTTGTGAGTTTGTCATCTGCCAACGTAACACATCGCACTTTGCACATCTTACAAGTTCCAACTGTGGAGTAGCGCTGCATTTTCTAGCACGTTGCCATTCCTAAGGAATCACAATTGCACAAGCCACATAGGCAAAGGAGAGTGGTTACAGTGAAGCCGATTTCGGTTGAGCAGAAATTTCGGTTAGCATGCATTCTGTTTTAAAGTGGAAAATACTGGCGCCTCCTTTCTTCTTTGAGGGACAGCGTTCAATTTCAATAATTTTTTTTCACTCTAACAAAACTGCAAGCAATTTTGAAATAATTTATCTTCCCCAATGAGAGGGCGGTGACTTGCAAGTGGTGGCAGCCACCTATGATTCGAATTCGGCTGGCGCCTATACGTCGCGAGAGAAGGAACATCAGCTGCACTCTGTAACGACCTCTGTCGCTGAACAATCGCTACTGGTTAAAGCAAAATGGTCGAATAGCCATGCAACTACGCAGCCCCACGGTTGCGTTCGCATGCCATTTGCGTTTCCGCACTGAAGTAGTGCCCCAGAACTTCCGTTCTCGGCGTTCGCGAATGTGCGCCCAAAATAGAAGACGTTCTCTCTCCGTAAGCGGGTACATAAGAAAAATGCCACGCCTCGCCGTCGGACCACCTGCCGAGCCCACTGTCTCCTTATTCGCAGGAAGTGAGAGGCGATTAAGGCTGCATTCGTAAACTGTGGCGAAATTAAGGCATCGCGCGCCAGCGCGAGGGATTAAGGCACCTTATAGCTCCCTCTGTTACTCAAGCAGCGCATCTCGTGTGCTCAGAGGACGTTTGAATGGGCAATTCGTTATCTCCGCAGTTTGCGCAAGTGTCGGCAAAGCGCGCCTGCTTCATGCCGATACTGCAAGGTGGCCAGCGTCCTACACGGTGAGGTTTCTTATTTGACCAAACTATTCGCAACGACGAGATTTCATAGCGCCATTCTGGACCAGCATTCTCGTACACTTAAGCAAATGCTCGCTACGCAGCATGATGCGTTATTGCACGGTGAGATAAGGTACGTTCTTTCTCTGTGTTCGCTTTCGCAGCAATAGCGGGCAATATTTAGTTGGAACTGCAAAGATGGCATGCGCTATTGCCTCCGATTTACGGATTAGGGCAGCGTTCGCGCTTTATTAGGTCTTCGCTCCTACAGTGTACGAAACGACACACAGACCATTCACTCTTATATGGTAATGTGATGCACTTAGATGACGAATGAACAATGATTTGGAACGTTCAACTCAGCTTGTCCTCTTCAACATACCGAATTTGTCTAAGAACGTCTCAAACGTGTGCTCGTGGAAATGCTTTTCATATCCGTTTTTAATGATCATAGGAAACGGGACTCTGCATCTCCATTCGTTACGTCAACCAGCAACTCCTCGCAACCTATGCCTCTGTCGGAAATTTTTCAATCATTGTACATAATAATTAACTAAATAAATGAATAATTCCCTCGGTGCACTTCTAACTCTCATTTCTCCTCTCTCCTAGTGGTGTTTCGATTAGTCGCTATACACTTGATGCCCAGCCTGTGCTGACGTCCTTTGAATGATTGCCCCAGATCTTGCGCTGGCTTGCGAAGTTGCTCAGGAGGCCAGTTACGACCACCGCCAGCGGGATCCCCAATGTACGCCTCGATATTTCGTCTTGTACTAAGCACATTTACATTGTCTGCCTATGTGTGCCGAAAGCTCCTCTCGTCCGTGCCATGGCCCATTGCACAGTTTGTGCCAATCCACAGATGTTACATAGGCTCTACCGGTATAACCTAAAGATGCTTTTCACTCGAACCCATTCCCTTCTTATCAACCAGCGCTTACGGCCAGACGAATCCCGAAATACCGGGATTAGCAAGCCGCTTGGACCACTTACGCAGTGAAGAGGAATTTCATTTGAATATAATCAGTAGAGTATATCGGTTGTGTGTTCCATAACTCTCTAGTGATTCTCTGCTTAACCTGCGAGGAAAATTGTGAACTTATTTATTACATTTATTTACGCACTTTGAGGCCCATGGGCGTCATAGAAAGAGTATTTAAAAGGGACCAGAATGGCAGTCACGACAAAGAGTAACAGCATGTGAGCGAAAAAATTACGGTGCACTTTCTAATTTATGCGACGTGACTTAATGTGCTTTTGAATTGATGGTGAAGATGTTTCTCGTCTGGAGCTGTGTTATTTCGCTGATTAATGTCCTCCTTCAGATGCACGGCGACAACGCTTCGGCCGATGGCCGATTTTCACGATAATAAAAATGAAGACAACGGAACATTTCCCGCTCTGTGGTCCTGCTCACCTGAGTCCTAGCTACTGTGTCTGCCCATCCTTGTAAATAAAATATTCACAACTTCAATTTCTATTTCTTAACGTCAAACTAGAAGAGTACACAGGGGAGCGGCTTATATATCAATGCAAGAAAATTTTAAACGGAGATTCGAGAATAAAATAGAGTCGTCAAACATGCAAGGTTAATATTTAGAATATATATTGGAAAGAAAAATATAGTATGATAAGGAAGCTAGCTCACTAGGCTATTCTGTATAGTACGAGTGCGTATCTTCACATTTTGCACTTTTCGGCTCTGGTCATGGCAACGCTTTCTTAATTACTGCGTCTTTTTTTTCGTATTGCGTACATTGTGTTGCACCCAAGAGGAGGTCGCTGAAATTGCAGCATCCTTCACGGAATCCTGCTGCGGTACGCATACTTTATAAATAAAATCGTAGTGAAGTGGGTTTTGGTCAGTCAAACTTTCATTTTCTCCATTCGCACGCTGGATCATTAAGCAGTTTATTAACAACAACGCTTACATTTATTGTTACTGCGACTATTCTACAAGCATTTCACAAGGGTCCTTCAGTACTTTTATTTTGGCCACGAAACGTTCACGCATGTTTCACATAAGGACACAAGATCGCACGAGAGGTAATGGCGTAAGTGTATATAGAAGGGCGCCAAGCTGCCACGCTTGGATGGCCGTACTGCGCGTTCAAGTGAATCTTTCACCAGGAAAGGCACCTTAGCGACGTTTATTTCAGCATGTTTGCAGATTCAACATTCAAAGCGAACCTTAGGCGAAATAATATATCGTGCGCCGTATTTGTCCTTAATTTATAGGCCACAGCGTTATGCGACAGACCTGGCACACCGAGTTGCACTGCTCGATCAAAAAGTTCCTGTCAGGTGAAAGCCAAATAACCCGAAGATTTATCTACCTTTGCATAAGTCGTAGTGGCATGTAAATTGTGCGTGTTCGTTCCAAGCTACATATTCATAGCTTCCACAACAAGAATTATCGCTTCCAGTCGAAATTAATACTTACGTGCGTTCATTTATTGATGGTGTTTACCATCCTAAAATAGGGCAATAATAGGCTGCCCTAGGGGAGGACTTGTGAACCCGACACATTTTGCTTATCAGCAGAATGGCGTCACCACTGAGCCACGAAGGAGAACAAAACAACTTTGTATTAGTAAACTGGATGAAGTTGACAGCTAAAAGTGAATAAACCTTAGTTGACTCTATTTTTGTTAGGTTGGTCACTCATGTGTGGTAGGAAAATTTATTTTCGAACATCCTTGGGTAGGAACTATTACCTCTGCCAGCTACGCAACTCTTCGTAGGACGATCTGTTTGCTTAACAAAAAGGCCGAATGGTTTGCATCATAAATCGCTTGTTAGACGCTACCTGCAAATTACTATGATGTCAGTGGACGGCATATTCTTGTCCATGTAAAGGGCTCAGCACGTGTGATTGTAAAATATTCAAGCGAGGAAAATATTGAATGACCCTCATTTATTCAATGCTTAAAAAGCCAGCAAGCAATCCTTGCAAGATGTCATTGTTCGTCTTGATTGTGTTTGCAGGAACCTTTCATGCTTGGAAAAACGCTTTTCTGTAGCACGTATTGAGAAGCATAAAGCGGCATCGGGATTTTGTTTTCATGCTGCTCTACAATTTTCTCATAAATGCTTTCGTCTACTTATAATATTTGAAAAACTGATTAAATAATTAAGCCTAAATATGTAATTAGGCGGAGTGTAAAAAACCATCTGTGTATCTCCAGGCGACAGCAAACAATATTACCTCGGTTCTGTCCAGCTACGTGGCGTTTCCATATGTTTAAATCCTGCTGCATGATAATTGGGACACCCTTTGTATGGAAACCACGGTGTTAGCATTTACAGACATGTTTGCGCGTAGGCGTACTCCATTATGGATGTTTGTAATGGGCTCAATGTCAGAACTCTTTCACGTAGGATCGACCATAGGCGCTGTTTCGTACATCGAAATATTAGTACATTGCCTGAGCGCTGTTTGAAGAGAAGTGCGCCGTTTATTTACGCCACTGATTGCGTGGCTTCTTTTAGTGTTTTGTCCTGACGCAGACGCGGCGCGAAGGCTTCAACAGACCTGTGCTGTGGCTATGTTGCTAACGTACGCGATGAGCTTCTCGCAAATATTAAAGTACTGCCGAGCTGCCGTACAAAAAAAGTCATGAATTCTACTGGCCTGCGTAATAAACAAGTGAAATATCCTTGGGGTCATTGTTCTAATAAATTCACTCCTTAAATCTGCTTATATAGGTAGCCTAGAACGAGCCCATTGGAACGTGCTTGGCGAACGCAGTAGATAGCAGGGAAAACCCAAATATCTGATACCCGATGAGGCAGAGAAGAGCGCCCTCCAGCTTGCATATTGCTTATGACACCTTTCCAAATATGTCAGGTGCGGCGACAAGGATGCAATAGATCTTCAGAGCCAATCACTAAACGTCGTTTTGCGAGACGCTCTGGGATATAGAAGGTAAGGATATGCGTGTCTATCCTGTACGAAAGCTTCAGTAATTCGTACGTCCGGCCGCAATATATTAAGGCCCGTGAAATCTGAGAAAAAGCTCGATATGTCCGCATCCTTGCAACACAGTCTTGTATTTGCATTTCGGAACTCGACTAGAATGTGCTAACAAAATTTTCGTATACAGTTCTTCTGGGTGCAGGCGGCTCGGGAATAGCACGTTTTCTGATACCCCGTGGCCCGTAAACTTTTGTTGCTGCGTTTACATGTATATTTAACTCGTTCCTAGAGCATGAATTAAACACAGCAGTTGTGCTTTTATTTACCTTCTTCTTTTCCTTGATGCCGCAAAAAAAAAAAAAAAAAATCTCAGCAAGCTCTCGACTGCACGGTATGTGCGCATCCTTCTAGCTCAAGTGTGGCCTCCCCCTCAGAACTCGTTTTCGCGTTAGCTGGGCAAATCGTATGCAAGCTTACCTCTCCGATGTCTTGTTAGCCGTAATTCTTTTTTATATCTCCTCTCTGTTAATTTAGGGGAGCTAATTAAGACAGCGTCTCCACCAAACACCACACGACACCAGGCAAGATCCAGGACATGGGACACACACAGAGAAAAAAATGCGATTGAGTTTTGTGTTCTTGCAAGAGAAAACTTGAGCTTTACGTTTCCCTGAGGAAGTGTCATGGCCTTCCCGTGTCTCCGATAAAAGTATGATACAGAAGGCCGAAGTAAGATAGAGTGATGGAAGGACGCAGCTTCAGTGCTTACGCTCAGTTTCTGCAAGCTTTCCGCAGCACGCTCTCAGATTTTTGTTTCCGTTTTTATGTCTTTCACCTTCGTGCATAGTTTCACATTTCGTTCTCACTTTTTCCCATTTGCTCATTTCTTAGAAAGATGGTATTCACAAGGTTTAGTGATCGATGACCTTCCGGCATTGCGCGCTTTGTCTACAGCCCATTTTCCCTGTTTGCACCCACGTGCTTTCAGGACGTGAAATGCGCTCTAAAGTGGAAATTCCAAGGGGCCCCTTGAAAGAAACCCGGGAGGAAGGTCTCCTGCACTCTGCTTTGCGCGTTTCGTGCAGAGCGTGCCTAATTACCGTGCAGGCCCTTCCTATTGAATGCATTATAATGCACTCCATTTGCGGGCTTGCATGGAAGCACTTAGGCACGCGAACTTGTTAAGCACTTGCACGAAATTTTCGTTTAATTTCGTTGCACATTTATAGAAATGGTGACGTACCGTATTTATTTGTTTATACGTCTGCCCTTCCCCCCTCCCCCATTTTTGTTTTTGTTTGAAAATGCTACCCAAAAGGGCTTATCAACCTTTATTCACTATCAAAAAATGTCGACGCATATTCGTGAACGAAGTTAGCAATACTACGGTGCTAACGGAGTTCCTTGGTGGCGTACGCCCTAATGTCAATCTGGAGAATATCTAAATTGACTTTAAGACATGGTGCATGCGCAATGCACTCAACATCAACAAGAAACAAAACGGACTACGTTGTTTTGGGGCACCGAGGAAGCTTCTACAGTAGTTCTGATGAGGATGCAGCTTACGGCACCGGCTAGCGATACATAAACCCGAGCTTAGAGTAAATAAAGATATGCCATGTCCCAAGTTTCTCGTTTTTTTTAATATATGGGTCGACTAATGTTCAAATTTATTATATATATATATATATATATATATATATATATATATATATATATATATATATATATATATATATATACATATATATATATATATATATATATATATATAGGGGCGGACCTATATTTGTATTCGACCTAAATTTGAGGGAATACAATTCGTTTTAAGTATTCGTTTACCCGTTTTTACTCCCTTTTGTATTGCCCTTCTATAAACGGCTGCAGTAACTAGGTTCGGGGAGGAATGGACGTGAAATGGAAGGGGAGAGGGTGTTGATGGGGTATACATTATTCTACATCTTGGGGGCTGGTGTGTTGGATGGTACGCCAAATAGGAAAATGCCAGTGGCCATAACCTTTGGGTCTTACCTAAGAGAAAGAAATTATACGCAGAAACATACGATACAACGATGAGAGTGATGTGCTAGGGCCATTAGTATTGGATGGCAGATACAAAACTTCGGCGTGAGCATGAGTGAACAGACAAAGGTAAGGAATTGCAGTCTTTTATGGAACGAGGGAAAAAGCTGAATTTATACATATTAGTGCGTGCAAAGTAGAGCATCAAGTTCAATTTGGGATGTCGTCTCGTCGATGACTCTGGAACGAGGTTAGTAGAGTACATTTTTAAAAGTCTGACGGAAGAATTGACGATTGTGGGCGAGAAATTTGACGATGCCATGCGGCGACATGAAAAGAGCGAAGTTGAATTCGAAGAGCGAAGTGCAGAAGAGGGTGAAAAGTCACGATAATGGCGGTAAGGTATAAATCTTAGTTTTTTTTCCGAATTGCTTCTAGCTCGTTAAACTCACACTGCTTATAACGGCTCCTAACAACAGATGTGTAGTTTGCAACAGGACGGATTAGCGATTTATATAACCGTAGCTTAGCATCTATTGGAGAGATGGATAGTGTACGACGTAGGTAACATGACTTTTTCATGCTTTGTTACAAATTTGTTTTTTTACTTCTTATCGCCCATATATGTTCACTTTTCGCCAAAATTGCAACATTGCAATGCTGTAGCGCCCACTTAGTTCCTTTCTTTGCCTCTATATAATCTCTGTTACGAGAATACACATTTTAAAATGTAGTAAAGACACCAAATGTATATTTCATCCAAATTAGAGTCTTACTAGGCAACTTAGCATTACAATGTGTGAGATACTCGAGGAGATACAGTCTGCGATATCCACCATGCATGAGCGTTTCCAACAATTAAGCTGGGCAATGAAAAGTGCACTGTTGCTTGACATATTGACGAGAACCCTCTGCACAAGCTTGCCGTACAATGAGAGGGAGAGAGAGCGGGGAACATAGGAAGGCAGGGATGTTAACCAGTAAAAGGTCTGGTTGGCTACCCTACGCTGGGGCAAGGGAGAAGGGGAAGAGAGAAGAGAGAGAGAGAAGATGTAAAGACATGTACGGACAGTACTCGAGTTAAAGCCGCTCGCACAAACCAGACGTTCTGAGAAAGCACAAAAGTGCCTTCGCTGCCTTCTGAGCCGATGATCGATGGGGACGGTGCTCTAGTACTGTCTGTTCACTCAGAGGACGATCATCTAATTTCCTCAATGTGTTGGACACAGATTGTCTTTGTGCTTGAAATTGAGGACAATGGCACAATAAGTGGAACGACGTCAATTCAAATTTCAAACTTGTGAAAAGCCGCTTGGATCAATGTGCTGCTCACTGTGGACCATGCCGTGTATACCCCAAATTGTACATTTCATACTTTGCGGCCACAAGCGCTTTGTTTCTTTACAATTTGTAGTGTTTCTTTCGCGGCAACTGATTTGTTTATTCTTTATTTGCTCTACATTACAAACATGTTCCTAGAAGAGCTGGGTAGGAGTGAGGACGAGCATATTTTAACGAAGGCGAAGGAGAAGTCGGCCTGGAGAGCGTGTCTCTAGCCTGCTGCTCCTCACTGAGGTAAGGAGAAGTGGGAGATACAGGGAAAGGTAGGTGACAGGTTATTATGGTATGACACACTGAGCTTCTGTTTACACGTTATCCCATACGCGGATGTGCTCTCTAGCCAAGTCCGTAGCGCGAAAGGCATGCGGACTAGAAGGTGGCAAACAGATTTAGGCAGCCACAGATTTAAAAGGGCTGCAATGTTGATGCTAAAGGGTAATGAGCGGGAACCACGGAAACGAAAAGGAAGCACAACGCTTTAATTTTATTAGACGGGACTATAATGATTTATTGTTAGCTTCAGTTGACGCAGAATCCGATTCTCCGAATAGTTTCAGCTCGCTTGCGCGAGGTCACGCAGCGCGTCAATGGGAGCTCACCAATTTTAGTAGTTGTCAATTGCGGTAGCGTGCCGACGCGTGAGAGGGCCGTTATTCGGCAAACTGAAATGACGCAATGAAGGCTTCAATACAGAAGGCAGTGTCTTTTGAGGCAATCATGCACTCATTTATAAATAGAATGCTTGAGAATTCACCGGACATTAGTTTTTAACATAATTGGGTGTCGTAAGTGAATGTGTTATATATAGAGAGAAGAATGCTGCCTATCATTGGCAGAAAAAATGTTGGGTATAAAAGAAAAGGCAAGCTCCTCTACCTGGCAATTTGTCTTGAAGCTGCTCATTGAGAACAAATGTCCTCACTTATAGCGCCCCCATTAACTGAGTAACTTTCAGGCATATAACGAGATTTGGGTTTGCGAAACGGCGTCACACTTGCGAGAAAGTACAGTACAAAGCTGCTTCACTTTCGCTGGATGCGGAGAATGTAGGAAATGGCAAACTTTTTCCGTATTGAGCACCGTAATACAGTGCAATGTGTCAGGTGTGAGGTGATAGTCTGAATACACTTTCTTTTCATATCGTAATCAATTGTGTCCTGGTGATGTACTTGGCTCCCTTCTAGCAAATTACGAAGGAAATTATATTTCTCGCTGTAAATGTCGTGTTCGTGGACGCGAATTTTGTGCGCACAGTGCTATTTACGAAATGCAACTAATCGGGAACTTGATACATAGTTCGTAATCAGTCTTTCTCGCACGAGGCAGTTTTACTTCAGAAGCTGCTACTGTCCATAAATGGCAGTGGCTATTGTGTTCTAGACCTCCTTCGTGCTTCTTTGTGTTTGAAATCTAGCTTTACATGCGAAGCTGAGCAGCTGGCTATAGTAATGATGCCAACCTTACTTTTAATTTCAGATTGATGAGAAAAGAAAAGAAAATTAAGTACACGAGAACGGAGAAATTGTTTTTCTCAGAGTCACGGAGACCGACGTTGATTATGCATATAGCTTATTAGAAGTACAAGTAACATACGCAGAACTGTAACTCACGCGAAATAACGCTAAAATGCAGCTTAGCAATATAACCCATCTCATCATTCAGTTTAATGCACCTATTGACACATTCGAAGCGGATAAAATTGATTAAATATACATCGCGCAAAAATTTACGGCTGATTTGAGGGTGCTGCTTTTGAGAAACACTCGTAAGGCTTTAATGAACCGAACGTAAGCTGTAAACGTAATTTATCATGTTTGGCCGTTCCGGTAATATAATGGATGCCGTATACAGAACTGCGATATATATTCCTACTACAGAATTAGGCATTTGTAAAACTTGTGCTTCGAGTTTTGTTAACCTAAATACAATGAACTAGAGAGTTCCTCTATTTTACATGCATTTGAATGGGAAAATTGGAGATATTTTTTCGTTGACAGATCACGTTATTTCTATCACGATACGGAGATGGGGGAAACGTAAGCCAATGGCAGGCGGTTTAAAAAGAGCTGCCCTCGGTTCTCTGCCGTTCTCTAGGGGCGGAGTATACGTGGACGTAAATCCAGGGGAAAAACTATCAAGTGCAAAAGTGCTCGCTCGCAATCATGCATTGTTAGTACCCTCCAGGCATCTAAAGGCGGCCACACTGTTCCATGGGCTTGGAACAGCCGCATCAGCTACGGTGTAGCTGAGGGCATAGATAGCATCTCAAAGGGGCGACCCAATGCCTTTCCCGGTGTTTGAACAGTCTATATATATATATATATATATATATATATATATATATATATATATATATATATATATATATATATATATATATATATATATATGTATATATATAACAGACAGACAGACAGACAGACAGACAGACAGACAGACAGACAGACAGACAGACAGACAGACAGACAGATAGATAGATAGATAGATAGATAGATAGATAGATAGATAGATAGATAGATAGATAGATAGATAGATAGATAGATAGATAGATAGATAGATAGATAGATAGATAGATAGATAGATAGATAGATAGATAGATAGGTGCTCTGCTGCGCTAACCTGTGGAGGGTATATACGGTACAGCGTATAGCATGCACAGAGCCATCTTCCGGCATCCAAGAAATGCCACCCGCAGACACCTACTCCGCAGTTTCGTAGCAACCACCAATGCTATACAGTTAATGCCAATGTTAATAATGCAGGTGAGGAATGAACAAAAATTTGTGAGGGAGGTGCTAGGCGATATGCACAGCAATATACAGCGGCATCGCTGTGTGGTCGCACAGACGTCAGTAAAATTTGCAGCAAGAAATCGAACAAATGTAATCCTGTGAAAGTAAATTGCACTCAATTCCGTAGTTAGGGCGCTATGAGCTTATCAAACTAGCGAAACCGGCATGCATCACGCGGCCGTAAAAGAGCGCTTCGTGCACAGTAACCTTGTTTACGGGAGGATAATCGTAACTTCGTAATTCCTGCGATCACGGATTTTTCATTCCATATGGAATAATAAACTGAACGTCCATGTCCCATATAAACTCAAAACACTTTATTCTAATTATACTTCGCACAGAAACCATTCACTTTAGATTAAACTGTCATGTAGCACTGGGAGGTACTTCATTAAAAACAAGGCACTTTTTATTCAATTTTACCGCATTTTCAACAAACGCTTCCGCTATGGCTGTGTCAACTGCCGTGAGTCAATAGCTGTTCTCATAATGCTGAAGAAACGTAAAAAGCACTTCACGGCTCTAAATTAACTTGGCACAAGAGTACCCTTATGTAGTTTATTAGCATTATTTCCATCTTTCCGAGTGGGTGCGAGAGAATGGGTTGAGGCGCTAGAATAATTTACGACTACTCAGCTAATAGTCTGCGAAGGCAATTTTATGACCTCCTGCGAGACAGATTAAAACGTCTATGCGCGAACGTTTCGTTTCTCCTTTAGAGGAATGATTTTGTTCCTGTGCTAATTAGAAGAAAACTTGTACAACAGTCTAGTTCTCTACAAATTCCGATGAAGATTATCTGGAGAACGTTTGTGTTATGCTGTACATTGTGCAGATTTTAGAGAGTAAGCCCTTGCGTGCTGAGCACTAAACACAAGAGGTCCAGCTTTCAAATGCCGGCACGAACAAACACTCTCACCCATTCCTCGCGGGCACTCAAGAAATGCTCTTCCACGCTTCTTGCACAATTTGCTACTGGCTCAATTAATATCTTGTTTTCCTTCATTCTGACTCATTTCCTTCGCTTTCGCAAGCAGCTTCACATCTGAGCCACGATGTGCTCTTTCGTGATCTTTTCCTTGCAACAACTCGCTCAGCACATTGCACGATTATTTTCTCCTCTTTCTACAAAGTATGCGTGTGTCGAGCCTAATATCACGCCAATAATCGCACTTACAATTCTAATGCAGTTTTTACTTTTTTTGGTATTTCATTTCTCCCTCTTCGCCTCTTCTATTTCGGTATCCAGGAAAGAAGCACGCTCAGAGGTATTTTCAGTTCATTAATTTGGAGCCCGACGAAAGCGTCCGGGTGGAGCCGTCGGATCGCCCTGCGATGGTGCAAGAAAGTAGTCGCCACTGTTTCGGCAGCGACAGCGCTGGCAATGGAGACACTTGTCACGGGCAACATTTTATCCGTTCCCCCGCGGGCTTTACACACTTAGGAAGGGCCGGTTGTTATAGCGAATTATAGACTGCGATCCCTTTTTTTCTTCAAGGTATGTAATTTATTTTAGTGCTTCGATACTATACAACCTTGCAGCTTCGAAAGTAATGTGCCAACCTCCATTAAAACGGGATGGAATCGCCTGGGCACAGAGAAGCAATTGATAGCAGTGCAGAACTCGGGCAGGTCTTGCATTCGTAAATATCTAAAAATCTGCGGGTTTCAACAACGTGACGCTGATCACGTGACTCCAGATACGCGACGTCCTTATAGGTCCCACTGTTACTTTATAGTTTTCTGCCTGTATTACGGGACTTTTCGACGTTTCGTCTTACGCGTATCTTATTGCTGTGCTAGGGCACGTACGCTTCGAACATACATTGCGTCAACATGGGAACCGCACTGCATGTTCTGTTCGACTTTGTGTACCAACCCTTTGTTTCTACAACATACAAAGGCCTCCCATGTAGGTTCGTCTCTACATGTGTCCTCCGCCCAACACGGGAAATTCTGTGTTAAGAGCTTACTTCATACATCACTTACAGCGCGTACATAGACAGGGACCGAAAGAACTTCGGTTTGATACCAAGTAGCCTGTACCCAAAACCGTGCTTACGAGCCTAATTAGGCGCTCGCGTTTGCATGGAACGCGCTGTAGAAGCCGCGAATTCCCACGACGATTGAAACAAATGAGGAAGGCCTTTCCCAAGATTGCTGTATTGTAGAGCAACTTCGGTTTGATACAAACCGATGAGATGGTCCTTATGTGTGGTGTACATTTTTTTCCTTTTTTCGAAATGGTACTGCCTGTTTTTTTTTTTTTCTTGAGACATTCTGCCTTTGACAGTTCTTGGTTGGCTTGTAAGAGTTATATTTTACAGTTTATCTCTTTATTTCGCGGAGCTCATGAAAGGTGTCCGTAATATCTTATTTTTTTCTGTTCTTATTTCTTTGCGAACATCTGCCTAGTAACGCTTTTTAATGAATGAATCAATGCTTCGTATTGGTCCTAGTAACTAAGGGAATGGACTCCTAACAAAATAATACGAAAAGGTAGCTTGAAGGCATTTTAAACCTAGAAAATAAGTACAATCATACACCATAGTGGGGCAGCAGGCAGGCACTATTTATGTCAGCATTCAATGACCAAATGACAATTAAACAATCATGGAAACCACGAAGCACAATACTGCTACGTCGTCCCCCACGTCTCTACTAAAGTGTGACGGGGTTTGCGAGTAGGGGAAAAGCGTGCAAAATTTTCTTCGGACAATATTTATAGCAAGATCAAATGGTAGTTTCGTCCAAGAATTCCTGCAATGTTTCTCCAAAGCCTCATCTTCACGCTTCAAGGCACTGTGGCACAACCGCTGCGTTTACAGGCAAGAGGCGCGTAAAAATACCTAACCTTATCACATGAGAACGAGTCAGCCACACCGTTTTCTTTTGCCAGCGTCTCCTTAAGCTATCATTTTAACAGCAACAAGTTGAACGACCACAAGGAAAAGAAAGATGCACAAATGGCCCTGCCGCGGGTGACTCATAACTGCAACTACGTCAACAGCACGTACAAACGCCATGTTAACGTCTGCCCCAAAGGCGGCATTAGGCCCACGTCTGAGCACACAGTGCGCTTCCACCAAGAATAAGGTCCAAGCTGCGAGCAACGCACCCGGCTTACTGATGCCCAATAGGCCCACCACGGAGTAGTGTATTTGAGATTTGGGATAAAGCGGCCCTAAAGAAGTCATACATACTTTATTATTGTCCAACGTTTGTGGAAAAAAAAAAATCCCTACAGGCGCTTTTGACGTGTCCGGTACTGCTTGCGGCTTGTGATCCTCGTTCACCGTTCTACTGCATTTCACCATTCCCCACACTTCGTCATCTTATTTTCCTCTACTTCTTATTATATTTGTTATTGTCAACATTATTTACGTCATGGTTGTTGCCGTCGTCGCCGTTGTGGATGTTGTGGGCGACTTTAGAACATACAGCACGACCTAAAAAAAGAAGGCAAGGAGCAAGCTGCTAATATCCACCTGGATACCTGCTAATATCCACCTTCTAATATCCACAAGGTCCTAAATGACCTTGTGCTTTTCAGGAAGGAAGGAGAAAGGCTATCTAAATAAATGCTCGGAAAAACAATGGGCGGCTTTGATCAACGCACACACTGGAATCTATGTGAAGCGAAGCTTTAGGGAATCAGGTAATGCTTTAAAACTAGTGGCGAAGCCTTGAATTTTGTTTACTTTCACGGTGTGCAAGGTCTAATATAACGAAATGTTTATCGTTATCCCCCAAAATGTCACGACTTTACTGTCGTGAAGTTTTATGGTTACGCACTCCTTTTCTCGCAAGCTATGCTGGAATACAAACTCCAAATCTGGCGGGGGCACAGTTTGAAGCGTATGCGCAGTGGTTTCACAAGGACCAAGCGGTACATGAAGCTTTCCGAGGGGAGAATGGTGATAACAGGTGTATGCATAGAAAAATGCGCAACCTTATGAGACAGCATTTAGGGATTCTGTGAATCCCAGAGACAATCTGACAAAAAGAAAAGCACTGGGTAAATTTTTTTTCGTGTGTTCCTTATTTGAAATTTAGGAACAAGTTATACATATTAGTTAAAACGCAAGAACAGGTAATTTACCCAGCGTTTTCCTTAGTGTAATTGTCGGTTAGGGTCATATGAATGTGACTAACAAAAATCGCCACCGTGGTTGCCCTTACCACCGTTCATTTAGGCATTTAATACAACTTGTGTCGCAGTGGTAAGAACCCATACTGGAGGATTGGCCGAAAACATGCACAACCGCAAGGATACGTTCCGAATGCCTGGCTCAAAGATTATAAAGCAAAGAAAAAAAATCGCAAAGTACAAATACCAAATCTATTAGCCGATCGCTGTGCTTTTGGGACATCTGACTTTCTATATAGAAGTTTTGTAAGGGAAATTATTTTTGTTACGCAGAAAGAGGTATGTATTCTTCTTAAGCATACAATAGTAAGATCAGTCCATTTGCTGGGAGCTTCATTTGTCGCACATAAAACAATTGTACATATATCTACAAATATATACACACTTAAACAGTCACCGGTCCAACAGCACCCACCAGGCAGTAGCCAGACAGCAAAGACAAACCCGGGAAAGTAGGCAAACAGCTTCGCTTTCAAAATAATTAAATGTTTATAACATCCGTCAATTAGTACACTATCGTTGAGCCCGAATTCAGAGTAGTACACTACAAGGTCTCCAACGAGTATCCAAGCCAGTTGCTCTTAACGTTCACAAATGGCAAGCATGCTTTTCGTGCTACCCACTTCTAAAAAACACGAAATAAGACCCCACAAAGTCGCATACGTCGAGAGTTGAATGTGACTTTATTTTTGGTAAACAATAGGGCTTGTTTCGTCCACGAAATGTTCAGCTATCGCCTTTTCCTTTTTTCCTTCCTCTTGAGAGTCTCACATTCCAATGTTTCTTTTTCTCGGCTTGTTTCTTAAATTCGCTTGGCAAGTGCAAAACTGGGCTGATTGAGATGTGGTAGTGTCCCTCGTAGATGGGAAAGTCAACGTAGAGGTTTCTAAATGTTCTGCCGCTTGAAGAAACAATACGTAGAAAACAATAATATAGCGCTCGGTGAAACCGAAGAAATGGTGGGAAAGGTCACGAGCCGCTAAAGGCACTCTAGGTAATCAAATAAAGCCTCTTGGGAGAAACGCAATGAAGTGAAACAGCCGTTGTGCTCTGTATTTCCCCTTTTGCATTTCCTTCTTATTTTGTGTCTTCTTCTTTTTCTTTAAATTTACCATTCATGTTTCGTTTTTTTTTCACAAAAAGCATTTTCTCCGTTTGTGCTTTTTCTTACCATAGATTCCTTCTGTGTTCCTGCTAGCAGTACCAACAAGTCATTTTCTACATCCATGGACATCATACTGTTCGTTCGCATACGGGGTGTAATTGCAATTAAGTCTCTAATTAGACCACATGCCTTGAACTTCAATCACAGATTACTCAATTTAATGAATGTTAACATGGCAAAATTAGAGGCCCACTAACTGATTATTTCCTAACTAAACCACGCACTCCAGGAATTACCTGCACATCCCACCATAGGTTTATCATCTTCCGTCAAAATGTAAGCTTTATTAGTTGTGTAAATTTTAAAGACAGACGTAAACATTGGCACATAAGGATTATGAGTGTTTCTGGTCACACTAACAGCTTAACTGTAAAATTAATTGACTTAACTTACTATGCTGCAGTCAAGGTACTGACACGTAGAAGCTAAGGCCAACTCCACACCGACACAGATATTCTAATGAACTCTGCATTTGATATGTACATAGACATTTCTCCGTATCTGCGCAATACCTTCATGTCAACTTAAATGAAAGCTTATTTAAAGCAATACATGGTACGAGAAACTAAACACTGCAAGCGCTTGTGTACTAACTTGCACTGGCGCTGCAGTCGTTCTTGGACATAAAGAAGAATCATGTGACGAAGCTTCACTGGGGCGGGAGTGCCAGCCGATCTTGTCCGGTGAATTAGAACGTCTATTTTATTTTCGTTGTTCATAGACGCATTCCCTTGTCGCTGAGTAGTAGTCACAACCGTATTAGAAGAGAAATAAAAATTTATTTGAGCCCTATGCTTATCTATGCTCTTCAGTAAGCTGCATCGAGAAAATGCAGTCAATCAAGGTAGGATTGGTAGACATTTGGCAGTATTGTTAATCGCCGAAACTGCCCAAAAGTTACCTTGTCATATAACTTTAGGCTCCCTCATTAGGTTAAAGAACCCTCCTCGGAGTTGTGATATCGCTAATTTAACTGTGTTGAAACATTATTAGCGTTCAGCACGCCACCAGGTTGCAGTTTCGGATAAAGGATTGCCTCTGTGGGGAAGAAATAAGCATTTCATTTGTTGTTGTTTTTTTCATCAAGCAAATAACGGCAGCCTTGGCACCTGCACAACACTGTCAGGAGACAAAACTACGTAAATTTTACATAATATGAACACTCCGCCACTTATTTCGTAGTTCCACGCTTTTCTTTTGTTTTGTTTCGTTCGGGCGTCTGGTAGGCCGAGAAGAAGTAATCAGAGCAAAAGACCTCCATCAATTTTTTTTTTCGTGCGCAGATGCACATGTGAATTAGACGCACCGACGTGCCACTATACTCTTCTTTCGAGTGCTAATAACCGTTAAAATAAATTGTGCGGTTTTACGTGCCAAAAGCATGATTTGATCATGATGCACGCCGCAGTGGGGGACTCCGGAATAATTTGGACCAGCAGGGGTTCTTTAACGTGCACTTAAACCTAACTAGACGGGTGTTTCCGCACTACGCCACCATCGAAATGCAGTCGGCGTGGCCAGAATTCGATCCAACGACCTCGTACTTCGCAGCCTAAGACGATATAGCCACTAAGTAGCCACTATAGGCGCTTGCATTACACATGAGATAAAATAAATAAGTCACAGCAGAGGTTTATTAAGAAACGATATTGCTGCTAAGTTAGGTGAGGAAGAAATTTTAGTCATGAAGTGATGCAGATAATAGAGCTGCATTTCATGACCCCTAGACAGCAAAAGATAACAATCTGATTGAAGTGAACGATGCGATACAGGCTTGTGCGTACGTTATGCGTGAAAAAGACCAAATGAAATTAAACATACCAATAAATCCAGGACGTCTACAAGACTGCTTCACATGTCGAAATCAACTAAAGGCCGTAGATTTAGTGGATACGTCACTGTGCGATGCGCACGACTGCCTACATTAGTCGTGCACATCTCGCTTAACGTATTCGACTTCTTCATTCTTGCGAACGGAATCCAATATTTCGTGCGTGTACATGTGCGCTTTATAATCAGTCACCAGTACTGTTCAAACTATACCGTGCTTTCTAATTCTGGGATAGTACATAAAGCAATATCTGAACCCGAGCAAGCATACAGAAACCACAGATATTTTCAAACGACGTATAAAACGTTAAAATCGAAACAGTGAACAAGCAATGTTCTCGTAATGCACCACAACCAACCGAATTCCGCAGCGACACGACGAACGAAGCACATGATGAAGCTGAAAAAAACGTTCTCGCACATTATGCAACTTTACATGTCTTTTAGGCGCCCGCAGATGCCTCGCCATGGTATTTCCTTGCACCAGAATAACTTATACAAATGCTATAAGCAACATAACTAACCAATGCACGTAAAGAAAATGTGTGTTCAGAAAAATTGTAATACTACATTGAGAATTGAAAGCTAATATCAGTGGAATAAGCTGAGCACTAGGCACTCTACCTGGAAGATGGAAAGAGCGAAATCTTCTGTTGTTCAAAATCATTTTCGTAGACTGGAAGTCCGACGCCCGTTGCACTTTCCCGACAATCACAAAACAACGGCTACATTTAATCTACATAGGCTTATACGAATAAATGATAACACGTACAATAATGTGTCACATTTATGGAGACATATACAATGAATGTGTTACAGATGCGAATACATATGCACACCCGTCAGAAAAAGTATACGGACTACGGGAGCGCGGGCCAAGCTAAAACCCCTAGATATTCTATAAGTGGCGAAAGGCTTTCACGTCGCCACTGTCCTACGCGATTGGAGGATAACATCAGCGCACCGCCTGTGTCGGTCCGAGACATGCGAACAAACGCAGCGCGATGTGCTCCGTTTGAGAACAGACGATGCGCGCCTTGTGCGCATCGTTTGCTGTTTTCAAACGGAGCGCACGCATGGATTTCACTTGATTCGCCCGTGATTCACATGCGGCAGCCCGCGTTGTTGCGGGCTGCCGTTGCTGGCCGCTAGGCTTCGTTGTCGACGTGGCGAATGATAAGATCGGAAAGGAAACAAACAAGAGAACTAGACGTATTTTTCGTTTGTTCACCGAAAGGGAAATGGGAAGCATCGAGAGGCTATGATGAGACGTTAACTAACGGACTGCCTGTTTCTGTTGCACGGACCCATAATGCAACAGGGCCCGTCGGGCGCGCGCATTTAGAGTCTTTTCCCCTTAGACTAAACCAGGGGTGCTTCAGGCAGTTAGTGCTACTTTTGAAAGGCCGAGGGGCTTTATGCCAAATCAAGGTCCCGAGATAAAAACACTTTCGAAGATAGCGGCACTCATGTTCCTTGCGCCGTGGTCCTCACTCACCCGCTTACTTTCTCTATTCTCCTTCATTTGCGTGTGTGACTGGTGCATTGATTGCAAGGGAAGCTCTAAATGTCCAGACGGGATATTTAAGGCCTGTGTCACATGTACACTTCTGGTCGCGATCGAGGCCAATTTGGATCAGATATCTTGATCGCGATCAACAATGATCCCTGCTACACAGTCCAACGATCCGGATCGAGTTATCTTCTGCTGACCTTCGGCGTGCTCCCATAGCTGCATAATGCCTTAGCTACAGATTCAGATTCGCAAGGTGCGCTTAAATTTGGTCAATATTTCCATTTTAAAGCTTACTATTGCTGATAAGAAAAGATTTTTTATACGTTCTTTATTGCTCTGCCTACATTTTCTTTGTATTTAGCTTTTTCAGTACACTGCGATAGAGGGCGCACACGTCCGCCTGCGATTGCGCTGAAATGGCCTGATCTCGATTCACGGATCACGATTGTCCGGATCGGGATATCGCAAGATCACGATCGCCAGTGACTGTTATTTGGATCTTGCCTTTGAGAGCCGACGTCTGCCCAACGCCGGAGGACAAACTATGCAGGAAATGTGGGGCCAACAACCCCGACGACAACCACACCTGCTCGCCTACTTGCGGCCTCTGCGGCGGCCCGCACGCCACAGCGGACAAGATTTGCAAGCAAAGATTCCAGCTCCCGTACATCGTTCGACGGAGGAGGAGGGAAAGAAATGCGGAATCCAGGAATCGAGACCCGTCACCAGCCCAGACATGCGCCGGAAGCGAACCGGCTAGATCTTCGAGCCGGCGCTCCCGCTCGAGAAGCCGCTCGAGGTCCAGGAGCCGTTCCCGGTCCAGGTCCAGGAGCCGTTCTAGGTCCAGGTCCCGGGGCCCACAGAACAGGGTCCGGTTCGAGGAGCCAGCCGGTCCTGGGAAACAAGGCGCCACCTGGGCAGACAGGGTGCAGAGTGGAGCGAGAACTGCCGAAAAGGTAACGGGGGGTGCGGCGCCAGAGCACGGTTCCTCTGAAATAGCTCAGCTCAGGAAAGAAAATGCCGAGATGCGCAGCATAATCGAGTTAATGCGGGCCTAAATAGCAGAGCTCAGAAAGGCTAATCAACCTCACCACGCTCCAGTCCCTAGTTCAACCCCCTCAGGGACCCCCTCGGCGACCCCCTCGCCCCATCCCCCTCGGGGACCTCAACCCGTTCCAGTCCCTAGTTCATCCCCCTCGGAAACCCCCTCTCCCCAAGCAGCAGACATTCCCATGGTCGTGGATGCAAGCCACTCGGGCAACCCAGCGAAACGAAAGGCCGTTCCCAGCATGCCCGATAATGTACAGGCCAAAGCCAAGTCGGAAGTTAGAGAAATGTTGAATTCCATCTGCTTCGAGATCAAGAAGATTAACGAACGACTATCTGCAGTGGATCAGCGACTCTTGGTCGTGGATCAGAAGTTAGACGCGCAAAACATCAAAATTCAATGCTTAGAAAACAGAATGTCAGAGATAGAGTCCAAGGTGCAGGAAATGGACATCAGGACGTCGACCCACGTACGTCCCGTTTACTTCCCGGATAGTGCGTCGGTACCTACGCCGCCACCATTGCACATCCCCGGACCGATTAATAGAACCATCTCTCTGGAGACCCTACTAGCAACGCCGGAAGGTGCTCTATACAGCAATGATGGGGCCACACACCCAATTTAGAATTTGGCAGTGGAACTGCAGGGGACTCCACCATAAAAGATGTACCCTGCAGCAGTTTGTTCGCACTCACAAAGAAAAGCCACATGTTATATTATTGCAAGAAACGATGACTGATCAGGTTTCACTCCCGGGATACAAAGCTCTGGCTCTCCGTGGGCACGGCAGAGCAATCTGCATATTAGTCTGCAGCAAGTTCACTTTCGTCGCACACGATCTAGGGTTCCGGCCTAGCAAGACGGAGACCTCCCTAGTAGAAGTCATCCCAAGTCAATCCAACATCTCCAGCATTTTTATACTTAACGTATATAGCAGCCCGAGCGATCACAGACAACGTTTCAAAACCATCATCACTAGGGCAACGAAAATCGCCGGAAACTCTCCACTGGTTGTGGCCGGCGATTTCAACGCCCCCTTTCACGCGTGGAGCTACACGCACGACACGGTCAAGGGCAGAAGCCTGTGGCAGGAGGCGGGAGATGCGGGACTCTCTCTATTGACGGACCCAGCCTTTCCCACCAGACGTGGCACCGCCTCGACCAGAGACTCTGTCCCAGATCTCGCCTTTGTTAAAAACGCTGGCTCAGCCGTGTGGTCGAATCTGCTCATAGACCTGGGTAGCGATCACTACATCACGGTCACCAGCTTACAAGTGGAGCAGAAAAGAAAGGAGGCCTTCTCGGTCCCTGACTGGGACAAATTCCGTGAGGTTCGCAGGGCCCGCGCCGCCCGTGGAGAATAGCCGGAGAGTCTCGTCCAGTGGTGCGCATTAATTCTGCAAGATGTCTGCTCCACCACCAAAACTATTGAGACGGATCTACAGACAGACAAAATGGATAGCAGGCTAGCACACCTTCTCGAGGCCAAGCAATCACTTCTCGAGAGGTGGAAAAGCCAACGCTTAAATCGCAAGCTCAGAAAAAAGATAGCCGAGATCAACAAGCAGATCGACGAGCACTGCCAAGCCCTGTCTAGGCAGCAATGGGACGAAATTTGCAATTCAATCGACGGGCAGATGCGCACGGGAGGCAAGTGGAATCTTCTCAAACACTTGCTCGACGACTCCGGCACCAAGTCAAACCAGAGAAGTGTCCTCGCTAAAGCACTCCACGAAGCCAAGAAGTCGTCTTCGGAAAAGGACGTGCTGGAGATGCTAGCTAAGAAGTACCTGCCGCTCAAAACTGTGGCCGATGATGCGGCATACCCAGTATACAAAGGGAAGCCGAACTCCGCGCTGGACGAGCCTTTCAAAGCCAGTGAAATCCGTCGTGCCCTACACGACCTCAATGGCAGGTCAGCGCCCGGCCCGGATCACATTAACAACAAGGCTCTCAGAAACCTAGAGGACGCATCGATCGAGTTTCTCACAGATGAGATAAATCGGATTTGGGAGGAGGGAATTGTAGCTGAAGAATGGAAGTTGGCGAAGGTCATACTAATCCCAAAGCCCGGTAAACCGCCGAGCTTGGACAACCTCCGCCCCATCTCACTGACGTCATGTGTAGGGAACGTGGCCGAGCACGCCATCCATAACAGAATTGCCGAGTATATCGACACCAACGACCTTTTCCCTCATAACATGATAGGCTTCAGGCCAGGCCTCTCCACCCAGGACGCCATGAAGCTTATCAAGATACAAATCCTGGAACGCTGCACTCGGGACACGAGAGCCATCCTTGGTTTGGACCTGGAGAAGGCCTTTGATAACATCCGTCACGAGTTCGTTCTCGACGCCATCTCCAAACTTGACCTAGGCTCGTCCTTCCATGCCTTCGTCAGATCTTTCTTGAGCAAACGATGCGCCATCCTCAAGGCTGGAGATTTGGAATCGGAGAAAATGGAGCTGAGCAGAAGAGGCACCCCTCAGGGGTCAGTCATCTCACCGCTCCTCTTTAACATCGCAATGGTCGACCTCTCAAGGTACCTAGGCAAGGTCCAGGGCATCGGTCACACGATCTACGCAGACGACATCACTGTCTGGTGCGCGTGTGGCAGTGACGGACAAGTCGAAGCCGCTCTCCAGGAAGCTGTCGACACTACAGAGCGCTTTCTAACCGACACGGGACTCCGGTGCTCCCCAAACAAATCGGAGCTCCTTCTCTACAGCCCAACTAGAAAGGGCCGCAAGCCACATAACTGGAAACCCCCCACTGAAATTGACATTAATCTCTACACCAAGTGCGGAGATCCCATTCCCAAAGTCGCGTCCATTCGAATCTTGGGAATGACACTTGAAGGGGCGGGCACGAATAGCATCACCATACACAAACTAGCAAAGAAGACGGATAGCGTCATCGGTCTAATCAGGCGGGTGGCTAACAGAAAGAGAGGCCTGAGCGAAGAGAATCTGATAAGGCTAGTCCACGCTTTCTTGTTATGCCATTTCACGTACGTAGCGGCCATGCACGTCTGGAAGAGGGCCCAGCGAGACAAGCTAAATGCCATGATAAGGAGGGGGATCAAGAGCGCGCTCGGACTACCAAACTACACACGCACCGACCGACTCCTGCAGTTGGGTATTCATAATACCCTGGAAGAAATTGCAGAAGCACAAGAAAGGGCACAGATTCTCAGGCTCTCCGGCTCCAGGGCAGGCAGACGACTCCTAACAGAGATGGGCGTCCCCCCGGCCACTGTCGAAGACGCCTATCAGGGCCTTCCGAAAGAGCAGAAAGATAGCATCCTCATATCGCCTGCCCCGCGCAATATGCATCCCCAGCGCAACGTAGAAAGAAGGAAGGCCAGGGCGGTGGCGCTCCTACGCCGCGCGACAGAACTCCCTGGCGGCAGCTGCTTCGTTGATGCGGCCCAGTATGACAACAGCAACAATTTCACCGTAGTGTCGATCAACCACAGGGGTTCGACCGTTAACGCCGCTTCGGTACGAAGCACGTCGTCGCGTGCGGCCGAGCAAGTGGCCATTGCCTTGGCCCTCTTGGACGACAAACATGCCCATATATTCAGCGACTCCAGGGCAGCCATCCGCGCCTTCAGCGTTGGCGCTGTGTGTAAGGAAGCCTCTCGCATCCTCGACGGCAAAAGCATCGCTACCCACACCCTCACGTGGTATTCCGCTCACATGGGATCCATCATGGGAGGCCACACAAACCTCAACGAGCTGGCCCACTCCAAGGCGCGAGGTCTCGCTTTCCGCGACCATGGAGAACTCCAACGCCGGCCCGCAGTGGTGGAGAACAGAGATCAACCGACCACATACAATGAAATTCCACAGCACTTTTATCTCGGCAGGAGAGACTTTCCCCTTCCACACAAGAAGTTAAATAGAGCGCAGGCATTGACCCTCAGATTATTGCAAACAGACTCGTATCCCAGCCCAGCTTTATTTCACAAGCTTTATCCCGACACCTATGCCACTGATTCTTGCAGGCACTGCAATGACATCGCTAGCCTAAACCATATGCTCTGGCGTTGCCCCTCGTTACGGGGCACAGAACAAATCAATGAGGAGAAGTGGCTCTCCGCTATCAAGAGCCCCGATGCCGGGCCGCAACTATGGGCTGTTCAGAGGGCCCACGATGCGGCGGTCGGGCATGGCCTGACTGTCCCAACGTGGGAGCGGCCCGCAGCGCGCGGAGTCGCGCACCTCAGGACCTTCATTAAAGTTTTGCATCCATCCATCCATTTGAGAGCAGGAGTTGGCCGACGTTGAGGAGGACTTAGGGAATTGGAGGTTCGTTTGCATTAGTACAGGAATAGAAAAGCAAAATAACAGTGAACGTGTCATCGTTACAGCCGGCAGCAAATCGGACCCTGCTCCCCATGACAAGGAGAACGTCTCCCTCTTCTTGATGTTTCTCTGGCTTATAACCCCTTTACTTCACAGGAGTCACGTCATTGTCAGCCAATCGTCGAGCCCTTGCCGGAGTCCTCGTGTTCATCCAATCGTTGAGCTTGTGCAGATGTCGTCATGTTTCGTACAATCGTCGAGCCCATCAGAGCGGCGTCATGTTCGGCCAATGGGGACACTCCCAGGGCTCTATTCTCCAGTGGCTGCCTGCGTCCGGTGTTGCCTTCTCATTTGGAAGGCGCTCAGGTGGAGGGGACGGGTCATCTTGAATGACCTTCCCGTGCTGCAAGCAGTTTTTTCCGAGACAAGCGTCACCAACTTCGAACCGTGCCGGCTTCCAGTTGCAATTTCGGCAAGCCTCACGCAGGGGGGAGACTAAAGCTCCATGCCCGGCACACGAGCGTGGAATTGCGAAACTGTCTACTCGTTTCAATAACGTGGTCGACACGCACCTGCGCACCATAAAAGGAATGCGGCGGCGATTAATTGGGCTCGGGAAACTTGACCGATGCTAGTTAATGATCCGTATGTAACATCGAGCAACACTAGATCCAGATCAAGCCTATAAATCGGAGCAGCCGCGACCGCGATCAGAAGCCTACGTGTGACACAGGTACAATAGTTTGCGCAAGGTTCAAAACTAGTGCCCATACGCCAACGATCTACCTGGAATTTTGCCGGAAGGAAAGGCGTAGTCGTAGTGGAGCCGAAGAATGCAGCTTTAGGAAGTGTTCCGATTCTGGCCAGCATCAGAGACAGTCTACTTAGAAAGCTAAGGAAACAGCCGGGACAGCTTCGAGGCCAAGTAATGGAACGCGTTTCGAGCTGTCTAGAAGACGCTTCTACGGCGTGACGCCATCTCGCGGCGACAAAAAAAGAAAAAGCTGAGAAAAGGACACATTATTTCAGTACTTTAAGTATTTTTCCTGCGAACCCATGAAAACACGATGTGACTTACATTAAAGGCTTAGGAAAGCGTGCCTACGTTTCCTTCTGCGCAGACGACCTTCCCGGCGAGTTTCCAAGGGCCCTGCTCAGCCGCCATCTTATTTGGACGGGAATGTAGCCTGCATCGTTTTTGGGTTCGATGCTGTCTTCACCAACTTGATTACAACGAAGGCGCCAAATAAAACAACGGACGAAGGAAGGCGACACGGGACAACCACGTAGGTGCCTTCGTTGTAATCATGTATAACCAACTCGCCCACCAGAATGTGCTTCGCCAACTTGTTTGCTTTGACGTCTTCGTGAGAATGGGAACAAGACAAGATGGCGGCTGTCTACTTTGCCGTCTACAGCGAGTACTGGAACACAGTCTTAGCGTGTACCATGGCAGCTTCATAAAAAGGCACACGGCGCTGTGATTTCCTTTTTCAGAAACTCCGTATGGGAGCTACCGGCGCCTCGGAACACATCAAATAATTTTCGTCCGTGTTTTGTCGCCTGCTTTCGGCGCCTCTAGCATTGCAAGAATCTCCAGCGTCCGTTGTTGTACAGCACCGCGCAAATGTGGCTTACGAGCCGGCATGCGAATAATATTCACTTTGCGCAAGCACGTGTGTCACAGAAACCTCGCAGCCTTGGCTCGGCTAAATGCCGCTTGTGATACAGAGTATGGTTCATTCAAGGCAACTTTTATTTTAGAGCGAAAAGCAGCCCGCGTCTGAGTCCCAAAACGGCTGTATGGCCTGCAGAAAATAGAAATATTTCTTACTTACTTTCAGGTCGGTTATAATGCTTCCGTAGAAGCATTATTTCACACACAGAGTAAGTATTTGTTTATATCCTAATGCAAGATATAAGACACTGCCAGACGCTGGCATCGGTGATATGTCGGAGCAAGATATTTTTCAGTGCCGTAACTATACAATACGTTTGATCGATTGCACGGGCTTCGTTTGATTTGATTTGAGCTCTATCTTAACTGTTCCTTGGGGTTCGCTTTGCCAACAGCAGAACCAAACGCCCCTCTGTATGCCCATCCCCAGTGGCCCATCCACGCCACGTCGTCTGCTCCACGTCTAGTTGGCGTTCGCTCTTTACCGTCATTGTGTACCATACGAGAGCGTAAAAGCAATGAAGCAGTGAACAATTACGCTTTTAAAGCGTTCCTCATCATTGACGCATCACCAGTGGTAAGGCTGTAACACCATCTGCTAAGTTGAGACTTAGGTATCGTCTGTGTAGGCCAAAGAGGGTCGAAACGAAGAGCTCATCCCAATAACAATGACAAAACCTGCCTAATGCCCTGCCCTCAGCATATGATGAGACTAAGCCATAGCCGATTTCACCATTTTTTTCTTGCCATCAGGATGGAGAGCAAATAACAATTTACAAACGCAAATTTGCATCGAAGCAGGCGTTTGAGAGGGGGCATACGAGACGCCTTGGCTAGGGGTGCAAAATACAACCTGACAACTTCTGGAAGTTAGACTGCACAGATTATGCTTCTTTATATAATATATCCTCTACTAGAATCTCAATGAATACCCACTCTGTGCATGAAATAAAGCTTTAAGGAAGTAATCATAACCGATGTGATCGTAAATAAAAAATATTTGTATTTTGCTGCATGCGGTGATTAGTTTTGAGTGACAGGGAGGAAGTTGGAGGAGCACACTAGCCGGAAAGGAGGAGCGCGTAACCTTGAAAACTTGCTTCATCTGGGCACCTTATGCCAAAGTGCATCGGCGCGTCATCATCTGGCGCGGCGCTTGCTATCGAGAGTAGCACTCGAGCGACGGGGCGTACGCGCGTTTCGCATTATCTGCCGGCATCTTCTGTTGCCTTTCTTAAAGGGACACGCTGCCCAGCTATAAACGTGCAACGGGCCGCCGCTTGCGTCGCTTCCTCCGCTCGATCACATCTGCGCTGCTGTTTCATTGAGTGACTGCGGCGAAAGCGCCTTGCGCATACGTCACACATCTCGTTTGTGGCTTACTGCCCATTCTACCGCCTTTTGGCTACATGAGCTGAATGCCTTGCATCTTACTGCGGCCTCATACCCCTGTTACACGGGCACTTTAACGGCCGTTAAGGAAAACGGCAGTTGGCCTTAAAGGGAAGCTGAAACACTTTTCAAAAAAAAAATGAGTTCTCTGCGGCATTCTACAGTTTTGAGTCTCCTGAACGCGACTATCTGGTTCAAAAAGGGCGGAAACAAACGCAAGCGGCTGCTTTTCCAAGAAAACGCGCACCAGCGCCTCAGGGCATCGCGAGAACGCCGCTGTTGCCGTGATTGGTCGGGGCCGCTGTGACGTCATTCGCGGCAGTCGCCGCTCGGCGGCTCGGCGCCGCCGTTTCAGAGCATAGCACGCTGTTCTGTTCTGGCTTCATAGCTGAGTTGTAAGCATTATGGAACGTTCTCGTTATCTCGGACAGCTTGTGTTTTCGCCGTACATGTTCGAACCGACAGCCGATACGGAAAAGGATGGCGGCAACGACGGTGTTGAGTGTGCCAACAGCGAGAGCGATGTGTGCACCTTCTCGCGCGTTGGAAATCTTAGCTGGTACGTATGTTTTTTTTTTTTTTTCATGTAGCTGCACGTTCCAATGACGGGAGAAAAAATGCGCTAAAGTGTCACTTGGAACTTGCTGCTGGAAGAATGCCGAAGCACTAACTTCTCATTAGATTGTAAACACGGGTGCAATTACGCGAAGTCAAGCACCTTGCCGCTGCTTGTCTAAAGTTCCGTGGTTTTTTGCGTGTTGATACACGGGCGCGAACATAAGTGCCGCGTCTGGCTACTTCAAACTCTTCAACATTATCTGCCTGTGTCACACTGGCTGCTTCAAACTCTCCTATTGGTGATGGTAGTGGAACAGGTTCATCAGGGGCTCGGTTAGAACCTGATAGAGTGCAAGGCATGGATGTCATGAATTTCAGCATATCATGCATATCAACAAACATGACAACACTTGGATTACTTCCAGTAATTGAAATACTTTTTCAGTACTTTATGTGATGGATTAGTTGTCTAGTGATTTAGTAATGTGAATTATTTGGTGTCTGTAATTCCATGGCTGAAGTAATTTAATAATTGCGTTAAATATGCCCCAGTAAGTTGTGTACGGTTCCAGAACGTTGGTAGTGTCGTGAGGTGTCGTGGAAGAACATGGCGGGGGGGGGGGGGGGGTCAAAAGCGTGGCAGTTTGGGCGAGTTGGTATGTCATAACTGTTTAAGGCGAGTAGCGCCGCTCAGGACGAGCAAAAAAGGACAGAGGTAGGGGTAATCAAAGGGAGCGGAAAACAGGGTGAGCGCTCACCCTGTTTTCGGCTCCCTTTGATTACCCCTACCTCTGTCCTTTTTTGCTCGTCCTGAGCGGCGCTACTAGCCTTAAACAGTTAAGGGGGGGGGGGGGGGGGGCATGAAATGTTGGCAAGTGTATGTTATCTTGAAGAAAGGTTGGCGTCCCTTTAAACTTTGCTTTTTGCTTCTTGTATGCATGAAAACTTTTTGGAAGCAATCGTAAAGTAATACCATTTTTGAAAGCGGTAATCGGTAATGTAATTCAAATCGATATTTGTAATAAGAAAGTAATGAGTGATGTAAAATAATTACTTTCAAATAATTTTGTCATGCCTGATACATAGCTGGTTCTCTAGGTACAAAGGCAAGAAAACATTTTTTGTGCAGCAGCGATGCCTGTATTGGGCTAGACGACGTCGAACGCTGACAAGTTCAATACCTCACAATGTTACTTCATTATTTGAGCCCGTTCGCCTTGCCACGGGCGCGGCTGTGCCGACGCTTGTTTTTGCGGCATTTCGCTGCTGGTAGCAAGTTGTGAGTGCGAAATCTACGGAACGAAGTTTTTACACGCCGAGTTCCACTACTGTATCGCGAGCATGAAAATATTACCGTAACGCCTCATGTCGTGCGATTTGAACACTAATGCTGAACAGCTAAACCTGCGGGCACCGCGTGGTAGGATGAATAGCAAATATCACGTAATTCACAAGCGTACCCCCGGTCAGTTATTTCACCGTATAAAAACAGCACCGAACAAACAGCCGTAGTATAGTGTTCCGTGACCCAGCGGAGGAGAAAAACAGGGTGAAAACGGCAAGCTGTTTGCACGCATGTGCATATTCCCTGCTGTGCCTCCACCTCTCTTCGTCAAAGGCCGCTGTAAGGCCGTTTGTTCGACAGTCAGGTGATCATCTGTTTAAAACATTGCCCGTGTGCACATTAAAACCCTTACCTCACCCTTTCTTCTCTTGGCGAAGGCCGCTCTTGGAGGTGGCGAGGTGTTTGTCTTGTGGGAGAATATAGACGCAACAACGCCGGGCTTCAGTCGCGCCGATTTAATTGGAATACTGATTGCCCGCATCGTTGTCAAGCTCCGATGATAACCACTGTCGCGGAAATGCTCCGAGCACAGCACAGTTGATTTCGTCGGCGCGAAAGTATCTCTCCTCACTGTACGGACCCACTGCGCTGCAAGTTTCTTGTCCTTCGGGAACATGTGAAACACCACATCGTCTCGGCCGCCTGTGTTCGCACAGCCGAATGTACACAGAACTAAGGCAGGTTAGGCGCCCTTGGCTGTAAGCACTCACGCAGCACAGAAAGGAAGCACAGTTCACGAAAATCGCAAAAGAAAACAAACGTCAGCGGCGGCATATCTCTCGTAGCGTCGTTTAGTAAAGCGCAGGACGGGAAGAAACATGCCAGCACATGCCAGTACACCGGTCCGGCAGTACGGTCCCCGCGAGTGACGTCACTCTCGCTGGTTCTCTCCTCTGGCAACGACCTCACCCGGCGCTCCGGGAAGCGACGGGGGCGTGTCCGCGGGGGGTATTTAGAAAGCTATTTCTGCCCCTTATATTAACAAAACAAAGAAAATATTCTCAGAACCGTAAATGAATGGGTCTGTTATTCCCAACCCCAGCAATTCATGGAAATTGAAAAGCCCTTCAGCTTCCTTTTTTAAGGGCCGTTGGGCGGAGTTACACGCCAGCGCGAGCGCCGTTGGAAACCGAACGGTGATTGACACCAACGGAGCTCGCCGGTCTTCGTTCCGCCGCTGTTTCCGTCCGTTTTGTCGTGAAACGGGCAAGATGGTAGCCCCCGCAGCAACGTGTCCCCGCTGCAGGCGAGCGCGCAGGCGCAGAAACGCTTTGCCTGGACAGGGTCACTGACGCATTAATTATCAACTTGTGGCAGGATCACCTTGCCGAACGGCGAGCCCAGAAACACAATGCACCCCTGTGCGCATGGATGACGGCGCTGTTCAACCAGCTCTGTTCAACCAGTCTGTACAGCGACAGGGCGACGCGCTGTTGTAGGGGTATGCAAGCTCGCATGTTCGTATCCTCCCGTGCTAGTGAGGGACACTAGCTCACGATGTAGGCACATGAGGAACAGGTCACCCGAAAGTTTGCCTTAAAGTCTTGATCCTACAACGTCGGCACGGTGGTGTCGTACGGAGACGGTGGTCTGGAAAGCGTCCACACACTCCTTTGCCTCGCTGACATCACCACGGCGAGTGCAGCAAGGCTGCGACATCACCTCTCGGCTGCCTTCCGCTTCTTCTTGATTGGCGCTTTCTTAATGCGCACAGCTTGCAGTTCAGCCCTTTTGCAGACAACAAGACCTCGTAGTGCGCAACCAGGACAAGTAAAGTGGGTGGACGATCACGGTCGAATTCATAAAGCAGTCGGCTAAGCGCCATTGCACGGCTGCTCTCGGGTGCGCGTCGAAAAGTCGCACCCCGTTCAACACTGCACCTGCTGAATCGCGTAGACTGTTACTCGCGGTACGAAAGAAAAAAAAGAAATGTACAGTGGCGCTGCACTCAGTACAAGCGATGGAACGTGAAATGGGACGTTTCACCTCGTTGAAACCACAACAAACGCAGTCATTTTGCAACGCCATGGATCGAATCGGATCCAGAAGTGAGTGAGTGAGTGAAAACTTTTGAGTCTTTCAAGAGTTTCGCGGTTACGAGGTCTCCGTCGTCTTCATCTTCTTGGCGCTGGCGACTGGAGACTCCTCTTCAGCAAGGGTGGGCCCCTATTCCAAGGCTCCACTGAGTCGTGCTGCATCGCTCGCGTGCTGCACTAGGGCCCTTTGGGCCGTGAGCTCGCTGCTGGTGAGCCGACTCTCCCATTGCTCCGCACTCGGGTGTTCGTGTTTGTGGAATGCTTTGTTGCGTTCGCACTCCCAGGTGCTGTGGTAGAGTGTAGGTTTGGCACCGCACCAAGGGCAGGTGGCCCTGTATTGTGTCGGAAACATCTTATTGAGCACGTGTAAGTTGGGGAAGGAGTTTGTTTGTAGTCTGCGCCAGCTGGTCGCTTCCTCCTTTGTGAGGTCTCTGTGTGGTGGCGGATATCTAATTCTAGTTCCTCTATGTAAGTTCAGGGTCTCTGCGTATCCCCCCTCGCAAGCCTGTAGGTGGGTCTTCGGGGCATCCGACCGCCCAGCTCGGAACGCTGCACCTCGAGCTAGGCTGTCTGCCCTTTCGTTCCCCCCTATGCCTACGTGACCCGGGATCCAGATCAGTTTGTGCCTGGGCTTTTCCTTCTCGGCGGAGGTGGCTCCGCTGAGTATTCTGAGGGCAGTTTTGCTGATTCTGCCTCTCGTATAGTTCCTGCACACCTCTTTTGAGTCCGTCAGTATGTTCAGAGATCGGCCTGTTCTATAACCTTCCGCTGCCGCCAGCGCTACGGCAATCTCCTCGGCCTCCGCTGTGCCAGCGACCTTTGCCGTGGCATACGTGATCGGGTTTCCTTCATTGTTAACCACTACCGTCGCGGCCACGCGTTCTCTTCCGTGTAGATATACGGCGGCGTCCGTGTATACTGTATTGTCTAGCTGGGCTAGCGTTCTCTCAACGTATTCGGCCCTAGCTTTTCGCCTGTTTTCGTGTAGGTTGGGATCCATATTTCTCGGCAGTGGTCCCACATTAATGGTTTTCCTGAGGTGGTCCGGTACGTCCGCGTATCTGTCTGTCAGTCCGGTCGTATCCCGACCCAACCTCCTCAGGAGCGCTCGTCCCGTAGGGGTGCCTCTCAGTCTCGCGGTTTGCGTACCCAGCAGAGCCTCGGCGAGCTCACTGAAGGTGTTGCTGATGCCCAGCTGGAGCAACTTCTCGTTCGCCGTGTTTCTCGGTAGACGCAGAGCCGTCTTGTACGCCTTTCTGAGGATGGTGTCTGCTTGCTCTCTATCTGCCTTGGTCGTCACGTGGTACGGCAGGGAGTACGTGACTCGGCTGACAATTAGGCTGTTGACTAGCTTGAGAGTGTCGTCTTCTTTCATTCCGTATCTCTTTTGGGATACCCTATTGATCATGCGGCCCACCTGTTCCGCCGCCTTGCTCAGCAGGCTAATGGTGTGGCTGCACTTCCGGCTGCCTTGTAGCCACATGCCCAGGATCCTAATCATGTTCTTCTCCGGGATGTTGTGTCCCGCAAGGGTCACCTCCAGTGTCGCTTGCGTTGGGTGCTTGCCGACCCTGAGGAGCTCCGACTTCTCCGTGGAGCGTCGCAGTCCCCTTTCTCTGGTGTAGTTCTCCACGCAGGTCGCCGCTTCCTGCAGTTTTTCTTGCTTCTCTCCGAGGGATCCTTGGGTGACCCAGATCATGACGTCGTCGGCGTATATCGCGTGCTGGATTCCTCGGATCTCCATAAGTTTTCTTGCCAGGCCAATCATTGCCACGTTGAAGAGGACATCCAGAAACTAATTTTTTTTTGAGTTGGCGAGGTAAAAAGTTCAAGAGTCACGTGATAAATTGTCGAAACCGAAGTGAACCTACTGAAGATGGAAAGTGCGATGGGAGCGCAGCCACCACAGTTCCGTTCCCACGGCCGTTACGGCATCAACAGCCGTTTGCGTTAACGGCCGTTGCAAGTGCCCATGTAACAGCGGTATTACACTCTTAAACAAAATTAGACCCTTTGGGTCGTGTTTTGCCACACAACGATTGTCGTCATCTGCCTTGTCTGCATTTCCTTTCTTTAAGCTGCGAGCCCGGTACTTCCAAGTCACGAACGGCATGCGGGTATCAGCATGACAGAGCGTTTTCGGCAGGAAAGTAGCGAGTGCAGCGTTTTAAAGAAAAGGAACGGATGCAGAACGAATGACGATTGTGGTTGTGGGGCAAGATGCGACCAGAAGGGGTGTAGGTTTTTTTAAGAGTGCATGCTATCGGAAGCGCTTCCACTATTAGTTGCCGCTTTCAATGCGAAAGCGTTATGTGGTTCATGAAGTCGAAAATCCGACGGCCTGGCCGCAGATCGTACAAAAAAAGTGGCACTGGCTTAGCTCGACTATGCTAGGATATACGTAGCGAAAGCTAAGGCATAGCATGGTTAGTCTTGGTTAATCTTGATTGCAAGTCCAGGTTAGCCTGGTTGTCTAGCTATGTTGCGGCGTTTAACCAGTCATTGAGTGCGCTGTTCGTCTGTTTTCTGGGCGATTCGTTTCCTTTAAATCTCGTTCAGATGTCGAATCCAGGCCTCCTTAGTTTGTGCATATTTGGCGTTCTGCGAAATGCCAAATCTCAGTTTAGTTTTCTCTCGCCAGTCGCCCCATCCGAGAAATGGAGGAGATTCGAATAGTCGGCCTCTTCATTAATCAACATCGCAAGACAGAGACAACTCTTGCCAAACTCCCCAAGGTCGGCGACCAAGTGGGCCGGATGGTTCGCCACGTTTCCAAGAAGCGAGGAGGGTTGCGAAGTAAGGATGCGGTGCGGCTCGCACATGCCTTCGTAATTAGTAGAGTACTGTACTCGACCCCATATCTACGCTTACTGAAACATGACGAAGATTGCTTGGAGGCTGAACTCCGCAAAAGGCTCAAGAGGGCCCTCGACTTCCCATCTCCACTTTCAACGCGCGTCTTCTCGCGTTGGGGGTGGTGAACAACTATCGGGAACTTCGCGAGGCGCATCTCGTTAACCAATACACGCGTCTCGCCCAGACCGTGTCCGGTCGCCACCTCTCAGACCGGTTACATATTAAACATGACCACCATACGATGGAAAGGGTTCGAGTGCCCGAACTGTGGAGACGCGCCCTATACGTTCGACCCCTTCCAACTAAGACGAACATGGAGGACCATAATGGCGGGCGCGCGCAGGTGGATGCCGTGCAGTGTCTCTAAGAAACACGTCTTCTACGTCGATATTGCAGGCCCTAGCCACTCCAGGGGGGGTATGGTACATGGCTGCAATCATACACGAGGAAAGACAAGTGGATGGCCTCTCGTTCAAAGCACCAAGCTCAACGCATGCAGAGGAGGTGGCGATCGCCCTCGAAGCCTCCCATCTCGACTATAAATTCGTCCTCACAGACTCCCGTGGAGCCTGCCGTAACTTTCAATTCGGATGGATCACTCCTTTCGCTGACAAGATTCTTCGCCGCAGTATTCGCGACTGCGATCCAACTCGTCGCTCAATCATATGGGTTCCCGGCCACCAAGGCATGCCAGGCAACGAAGCCGGCCATGAGTCAGCCCACGCACTCACTTACCGGGCCCCAGACATCACTTGGGAGGACCTTCACCCAGATCACAGCCCTCTTCTTTCTTTTAAATACATAATTCAGCACTGTTGTGCCGAACAGTGCCATTACCCGGTTCCTATATGAAGGGACTAGGTAAAGCTGGCGAACGAACGCTCCTTAGGCTCTTTACAAACACCCTGCTGTGCCCGGCGGTTGTCAAGCACTTTGATCCTTCTTTTGACGGCCGCTGCACATTCTGTGGGGAGGTGGCCGACACCTTCCACATGGTTTGGGCATGCAGGCAGAATCCTTACCACCCCTTCCCCTTCTGGAGAGGACTGGGAGGCGGCCCTACTCGGCTGCCAGGAACTATCGACCCAACAAGCCCTAGTTCGGCGGACCTGCGCAGTGGTCAAGAACAGCGGGGTCCCGGAATGAGAAACTCCGCGCAGTATTGCAAGGGGCGCGACTCACTAGAGGTCTCTCCCCGAGCACCTCTCGGTGTATGTAGCCCAATAAATGCTTTTCACCACCACCACCACCTCCTGCTTATAAGAATTGTTGTCGTCCATACTGCCGCCTCAACTGTGGTTGCGGCGCACGCGAGCACTCCTTTTCAATCCTCCGACATGTTATCAGGCAATCGACGCAGCTGGCGAAGCGAGCGGGGGCGAGCGCAACGACGAGCAACGCGGTGTGACGCCATACCAAACGGCGGACACGTAAAGGCGCGGCGCTACGCAGCGGCGGAACATCTGTGGCTCTGTGCCATTAGTGGTGCATGCGCAGTAGTGACTAGGAAGTGAGAGAGAGAGAGAGAGAGAAATAGCCGCGGCGAGGCGCAAGTTGGGACGGCATGTGCCTCTTCGGAGCACCGTCACGGCGCATTCGCAAGTTCGCGTCCAGTAAAGCTTTCGCTTTGAAAGTCACGTGGTCACAGAGACGCGCTCGTGCCAGTGCTCTTGCGTTCATCGCCGTCTCTCTGCAACAGCTGGCTGCGATGCCGCTCATCATGCCAGCGTTCCCATACTGACCCTCCCTCTGCGAAGGCGCTGATGGCAGTAACCCATTGCCAGTTCGTGCGGTGATTTCGACGAGTTCTGTCGTGCACTCCGATGGACTAACCTTCCACTTCGACTTCTCAGTAGCTGCGCCCGCCTCCTTTAGAAGACCACGAAAGTACGTGAACGAAGCCGAGGCACGTGTGGCGAGAAATGATGCTAGGTAACGCGAAAATACCATTACTCTTGTAAAACGAGTTATCATCGCGAAGACGTCGCAATGCTTTCGCATTCATCTTTCACGTTTCTCTACCGTTGATTTTTACGCATGGTTTTATAAGTGCTGTCCTTTGCCGTGCAAGAGTATTGAAAAGATTTATCTAATCTTTATTGTATCTAAGTAGCCATAGCACGCCGGCAGTAAACATTGGAAGCGCTACCGATAACATAACGCAGCAGTCAGAAGCAAGGCATTCTGGCCGAGTCATCAAAAGGCGCGAATGGAGGCAGTAGGCCGCGCAATATCCGAAGTAATTGAACTGCACTACCTTGGCATCATCCAGTCGATGAAACGGCAGCGCAAATATGGAGCAGCAGAGGAAGCAGCACAGGCGGCCACCCGTTGAGCGTCTCGTCAGCGAAGAGCGCGCGTCGTCAAGGAAAGCGACATGACATGCCGTATGATTTGATGGGCATGCGCACGGGCATCACGAAATAGTTCGGCACCCGCTCCCGTGATTCGTGTACTTCTGCTCACGGATATACATTGCATACTTTAGCGGCAAACAGAAATTAGTAAATTGGAACAAGCGATTAAATGTTTTGTAGGGGCCGAATTATGCCACCCAATGCCTCATGCTTGCTATTCCGCTCAACTTGCAAACTTTCGCTGGTCGTTATTGCGAATCTTGCCGAAATTTTGTGCTCTATCACTTGCTGAAGGTTCAGAAAAGAAAAGCACTCAGTCCCATTTCAAATTCAGCATAATGTTTTTATCTAATCGCATATAGATAAACAGGCAAACATTCACAATCCGGATTTGGGCCTTACACTGTGGTTGGGAGAAACACGCAAGTTAAAGAGTCGTAACAGACACGGTGACAGCTTTTCAATGGGCACTGTTGTCTCGAACATATGTTGAATGCATTGAATAATTTTTACGCGCCACCGTATATACCTCACTTTGAACATTCGCAATTCTGTCGCATGAAGCTTGGCGACAAATGTCGGCACAGCGCCAAGAATGAGGTCAGCGGCGCAGCTGTCACGGCGGGTTATGGGTGACCTGTAGTCGCATACAACTCAAGTCTGCACTGAAGCCCTTCCCACGCCCGCATAACCTCCAGCCACTGTTCCTCCGCGAGGTTTCAAATGGTTTGCACTTCAAGCTTTCCATTACCTAAGGTAATAACCACAAAATAAAATTAAAAGCACGTAATTTTGTACGTTTTCACTTGTCTTTGATAGTGGAATGGTGAAAGCCTCATTCTTTATTGAACTTAAATAAAATGCTTGCTTCATTGCACTTATTTATTGCCAAGTTTACCTCTGATGGCAGGGACGTTTCATGAGGAAGACGGGGTCAGCAATGAAATGAACTGTACCGCGCAATTTTGAACAGTGAAATGCTCACACCCCGTACACTTTGTTCATGTCTCTTGCACACCTCATCGCTTCCGCCGATAAAAAGGCTCTTCAAGAAGAGCAGACGCTCTGGAGGCATCAGGTACGACGCCGTTTTAAAGTAGTCGCATAACGACGATTTTGTCTGCTTCTGTGATTGGCTGGCAGAGTTACAACCTGGCGTGATCCGTGTGCCTTGATTGACGACTGCTGTTCTTTTACGTTTTGTGCTACTATATATAAGAATAGACGACGTCATTTGATGCAGCCAAGGCGACGCCAGCGCTACATCAAGCTGATGACCACATCGGCATAGTTCGTACGATGCCAACTCGCACAGGTAGCGCGGCCCGGAGTGGATGGATAAACACCCGACATAACTAGGAACTCGGCGAGGCACGTAAACAGTTCTTCATCGGTGCTTGCAATAAACAATAGAACTGCTTGTTGGCCTAGTTGGTGCTTGCTAAAAGACATACCGCCCGTGTTGTCTTTATGTGTCTTTCTTTTGTGAGTGTTCAATTGCGGCGAAAAACATGTCTTTTGCAAAGAACAGTCGGTGCTTCACATGGAGGAAGAAAAAGATGGAAGGGAGCATATCACAACGCGATTGAAGCCAAACCTCGTGGACCAACAAGTAATCGCACGTCAAAGTGCACGATTAGTTTTAGTGTTCCGCTCTGCAGGCACAGTCACGGCAGGGTACCTTAACAAGCGGGCACCGAACAAAAGAGAGACAGGGGTAGATAGAGGAAATGCAGGGATGTTGACCATAGTTGAGTTTCCGGTTTGCTACCTTGCACTGGGGTATGGGATATAGGGGTTGTAGAGACGACAAAGAGCGAGGGGAGAAGAAAAGGAACACGAAAAAAAAAGGAAAAACACTCAACAAAAGCTACTGACATAGCTACCGGTAACCAAACGTCAGAGCAAATCTCGATTCTTGCTCCGTGATCTAGACGCAAGAGGTCACGTGTTGAGCCACCACTGTGGCTTCATGGAGCGTTCGCTTGCCAAGTCTGCCTGTGTGATGCAATCGTCCCTCCTATATTTTTCCTTCCTCCACGATGCTTCATCACTGTGAAGCAGTATGGGCGGAGAGGGACCTTCTCGTAATGTTGCAGCTGGACGGCAAGCTAGAAGGACTGAGATGCAAAGGAAGTGCCTCTTGAATAACGTGAGTCTACCAATCCCGAAGTCGTCGCTTTGGTAGGAAGATGAGGAGGAAGAAACATCAGCCGACCGTAGTTAATAAGATGGGAAATGAAATAGTAATTTAATATTGTACGTAATAGTGCTATCTCGAGAAACCGCTAAATAGTAAGAGAAATACAAAAGGGAACGTAAGCCATAACGTCATAAATAGATAAACGATGACTGAAGAAGTGAGAGAAAGTACACTCACGCGAAATACTGGCTCTCTTCGTTTGATGAAGGTCATCCTTTTCAAGCTAAACTTTTTTTCGCGAACCCTCCTAGACTCTGCTGAACGTTACTCATGTCTTGCCGAGTATACCGGGTGTTTCAGCGAACACTTTCAAAAATTTTTAAAGGCTGCCTGTGGCAGAAAGCACAATCCTAGTTCATGAGCTCGTCTACTCGAAGAATAGGGCATTACTTGCACAATAAACTGAACTGCATAATCGACTAATGCATAACTATGGACTAATTAAGTGTTTAGCTAATTACCTTACGGCCCATGTTGCAATCAACAAATTATAGCTGGGGAGTTCGCAAGGCGGATCCACTTTAACGAATTCTTAGGATAGCACCAGTTTCGAGATATTAATTCCCGAAATTTGCGGAGATATGCATTGGCGTTAAGTTGTTTTTGTTCTTCAATGCATTAAACGACGCTTTGTTAGGAAAGTACCGGCAACGCCACTGTATTTCTCCACGAAGTTCAGCAATCATGTTGAAGCCGGTGTCATCCTGAGAATTCGTGAATGCACGCTTGTGCGGAATGAGTAAACGCTGGTGCGAGATGTAGGTGCGATGCTGCAAACAAGGCAATTCCTCCTGGGATGAAGAAACATCACACTGGTGACTTTCAGAGAACAAGAGAGACAGTGAGAAAGAAAAATAGCAATGAGTTGCGAAAGGCGCCGACGTTACTGAAGATAAATATCCGATTTGCTACCACGCATTTGGAAAGGAGGAAGATCGGACAGAAATTTAAAGAAGCGAACACCAACACACACAAGGGCACGCTACAATTTCAGAGTCGTTCAACTAGGTCACTTGACTGGAGGAACCTCAGTAGCAACTTCGTCGCCTTCTGGTGTGAAGGCTTATCAGCCGGCACTCCAAGATTGTCTGCTTAGAAAGCGATTGGTTGTCGAGGCGTCACAACGCCGTCACGAGCGACTGTCTCGGGTAGCTGTAACGAGGAAAATAGGACAGAACATTCTCAATGTTTTTTTTTCGCTGCCGACACTACCGCAGGCAGCACTTTCAGCCATTCTAATACTGCAAGCACGTGCATTAGTGAAGGATACTGCACGCCACAGTCGCCACAGAACAGTTGATTCAATGCGGGATTGTTCAAATGACACGCGGAGTCGGAGGGATAGGTCCAGGCGCTGCAGGCGACTATGCCGGAAACATGGTGTGTTCCACATACTTTGTGTGGCATCACGCACTAGCATGCGAAGCTTGGGCGCTGCATTGGTTTTTGATAGCGGGATAGGTTACTTCAGGGCATCTTCGTCAGCTCTCCTAGCAACTTCAACAGCATGTTCATTGCCCATGACGCGGCAATGGCCTGGAAGCTACTGAATAGTGACATCATGTCCTTTCTCTGCAGTTGGTGATATAACTATCTTATTTCTAGCAACAGTTGGTGTTGTAGTGTGCGACGTAAAGCGGATAGCAGACATTACAGGGCTGCCATGGAATGGGTAAATACGCTCCATCTTTTTGGTAGTCTTTCATGAATCATACGAGGCGTGCTGCAAGATTCAGCAAGCTCCGCAGCAGTCGGGGACAGTTCTTGTGGATCCGCCAACAGTTGTACAGTTATCAGCGTAAATTTGAAGGTGGTCTATGTATGGTCTCCTGCAACCTGAGTAGAAAGAGCTGTCTGAGAGCTGGCCATGATAGTACGGCTTTCGTTCGGATTCATGGGGCAGAGAATCGCACTTGTTTGTGTCTGAGAGAGAGAGAAAGTCAAAGTAAAGACAAGAAGGTTAACCAGAGATTATCGCCGGTTGGCTACCCTTTGCTGTGGGAGGGCCAAAGGGATGGGTTAGGTGAGAGAGAGAAAAAGAAAAAGAACACCCCCCCCCCAAGACTCACATACACACACAATACAAAAAACTGTTCTGTGGACACTGTCACGCACTCTGCGAAGGCGTTCTTTGTGTTACATAGTGTCACCACCCTATTCTACATCACACAATGTATAGGCTCATTTTTTCGCAGAGTCCGGTGCCCTTTAAATAACACCGCAGTGCCTTCATAGCTGCTCACGCTGATGCACGCGTAGACCAGTTTCCAAGGATCTCGTTTTCCGTTATTGGACGCTTGTCCAGTTGGTTTAAGGTGGTTGAGAGGGTTTCTCATTGCGGGTTGAGCCTAGGGCACTCACGAAAAAGGTGCCCGATGGTTTCGTTGCACCCGCAGAAGTCACAAAGGGGGCTGTTGGCCATTCCAATGACAAATAAGTACGCATTCGAATATGCTACTCCAAGCCATAGACGGACTATAAGGGTGCAGTTACGTCGTGACAGGTCGGACGGAACACTGAGCTGTAAATTAGTCCAGGGTATGAAACTGTGCACTCGTGAATTCCGATGAATTTCATTGATCTAATGTTGGGTCACGCACGGGCGGGGAAAGCTTTTTTGCTGAGTCCGCTCTCCAAAGAGGATTGGCAATGCAGTCGGACTTGTGCTCGTGCCAATCACCAAGGAAGTTCTAGCAGCCCCTTGGTAGGCGTGAAACTTGTAGGGAGGCCATCAAGGTATGCCGATATCTCCTATAGCAAAAAGAAGTGCTGGGCCGGTCGTCTGCCAGCGTGGGGAGGTTGTGCCGAGGAACGTGGCAATGCGCCCGACGTGTGCTACGAGCTCTTACAATGTCATATGAGCGGTGACTGAGAAATGCCAGGAGATCACGATGGTTTGCTCTCTTAATATGCAGTGCGCCTAGTCAAGACAAATCCTTGAGTGCCCGCTCCTCAACACTCTCTCTCATGCCGGTGTCACATCCGCAAGTATTTGTTAGTGCAAGTAAGCTGTGTCTCGCATAACCAAGAAACAACAACTTGTAGAGGTGCAACATCACGTGTGCTGTCGTATGCCACGTTTTTTCTCAAATAAATTTGAAACGCTGTGAAATGGCCGTTAGGCGTTTCTTCAGGTAAGCCACAAGGGTGCGGGATGAAAAGCAAGCCAGTTGTGTTGCAGCTGTTGCAGTTGGATTGTGCACGAAATGACACCGTTGGAACACCGTTGCTGCTAGTCAAAGCCCAATGAAATATTTAATGGCATTAGCTTGATTTTTAGTGCGCATTCGTCTCAGAGAGAGAGAGAGAGCAAGGATACGTAAGGTAGGGAGGGTAAGCAGACAGGCTGCTGGGTTTTTACTCGACACTGGGGGCAAGGCACTACATTCCGCTCAGACTAGTGCGTAAGCACAAAACCTCGGCAGGAACGTTCGTGGGATTATAGTGTGGAAGGTGGAAGAAAAGAAAACAAGATGTGAAGGGAAGAGAGGTTGACCACATTAGGTGTCCGGTTGGCTACTCTGCACAAGAGGACGGGGTAAGGCCAGAAAAGACAAGAAAACAAGATAGGGCAAAAAACTAACCCATCAGTTCGCACATTCTATAGCTTTTAAATGAGTCATGTTTGCTTTTAAAAAGCACACCAGCGCTTATAAAGCATTCCGTGCTGACGTCGGCTAGGACCAGGGTCCAACAATTCTGCCTCCCGTAAGGGGACGGCTGTCAGTCTTGTCGAGCCTGTTGCAGAGTACTTTTATTTGGGCATTTAAAGGATGGCAATGACACAGAAGGTGCGGTATCGTCCGTTTGCACCCGCAAACTTCATCATCTGGACATGTGGCCGTTCGGACGAAGTAAGGGTACGCCGTGGTGAAAGCTACCCCAAGCCATATGCGACAGGTGAGAGTTACCAACCGTCGTGGTAAGCCATGTGGGTTAGGCGCAGCTTCAGATCAAGATCCAGGTAACAGAGTCGCCGGTTTTTAAAGTCTGCCGAATTCCACTGGGCCAACGTAAGCTCGCGAGCAAGCGCACGGAGCTTTCCCGCTGCGTCTGTTATTGACAGCGGGATACCTAGGCAATCGGCACTTGTATGTGAAAAATGAGCGACTGCGTCTGCTTTCTCATTTTCAAGGATACCGCATTCACTTGGCAAACATTAAAATGCGATATCATGTCCTTTCTTGACTGCCCGATGGCAAATTTGACATGTGTCCGCAAAAAAGTCGTTCTCAGTTCCACGGCGTAATACAGAGAGCAAACTCTGGACGACGGCCTTGGAATTGCAGAAGATGCACCATTTCTTGACCGTTTCCTGATCAGTGAAATTGAATTGCTGCACGCGGAGCTGCAAGTTCGATAGCCGTCGTTGATGTTACGAATATGCGAATATGCGATGTCATGAATTTTATCAGTGTAAATTTTGCTGGATCTACCTAATACTGCAGCTGCTGAACTGGAGTGTCTGACCGACCCATTGGTGTGAACATGTAGGCGGTCACTGTGGACCTCTTGCAATAGCAATAACACTGCCTGCTTCAGTGCTGCTGGCGGGATTTGTACCTGCTTCTTGATGCCTCGAATGGCAAAGTATACCCGAGTTGAATGCAGAGATTACAGTGGCAACGAAAGGCACACTTCTGGGGTATAATAGGATGGTAGCGATGCTCCGCGAGTAGTCCTGAGACGAATGATATTCGTATTGCGGCCTGGTAGTTGGCAGACAAGCAAGGTGCTGAAAGTTGTCCATGCGGCATGTCGAACGTGCGCTCTTAGACCGCCGACTGCAACGTATGTTGCTATAGGATGGTCGCGCGCTATGGTGATTGTGACCACTGCAGATGCACACTTACGGAGGCCGAGGTACGTCCGTAGAACTTGGGCTTGTATATGCTGGAGTGGGGAAAAGTTAGATTTACTCGTGCTTCCCAACCGGAGCAGGCTGTATCTCAGGAAGCCCACAAATAATGGTACAGATGTAGCAATGATTGCACAGATGTGCTGAAAGACAGAGTGTGCGTGCGCACAACCGTTATGCTTTCAGTGGAAACTAGAATGCATGCCCTCTCTCCACCACCAAGACGGTCCAGGGAGACTGGTGGACAGAGACTTAAAAAAAAAAACTGCTGACTACACCGTAACTGTACAGCGCGTGAATGACACCTGAACACCGGTCACCAGTGTAGGGAAAGGGGAGAACAGACGGAAAGATGACACGGATAAAAAGGAACACATTGTTCGGAGCTGTTATGAACAGCCTCCTCTAGTTTTTTATTAGAGGCGGCGCTGTGATTGCCCTGCTCACGTAAGATGCTCCGCGAACATTAGACTCACTTGGCAGGAATTTGGATAGCATCAAGTAGCGCTGAGCCCTCTTTGCGACCTGTGTATCCACAAGCTGTTCCGGTGGTACGGGGCACTTTGCTTCGTTATTTTTGTAGTCAAGCGTGCGTCTCTGGATAATATCGTTCTAACCCTCCACGCTCGTGCCGCCCATGCGCCTTCAACCTTATGTTGCGCATCACCCATATTATAGCCTCTACTTCGATAAATGTCAAATATGTGCGACCTTTTGTCCTTCCAGGAAAAGGGCGGTACTCTGAATCGTTGCATGTAGCACTTCACAACGTTCTATAAACGAGGGATCAACAATTTTCGTTTAGCCCATGTTTATGACACACGCTTATGAATTTGCCTAGATAGCGCACATAACATTCTACATATGTCTTTGAAACATAAACATGGTAAGTCATCTAGTTTTCTTCCCCGCTCCCTTTTTTCAGAAAACCCCGAAAATCGGCATTGGACGACTTTGAGCGCTACTAGTAGTACTAAGTATTTCGCTGTTTAACTTAGCTGACTATGCTGCTGTCAAGGCAGTGACGCGGGAAAGCTAAGTAAATCTCATGTCGACACAGGGATTCTCACTAATTAGCTCTTCCTTTGATACATACATAGGCATTTCTCTGAATCTGCGCCATCTATTCACAAACGGGTTAGAGCGAAGATTGCTCAACGAATGACAAACCCCAAGACGTCCTTTTGCGCAGTTGACGTACAGCAAAGCTGTTGAAAACCGCCACAACTCCTGAGGGGGGTAAGCAATGCTTTATTGCTTTAGAGTAATTGTAGTAATGGTAGTTTAGAGCAATGCCAGCAATTATAATTTTCACAGCACGCCGCCGCGCTGGTCATATTACCGTTTCTTTGTCCCTGTACCGCTCCTCGTATTCACGCTGCTCCTCGGAGGTCTCTTGACTATGCTTTGCCTACCGATAGCGGTGCTGCAACAACAATGAAATCAGTTGCTAGGTTGGTTCTCTTGTATACGACAGGCTAGCAACATCACTCCCCACCTCGCAAGCTTTCGTTGCTGCGGCAGCTTACGCAACAGTAATCGTCAGAAGGGAAACGTATGCAGGCAGCACTACGTGCGTCGCTTTGTTATCAGCAGCGCCTTATCATCAATTATGTGGTTTGGATGCTTGTTTTGTGCTTGTTATTTACTGAAACGAATGGTGTTCTGTTGTAAGCGTACTTCCCAAGAATATATGTAATTTTCACTTCATTTTGCCGAAGTCTTGAAGCCCGCTTGACTTCCGCCGCGGGTCGGCTAAGTATTGCATCACCTTCCGGATCGACCCACATTTTCGTCCACGGACTACGACATGAAAAATCTCGACCAACGAGAGGCCAACAGCTTCGCTGTAGAACATTCCAATTACGTGCCCGATGCTGGGTTGGAACCTCGATCTCCCAAGCACACGAGCAGAGCTTGACGCTCTAACCATTAGACCACAATCGTATAGGTATATATATTGTATGCACTATTAACGTACTTCGTCGTTTTCATTCGTACATAGCCGTCATCATCTTGCCTGTTCTAGATGTTCGCGCATGAGCCGGGGCGTTTCTTTTTTTTTGAAAAGGAAGTGCTTGACAGCTTGGTCGGTTTTGTTCTTATAAAGCGGTGGAGGTACGTCAAGACCCCGACGTCCTCTCGCGTTCACGTCTTCGCTGGAGCTACGTTCCGGTCGCCGCCTGCGCCCGGCTACCCCTACAACAATGGACACATCCAACCCCGGTTCTTCCGGCGCCTCTAACCCTACCACATAGACGAGTCCGCCTGCGGTGACCTCTTGAATTGTGATGAGTCGTCAACGCGATCCCCGTGTCCTTGCCAGACTCCGCCGTGATGACGTCAACGATTGGATCGACCACAATGACCACCTGAGTTCTTTCAATAAGTGGAACGACACCCAGAAATCGAGGCACGTCGCATTCTACTTGACCGGTGTTGCAAAGACGTGGTATTTCAACCATGAATCCGACATCACGGATTGGTCCACGTTTACCTCAATCTGCGGCAAATCTTCGCTTCCTCATCTGGCCGTGCAGAAGTCTCCAAACAGAAGCAGAGCACGCGCCTCCAACTTCCACAAGAGTCTTATACCTCATACATAGAGGATGTCTTGGCTCTGTGCCACCATGCGAACCCCAGCATGACAGAAGCCGAACGCGTTCGACAAATATTAAAACTCATTGAGTCTGTCGCGTTGAACGCCTTAATCGTGAAAAATCCAGCTTCTGTCCAAGACATCACTTCCACGTGTCAGCGCCTAGACGAGCTGCAGTCTCTTCGTCTTCACCATGACAGCATGACAGCAGTCTAGCTTGCAATATATATACTTATGTCGGGGCAGCGCCTACGTGATCGCCGCACGTGTCACATTCCGCAGAATGAGTGCGCAAGAGCACATGCGAGCCCGGCAGTTTCCTTTATTACTGAAACGCAGTAATGAAATGAGGCAATTTATACCATTTGAGTAACCGCTTCATGAAAGCTTCGCTTCCCGTCTAATCCAAAATGTGCGCTGGATCAGCAAGGGAAGAGGGGCGGGGTGGTTCCTAACTGGCTCAAGTATAACCAGTCTCTTTAGAGGGAAAGAGACAGATGAAATGAGAAAGGCAAGGAGGTTAACCAGAGGGGACGATCCGGTTTGCTACCCTACGCTGGGGAAAGAGGGGAGGGGGAGGTAAAGTGATAACAAAGTAGAGATAAAGGAAGAAAGGAGCACAGACATACAATCACAGTTGGTCACTGTCGCCGCATACTGTCCCCGCACAGCACAGTAGCACTAGCAGCACTATGAACATCTGTTCATGCTACAGCCGCTTGGCCAATTCTCTTGCCCTTAAAAACTGCAAAAGTGCCGTCGTCGCACTGTTGCAAAGACTGATGATTGATCAAAGAAGGTGGCACGACGATAAAGCAATAACGACAATGGGATGACGGTACTGAAGTACTGACGGTGGCAGAACGACAGCTAGACGATGATGGCATGATGAAAACGGCATGTCGACGACCGTGTGACGACGATGGCTCACGACGACGGCATAACCATAATCAGGCGCCTAAGCTACAATGACGGCGATGGAACGACTGGGACAGGATCGCGACGATGGTATGACAACGAATGTATGACGATAAAGCAATGACAACAATAGTGTGACAACCGCATGAGGACGACGGCATGACGACGAGTGTGTGATGAGGCTAGCGTCACGTTCGTTGTATTATGAAGCATTTATGTCTAAGACAGCGTGATGACGATGGCATGACGAGGGTCAGAAAACAAAGCTGGTCTGACGACAATGGCACAACCACAACGGCATGACGACGACGGTGTGGCAACGGGTGCATGATAGCGATTGTCTCGCGATGAAAGCATGACAAAAGCAGTAAAAGAACGAATTACGACAGTATGATTATAATAGAATGGCGAAGAAAGATTGGCGTCAATGAAACGATGAAGGTGGTATGGCGATGACGGCTTGGCCACAGCGGCTCGGCGGCAGTAGGATGACGTTACTGAAGTGATTACAATTATAAAACGACCGCGCGATGACTACGGCTTGTCGACCACTGTGTCATGACGAAGGCGCGACGATTGCGGCATGCCGAAAGTCAGATGACAAACTTGAAATAATGACTAGGCAATGAACACGACGGCATCAAGAGCACGGACCCGTAGTGGACCAATTTATTAGACAACTTAGGCGACTGGGTGGGGGTAGAAAGCGTGACGATGACGGCGTGACCACGAGAGTAAGAAGAAGAAGCTCGAATGACGACGATTGTAGGACCACGACGGTATGATTACCAAGAGCACATATGTATTGGCTCAAGCAAGAAGACAACTTGGGCACGGCGTCAACCTAAGAGGTTGTATAGACAGACAGACAGACAGACAGACAGACAGACAGACAGACAGACAGACAGACAGACAGACAGACAGACAGACAGACACAGACACAGACAGACAGACACAGACAGACACAGACACAGACAGACAGACACAGACAGACACAGACAGACAGACAGACACAGACAGACAGACAGACACAGACAGACACAGACAGACAGACACAGACAGACAGACAGACACAGACAGACAGACGGACGGACGGACGGACGGAAACTAAAAATGGCTTAAGTAGACAAAGAATGCTATTCGCATTAAAAGAAATGATAGCTCGACCCGTGTACGAATAGGGAAAAAACCGCGGGGCGTTTGACGTGCACTTAAAATCTGGGAGTCGGTCAGCTGAAATTTGGGGGTGGTCCAACATTTGCGGCTGCATGAACTTGATGTTTTGCGGTGGGCCTACTTCACTTTGTGGATCGGCCAAACTGAAATTTGGTGGTGGGCCAACATAAATTTGGGGACGATGAGCGCGGTTATATCTAACACGCAGGATTGAAGCATGCTCGCTACAGTCAGGCTGCACGCTTACGAAGATGCTGCAGAGGCATTTTTGCGTCCGAAAATCACCACGCTCTGCCGTCGCCGAGCTTTCTGCCCACGACAATATGACGGCGCTAGCTTCGCTTGAAGAGCGCCTCCTCCACTTTTGCAAATTATTTTATATCCTCGTAGGATAAAAAAGGACCGACGGGAAGTCACCGGTATTCATCTGCGCCCCGTGAAATTCTAGATCCGCAAGGAGCACTGGGGCCGGTACGAGGGAAGTTTCATCACACAGCTTTTTTGGCTCTAATATAGTTTTGCCATTTATAATGTTTAGGATAAGTGGCATACGCTGTGAATGAAATTCTATATGATGTTCTTTGTGCACTCCAATCACAGACTTTTTTTATGAATAGATTTGTGAAGACATGAAATCTTGTAAAAACAACTTAAACGCTTCTATATTATAACATCTACCAATGACGACGGCATCGCCAACGATGGAGAAACTTTGAATGATGTTCCCGCATAATTACGACCGCAACGACGCCAAAAAAGACTCCTGCATGCCGAAATACGCTAACAATGCCCTGAAGAGAAGAAGTGGAACTCATCTCGTGTCACAGAAAATGTCCACAATGGCAGATTAGAAAGAGAAGAAGAAACTATTATTCAAAGAGAATATTGTGCGTTTGGTGCCTCGAAGCCAAGCTTGGAGATTGCCCTAGTGGCTTAGTGGGGGGAGTTCCTGGCATTGCCAGAAGACGTGGACATTGTAGAGACAGCGTCTGCGTGTTGTGAGTGTGCGTCGGCCCTGCGTCACCAGTTCAAGACACATTACGGGGGAGCTAACACCTGCAGCTCCTACGGGAATCCTTCTCTGGCATTAAAGAGCTATTACGGCGGCTGCTATCCCCAATCGCCAGCGGTTGCGACCCTTGTTAACATTGCCTTCAACTCGTGTTATTTGCATTTTCTGTTCTCGTTAATACTAACGTGCAAATTATACGTTTGTTTTAAAAAAATGCCCTGAGTTTCGACCCAAGGCCTGTAGTCTTTTATCAATCATGGTGGTGCGACATCCCACGTCTTCGGCGTTTCGGGCCCAGAAGCGTATAAGAGGCGGTCAAAGTGCAAATACGGAGGAGTGGGGGAGGAGAGGGGTTGGTGGGAAGAGTGCGGTAGTTAATCTTTATCTGATAAGGACTCCAATACGTGTGCATGTGAGCACAGGGAGCAGTTTTGTGGAAGACTTAAAAACCCGCATTTTAGCCTCCTTTCGGCTTCTTCAATGATTCCTAAAGTGTCAAGTTTGGCCATGTGCGGAGAAGCCCGCTGGCTATACTTGCAAAATAGAAAACTACGCTGTTCAAGTCAGGTTGGCAATACGAAAGGACGTAGACACAGCAAACGGTGACAAATCATTATCTAAGGAATTTCAAAAACAAGAAACCGAGTGAATAATTCGTGGCCTGACGTGGAGAATGCTCATGGAGAGACGAAAAGGAAAGGCATTGGGTTACTTAATCAGAAGCCGTGAGTGCCAAGTTAAAGGCGTCGTCTGGCTGACTGGCAACAATGCATCTAACGACTAGGCGGCAACTTCAAAGAAACGTAGGGGATTGTGCTCTTAGAATGGTTGGAACGTGCATGCCTGGGAACTAAAGCTGCTGGACAAGACGTAAATGCAACTTTTTCCAGTGAAATATGCTTAAAGCTGTGATAGAGGGCCGCACAATACAAGCCTTAGCAACTTTTGATGTAAAATGACGACGGCGTAAACCGAAGTATATAGTTTCTCAGTTTGAAGCTTAATTAAGACGTGAGAATGAGTAGGCGATGCGCTCGCAATGCGTTGTGGAGGCACTGTAAAAAGCAAAAAAAAAGAAATATATCGGATCCGTCATTTTGACTTTTCATTTTTTATGCTCGCGAGAATTATAAGCCAGCGGTACGTACTATATGGCACCTGCTGGTGGAGCAATCGTTAGAATATTTAGCACAAAGCGCTGGCAACCGTTCTTTTTTTTTTTTTTTTGTTAAGTAGCGCAGTTCCTTCTTTTTTTTTCAGATAGAACATCTTTGTCCCCGTCTGCTGTTCATCCATCTCGGAGCAGAGATGGAAGATAGCTGAGCAAGTTAGGCAAACTACAGGCTCAATACAACATAAAGCAAAAGAAAAAAAAACTAGTAAAATGTGTGATTCGGAGATTTAGTGCAGCCAACGCCTGTGTTCGTATAGAATAACGTTCGCCGTAAAAAAGCAATATACTTGACGTGTAGGCATTCTTTTTCGCGAAGACCGACTCGCTGTGGTGCGCAGAACATGTAGCGTTAATATTCCTGATTTCTTCTTGTGCAATGTCCCGCACAGCGAAACAAATAAAACTCGGTCTTCGTAGGGTGTAGTCAGAACAGCGCTATCCCAGGGCGTTGGAATGACAAAAAGAGTGCGCATGCGCTAAGGGGCGCTTCAGTGAAACATTTATTTCACTCTAAGACCTTCTCTCAGCTGTATAAGCAAAAAAAAATGTTGTAAACTCACACTTCAGTGCATAGCAGGCCTAATATAAAGCAGAAATAACAACACACACACACACACACATATGTATATATATATATATATATATATATATATATATATATATATATATATATATATATATATATCTGATGTGGAAAGTTAGAGACTCCTGCTAGGATCCCAGCGACGAGGGGCGCTGTAGTAAAAGGTGTTCCCTCAAGACAAGCAACTCCTTGGAGAGAGGCACTTGACAATGAATGGTGTGGTGGATCAAGGACACACCAGGTGTGAAAGTTTCTGGTGAATCGCTTCTAGAGGGCAACCTAACACAGACGAGCACCCATGAGTGCATGGCTCTGGATTGCTGGCTGTAGAGAACAGAATGTTCTGAAGACTTCAAGGGGGCATTCTTGCTTTTATTATTTTTCGTGGGATATGCTTTTACTACTGATGCCTCTTCCATATACATAAGACATTTCGCGGATGAAGATAAATGTGGACGAGACAAAGCCACTGATGTGAGCCTCTATCTCGAAGTAACAATAGCCGTGCTTACTTTCCTCCTGCGTGTTTTTTTTTCGTCGAGAGATAAACGAGATGGGAAAGGCTGAGATGTTCATTTGATAAAATTTTTTTTAGTACACCCTGCAATAGGGGTAGAGTAGGAGGAAAGAAAGACGGAAAGAATAGTGGAGAGAAAAAGCAAGGAAACGAAAAAAAAAGATGATAGAGGATAAGAAAGATTACGAGCGTTCATGAGAACTGAATTCTCTCTAATAGGTCACTAGAACACAAAACTGCAAGAGTGCCTTCACTGTCTTGGGGTGGTGCGACTCTATAGGTCAGCGTTCCAAGGCTGTCTGCTCCGAAAGCGGCGTGTTGCCAAGACGTGCGAGCGTAGTCGCGTGTGACTGCCTGCGTGCGCTGTATCGGGTACAATGACAAAGAACGTGTTCGATAGTTTCTTCGTCGCCGCATCGGTCACACGCAACCCTATCCTCCCATCCGATGCGGAAAGCAAACAGCTTGACGCTATTGGTACTTCGCCAATTGTTTTTCCATCACGCATAAAGAACGGATCCGCTCGCGACACCAGCGACAGCGAAAACGAAAACTCCAAACGAAAGTACCGCTTCGGTGTAACTAATGACACGCCATGATTGTCGTGACCGTTTCAAATGCGTTCGTTTCTATTCACTTTTGTAGGTTGTGAAGTAAGCGCTTCTCCGATTACTTCTTTTCTTTACGTTTCCTAGAGTGTAGCATCCTGTTGTAGCAGCGATTATTAGGCTGTCGACCTTAGTCACGCCAACTACAACGTAATAATTCCTCAGAAAAACATTGTTGCTTTGGTAGCTGAATGCATTGACTTTAAATGCGCTGCAATTAATTTATCAGTTGAGTGGCATTCATTCCAATGTCACACACCCACCGCAGGGTGCTTCTAATGGTGAGTGCCCACTCTAGTTCTCAGAAAAACTTAAAAGATGAACGCTCGAGCCTCGGCAAACGCTCATTCTCCTTTTTGAAGCAAGCTTGAAGAGCTCAAGCTCCTTCAACTGCGCTGCGACAAAATTTAAACAAAAATGTAGGAAACAAAATGTAGGACTCAGTGTGGCGAAGAAACTTGAAAATCTAAGTGTTTCATAGTGTAGTTCCTGTCTTTTTTCAATATCTCAATGACGTTGAAACTGAAGGAGTCGAAGCACAAAAGGAAGGCTTCCGCACGTCCTGCGCTGGGCTTGAGAATTATCCGCTGTCACCGCAATTAGGGGTAGATCTATTTTGCCATCTACAAATACAGCTGTGGGATTTCAGAATACAGAAGCATGACCTACTTATGAGCCACACCGTACCGGGGACTGCGGAAGAATTTTGATCACCTGCGGTGCTTTTATGTGCACGGAAATCTAAGTACACGAGTGGTTTTGCTTTTCGCCTTATCGAAATGCAGCAGACACGGCTGGGATCAAACTCACGACCTGGACCTAAGCAGCGCTAGGGCATTATCAGTGAGGTACCACGGTGGTTGAATGACCAGTTATGAAGAAACATTATAGAGTACTAAAATAATAGGTGGTAACAATGTGAAAAACACTGAGACTGTGCTTATTAAAAAAAAAGCGTCTGTCGCAGAAGCGGCTCTCCTTTAAGTTGCGTCTTTACACTGGCAGGCTGTCTCGTGCAAATATGGAGCACATGTTTTTTTTTTTTTTTGTTCACGTGGCCTGTCTATTCATCATCCGTATGCCAACACGTAGACTTATAGGCTCACCGACAGTCAAACCTTAGAACTCATGGGCACTCGATTTCACATCAAGATAGCCAAAACGTGAACAGCATGAAGATTGCGAGGGACAGATAGATTTAGCTAGGTAATCAGGAAGAAAGGCAGAAATCATGATATTAACTCATCTAACTACACAGTTAATTTATTCTACTTCTGTGAATGAATGAAACCTATACTTTAAGAAAAGGAACGGTGTTCAGCCGCATTTGCGGATTAGTAGGGAAAGGAATCTAGGTCGCCGTATTGTTGGCCGAGCTTCATCTTCATGTAAATCTGTGTTCTTCCGCGTTATGCAGACTGTGGTATTTCTAGGGGCATGTTCAGTTCTGTCGCCCAAGAATAACCTGGTCGACCTCTCCTACACCACTTGGAACAAGCCACTTTGTCTGCACTATTAGGCGATGAATTTCTCTGTTTCACAGTTAGTTTGTATTCCATGTGGTTCTGGAGTATCCGTGCTGTAAGTGTTGTTGGACCTCCCTTGCGAAAAAGCTGCGCAACTCCAAATGAGGCGTTGCAAGACTGCGCTGCGTGACTCCTCCCAATGTGTGCATCGGGTAAAAGTGTTAGCAGTCGTAGCTTGTCTGGTCTGGTGTAATTTGTCAAGCACGAGTGGTGTGTATAAAGCGTTGGCCATAATATTGCTAAAAAAAATTCTTGCGCGCGAGTAAGCCCGTGCTTGTTGTCAAACACGTGTAGCTTCTAATATTCTGTGCTCGCTGTTCGCGTTTATTTTGGTGCGAATGTAATGCATAAGTGCTCTTCTAGTAGAGCCTTCAGCCCATATCTTCAGGCAGGGATTTTGCCGGCGGGGTTTGGCGAGGAAATGGGGTGTGGTGTGCTGTACGTAAAATCACGCCCATCCGCTTGCGTGGCAACTGCATGAGCCGCTGCGTTTCCCTCACCCGTGCCGGTGTGCCCCGGTGTCCATAACATATCAACATTTGTCCCAATGTCCTGTATTCTCTTTAGCTTTCTCCTAGTTTCGTTGGCCACGGCATCATTTGTTGTAGGCGCCGCTAATTCGGCCACCGCTTCGTGCGGGTCAGTAAGGATCCGATAATTATTTCGCGTACTCTGCTCTGCAATTTCTCCCACGGAAATGGGAATTGATTTGTCCGCTCCCCATATGGCTAATGGCTTGCAAGGGGTAAGGTTGCAGCTCCAGGAAGCGGATATGTGTGATAGCCATTGTAGTGGGGTGCAGATGTGCTAACCCAGGCCAAGCTGGCTATTTCGTTCGTGATTGCAGAATCCTTGTAGAGGTCAGTTGTGTGCAGCGGCCTTCGTAGTTCTAATCTCCTTTTAAATACTTTTCAAGCTTCCGTATTTCGTGTGGCGATAGGACGTTGTTGCCTCCGTACGCCCAGTGACGCTTCCCATGATGGCGTTGTGGTCGCTCCCGCGAGCGGTGGCCTCGCGGAGTTTTGCTTATCCCCTGCCACGATCTGCTTTCGTATAGTCGTGTTTTGGAAGCGTGATCGCATTCGAATTGGTGCTTCATTTCTTATGTCCCGTATGTGTGGTATAGTTACTAGCTTGAGCAGGTTCTTATGTCTCTTGTGCTTCGGTAGCCGTGCGAAGAGTTCCCCGTGTCACTTTTCGATGTTGCCGAAGCATCGTTCAAGTATATCATACGTGGGTGCCCCATAAGGAGCCGTTCCAAACGTGACTGCTTTTTGCAAATATTTGGCACGCTTTCTGACGCGCTCCAACCTACCAGCTTGATATTCGTTGAACCATGTGCAACAGCAGTCTCCATTTTTGCTTCAGCGTGCGTGTACAATGCGTGGCGCACTTGAAGTTAGAAACATGTGCTCCAAGGATCCTAGTTTGTCCATTGGTCGGCGTAATATCGCTTTGGCCGATGCTCCTGTGTATAAAGCATAGGAAAATTTTAAGTTGAATGAAGCAGAGTCAGATTTTAAGAAATAACACACATTGTAATTGACGCAGCTCAATAAGTTGGAGAAGGAAACGGTGCCGTAAGAATTCCTCGAGGCTCCAGCACATATATGGCACAAAGGGCGCCATCAGGAGGGAACCTAAAGCATGCAAAACATTGTCGAGATCTTAAGCATTATATGGGCAAATAGTAAAATACAGAATTTGGTCGTTGCTATTTTTTGTTTAGGATACTACCGTGTAAGATATTTCGAGAAGGCACTACCCAAAGAAGGACATGAAGTTGTAATAGACAACGTATGCAGACGTTCTATAACGACGAAAGGCGTAAGCAACATCGTGAATCTATCTATCTATCTATCTATCTATCTATCTATCTGTCTGTCTGTCTGTCTGTCTGTCTGTCTGTCTGTCTGTCTGTCTGTCTGTCTGTCTGTCTGTCTGTCTGCCTGTCTGTCTGTCTGTCTGTCTGTCTGTCTGTCTGTCTGTCTGTCTGTCTGTCTGTCTGTCTGTCTGTCTGTCTGTCTGTCTGTCTGTCTGTCTGTCTGTCTGTCTGTCTGTCTGTCTGTCTGTCTGTCTGTCTGTCTGTCTGTCTGTCTGTCTAATCGTCCGTCCGTCTGTCTAATCGTCCGTCCGTCCATCCATTCATACATCCAACCATCCATCCATCCATCCTCCCACCACCAACCTACCTACCCACCCACAAGCCCACTCACCCACACACACACCCATTCATCGTCATATCAGCTTATTTGATCAATGGACGTCATTCCTTGTTCGTGGTTCTATCGTAGCCTTGCGATCGTCTTGCAGTCGTGATTATGCCACCATTGTAATGACATCGTCGTCATTTCGTTGTCGTCAGACAGACGCTATCATGCATCCATTGTTATACCGACGTAGTTAACCCGTCTTGGTCGTGCCATCATCATCATTCCCTCTTTTTCATCCAGCTGTCCTCATAGCTTCGTCGTCCCACCATTGTCGTCGAGCAGCCGCCGTCATCTCATTGTCTTCATGCCGTCGTTGCCACGTTTCTGGCGCTATAGCACCGTCATAATTTAAGAATTAACATCTATTTGTCGTCATGTCGTCGTCGTTATATGCTTATATTGTTCCATCGGTATCATTCCTTCTTTGACATATTATGTGTCGCAGTTATACAGTCGTCGTCATGCCTCCATTTTAATGGGCGACCTTGGCAAACGAGTGCCATATCAAAGTAGCACGATATCGAATTATGTGCCACACCCCAAGCAACGAAAATTCCAGAATTTTCACTGCGCGTGTTAAGTAAGCGCGACGTGAGGAATAAATTGGGCCGCTATACTTCTCGGCTGCGGTTCGCATTACCGTCGACCATCAATGTGAAATTAGTCCTTTCGCATTTTTTAAATTGATTCGGTTGGGGCTGCCAGGTAATCTGCATAAACTGCGTGATTCAGAAGTTGAAAACAGAGATGGCGTCACGAACGCTTATCAACGTTGCTTTAATTCCTTCGCAGCATCCTTGACGTGTAGCTTGGCGAGTAACTCCATTTACTTGAATCTCCGGAGAAAAGCTACTAGACGCTGGGCAACACTGCACTGAACAGAACTTGAAGGAGTGCTGTTCACTGTGGTATTGCTTTGGGCCTTGCGTGTTTTTTGTCGTTTATGCACCGCTCCTCCTTATTCCTCCTGCTCCTTCACTTTACGCTTCTTGGGTTCTATTGCGAGGAGTTGAGTGAAGTGCTGACGTGTCCTGGCGGCGTTCCAAGAGAATCCCTCGGGCGTGAGGCGACCTCTTCACAAAATTTCACCCCTCCGTGCACTTTCTGACTTGAAGCTCGAGTTTCCGCGAGAACGCTTTGTTATCAACGCTACCGGCGCCCAACTCGTTCCTGACACTCTAGACGCGCTCTGTTGTCGTTCGTGTGCCTCGTAGCTGCCTGTTCTGCCCTGACTGGCTCACGTAATTATCTATTTTTCTTGTAATTTTTTTTAGGAGGTGGGGCAGGGCTGTGGTTGGTGGAGACGAATAGACACTGTTTCGGAAGCCTTGTCACGCATTCCTATTTATCAGCTTCTCTCTCCTTCTTTCCCGTGTCTTCCTCCGATAATTCGTAATAGTTATTGTACAGTATTAGAATTAGATCTTTCCCAGTAATGGTATGTGCCCTGAGCCTTGGTCTTTGCCTGAAACTCTCTCAGTATGAACAGAAGGAATAAAAGTTATATACACGAAAAACAGAGAAAACACCATTTATGCAACGACGAGGTTTGGGCCAGAATAAACGGAATTACAGGACATAGGCGACTCGAAATAATCGTACAAGTAAAAACAAACAGGAAGTAAACGAAACTTAAAAATGCACACATATTTTGGGTATGACAAGCTTACGCTTTACTTGTTCAGAGAACAGCTCTCTTCAGTGTGCTTGTTGGTCCCATTCCCGCTTTCCCCTTGCAACACCACCCACCCCTGCCCAGCTCACCATTCAATCGCTGCGAGGGACACGCATAGCCATCTTCACTGAAAGGAAGAAAGACGTACTATGTTGAATTCACCCAGCCCTCGTTGCTTTCTGTACTACCGTAGACCAGATTATCGTAAAACCTTCATTGAGGTGAGCCGAGTTAAGCGGTATTGAGAGCTCTTGGCTATGATCACGTGCTTGCTGAAAGCTGTGGAGATCAACGCAAACATTACAGCGAAATGTTCTTATACGCTTGGAAGTGAACAGATCGTGTGCATCCGCTCATTTCTTTATAAGCTAGTTCGTCACGCTTTCGTTCAGTCGTGGAAGTACATCATGTTAAAAGAATTGGCAGAGCTAAAAACACGCACGAACAAAGATACGAATCAAGTTTAACATTACAAATTTGGTTAAATAATGGTCGTTATGGCCATCATAACGCAAATTATTACATCTTCTACATGCTAAAAAAACGTGTCACTAAGAACTGTAACTTTGTCTCGAATTCTTTTCAAGAAGGTACGCAATTAGCGATAGTCGTCTGTTTTCTGTGCTGAAAGCCTCCACTCTTAAGAACAACCTTAGGAAATGTATAGAACGAGGAGGATTAGTTTCACGCGATGCAACGAACATGTCTGGCTCTCCACACGAGGGGCCAATCTGAAGAAAGGAAAGGAATAAATAAAATCAATTGCCGCTTCATCTCCTCAAAAAAATGATGTCTAAGAAAGGTGCAACCTTAAGAAGTTTAGTACGGTAAGTTACGATAACTAGCTGAATGCCACAAAAAGAAAAGAAAGGATGGCACTTTCTGATTTTTAAGTAACTAGGCAGATGCCTAGAAGAAGCAAAAACATTGCCACCGGTTGAGGAATTGTAAGGTGGCGCTAGCGTAACCACCACAAGGGCTTTGTGGAAGGGTCCTTTCAGTTGTCTTGTTTTCTGTTTAATGTGCCCTATATACATCTTCTTTTTATAAATAATGGATACCTACTATCTCATATTGAGAAAACAGTCAAATAAGAGAGTGGAATGAGTTATGGGACATGAAACGGATAAAAATAAATTTTGTAAGAACGTAGCAGCAACCAATACGATAGTCTCATGTCATCCGCAGAAACAATTGCCTGAGGACCGAGAACAAAGCACTACGTTGTGATAGTGGAGTGTCCTTCCTTCAGGGCCGTGAAAGAAGCGCTAGCATCGACCCGGCCACAATTTTTAGGGCGGCATCATATACGGCGCAGTAAAAAAAAAAAGAACGACGAACACTGAGCTGTGACTGGCTCCAAAGCGAGTGAGCTGAAGTATTGCTGTCCACTAGCAACGCATACAAAATTCAGACGAATATCGTCTTTATAGCTTCCACTTGACATTTTGCGAAACGCCGTTCTATGAGAATGTTCAATTAGCGACGATATAGGTACTTACTACATACTCATCATACAGGATTAGGTCTCGATTTGAAGAGAGAAAGAACTAAATTAATAAAGCGGAAACAGGCCAATCTAGACGTAGTCAGGGTAAAATGAGACAAGTCTAGGGCGGAGCTCGCAAATATCCAGCTTTAGAACAGGGAGATGAAGGTCATGAACGAAACCATAACAAGGCTTACTCCAGGAGCAGCAGTTGAAGTGGGAAGTAAGGCACCAAAACATCAAATAGGTAAGCTTTCCCAAGTACTAAAGCGCCTGATAAGTAAATGAGAAAAAATGGTGTAGCTCAACAAATAAAATGTAATTAGCTAAACTGTCGAAGCTGATCAACGAGAAGAAAGTCAGTGATCTTTGCCGTTATGACATTGGAAAGATTGAGGAAGCAGTAAAAAAACTGGGGATGCATGAAATGAGCGAGAAGAAAACATGGCATAAGAAAGAGCAAGAAGTATGGAGTCAAATATAAGCAAGGTAATGTCAGCAAAGACAGCATAGGTGTTCTGTACTAATCTGTGTACTACTCTAGGCACAAACGCAAACTTGATTGGAAGTAGTGATGAACAGGATGCAAGCTTTCCGTGTGTACATAGCGATGAGTTTAGAAGGGCTTTGCAAGGCATTTTCCGGGTAAAGTGCCAAAGGAACATGGAATGACAGTAAATTTAGTAAAGCATACATTGGACATTACGCGATGATTTATACGCAATGCCTCACGGCTTCAAGTTAACATCATAGTTGGAAGAATGCCAACATTATACTAATCCATAAGGATGTAGAGAGTCATAGAATTGAAGACTTATACGTTGAATATCTTCCTTTGCGCACTGTACAAAAATATTCATTCACGTGTGAAGTTCCTGTTGGTTCATTTGAATTGCTCACTAGGTCTCAACGGTTACTGTACATGAATTACCAAATAAACCCTCATGAATCACTTATGAGTACATGTTTTAAGCGTCCTGTCTGCTGAAAGAGGCAACTCGTCAGAGGAATTTCCCAGCATGACTAGGTTTCCGGCAACTCAATCTGTGGTATCGGAAACACAGTCGGGATCTTGTAGAAATGAATGATCGACTTGGAATAAGCATTACGAATAGTGCGTGTACTCCATCTGCATGTAGCGAAATATAGTATGAATGCGTCAACATTGCGAATCTACAAACTCAAGAGCATCAACTGAAGACCGACGTCTACAATAAGTTTCTTCGTTGCCATTGTCCATGACCAATTGTCGCAGCGAACATTTTTGTTTATCTTTCTGAACTTTTCACGGCTGCGAAATGCTTTTTCGCCCTGATTCTTTAAAAGCTCGCAGAGTGTATTGCGCCGCTCAAAATCAAGTGACCGAATAAGAACGAAATCAATTACTACGAACCTAACTACTCGGTTTTCTTGGCACCTTTTGCGTATTTACTAGAAGCTGCAAAGCATGTGTGATGTCGGTTACGAGGTGACTTCTCTAAGCTATTCACGGAGCTAAAAAAGATTTCTCTATGTCTTTTCGAACACGGGTAATCTGCGGCATAGAAAGCATGCTTTGAAAGAACTAAGCTTTCTTCAAGTTCAGGTTCGTGCTGAAGAGGTAGAGGAAGATAGAATGGTGGCTTACCGAACAGTGCCAACCGGTTCCTGTTTAAGTCGGTTTCTGCTTCCCAAGAAACTCAGCTGTGAGAGCCTGGGCGAATCATAGCTTATGTAACCCTCGCGGCACGAATACGAAGATACGTCAGACCAGTCCCTGCTCTGTTCCTACTAAGAAGACCGTTTCCAATTTTTGATGTCTTTTCTTTCTACATAACTCTGATGTTTCTTCCTACATAACTCTGCGACACCTGCATTATGCGTTGAGTGTCTGGAATACACGATAAATCCTCCGGGCGCGTAAGCACGATAATATTTCAGTGAAAAAGCAGACATTACGTCCGCCAGGCGAAGCAAAGCGAGAACGCGTTCGGTTATGTACAGGAAATGAAGCGGAGCTGAGCTTCATTGGCTGCATGGGGCAGAGTTGGCCATTGGACGATTCGGCGACACTCCGTCGCTCGGCTGTAGGAACGGGAGAACAGTGTCCTGAGATGAAGGAGATGAACGATGATAAGAAAAAGTCCCTTTTCGCTATCTCGACAGACGCACGAAAGAAGATTAATGAATGATGACGCTTAGGGGCAGGGGCAGGCAGAAAGAAAAAAGAAGAGAGACCGAAAGCCCGGGTCCCTCTCCTTTTGTTGCAATAACAAAGGGGCTCGTGGTTGACTAGGAAGCCTAGTCGGCAGGCTCGAGAGAATCGCCAGACACTTTCGGAAAGAACAGCACCTGTCACTCTTGTATCGAGACAGCGCCGATAGCACGGGGAGGGGGAAGTATCCTCTTAGGACAGCAGTGGTCCGTTGCCTGAAAGCATAGCTCGAAAACTTGCATCCCCAATTGAATTAGTTTCAGCTTTTCAGAGCGTCTTCGGCAATACTCGCGGCATAGCTGAGAAATTTCAGCCATATGTGACACAGTATGTTGCTTGTCTCCTTCACTGAGATGCCAAAATTCTGGTAAAGTTTGCTCAGCGCTCCTCTAATGAGAGGAGTTGTGCGTTACACCGTCCCCTGAAATAGAGAAGGCGTCGTTCAAGAGCTTGTGTTCAATTGCGTGCCAAAAATAACAATAAATTCCACACATCTAAACATCATGCGATTAGGTCAGCGAGTCTGTCCTATAGTGTAGAAACAGACAAATAGGTCACACGGGCGTACGGATAAACACTAACGGACAACTAAAAGCAAGGCAGAAATATTCCTGATCTTCTTCCACCTTTACCCACCTCCCGCCCCTGCATGTTCTTTAAAAGTTGACTTTCTTCTTTCTATTTATTCTTTCCCTCACCCCCTGTATAGGGTAGCAAAGCGGACGCTCGTCTGGTTGACCTCCCTGCCTTTTCTCTCTTTGCTATCTCGCTCACTTTCTCTCTCACCACTTCATACAACTAACTTAACCCCTCAAAGCAGAGCAAGTTGGGCGAATTAATTTGGTTAAGACCGTTTTAACAAAACAGCGCGATAGGAATGCAGGAAAACATACACACATTAAACGGGCACTGTGCTTTTAATGCGTTGGCATTAGAAAAATCATACGAACGAAAACCCGGTGGCGCCCGTGAATTACGTCATGGCGTGGGAAAGGAGGAAATAGTGGATATGGGGAGAGAGATGCGCAACGTCACAAGTGGAGAGAACGCCAAATAAATGAAGATGTGAATAAGCGTGTGTGAAGGAGGGAAAGGGTGGTGTGACGGCGTGCCTTAGCAGCCAATAGGTTTACAGGTGGCACGTGACGTAACGCTTCTGCGTTCACAGCTGGCAGACTGTGAGGAGAGGAAAGGGAACCACACTGTGGCACGCTGCGGTGCACTTTGCAGATTGATTGTAGCGTTCGAAAGGTTCAGACATTTCTTGTGGAGGCACGTGTCCTTGAGTGCAGTGTGAACCGACATGCGTCGTGCCTCGTTACGAAGCCTTATGGCATTCTTCAGGCGTATTGTTGGTTACCTATTGTTCAAAAATGCTTAATGTCAGCGCATTTTCGCCGGATCAACCAATCGATAACTCATTCTTATGAGCCTATCATCCTTCGTTCATTTCGCGCTGTTTGATTTTGATGATAATCACCTGTTAAAAAGCAGCCTTGTGTTGCCTTTCTTTTTGCTAACAGCTATTATAGTCCTTATATTAAGACGTATCTGTGATGCCTAAAAATTAAAGTTAGTAAACAACATATTGCTGCTTCAGGTTATTCTTTGCCTCATTCAGTCAAGTCTCAAGCTGAGAAACTTTCAATAGGCTTATTGACAAAGCAAACCCGCCGGGGTTGCTCAGTGGCTATGGTGTTAGACTGCTGAGCACGAGGTCGCGGGATCGAATCCCGGCCACGGCGGCCGCATTTCGATGGGGTCGAAATGCGAGAACACCTGTGTACTTAGATTTAGGTGCACGTTGAAGAACCCCAGGGGGTCGAAATTTCTGGAGTCCTCCACTACGGCGTGCCTCATAAAGTGGTTTTGGCACGTAAAACCCTATAATTAAATTAATATAATTATTGACAAAGCAAAAATAAATGTTGTAAAGCACATAGCAAAATATATGAGACGTTCCCATTAGGGTTAGATTACGATGATACTTATGACCATAACACTCATTGGTGTGCGTACTCTGTTCGCTATCTCTAGGTGATATGATTAACATTTCAACCGATCTATCAGTAAAACTTTCAGCTTTTACGACTCTCGTTCAATTTACGGTTCTTTTATAATAATTTTTTAGTTAGTATATACGAAAAACAGCATTAGCATCAACATGAAGCAATGGTATTTTAAGCATACTATAAAGGAAAGCTTGCTTTACCATGTACGGCTATGTACCGTTTTCTTTTGCGTTCTAATGGAGGAAAAAAATAACCAAAAATAAATACGTGAAACACTTGGTTTAATGTCAAGGATTGTGTTAGGACTTGATAGTTCCACATATGTTAAATGTTTTTTCTGAAGAGATCGAATTTTTAATGCTTTAGAACACCAGTCTCTTGCATTTTAGTTTGTCTGCGGCAAAACTACATAAAAGACTGGGCAGCTAGTACCAGAAGTTTATAATAAACCGGGCCAATCAATCTTCGTGGCTACTTCCGCGTCAGGCGTCATTACCGCGCCGGCCACCAGACGTGGTTGCTAAGCGACTGTTGCCACCGCGACTCATCAGGCGCCTGGGAACACACCTTGCGCCCGCTCGTAATCAGATCCAAGTTACTTTTTCTCGGCGAGCTCGACGATCTTGTTCTTGTAATCTTTCTTCCACCGTCCAACATGCAATTAAAGGGCAGAACTGGGTATCGTGTGCTTTCTGTTTAGTGCGAGTAGTGTGAAAGGACCAGGTCCTCGAATATGGCTATAGTAAAAAGAGTGTTACCTGCCCCGGACACTGCGAGGATTGACAGATTAGGAGTCCTTTCTTGATGCGGTGTAGGGCCGTTCTTAGTTGCTGAAATGGTTTTCCTGGTTAATTCCACATCACGAACGAGACCCTAGCATATTAAATAGGAGCGGGGTTTCCTGAATCTGGCACCCTTCTCAGAGCGACAAGCGGCTCGTAGCTGCACGAAACAAAATAATAACAGGTCTCTGATGGCCTTAGATGTCCGAGGCCGCAGGCGCGGCACTTAAAAAGGCCACGACGCCACATTTTCCGGATTATATTACGCACTGCATGTTAAACTTGTCGTGTCCCACATCAAGTATAACCTGCAATCCAACATCAATTATATCGACCTGCAGCGTGATCTGGAAAGGGTATTTGAATGTTGCAGTAAAGGGCTCATGACACTTAAATGAATCTCAAAGCATGCAAGTTTCTCGCCACAGCAATAATGATTGTCCGCGTACTTATACCCTCAGTGATATTCCATTACCATCTATTGATGGTTATACGTACCTTGGTGCTCCCATTTCTTCTAATCTTTCGTGGAATACGCATGTCGAATATGTAACTAACAATGGAGATCGCATGCTTGGTTCTCTGCGTCGAAGCTTTTTTGGTGCTCCATTGTCCCTGAAGTTAACACTTTACAAAACCTTAGTACGTTCTAAATTAGAGTACGCATGCACTATATGGGATTCTACTTAGCCTATAGGCTCATTCAAACTCTTGAAGCCATTCAGAAGCGCGCTGCACGTTTCATCTTATTGAATTATTGACGTCATTCCAGTGTCACATCTATGAAGAGAGCCCTAAACTTTCCTGACCTTTCGTTGCGTTGAAAGTCATCTCGCCTTAGCCTTTTTCATAAAATCTATTATTGTTATAGCGATTTGAAGGACGTTCTCTTGCATCCACCTCACTATATATCTTCAAGGACCCAAAATCGCTTCAAGGTTGGTCTACCGTCTTGTTGCACAAAATTGTGCAATCCAGGGAAAACACGGGGAAAGCGAGAGATAGAAATTCAAGGCGATGAGCAAAACGAGAACTAGGTGAAAGGAGGAGCCAACGTTTCGACAAGTGGACTTGCCTTGAAGAAGACAAGTCCACTTATCGAAACGTTGGCTCTTGCTTCCACCTTGTTCTCATTTTAGTCATTTTCTAAAATTGTGTAATGACTTTATTGTTCCTAGAACAAGTGTCGCACGGAACCAAGTTCCCTCCACAATCGCCGGCATAACCGATGACCAAGAGTTCAAGATCGCTTTACAAGATGCCTTGTAATATATATTTTTATTAGAGGTTGCAATGCGCAACATTTTTACGAGACACACAGAAGAGAAACACACACCACAGAGCGCTTCTCTTTTGTGCGCTGTTTCTCTCCTGTGTGTCTCGTCAAAATGTTGCTCATTGCAACCTCTAATATGCTATACCAACACGCCCAGTCGTCAACCTTGGCAAGTTTCATATTTTTTTAGCTGCATGTCTTGCCATTTTCCTTCCACTCCTTCCTGTAGGGCTTTTGAGCCCTGAACGTATTTTAATAAATAAATAAGTAAATAAATAAATAAATAAATAAATATGCCAAAATTTGGGTGCGTCAGGTGCGGGAGAGAATCGTATTGGAATTTTTAATATCGCAGTTGAACCGTAAAGCAGTCTGACGACACTGAGTCGTGACGGAATGAATGGGAACCCCCGGAAATAGCGCCCTCGGGTGCCAGATGCTGATCTCGAAGGCCATGTGTTTGTGTACTACAAACACCGGTAGTGTTTGCAGGAGCTGGATAGCGTGGAAGGTGCAGAAAGACTGCCAAGGTCAAGAAAATCAAGAGTAATTTGGCGGCCTAGGAAACGTCACGCAAAGTATCAGCTGTTGAGAGTTAATGACCAATGAGGAGTATGAAGAATTTTGTTAGCGAGTGCTGGTGTGACGACGGTGTGTCCACGCATGACGATTCCGCCAGAATATTTTCGGCAGCCTGTTGAACTGGCGTGTCAAGCGACGGCTCTTGGTTTGTTCGAAACATCGACATTGTTTCCAAGTGGCATCAGCCGGGGTACACTACCGGAAGACCAGGAAATCGTAAGCGTTGCCCTCAATGCGGCAATGCGTATGTGTCAGGCTTTGTGATTTTGTTAACCATGCCGAAGAGAGCAATCCGTGTATATGATACATAGAGCTCCGTCGATGTCGGAAATGGAGACGCAAGTTCCCATTGGCCGCCATCTGACGGCCAGTTCTCATTTGCAAGGTATGCAAATTGGAGCGACAGCTTTTATGGACAATAAAGGTTTCATTATTTTGTGAGTCTGAACGAAGGACGTCTACAAAAAAAAAAACCGAGGAATGATCCTTTAGATGATTTCAATCAAAGTAACTTTAACAAACCAGGACTTAGACGTGAACACGATGCAAAAAGAAGTGTTCGTATGTTTGGCACTCACTTCTATCACTGTTCCATACCACTGTTATATTACTGTTGCACTATCGCTATCACTAGCACTGTCACTGTTCCAATAATCACTGTTCCATAGCACGTGCGCAAGACATGCTCAGTAATTGTAATGTCTTGTTCGGCACCGCAGGCCCCCTCCCGGACTTTGTCCGCTATTATGGCAGGACCAAGGCGAGATTTCTACGTTCTCATCCACGGCCTGCCGTCCACAGTCCATGGCTACGCATAAACAGACTGTAATCGTTCACTCGCGCGGTCAGCAATGCAGCTTTCGCATGGCTACCAGCACAGACTCGTCACGAAACGTCCATCCCGTCCATAACGAGGGCAGACGCAAGGCCAGAGCAGCAGCCATCCTCAAACAGATCAAGCAACGAGACATTAGAGCAGGCTTCGTCGACGCCGCGGAGTACAGCGATGGGAAGACCTTTGCCATCGTTGTGGTCGACTCCAGCGGCAAGATTTCCAACTGCGCCTCCATTCGCACTTCAGACCCCGGTGGCGCCGAGCAAGCCGCCATCGCCCTCGCCCTGCTAGACGGTCGTGGATCCGAGATATATAGCTATTCCAAAACAGCAGTTAGGGCTTTTCAGAAGGGTTGCATCGCCAAGCAAGCTGCTCGTCTTCTTAGCAGCTCGAGTCGAGATGCTCTCACGCATCATTCAATCCACTGGTTTGCAGCTCACGTAGGGTCGGTCGAGGGTGCTCCCCCGAACCTCAATGAGTCTGCTCACGAGGCTGCGCGTGACCTCACCGACCGCGCTTCCTCTACAAGAAGCACCGACTCCCCTCCTCCCTACGGCCACAGGGACGCTCCCGCTACTCACAACGAGATTATTAAATTCTTCTACATGTCTAGAAGGGTCTTTCCACCCCCTCACCCCAAGTTGAATAGGGCGCAAGCCGTTTCGCTTAGGCTTCTGCAGACCAGTACGTATCCGTGTCTGTCCGTTCTCCACGAGGCTTACCCGGACGTGTATCGCGACGACGCCTGCCCCTCTTGCGGGCAGACCTCCACTCTAGCGCACATGCTGTGGGAGTGTGGGTCGACATACCCCAAGTTCATCAAGGAGGAGTGGGACTCGCTTTTGCGTAGCCCCGCTCTAGAAAAGCAAATCCTGGCCGTCCAGCGTGCCCGCGACCGGGCCGGTGTTCTAGACCTGCCGGTCCCGACGTGGGACTAGCCGGGTGCGCGACGAGTTCGCGTCCTCGCCGGACCTACAATAAAGTTTATTCACTCACTCACTCACTCACTCGTCACGAGGGTGCCTGATTCGGGCAGCGGGACAGCAGGCCGTGGACAAGGGCACAGCCCATGTGTGTGAACCTCGGTTGGCGGGAGTATAGCGGAGCCGCCTCTTGCCGTCCCAGCCTCCGTCGTCACTGAACTTCGTAGCACGCACGGATTTCGCACGCCGCATTGCGAGGCGCGGGTGATTTATAATTACTACTGTCGGGGAGCATTCAAAGCGCACGGGAAACTCAAAATTTCATCGTGCGGTGACGTACACTTGTCGCAATAAGGCAGCGCAGTTTCAAAGGATTTTCTACGACGCCAGTAGTAAGCTGCGAAAGGCAATAGAGCTAAGAGAAAAAGAAAAGAAGCCTTGTCTTAGCACCTTTCGACCGCCATGGAGTGCCATTTCCACAATCGAAGATGTACCTGGAAACCTCTGACAAGTAGAAGTCTTTCATTCTTTGAAGGTTCGCCCACGTGTGGGAATGTTTGATCCGACCAACGGGAGCAAAACAGTGCCAGAGTTATGGCGTATAATATCCTGCCAGCCTGTCTCTGCTCTACATTAGAGTCCAAACAATTTTTTTAATCGTACTAAGCACACAAGGCGACATAATCAGGCCGAAAAATTGTAGGGACATCAGGTAGGATGACACGTAGAAGGGAAGATTAAGCTGCGTATGCCTACGGCAATAAAATAAAACATCACATCACACATGCGCGAATACTTGCGCTAAAGGTGCCTGACACATTCTTTTCTTTCTTTTTTTTTCAATACACGTTTCCCACTGATTATTGTTTCGTCAACAGTGTACTTATGAAAAAGTAACGACAAGTTTCTTAATGCTTAAAAAGCTTATGCGTATTGCTTCGAAAGTACAGAGAACGTTTACAATCTGCGGAAACCGTTTCAAATATTACGCTGTGAATTATGCAACCCTGCTCTCCTCGAGCGCTCGTTCTATAATTCAAATGCGCCTGGCGTTTTAGTCACTACAAGGTAGACACCAAACATTACTTAGAATACGAAATACCTGTGACAGAGCTTGTTGCAACTGCACGAGTTGCTCTACGAGTAATAAAGAGCCGTAGTCGGAATGGGCAAAATCGCGTATGACCAGCATAATGTTTTAAAATGCTGCGTATACCATCACGTACACGTGCAACGTTGCCCTGTAATATTTAGCTTATATACCCAGGACGTTGCAAGGTGTGATCAATAAAGTATGTGCAGAAACTTTCATAACGCTTTCCGCGGCGTGGTTATATTTCCGAAGCTGCAGAAATGTGAACACTGAATGACTGCAGAAGAAAAACAGCGAGACAGGCATTCAGCGCTCTCTTAAGTTTTCTATTTGCGTTTTGTCTATTTTTATTTCTTTTACGTTCTATACGCGCCTACAATAATGGTCGTGATCTACGTAATGTTACTCAACTATTATTTTTACGTTGCATGCAGTTAACCAAACTTGCCCGCATCACGGTGTTTGTAGAATAAAAATATGTTTTTCTTCAGATACTCTCTCACAAACGCGGAAAAAGCCGCAGTGCAGTTAAGTATCGCACCATTGCCAGAATCTCAAATATAGGTTTTACTTAAGGGGAAGGGTAGGGTGGGGTGGGTGAAGAAAGCTGGCACAGTTACATGATGTATACAGCTCTCGGCGCCTGGAGCAGCTGAGAGCAGTCTTCGTTGATCAATCGTCAGCGGCGATGCAAGTGGAAGTACGGATGAAATCACAGGACATCTCTGACGTGCAGGTCGGGTTTCTCCACAAAGGCCAAGGAAAACTTACAAAAGGGCAGGCCGATGTTCCCGACGCGCTCGGCGTCCCAGCATCAACGCTCTCGCATTGAAGCAGTGGGAATACTACGCTCGCGGGAAGAGAACTCACACGCTCACTACTCTCGTGAAATGCTTTGGCTGCCCGCTGCTCATAGTCTTGTTCACGCAATGGAAACTGCTATTATTCTGTGCACTCTTTCAGTGGCAACGTTACCTTCTCCCAACATGCGCGAAGGCTGGTTCAGGATAAGCATTTCGGGAGCAGTTATCTTTCACAGTAATGAAAATTTAGACCTATGTATATCTGGCTTTCTGTGGGCACAATTTTTATCTTCCAAGATTTTTTTGTAGTTTCGTAAAGATTAACATAACGTACAAATAAAGTGTCTTTTTGTAATTCCTGCCAAGGATGATCTCGCACAGTTTAGAGGGTCACTGTCGCCCAATTTGCGTTAACCAGAACGTCGTGGTGATCTGTGGGTAGCCGATACACTGTTTGCTTTTGTAAAACGTTTCTGGTAGCGAGAAAAGTGTGCTAGTTTAAACTCTCTTGACGTGACACCATAAAGAATGAGCGCTTGTGTCATCCGTCAGGGTGCAATGCTTGGTGCCGGCGACACTTTTGCAGTGCCAGGAGCTCGTTCGGACACAGTACGCAGACTTAAGCTTGCGGGCGGCGAAGTGGTTTGATCTCCAAATGTATGTAGCTCAACCATCTCACGTGAGGCCTAGATCGCCACAAAAGGCGAAATGTTGCAGTGCGACTGCTTGGGACTGAGGTGAACCAATTCAAATGCATTTATTTAGGGAATAATGTAGGGGTCTTCAATACTCACTCTTAATCGACCGGTTGTGCCGGTGTGCCGGGTGCCTCTCCTAATTTTATTTCTATCACCACTGTATTTGTGAGGAGGCGGACACGAGTAACTCAATCAACTCAGTGGCATCGTGTCGGCCGTTCGCTGGTCCAAAACAGAGCGCTTCCGGTAGATGGTGCCTTTTTCCGGTTGTGGAGAGAGGCGCGGTGCCGTACGACCATGTGTGCGGCATAATATAAGTCATGAATATTTCGCCAGCAAAATCCCTAGCGTGAGCTAGAGAACTTGGTTGCCGAGAAGAAACTTCTTCCCAAGATTATGGAACTATACGAAAAAGAAAACTCCAAAGTCACTACAATGCTAAGTTTGCTGAATTTTTCACTAAATTTAAGAAGAGTTCCACGAGTGTTACAAACTTTGTGTCGCAGCCTATACAATCGCATGCTCCTTGCGAGGGTAAATTCTCGTGCATAGGCCGCTTGAACACGTAATATTCGCGAATGAATCAAAATGTCCCACGAAAGGCTGAAGAACCTGGAGGCTCTCGCCGAGGCAAAAAGCCGCAGCAGCATCTATGGACCTGAGTGACATCGTACACGAATTTGAAGCTATGCATCAAAACATGCCAATGTATTGAACGCGAGTGCACCTTGCGACTCAAAGTGCACGTGCACATTTGAATGAGCAATTTGACGTAGGTAATAGAACAAGCCGCTGTACTTCTGGCCACATTGTTAGCTGAGTGAAAAATGACAAAAAGGTAAATCAAGTATCATTGGCTATTTATCTACAGAGTGATGTGGCTGAAAGCAACTATCAACCGTCAGTCTGCAATGTTTAACAGTGCTCAAATCTCGTCATAATCAATATGTTATTGCGCTTGCTACATTGAAATTTTGCTATGCCTCCATAGCGCACCCCCCCCCCCCCCCCCCCCCTGAAAATTTGTCTCATCCACCCTGTGAAAGTGGTTGACCAGCGAAGCTGCTATAGTAGTAATAATAATGTTGGTATTGATCATTGCTTCCATGTAATTATACATATAATTATGTATATGTCATTTATGCGAAATACAAAAGAAATATAAAGTGCGCGCTACGTCCCGCACTGCGTCACACATACACAGTAGGGCTGTACGAATATTGAAATTTTCATATACGAATAGAATACGAACAAGGCGAAAAAAACTGTCTTCGAATATTGAACTCAATATGGAATATGTGTGTAGCATTAAAAAGTTGCAAGAAGTGGGGACAATAACTTCATTACCATTTAAAAACATCATTATGCATTTTACAAGGCTACTGCAGGTTACAGAGACACTCGTTACCGGTAATGCACACAGGTAAAGTTAGGTAATGCTCTCAGTCAGGGAATAGACTTATTACAGATTATCATGAAGGAAATTCAGCTGCTTAGCATGTTCAGAAAGTAAGCGCTCTCTATGCACTGTTACAACGTTTACAACGTTGCAACTCTTTCAATGGGAACTGAGGTGGCAGGGATGGCCAAGTACTTCTGGGTACTTGAAGCAAGTACTTTAAGCTGCCAATGGACTGCCACCTCTCACAAGGGTCCTTGTCCCCTTTCCAAAAGAGGCTTTTCCGCGTAGTCTACAACTTCTCTCTCATGTGCAGATGCCAAATTTGTCTTCTCCTTGTTCATCACTAGATCGTCAAAAAACGTTCCATACAATGTATGCCACCACTGGACATGAAGTCGACGCTGGCACGGCAGCGTCCTCACTGGTTTCCATGTCAGCTACCTGGAGCTCCCTTGTCACAAGGACTTTCAAACAGATCATCTGGCCAGATGCCCGATGAACTGTAGTCTTAAAGGGCGGATCAAGAAACATGACCAGGCTGGCTACTTCGTCAAAGTCGCGCTCCGCAAAGCAAGTATTGATGCATTTTGCGAGATTGTAAGCATACACTAATTTGCCTTTGCAACTTTCGAGGCATTGCAACATTCCACAAATAATTGGAATTTGGCATGACAATGACGGGTACTTTTCAGCACTTAAGATGAGAGTTGCGTCAAATACCTCCAATGTCTTGAACGCCTCCACAAATTTCACTGTATCTCTCCACTCTGCAGAGTTAAAGGAATCTATGCTCGTGTTCTAAGCGATGAGCTCGAGTGTGATTAACTCTTTAAGATGAAGGAGCCTTGAGAGCATTAGGTACTGACTGTTCCATCTTGTGTCACCATCCTGCACAAGATGAAGCGCGTCTTTGTTCAGCTGCCTCTGCAGATCGTTCAGTGTCTTCCTGGGTGCTAGGGATATGCTTTTAGTGTCCTACAATCGCTTTCGCCTTCATGCAGAATCTGTTGATTGCCGGAGTACACGACATCGCATCGCTGATCGCCAGCTACAGAGTGTGCGCGAAATAGGCTCGCTGGAGCCATGGCAGTCTCCTGGTAGCCGCTTGGATACTGCCGTTGTCTGTCACAATGTACTACACGCAGTCGATTGGTATCTCCCAGTCGGTGCATAGCTGCTCCAGTGAGGCAGCTATGCTCACAGCCGTGTGACGCTCCGACGTATGTCCCGTCTTCAAAATGAGCTCGTTGATCTCGAACTTCAGCGTATACGGAAATTACACCTGAGGCTTGTAAAGCCCTCGTTTGGCGCACGACCTCCAGATCTCGCTCGTAAAAGTGAGAGTTCTCGTTCCGTATTCAAGTGCTTTTCACAGATCGCATCCCGGTTTTTTTGCAAAGCTGTAAGCGCGAAGATCTAAACCGCCCATTTCTACCACTTTCTGGGGAAATGCGTTTTCTTTCTTTTGCGAGAATGGCTGCTGTCTCTACTGAAGTATGTCACCCAGTGTAGGTTGATACTTTAACGGCGCGTCTGCAGCGGCGTTGAAGGGTGCTGTTTCATGTGATTTCGAAGAGTCGTTGTTGTTCCCGTATGCGTTTGATGAGCACGTTCGCATGAATTGCACCGAACTGTCGACGGCGGCAGTCTTGTGTAGTCTTGAGCGAGGGCTGTATCAGCACTGAGATAATTGCAAACAGTGCAGCGGCGAAGTTAGCTTGGTTTACGTTTGCCTCATAAAGCAGCAGCACGCAGCAAAGAGCAGGCGACCATCTCAGAAAAGCGCGACCACATGGCGGGAGTTGTCGATGGGGATGCAATGTTCTCCTTGGACACATTTTTTTTTCTTTTTAAACTCAGAACATCTAAAAATAGGGCAGGTAACATTCTCGAGATACATATTTTATTGCACATACTTAGAGAGCCCGAAAGTACATCATACATCGTTATGGAAGAGCCACAGAATAAAGCTTGGTAAAAAAAAAAAATAAACCGAAACTGATCATGTCTCACGGGCGTGACGCAGACTTCACGCTGAACTGACTAATGAAATTGAGTATTCATTAGCTAAATTAAACTCGGCGTAATGATAGAGTCCTCTTAGCGGCGAATTGCTGCATGAGTTTTACAATATGCTTACATTAGATTAAGAGCTACATAGTATTAGCGAGAAGGTTGGCTTTCCCGCAAGGCATTTTCTGTTCGCCTCCACCACTTTTCCGCAAGGTAGCCACAGACAGCTTCGCTGTAAGGTATACTGGCGCCGTCTCTGAGTGCAATACACAATTTACTAGACACGTTAGTGGTAATGCAGGCAGAAACAGACTACCTGGTAGGAGAAGTTGTGCATCATTCTCCACAAATGAATTCTCCACTCATGCTAATTTATGCATGAAGATTGTAATGCAAGGCTGAGGTTGAAAATCTGGCAGGTTGTGGAAGCGGCCCGTCGACCATGGCCTTGATGGTTTCCAGACGAAAATATAACACCAAAGCATGCATGCGAGGATCGCGAGAGTCGTAACTATCCTAAGTACGGAACAGCGGTGAGAGAAAGCGCGAATGGCCTCTTGGAGAACGGGAAACCTAATGCACTGCCGCACGTGTGTTCTGTTTCCCTTCCAGCTTTCGCCTTTGACGCCCACATGCCTAGCCAACGTCAGTATTGGTGTGCACTCTCAAGGTGATTGCGGGAACATTGGGAGACTGCGTTCTTTCTTGTCTGATCACATGTGATCTTTCGTGGATCCTTCCCTTTTGTTTCACGATCGCCAAAACTAATTACAAGCAGCCGATAAGAATTGATGTAGGCTTCTGCGTTGTTTCTCTTCGCGCACTTATATTTACTGCCAGAAAGACAGGAGGCCGAGAAAAATACGACGTTTAATGTTTGGTATCCCAAACACACAAGGCGCTGAGACTGCTCGTCCAGCCGTGCATTCGATTAGATCGAGAGACCATGGTGATCAATAATTTTTGTTCGTTTCGGTGTATGCGAGAGAGGCCAGCCCGATGGTACACAAAGGGGAGGTCTACTGCTTTTCTACGCGGTACATCAATTGTCATTAAATTAGCTGCTCCGCCGTCCTGACTCGTCCATAAGCATCCGTGTTCAGGATAGTTGTAAGCGAGAGACGCGGTAAACACTCTCTGTGCTGCAGTTACGTTCTGTCAGCAGTGCTGTAGCACTGATAGTTATTACAGTTATTCAGTAATGTGTTTTCATATTGAATCATAGCTACTAAATAAGGGTAATATTAGTGCGAGCGAGCGAGCGAGCGAATGCGTGCGTGTGTGTGTGTGTGTGTGTGTGTGTGTGTGTGTGTGTGTGTGTGTGCGTGTGCGTGTGCGTGTGCGTGTGCGTGTGCGTGTGCGCGTGCGTGCGTGCGTGCGTGCGTGCGTGTGTGTGCGTGTGTGTGCGTGTGTGTGTGTGTGTGTGTGTGTGTGTGTGTGTGCGCGCGTGCGTGCGTGCGTGCGACATAGAGACACAGGTCAATCCCACAGCGGTCTGACAATGACTTTCTCAATACGAGAATTTCTTCATGATCCTTTTTAACTGTGCCAGCTGTGGGTTACGATCACGCCTCAACAGAAGACACGCTGGTTTCAAGAAATACAGGGGGCATCTCAAGTGCCGGAAAATTGGCGACCCAAAGCTTTTTAAAAGCGGATCGTCAAAAATAAAAGTCAAATTATGAATAAAAACAAGCAACGCAGAGGGCCAAATTAATTATGCAACTGTGCAGCAACAACTACGAGTCTCCAAAGAATCAAATATATCTGCGCGTCTGCAAGCCAGCAAGGCAAACGGACCCTTTCGCTGGGGCACTTGCGGCGCGTTCTACTTTTATTAAACTATTCAATCCAAAGATAACTTTTCTTTCTTCTGTCCAAAAAAGTACTCCCTTTAACTTTGTTGTAGAAATTGTACCCATCCAACCTCTACGTCACATTCGATTTCAGCCTTGGCCTTTCTTATTACGAAAGTTTCCTCTGGGCTCTCACTTGTCCCCTGAGAAATTCCGCGCTTCCCTGCGGGTGGATTGCGCAGCGCGATAAGGCAACTGACCACGACTTCAAGTAGTCGAAATGTTTCCAATTTTGATAGCCAATTGTACTTTCTGTTAAGTGGACTCTTCGCATAGAAACCCTTATATGTTATAAGCCTCATCTCTTCCTTCATTTCTTTACTGAATGCAACTGAATTCCGCAGGGTAACTGGTACAACAGATGTAGAAGGCCATTATCGTCAATCTGTTACCCATTGAAGCGCAAAATTGCATTACGATGTAAAACTTGCCGAGTTGGTTGGTGTTCAGTATAACGGCAGAGCAAATGGGACGGCAATACGGAGAATAGAAACATACGGAACAAGCGTTGAACTAACAATTAACCGTTTATTGCACCTTGAAAATAACATATACTAAATAAGTCCGTCTGCGTGTTTGCCCTCATACTATGGTATTGGCAATATATTGAAAGAAAGCTGATTTTGCATTCCAGCAAGTTCATAAGAGCCACGTAAATGCAAGCTTCAAGACATTTTATGCGTGAGAGTATCAATAATTTCACTTGTTTTTGGCCTATGTGCCTGATTATGACGTGTGTTCCATCAAAAGAACGATTACGACTGTATGGCCTAAGTGCAGTGGCAGTTGCGATGAAGGAGTTCCGCTCAAATTTCTATTGTGCTGGTTCAACCTCTCCTTGAGGCATGCGCCAGTATGAGCGATGTTGAGTTTTCCCCAGGAAAATAGAATGTTGCACACTACGCCACACACAATGGGAACATAACAATGGCCCATACCCGGCCGACCTTACAGCGAGCTGAAAAAAAAAGAACGTCCACATTAAAACCTTTCGCAATATCTTTAAACCAGTGCGACAACTAGTTATATGGTATTACTGCTACTTTTTGCCCGCTATGTGGGTTTTTGCTTGAGCCCTGCGGAGATGCGGTTCTAGAATGCTTAGTGCCGTCTGATAGAAACGCACGATAAAGGGGAATCAGGGAAGCTGCTCTTCTTTAGGCGAGACAGCTCATATTGAAAACGGTGTTTCATTTTATGCCAGCAAAACTATGCTAGGGCAGAATTTAGAGAGCCGTATGCAATGCCACTCTTAATTATGTTGGAATGCTCTGAGCAGTAGATCAAAAGCGATTTCTTCGACCTCGGAGAAAAGCACAAGCGAACATGTTCCGTCCTGAAAACAAACGTAAATTCAAACACCATGTTGATCCATCCTTTGGCTATTCAAACTTAACTGGTCCTAGCTAACAATTGTGGCCCAGGCAGAAACATAGTAGTTCCAAGAAGGTCTCAACTGTGGCTCCACACGAGTTCCTAAAAGAATCGTCATCGTTACATTCGGTTGCGTGCCGTTTTGCAGACTATACAAACTTGTAATGTCACAAAGAATAAAACCGAGGTGGAACGTATCTCACGGTGCTTGTAGACTTTAATGCTTAACGCATCATGGTCGACGTACAACTTATTAGGCACAACGTAGCGTGCACAACGTATTGCCACCGTTGAAACGCGTTATGTATGAGGCGTGCAGTGCAACAAGATTCCACTTTTGCGAATGCCTAAGAACACTCGGCGCCATCTAGCGCCGCCGCCACGAAGCCTGCGCGTATCCTCAGAATTGCATGGAGCGCCGTTGCGTACGAACGCTGAGAAACGCGGCATGTGGAAATCGGGATCCTCTCTCACGCTTCTTTCTGCACACGCTGCGTCATCTAGTGACACTGCCGAGAAGTCCGCGCGTCGCTTCTGGGACGGCTAGCACAGCGCGGAGGTTCCTGCGAACGTCGCGCCGCACACTCAGTGGTACATTCTCTGTTACCCAAGTTGGTGAGAGGCTCATTGAAGAGCGGCACGTACCAAGCGCATTCATTGCTCAACTCCCTAGAGCTTTGGTGTAAAATGCATTCAATAAAAGGGGTACATACCCTGTACATTTGTGCAGCAGCTTACCTATGCATCGGGTTGCTGTCCTCGCGAAGCAATGTGACATTTGGTTCAATACTGGTCAGCGTCCGTTAAATTTAATGGAATTTAAAGGCTCATACCTACGCACCAGGGAGCAGGGAGCGGCAGAAAGTTAGGTGGGCGGATGAGAATAAAAAGTTTGCAGGGACAACATGGCAACACTTAGTACATGACTGGAGTAGTTCTAGAAGTATGGGAGAGGCCTTTGCGCTGCAGTGGGCGTAACCAGGCTGATGATGCTGATTATGATGACCTAGGCACCGAAGTTGGCGTCAGAGCTGTTCATTCAAGACCAGAAACGACTGAGCGACACATATTCTGTGCCACTTGTACTTTTAAAGAACTTCTTCAAACAGCATTACCTCCAGTGATCCATGACGGCGTGAAAGAGGTTCTTTGAAAAGAGAGACGTATGTACACATTGCCACATAATCAGTAATTCAAGGTGGTTTGATGACTGCGTTTCGAGCCCTCTTCTCTCAGTACAGTAGCCTTATTTGCTACCCCTTCAACCAGGGACTACCCGTGACCCAGGTAGGCGGGAAAACTACATACATACATACACACATACATGCATACATACATACATACATACATACATACATACATACATACATACATACATACATACATACATACATACATACATACATACATACATACATACATACATACGCACACACACACACACACACACACGCATGCATGGATGCATACATACATACATACATACATACATACATACATACATACCTACATACATACATAGCCCTCGAAAAGTGCGTGAAGTACCCTAAGAATGCTAGCTAAATAAAACAGGACGTCTACGTCAAATTATACTACAGAATAATAATTAAGGCTTGACAAAGTAGGTGATCAGTTACATGGCCAGAACCAGGAATAAAAGGGATCTTCTACACGCAAAGAAAGGTGCTTAAGGAGGTAGCCAGACTTGAATCTGATATGTATGGCGCTAAGTGACAATGGACAGAAAAAGGATGACCAATCATATTGGTCATCATCGAGCTGGTCGTTTACGCTTTTTAGCACGAGTGGGATTTCTCCTGAGCAAAAGTGCTTATAACGAGAGTCGACTGAGTTCGCCAGTCATGTTCTAGGATGAACGGAAGAGGAATTCTGCGTTAAAACTTGCATGTAACAAGGGCGAACTGACACAATGGCCGAGCCATGCGCGTGAATTCTGACGTTTTATTTTATTCTGTCTTTAAGCAAGACTTGCTTTAGAAGCACGGCGTTGTAGTTTTGCGTAACCATTCTATCAGGCATAATTACTTGGTAATCACTAGAATTACAAAGTTATACGTTCAGAAATTTGTTTTAATCGTGTCCGTATAAACCGATGGCTGTAATAGAAGTGATGCCGTCGATGTTCCGATGCCACTAATGGTAGAAATTAATCTCTTTGCGCTGTTCTAAGCGTACTTATTCCTGTGTTTCTCTAATACTTTTTTTTTTCAGAATGCTTGGCGCAAAGATAGAACCAAATAGAACCAAATATCGAGGTGTAAATTACAGGTTAATCAAAGCAAAACGCGCCCAGGGTATTCTCAGTTTCTTACTGACTGACCTTGCAATGCCTATACGGAAGCACATAATTGGTACACGTCGCCCCCATTTCCAACTCATTTATAAAAATTTGTTTAGCGGTTTCTGCATACATTACAGAAATAGGGGGCCACCATATTTCTCGTGACTGACAAAATGAGCGCATAACAGTGTATCACGTAAGGTAACAAGGAAGGATGCGTTGTTTTGACAAAATCTTGAAGCTGGCTTTATCCCTAACAAGTAAGGAATTCAACTTACTAGCATGCCTAATATGACTTTCGTAAATGTGGAATGCAATTTGGAAGGCTTTGTAATTGCATTTTGCAATTTAAAAAATACGTACACTGATTTTAGCGACTAGGTTGACAATCGCTTAGGAGGAAGCTTTAGCTCGGGTGCTCCTATCTAAATACATGTAAAAGGAGAATTCGTTTTTCTCGGCAACCACTGCACCAAATTTGACGAGGTTTGTTGCATTTAAAAGAAAACCTTAAAATCTAGTGACTGTTTGTTTCGAAATTTCGAGTTAAGTCGTGAATTTTTTAGTAAAAATTTGCGAAAATCGAAAATTTTCAGAAAACGAAACTATCAAGTGTACAACTCTGTAACTCAACAACAAAAAATGATAATACGATTCTGTGAATTGTATGTAATAGTACATCTAAAGCGGGCAAAAATTGATATGCTACACATGAATAAAAATAAAATTTAGTAATAGGGAAATACAACTTTTGCAGAACCCTTGTAACCGACGTAACAAATTCACGTAAGATGTAAAACAACATATCGAATTTGTCCGCTTTGAATGATCTAATGGATGCCGTTCACAGAACCGCGATATCTGTTTTTGATGCAGAGCTATGAATTTTTAAACCTCGAGCTTCTATTTTTTTTCAAACTTCCGAATTTTTGAAAATTCTTTTAACAAAATTCAGGCCATAAATCGAAATTCCGCTTCCAACAGTCACTAGTATTTAACTTTCTCTCTCAAATACAACAAATTTAATCAAAATCTGTCCAGTGGTTATCGCAGAAAAACGTTTTTGCGTTTTACATGTATTTGAATAGGCCGCGTCGGAGTTGGGCCCGAGCTAAAGCTTCCTCTTAACATGAAAATAAAGAAAGACATTGTATTTGAATGTAATGTGAACCACACAAGGGCGGCCAACTTAAAGTTATCACATGTATTTAGTACGCCTTCCATTGAAGCTGCTCGTGGCCTTGGTTTTAAAGTGGTTCTCATTAAGTGAGTGCTCCATAAAGGACCCGTGCTAAGGAAACTACAAAAGTTCCTGAACAGACCCAGAATCTTTAACAAACAAAAAAATGAGAGGTGGAGAGCGCGTTCAACGTTCATGGGCTTCATAGCTTTCGTTAGATGACCAGATTTCACTAATGCGATGAACGAAGCAAAACAAGCAAGGGCAGATAGAGATTCACGAGTAAAATAAATAAAAAAAATGTCGCGAGACACCACTGTCAGCAAACTGGGCGACTAACGATTGTTCCAGTACGGCAGTTGCATGACTTCACTCGTGTTTTTTTTTTTTTTTCTTTTTTTTAACTACACTGTGCTCCGGGCACTACTAACCCAACGTCACAAAAAACATTGCCGGCCAGACCACCGATATAAAAGCACTAGCGCCTTTGGGGCAGCATGAGTGCCATTTAATTCGCCCTCTTTGGATCCTTTTATTTTGGCTGTCTCGGTTCTTGGTCGTTGCCGAGTGCGGTTTGAAGAGTCGCTCTAATAATAGGCATTCGATGATAAACTGCGATGGAAATAAAATGAGAAGAAAAGAATTAGAGCGGTAAATAAAAGTATTCCGTTGAAAAGGAAGCGCACAGTGAAGGAAACCTTAAAATACATTCGACGGATATTCGGACGAGACCGCGAATGCGACAACCGAGGCACTCTGAAGTGAGCTTTTTGGTGATCAAAACTACGTTGCGGAAACAATCCGCACTGGCTCCCTTCAGAGGTCGCCGAATTACTCAACCTGAGCCAAAAAACTGGCAGATTGCACGTGAAGCGCTGATTAAACGACACGAAAGGCCCCCAGTTTACTCGTCTCTACCATGAGATTATCACGAAACGGTATCCTACTGGGAGACGCTCCATGTTACCAAAAAAAAAAAAAAAACGAATGTGTGGTCTAATTTTTTTTTTTTTGTAGTATACGCTGTTCTCTCAGCGACATGCACAACTCTTCCGCCTCCTTCTGCTAATCGGCCACCCCTGGAGTGCCACGCGTAGTTATAACTACTGCAATGGTACACCCGCAGAAATACAACAACACGCTCGTTGAATTCATGCACATCAAAAGCCTTAAAGCTCACATATAACGGAGTTAAACATTGTCCCTTATGAGAATTCTCCATCGAAAAAAAAGAATGTAGAAAAGAATTTTACTTGAATTTGACTAAGATGCAGAACGTATCACACACAAACACACCTAAACATCGGTGATGAACGATAGTAGCCACCGAACTCATAGTGAGCCGGCGGCCAAGTATTATAGATAGGGATATAAAAAAGACAACAGAATGACAACAGTAATAAGTGTCGCGAAAAATTAGGTGAATGCGATGTTTGCACGACTTTATTCAAGTGGGGTGAGCAGCACAGCCTACTGTCGATTGTACTTTCTTTTTCTTTGTTTGAGCAGTGAGATGAGAAAAAGAAGAAGAAACGCACTACGAAAGACGTGTTCTTTAGAGAACATTTACGCGGTAAGACAAGGCAGTCCACTCCGTCCATGCGATAAGCATGGAAATGCTTTCACGCATAAGAGCGTGCACTCATTGTTTATCTAGTTTTTTGCACATTATTTCACGATACTACACGAAAAAAAAAACCGAATACTAACACCACCAAGAAAAGGAATTAAATATTAAATCAATGTTGAGTAGCAGCGCAAAACTATGACACTTTCCTTTTGCTATGTTCCGAGAGCAAAGTATTTCAGGTGGTGGACATCCTCCGCTTTCTAAGCTTTGTGCTGTCACGTAAAGATTATTTTTCTCGCGCATATCAAACATGGAAATCAGAAAGAAAGAAATGGTCCCCATGTTCCATAACGTGCGACAAGAAAGAGAAGCCGTGAACAAAATCAACGTATATTTGAGAAATACCTTCGTTTCAGCTGCTCACTCATGACAGGCGGAGTGCTGTTTTTGTCTCTTCCAGGAAGATTGTTCTTTAGCCTCAAGTATATCAAAAGCAAAGCAAAGCTCGGCCGAGGGCTCACACTAATGGCACTTACAAGCTACACAGACGCACACCTAAAAGGTGCCGTTATCTTTTAACTTGTGTTTCTGCAGAAAAAAAAATTAGAATAGGAGAGTTTGGAAAACATGCGATAGATTAGTGAGGCTCATATGCAGATTTTAAGAACTGTTTTTAATGTTCGCTTTCTACTTGACGAGTATATTGAAGGGCCTTTTTTTTTGTCTCTTTCACTTGGAGGTATTTGTAAGCGTTTGCTTCTGCTAAAACTTGCTTTATTCGTACTATACTTGCTGGCGAACCTATTGTTCTGTTTTGCTTGGCTTCTTCACTGCACTTTAGATATCCGCAAAATATCAGTGAGGTCATTGAACGTTCTACCTTCTGCCAGCTTACGTTTCGAAAAGTTCAGCTTATCATAGGCTTTGCGGGCAAGGGATGGTCAGAACCGGTGTCGTTGTGTTGAAATGAAATGTACAGCCTTTATAAAGGCGAATTTTATAATTTACTGGATAATTAGGGGCGTTCTCGTGGAACATATTGCATTGCATTAGGCTCGTTGTTTTGACTTACACCTCATATATATTCCCTAAACTAAAATTGTTGATTCTTTTGGTTTATAGTCGTCGATAGACTTCTAAACTGTTCTTTGGCAGAAAATCTACAGGCAATAGTCGACAAGAAATGTGAGGTCATACGTACCCAGGCAGGCGTAACAATCTATAGCAATAACAGAAAAGTCTCTTTTATAAATTCTGCACATGGGACCAAAATAATTTTTTGTGAGGGAGCTGAACTTAGCAGTACCAACGCAGGCAGCGACTGGGATTGCTTGTGCTAAATCTTGAGTTATAGGTAGCCATTGGAAAGACGATGAAGTGCTTTGTTCTCTGGGCACGTCTTGGTCTGTCAGCTCTTATGGTCTTTTTGTTTTATTTTTGTTTTTAACTGCAGATGTGAGGAGAAGAGTTCCGTTTCGTGTAGCGATGGATTCGCAATCCTTAGTGGCCCGGCCTAGAGGAAGCCTTTTGCGGTGGCCATCTCGTTAAACCGGGGCTACGTTTCTTGTGACTGCGAGGACGCTTAGTTTTGCCTTCTCTCAGGGGATGGTTATTAGAACGATAAACTCAGCTATAGTCAACCTCGAGGCCAGAAAATCATTTTCGAGCACACTTTCCACGTGAATTGCCTCTACATTGAAGCCCATGCACGACATCTGACTGCGATATTTCCGCCCAACTTTTCCGCCAGCAATGACCGTGTAACCAGTAGGTGATGTCTCTTTTTCTCTTTGAACAATATGGCTGGTAATAACACTAAGGATTCGAAACCTAACACGATACGGAACATCATGGTCGTTGACATCATCAACATAAAACGCTGAGTACTCTTTACAACGTCATGCAGCTGGTCAACATAAAAATTAGACGCCTGATGTACAAGCACAATGCCCCCACAGCCAGTATTATATATGACAGGAATATACCAAGTATGAGCTTTTCGCTTCCGCCATCAAACACCTGAATTGTATTTCTTTTATTTGTAGAGGGTCAACATAACGCGACACAGGAACTTACCGACGTAAACTAATGTGCCTGAATTGACCCAACCAATGCTAAGCATTTTACCAAGGCAGTTGCACTTAAATTAAGGTGATGCCAGTTCCATCGCCGAATACATCAACACCAACAGTCTTTCCGTTTGTCTACGACTGCTTTGATGTACACCTCTGTTTCTGCCATGATACCTGCTTTCTTAACGCTACTGTCAGAAGACTCCAGCTTATGAGGGGCTGTTTCCAGATCGGCAAATCGTGTAGGGGCGACGATCAATAATTAAAACAACATCAACAAATAAAACTTTACGTCGGCTCAAATTGCTATACTTGTAGTGGTCATACTCTGTACACTGGTGTCGACCCTAGAGCAAATCTCAATTCTACAGGCAACCAATATTTGTGAAACAAAGCGTGTGCGTCACCAATACGGCGTCGCTACAGTAATCAGCACAGAAGATGCGGCTTCCTTCTAACAGCTGGCCTCTGCGAACATCTTGACGCCCTGTTAGCCAGCAATTTCAACTGCCGTCGGATGGGGTGGTCCATAGGTCAATCACATTTCACTGGGTGCTACACGGCTGCTCGAACGACATGTGAAGGGCAGTTGATTTCCACTGACATTGGCGATCCCAGTCGAAGCAAGTCAGCTGCCAAGATGGTTTCGCGGCGTCGCAAGTTTCTTCTCCGGCGCCTTCCAAGCGGTTTTATTTTTGTACACAGTCAATAATCAGCATACTTATCGGTGTCTGTGAAAAAGATCTCAGTGAGAGGTGCTGGGCGAAGCATAATGCTAACGTGCACGTTAGGTTACGTGCCAAGTGAAATTAAGACATCGTCGGCGGCTGGATCTGCCGTGAAGGCAGTCACAAAAGCCAGGGGCTGTACTCAACTACCTCACCACACACGTGCACAGGACGGCGCACCGTCCACATCACAAAACGAATGCAGACACTTCAAAAAAAGAAAAAAAGAAGACACGTGAACAGGGAAAGCGGTGGATTGGCTCGGATTCCTGAGCTATTTAGCTGTTTGGAAGTAAACGAACAAAACAAAATAACAAAGCGCTGTCTCTAATCGCTACTGCTGGATAGCATACTGCCTACCTTATCATCCATGAGGTTTGCATTTCTCCCTGTTATTTGGTTGTTTTTTGAGGCTCTCTGGCGTAACCTACGCGTGAAATTTTGATTAAAGGCCAACTACAACGAAATTTTCGACCGCCTGAACAGCCTAGTTTCAAAAAGTTTAGACATGCAGTAGCTTCTGTGGAAAATCTTACGCTTGGAACGTAGCTCAATCCGGCACAAAGAGACCGCAAAAAATCGGTGTTTTTCATACCGAAACTGGGAAAAAAACGACGCCCTTATCGCCCGGCGTAAGTGACGTACAGATGGCGGCAGTGCTCACGGATTGAAATAGGACACGGAGCATTTAGTACAACCCTACATATGTGCAAAGTACGCGAGAGCACAATGTCATGTCGTTAGGAATTTGGTCACCAAATGTGACGAGGGCTCCGATGTAAGTGTACACGCCAGAATTACGTCGATGCGACACGAACTGCAGCCGGTTGAAGCGAAAGTATGCGCATTACTTAGCCCTAAATTGACGCGTTTCATTCCGTGAGCACTGTACAGTGAAGAACGTGGAGAACCAACACCCGAGCTGTCTGCTTGCCTTGCTTGTATTCCCTTCCGGTGTATCAGTGAACAGGTCCTGCACCTCTGCTAGTCACACAGTTGGTATGCTCTCTCAGCTGCTTTGTGCTCTGTGACAAGGCTATTGCGCGCCCGCGCTCTTCTTTTAACGCGAAGTATTCTCCGAGTCCAGTCGGCTTTCTCTATCTGGTTTTCTGCGTTCAACAGCAGGACCTCGATGCGTTCTGCCTCCGCTCGAAGAGTGTATTGTGGTGGCCAAGCTAAAGGTGTGGTATAGTCTGGCATAACGCGGACGCGACCCAGGCGTGGTGCAGTTACGCTAATACGGCGAAAAATTCGACGCTATGCAGTGCTGGGTGCCTGGCGCGGGAATAGAACATGCCCTATCGCACGCCGCAGCAATGAGAACAGGGCGCATCGCGCGCTTTGTTGGCTAACCAGCAACCGTGTTGCGTTTGGCCTTCAACAAACAAATAAGCGCTCACTCGCGGTGCGCTTGTCCGCTAGCGCTGCGGCAGCACCTGATCGCCGCGCTGCTGCGGGTGACGTTTAAAGCGCACGATAAAATTTCAGTGATTTTAACGTCTCTGGCATGACGTATCCGGCTTCACTGGGCGCTGCCTGGCACGCTGGAAGCGTCGGAAGCGCTGGACTCGTCGACCGATCAGACCGACCAGACAACTGCCGCCATCTGTAGTGAAGGGTCTTAATTAGCTGAGGCTTGGTGCGACCGGGCTAGAGGGGCTCGGTTCTAAGTATGCATAAACTCACGGCCCGACAGGCCGGACTGCGGCCTTGATAAATATTCGTCCATTTCGCTGCGGCGGCATTGCATTCCTGCATGGCTTGTCGTCGCATCTACACCACCACCGCCGCATCGCGTTCTCCATCGTGACAAATGCAGCATGCGGTTCCTGCTAGTTTTTGGCACTGCGTCAGGAACGATTTCCTTCGTCTACTTCGACGCGTCCGATGTTGAGACGCGCGAAACGTCTTGAACATGATGCGCTTCTGGAATTGATCGCTCGAGGATATCACCCTTGAATGACTGACCTCTGAACGTTAGCTTTGGTTCTCGTGCGCCATCGCGGCGTATAGTACTTATAGTCAACTCGAGAAAGCGTTTGCCAAGCAGGTCTTGATGGGTAAGTGACCGTGCTGTTGAAGTGCAGCTTCGTCTACTGCAGTTTACATGCTTTGTGCGCGTTGGCTGGTCCGTGTCGCACTTGCCTGCCGCGCCGCAAAAAAGAAAAAAAAAGAACGCTTGCGCTCGGAAAGCTAGGACAGGAAAGATGTGTTCGGCCTTCCTCTACTCAGCCTTCTGTACTGCACAGCCATCGCTCGTGCTCGAGTACGTATTCGAGCACCCCACGGCCACGTGACGAATCGGCATTCTTGCAACAACTCAAATCACAAGCGCAGCAGGGACAACGCACGCCGAGAGAGATGCCCGTCAACTGGCAAATGACGAACGAGCAATGCGCCTGACTGCCTAGGCGCAACCTGGCGCAACTGAGAGATGAACAATTGCGTACGGTTCATCAGTGTGCGCCATATCCGCATCGCTACCGCTTTGCCGCGAGGTGGACGCGTCGTCTGCATACGTGCTATTCAATAGCTGCTAATAACAAAATTATGTGACCACCAGCCCTGTGGCTTTGACAAGATTACTTTGAGAGTATACGGTAGGCGTTTATAGTCAATTTAGCCAAAGTGAAAATTCATTGCAGTTGGCTTTTAAAGTATGTGGCGTAATGTGCAGAAACTGCACAGTGTGTTACTAGGGACGCCACAGCGGAAGAATCAGGAATAATTTTGGTTAAGTTGATTTTCTAACTCGCGCCCAAAGCACAGTACCCGAGCGTTTTCGTCTTCCGCCTCCAACTTGTATTCCGTCCTCATCACTTGAAGCTCTATAGGCACTAACCGTGTGTTTTGTCACATGCGCCTTCATTCGGGAGCGTGACGTTGTGCCCGATTTATAACATCACTACGTCTCTGCTCAATGCTGCAACGATCAGTGTTCGTCACAATATGTGTCCTCTGCGCGCCACACTGGGCCGCATTACTAAAGGAGCCTTCATTCTGCCTAGCATGTCTTCAAGAATGAAAACGTTTCACTAAACGTTCTCCCTGATAACCCGCCGGAAGCGTCACTAGCGCGTCATGTGAAGTAGAATTAGCAGGCTTAACCAACTTTTTCAGTTCTCGTCAGAGTGCCTCCCTCATGGTACATCTACGAGGAAGCGCAAATTTTCGGCACTATATTCTTATAAGTTACTTTTAAATGTGCGAAACAACATCCAACGAGCTCGCACTCCATATTGCTTCTTTTACAGACGAACCTTCGCCAGCCTTTATGCGTTATTTCTTTTCCCTCCTAAACGCTTGTCGGCATTGCACTGTATATTCGAGAACGCTGCTGAACAAAGGGTGTCTAACGTCGGGGCGCGCAGCCCGCGGCACAGGACTTCGTACAAAGGATAGCCTTGCGTGCACAATTTCCCCCAGAAGGCGCGTGCTACGCTCCCCTGCTTTTCCTCGCTCCCAGCGGTGACAATCAAAGCAGAGAGCTTCACCAAGTAGAGGCGCTTAGTCGAAGTGTTAAAAAAAAGAATGCGAACTATAAACGTGCCGAGCAGCGCCGTTCGCACAGGAAACGAAAATACAACGGCAATCTCAGCTAAGGAAACTCAGCGTCGTTAACGCTTGGACTCGTTTCTAGCTCGCCTTGTTTTCGTTTCGTGACGAGTTGCGTTTGGCTGCGTTACTCGCTTTGCCATTTGGTATCTTTCACAGCGTCGCATTAAAATGCGAGTTTTAGAGCTCTCGCGTGACTGCGTACTCCTCGAGAGTGCTGCGATGGTGCAAGTCCTGACAACGCGTGGCGAGGTAAGATAATATTCTGCTTCAGGACAAGAATTTCGCCCAACCGTGCTCTCAGTGATAAAGAAACTTGTCCCGTTCTGTTTAAACTTGGTCCTAAATGCCAAAGTGCGAAAAGAAAAGAGAGCAGAATATACGAGACACATTCGCTCTGCGTATGAAGGGATAATGGGCGGCATTCCGAAGTGTGCAGAGGTGCACCCGTGCGTCTAATCTCGTGCGTAATATTTTTTTTTTTTTGCCTAAAACCAGCTATTTTATCCCCAAAAGAACCCTTCTATGGCCAGGTCCGCACAGTCATTGTCCGCTGCATACTAATGTTCTCGTCGGAATCGTACTCGAAACCGAGTGCAACGCGTAAAAACATTTAAGCAAGTGGGCCTAAGTTGCTCCGTTCCGAGGAAAGCAGGTGGCAAATACATGCGCTGCTGCTACTTCATGCGATACCGCTATTACTTCTTTCTCTTGTTTGTCTTGGATACCTGCTCTGGCGTTTTAAGGGAACTCTAAATTACAGACCACAGTTCCAGCGCCTGTGAACAAGCACAGATGTTTCTGTTGAGAGATTACCCCAACCATGACGTGTCATCTTTATTTTTCATTTTTCAAAAACTGGCTTGTAACTTATGGGCACACTTTGTACCTTCTTCTCGGTGGGATTGGTTTTGGCTAGTTTCACAAATAATGCGAAAATAAGGTAGTTCGAGTTTCAACGACGGGGCGCCACAGAAACATGGCGCTAGTTTCTAGAAATTATGAGTTTTACGCGCCAAAACCACTTTCTGATTATGAGGCACCCCGTAGTAGTGGAGTCCGCAAATGTCGACCACCTGGGGTTCTTTAACGTGCACCTAAACCTAAGTATACGGCTGTTTTCGCATTTCGCCCCATCGAAATGCGGCAGCCGTAGCCGGGATTCGATCCCGCGACCTCGTGCTCAGCAGCCTAACACCAAAGCCACTAAACAACCACGGCAGGCAGTGACACTAGTTACATCGAGACATCGCATACTCTATACGCTATTGGAAGCACACCACAGGTTGGCTTCACTATGCCTGGAATCCTGTAATTTAAGTTCATTTAAGCGCATGTCCCTTTGTCCTTCAGACACCGACAGTGCAAGACTGAAACTGCCGAACGAGTGCGTAGTGTGTCTGATCGTACGGTGACGTCATCCCTGTAACTCTCCTTCACTAGCCCATGGTGCGCACCCCTAGGCCTGAAAGCGCTCCGCGTACCAGCAAGCAGCTCGTTTGGTGTCTTTGAGGCGCGTCGGGGAAAGTTCCCTTTGGGTGATTGAAATAAAGAAATATTCGGATATCGCGCATTGCAGACCCAACATAAAGAAAGTATGGGGTGCGTATTCGCATTACCTACGCTCATCCGGTAAATCACGTTAGGTAGTTTCAGTGACACAGCGCAGGTTATGTACACCCTAGCATATACGTTTTAAAATAGCGCAACCGAAATTCACGTGCGCAGAATACTATACTATGAAGCGTTCTGAGGATTACCTTATGCATTTTGCATATAGCGTTGCAGGCTGTGAGCGGTAGTGTGGCTAGTGTAACGACGGCTGCTCCTAGGCAATGCTCTCATCATGACAGCAAAACAGGAATGGTATCAGCCTTTTCGTTAAACCTTTTCGTTAAAATAGATATGCATTTAACGCATGCTCAACTTTTGCAATTGTACTGCTCGTGATGCCCTTGTATTTTAGCAAAAAGATAACAATGTACTTTTCTATTCTTCCGCAAATGTACGCCGCCTTGAGAACATAAGTCTTTCCAGGGCTTTCTGACAGCTCACTCGTGAATGTCACAGGTCTACATCCGTTCTCCTATGGTTTAGTTTGAATCTCATCACTGCATCGAAATTTCCTGACGCATCGGGTTACGTTTACCTAGCCTTAGTAAATATTTTGTCTTTCGAATAGCCTACCAGTTTTGTATAGGGTCTATCAGTGTTTATAGGCAAATTCTTTACTTTATATCACGCATAGATTCAATTTGATTAACTCGCATTTAATTAATTTCTGCTTCCTCTCTTGTATTTAAGGAAACCCAGGCGGTCAAGGTTAATGCGTAGTCCCCACTACGGTGTGCCTCATAATCGTATCGTGGTTTTGCCACGTTAAACCCCACAATTTTATTTAATTATCATTCTTTCTAGCTCGATAATCATGTCATTTGTAAACGACTCGTTAAAGCAAGGATGCTCTGGAATGTAAGCCAAGGAGCTGCCTATTATTGCGCCAATCAGAAAGATACAAAGCTTGCACTCGATCGGCTCTAAAGAAGATCGCGCATTCGAGACAAAAGAACCCAAAAAAGTTTATTGACCAAAAAACTTGCGACAAGGCAGCATGCCACCCTCATTAGTGGGGCGTGGAACTAAAGGAAGCGGAAGTCTTCCTTAGAAAATCAATAGGCGGAAGTCTTGCAGAGGCTAATAAGTCTAAAAGGCGCGCGCTACAGACGGGAATATATGCCGTCGCTTATACTGCTTAACTTTCTTTTCTGATCACCTACTTATAAACCCGTGCATATTCCATGACGTTCCTCGAGCACTAGTCGTTAGCGTGGTCTTTACAGCGTATTTACGAATCTCATCCCAAGCAGACTATGCCTAGGGGTGCCCGTGTCTTTTTATTTTTCCTTCAGTACACCCAGAGCCCATTACAGACTATCTGGAATGCACAACGCTCAGGCAAGATTACAACCAGTCGTGATGTCGAACTTGTCATTAGCAAAGGCTGCCGTTCGACAGTAAACAGCATTTACGAACAAAAAAGTATTGTGAATTCGGTTGCTCTCTGCTTGTAATTTTGGGACACTTTAAGTGCATCGCACAAATAAAGCGACGCAGTGAGAGATGCCTGTCATCTTGAAAGGACGCGACGCTTGTTTTTGGTAGCAGCATGACATCGCATGACGGTTCTCGCATGACATCTCTAAACAATACTATGCTCAGCGTCCGACTAGATGCTGGGCGCCTACTCTCAAACATTGTAAATATAGATATTGGCAAATACACAAAAGATGTGCCCATTTCATCGAAGAAACCTTTATCGTACGCGACGAGCTTTTTAGAGCACTTATTATTTGCAAGTAACTAGTGGTCATGGTAAACTTAGTTCTGTGGCATATAACGTGATGGCGTTCACCAAGACAATTTCTTGTTTCTTTTGAAAGGTCAAGGAATCTGCCGAGTTATATTAATAGATTCGTGAGCAGCCTGCTTATCGATGCCACGTGTTTCCTTGACCACTCCTTCACCATCATACTCGCCTTGTTAAATTTCCGCTGCGCCACCTCTCGGTGCTGGAAAACGCATATACTTCAGAGTTCATTCGGGTATGTCACATTTCTTTTAAACAGAAATACGACATTAAAGGTGATGTACCTGTGTTATATGCAGCGTTTTTATCACTGATGACGGTCACACAGCTTGTCGCACTGGAATGAACCTATATACCTATATGAACCTATCTTCAGCGGGATGCAGAACGTAAAATAACTATAAAATTCCGCGTTCTTCTTTAAAAAAAATCTTTATGCAAAAGCAGGGTGCATAAAGAGAGGAAGAAAAAGGGAAATGAAGCTGCTTGAAAGATGCCTAGCTGCCGAGAGAAACGCCGCAAGAGTAAGCATTTCCTATAGGCTCAATCAGCGGCGACGTTTATGCATTCCATTCAGCGACTTGGTAAAGGCCAAGATCGATCACGATCGGGGGGCGCAGAGTTGCCGAGAGGTGGGATAGGGGGTGCGGGGTCCATACTTCATGCGACACTGCAATACACGCACTGGCAGAGCCATCTTTGTGCTTGTCCTCGCTCTCAACCTCTGTCGAAGACAGCCGGGGGCGGGGATTGATGGATGTTCCATCTATGTACGGGCAGCCCAGGTCTTCGAAAATAGATGTAGGTGGCGGAGGTGCCCTTAGCGAGACAGTGGTCATTTATATATATACGAAGGGAAAAAAAAGAAAAGGAAGGTTTGGCGGCACAGGCCATAGTGTACTGTGCTTCGTCTCCCTTCCTTAGGCGGGGGACACTGCGGGGTAAAGCCACAGAGTAGAATAGCAGTTCCTCGTATCTTGAAACTGATGATAGACGAGAAAAAGGAGTTTGATAGAGCAAGAGTTCCAGTGTAGGCAAAAGAAAAAAAAAGGAGCGCGGCAACCGACATTAGCTTCGGGCTTCTGCTCTGATCACAAAAGCTGGTCGTGGCCATGTTGAGTGTTTCGTCAATAGGCAAAACAACAAGGCCCATGGCAACCTTCAAAGGGCTGCCGCTTGCCACTTTCGTATGGATTGTGCTGACAAGCGAAGAAAAAAGTGATCTCTTCACCCCCAGACACACTTAGCTGTGCGGCCACTGGTTCTTGGATGTGCTGCGACCATTTTACGGAAATTCTTCTAACGCTAAGGCAGTGCTTAAATGTGTAAATTAGAGACGTGCTTCAAATAGCATTAGTTTGTTTGTAGTATTTGAGACGCGATGGGATATGACTACACGTATAATTTAAAATTATAATCTCCAACGTTTATTGTGCATGTGCAGAAATGAAACACAGCTGCTTCTCTGGTGCCAGTTAGGGGGTCTGCTAGTGAAGTGGGCCATAAGCAATCTATCTACAGAATCTACTCGAGCTAACTTCTTCGCTGTAATAGTAAAACTTTCATATTTTCCACAGCCGCAATGCAAGCTGGTCTATTCTGTATAGGCTGTCTCCAATTACTAATCTCAAGTCAATTACTACCGCTTAACTTTTACGCGGTCAAAACGCTTTAGTTGCGACGGAAGTGACGCACATTTTCTATAGATGACCTAGGCATTCTAGCTCCAGCTACACTGACTAATGCTGACGTTTCCAGTTAATGCCATGCTTCAGAAGAAGTCGCAGTTATGCCTAAAACAGTTTGTAAGCGATTGAAGGAGACAGCATTGACAAAGCATTAGACTATTCTATAAAGTAAGGCTCGCAGTTTTATGGGCAGCATAAGTTGCACTAAGCAATCGCTTACAAACTAAACAAACCAAGGGTCACGCGCCCAACAAGACACGTGATGGGAGTTCGCTCGATGACTGCGAGCACTCGCGGCTACAGCCCTGAGAAATGGAGGACCGGCAGCAAGGAGTAGCGCGCGTTCTCTTCGCAAAGCCGAATACCCCGTGCTTCCGCTCCCTTCAATGTGCGCCGTTTGTAGAAGTCGTGAATTAAAATGTCGTATGAACACGAAATTGGTATTACCAAATGTACTTAATTATCTTTTCCCGGTTACCGCTTTTCATCGGCTAACAAATGTCAAACGTTAATGCTGGGCGCAGGTCACGCCTGCACCTATATGAACATTTTCGATTCTTATAGCCGATTCTATCTTTTGTCTGTGTTGTCGCTGAACCTTTTGTAATCACGTCGTATGCGTGACGCGAATGGTGTTGTGCATTGTACAACTGGGGCGCACACCAGCGATTGTACAGGAACAATCCATAAGTCAAGCATAAATAGCCGACTCATCTGACTTGCAGATAAGATTTCGACCACCGCTTAGTACGTTCGTTGTGTTTTCAGTTTCAGTTGCTTTTTCTGGCCACAAGTTGGCGCAATGAAAAAATTAGTTTCGTGACTCAGGTGCACCCGTCCTGCGGGTGCACCTGCACCCGCAGGACGCGACCACCTTACAAGATAGAACGACCTTGTGAAGTCATTTTACCTCGCAAGAAGAACGTTCCCCACCCCTCACCGCAAGTTAAACAGGGCACAGGCAACCACCCTTCGCTTGTTACAGACGAATACATACCCCTCCCTTACACGCTATCACACTATATACCCCGACATCTACCCGAGCCAGACGTGCAAGGTCTGTAAAACTGAATCAGCAACACTCCCCCACATGCTATGGGATTGCAAACACCAATACTCAGACCTTAATCCCGTGACCCGCTCGTCGAGATGGCACGCCGCCCTGCGCAGCTCCCATCTCGACAACCAACTCTGGGTGACCCAGCAGGCCTACGAAGCGGCGAAGAGGCAAGACCTCGACGTCCCATCGTGGGAGGCCTAGGCCCAGCCGACTGAACTGCTGGTGCTCATTAAAGTTCACTCTCTCTCTCGTGACTCACAGTTTTGCTACTCCGTTTTTCACGTCACAATATCAAGATACCTGTCTATGCCGAGAACACGTGGCAATAATCGTAACTAAAGATATAATGAAATGAGCGTAATTATGCCTAAACACTCGTAGAATGCACCGTATTTTACTACTAGCGTTATCTGTCAAGCATGCGCAAAGTTACACGGGCGCGTGGTATATCCCGGATGTTCCCGCATGTCTCACACTTCCGCCGTACGCTTCGAGTTTGCGTGCTGTTGAAGTCTAGGTCTTTTTTCGAAGACTTCACATGGGTTGGCGTATCTTCGATCTAGGAACCTTGTAACCAGTTACAGAAAAAAATATTACCGAAGAACTCATCTCACGAGGACTGTCAATAGTAATGCTATTATCATTCAAGAAATACAGCGACAAACCGTCTTTATGAAGTTATGTTTATCAATATTGTTTTAGCCATTATGAAAATCCATTACTTAGGCTTTACGGGACATACTCTGGTAACGTCCCACTTTGTTGTGGTACTCACAATGACAACAATGGAGTGATGAAGAAGGAATGAAGTCGATGAAATGACAAAGGCGGTAGGACGATGATGGCATGACCCCAATGCGATGAAGATCCTTAAAGGCTCGCGATGGTATAACGAAGACAGCAGGAAGATGACGACATGAAGAAAATAGGATGATCACGAGTGTATGACGACAGTAGCACTATCACGACGGCATGATAATGGCGGAATGACAACGGATGCATGAGAGCAATTATTTGACAATGACGCAACGACGATAATGTCATCAGCTCGGCAACATAATCATAATTGAATGAGAACAGCATAATTACGACAGAATGAGAAAATGTGGATGACGTCACTGTATCGACGAAGGCATGACGATAATGGGATGTCGAAACTGGAGTAATCTCAATGGTAAAAGGACAGCGTGAGGACGGCGGCAAGGCGAAAATGGTAAGACGACGACTGTGTGATGATGATGAGAAGGACCACGAGATCACGAGAACATGGCGTGACGACGACGGCTTGTGAAGAGTAGGATTACCAAGCTGGAATGACAGTGGTGTAACTATTGCAACGTCATCACGACCTAGTGGATGTACATGCCTAGCGGATCAAGCTATAAGACAACTTGGGTCACTGAGTCGATGTTGAAGTCGTGTCGACGGCGGTATGACAAGAGTAAGATCTCGAAGCTGAAATGATGACGATGGAACATCCACGACGGCATCATTACCTCGAGCCCATACCTTGTGGCTCAAGGTATTCGACAAATTTGAGTACTGGGTCTGCGTAGACACTCAGACATAGAAAAAAGAAACAAAATAGGAGAGGCCCTGAGGAAATGTTTCGGAAGCCATAAATGTAGCCATGTTGGTGTGCCATCTGCCTTTACGCCTCCAATCAGCTCGCCGGAACGGATAGGCGCGAGCTTTGAACTTGCATTACGGAACACCTATATTGTACTGCTACGAGCAAGCAGAACTGCGTCTGCCGACGCGTGTCAGAAGAAAGCTACGAAACTTCTGTAAGAGTTTTAGTGAAGCAGACGTGCTCATTGGTTTTTCTGCTGCACCTTGAAAAAGACGACGAAGGCTCGCGCCATGATTACTTGAGGGTCTATTTGGCTGGCTGGCACTCGCACTCAGAGACCGAAAACACAACTTCCAAACTTCACACCACGCTCCAAAATCAGCTTGCCTTGCGAACAGCATGTGCTGCGGGAAAGGCACAGACCGAAAAAACTAATACCACTTTTCAGAGGCCTAGAGCAGCAGCCATAGCTCAAGGAGCGCGGTTGCTATGGCAACGTTGACGGTCGGGGTACCTGTTCCAGTGCTCCTTTTCGAAAAACAGCACGTGAGTTCCGCCACACTTTGTCCAGCACGTCCGTGCTGGCCGGGATCTCTCCTACGTCTTCCTTCCTCCATGTAGATTATAGATAGCAGGCAGGCAGGCAGGCTCAAAACGGTTGACGTAGGCAAATAGTTCTAGTCGTATAGAAGAGTTAATCAAATGTTGATGCACGGAAGGCAAGGTCGACATAATGGCGCGTGAAATAAAATCCGAGAAAATAAGGAATGATGAACAATGAAGAAGAAAAAGAGTCAGAGAAAGACTGAATAGAAATGCATAATTTCCATTAAATCATAGGATCATTGGAACTACCCTGTACGCCGACCTCGTCTTCTTTAGCGTCAACATTTATTGACGCTTTATTTTTTATCCTGCTTTAATGTGATTGCTCATACGGGCGCCGTAATAACTGTGATACATGATTAGTGATAGCGGTACGCAACGGAAGATAGCCGCGCTTCTTCTTGCTTGCGGTTGCCGTGTTACTGATGAGGTTCGTCTGTACTTACTCACTTTCTCTAGCGAGTAGAGAGCAATGGATAGACAAGGGCAAAATACACTTAGCCAAATTCCGAAGTTTCCTCGGGATAGATGTCATCAATCACCGCGCCGCTTTCCGCGACTGGTGTCATTACCGGTCGCCAGGCGTTGCAGATAAGCGATTGTGCCTGGCGCAAATTGCGGGAGTACCAGCGTAGCCGCACAGCTCATGCACTCCCGTTGGGAACCAAACTGCTGTTCCTCGGCAAAATAGCCATTTTGCACGGTAGCTGGAAGAGACAATTACAGCACTTAACGTGCTGTGGTAGAGACCAGAAGTGCCATGATTGTGTCTGGCTTATGGCTGCCTCTGGGGTGTGCTTCCTCTGCGAGCATGTCTTTGTCACTCTGCTGTTGCCGAGATTGGGGCTGATAAGAGTTTCTTGTTAAGAGAAGAGAAAGATGCGATAGTGTTTCATGCCGATTAGCGCTGAATGACTGTCGCCAAATTTGTGCATTGTAGGCTAAACGCACCGGCGACTAATGTTTGTGGCACATTTGTTGTTGTTGTTATTTTCTAGCGCAATGCAAAGGCAATCTGTACAGGGGGCTGAGTTTTGCAGGGATTTGGGAAACTGCAGTATAATAATTTTATAAAAAATTTTGGCTCTGTAGTTACGATCATCTTTAAGGGTCCTATTGTAGGACATGTTTGCAATAGAGTGACAACGAATGTTTCTTGAGCAAAGGTTAAGGCGAGTGGTTAAGTCCCCTTGTGTAAACGTGCACATTACGGACGTCCCTCGTACTACCAATATCGATCATTTCAAGTAGCTATCTTCGCGTGTACCGCTCTATTGCGTGGTAAGCTGGAAGTAGTGAGAAGTGAGCGCGACACTGATTATTTGCCAGCTTAGCGCACGTGCAAATTCAAGTAGCGAGGAGTGTACGTCATGATACACTTGCAGTCGCCGAGTAACACTGTAGGAGCGCGAGCGGGGTCTTATAATGAGTGATTCTTAGTAAACTTGTTCTCATTCTTTAAATATTCATTCCATTTCTTGTATTTTGTGCGGATATCTCCAAAGAGGCATGTAGAATAATGGAGAGAAAAAGGAATGCGCGCTACAAAGATTATTTTCGGATGGTCATGCAATATTCAACAAGGGCAACGGTCTCTCGCCGCTATTCGTTACAAGCAAGTAGTAAAACTGACGATTTAATCTTCGAGACTATTCAGATGTTCACGTTCGATCGTGACTTCACCCTAGCCGAACGCGGGGTTCTCGTAGCAAAATGTTGATCACGCAAGTTACATAGCATTCCTGGTCTTCTTTGCACTTCGTTTTTCTCTCATGCTCTTAATATCCATCAGTGACCATCTAGCTTGAACCCACACTTTGGTAAACAAAATTGCGACACTACGTACAGCAGATAAAAGTCGCTGTCTCATGAACTGCAACCACTCATTTTGTACTGCAACCACTCTTATTTGGCGCCTCACTCTTGGGCGGCGATTCAGTATCAGTTCCACCTCGTTAGGAATGACTTCTCGGACGTGTGAGACAGGCAGCCGAGACCGTGAGTTGTTTGATCTACCGATTTGAACACGCTACTACTAACTTCCCGCTAAGCGCTGAAAGTTCTTATTTTCTCTCTTTTTTTTTTTTTCCACACTGCATTTAGGTATTGTTCAAGTTAGCCGAAAACTTATTGTATATCTAGGCGCGTTCATGGCCGCTTGCGTACGGGTGACTCCGAAACCACGATCTTAGAACCATTGAGAAATACTATGCCGTGTCCCCTGAGCACGTGATTCCGGAACTACGAAGCCATAACCGTTTAGAAATCGTTCTATATGGAGTAACCCATAGCGATCAGGAAAGCACTTCTATCGCGGATAAATCAAAGAAGTTTTTAGGCATGTAACATTTACGGAATGAGCTGCAATAACTTGCGAAGCGCGCTGCCGATTGTACCTACTGAGATGCCCCTTTTTGCGATCAAAGCGAGCGCATCGTGCACGCTATTATTATTCTAAACACGATTAGTAGGATGGGCTCTGTTCTGCATAGAAAAAAATAATTATCGCGTGATAGGAAGAGAAAGTATGATGAGAAAGTTTGCAGTATCACGTACATTGTAAGAAACAATAACGTAGCGACAACAGTACCAAAGTTCACAATACAGATCTTCATGATGTAAAAAAGGTCGTAGTTCGCGCCCACCTATTTCCTCTACATCTGCACTTATATTAGTTTTCGCAGGTTTTCGTTTGTACTCATGAAGATCACGGGAGCGTATTCGCAACTGCTAAATTACAAGTATTGCAAGTGCTGCGGTAAAAGGTACTTCAATAGATTGCCCGCGCGAACTGTACAAACAATGTCTAACCGACCACAGACGCATGCGCAGTAGCTTAAAGGAGGCGACGTATAGGGGCTTTCCAACCATAGAGAAAGGCCGCCTTCCAAGGAAGCCTTTCCTACGCGCGGCTCAGCACCATTGTTAGCGGCCCGTCTCCCCACTCTGAGGATTTGCCCTTATAGCGAAGGTATCTGCCTGGGCATCTTTCTCAGGGGATGTGGCGTCCTGCTATTGAGGACCTGGTCGTGCGTTCAATTATCAGATGCGGTGGATGCATTGGTGGAAGCGAAAACGTTTCTGCAGGTAAATATAGTGCAAGTTACATAAATTCAGGTTGAAATTATTGTTACCGCCCTATGTCTCATCTCCACCGGCACACCCACTGTTATTGTTGCTTCGTGAGGTAAAACACAGATATTGTCCAGCGCGATGTTCTTCATTACGCAACAGTGATTCCAGCGTTATTCCGAATGAAAAGTGGGCTCGACTGCATATTTCTATCACTACACGGCGACGTAACTCCAGTTAGAGTGGAGATCGCTTCCAAAAAATTAGCAAGTAACTGAAATTGCTCGAGTTATATCACGCAATATTAACGATAAAGGAAGAAAGATGCGTCAGAGTTAATCAGACGATTTCGTAAATCAATTCTCTAGGAAGTACACGAATCTGATAAATATTACTTTTATAATTATTTTACCTGAGGCTTCAGAGGCAGCAGGGCTGAAGGCCCATGCTGTGTTATCTGTCGAAAGACGTTTCATCTTGTTGAACTTTCAGTAAGCACCCAAACCGGCCACAGTTGGGCGTCAGTACTGTCGGGGTGGTCGTCGCACCAGAGAGAAAGAGACAGAGAGAAATATTACTTACAAGAAAGACAGAGAGAGGTTGACCTGTGGTGGTGCGCTGTAGTCTGTGGGGAGGAGGAAAGAGAAAAGTAGAAGGCAGGGAGGTTAACCAGAATAACGTCCGGTTGGCTACCCTATACCGGGGAATGGGAAAGGGGAAAAGAAAGATCACAGAGAGAGAGAGAGTCTGCGGATCCACACTCGGTAATAGGGAAGGGGAGTGAAAGTATTGGGATGAATAGCCATGCGGAGAAGACAAGGAGTGAATGCTTATTTACAGCAAGCCTACCAGAGCCGTGCATATAGTTTCGTGTCATGCAGCAATTTCAACAGAGCGTTCGCTGTCCACCTGGCAGTTCTAGAATAAAGTTATAGGCCTAGAATAGCATCCTCCGACAGTGGTTGCATGCCAACGGCGCCTAGGGAATAGTGCGGGATCCATCGCTACAGCATACCTGCTGGTCGATCCCATAATATTTGTTCCAGCGCTTCAAGAGTATGACAGTGTTCCCTGTGAGGTCTATTCTAACTGCCAATAAGGTGGGCGCGGACGACGTGTGAAAGCACCGCCCCAGTCGGTTCCCGCGTAGCAATGACGTTTGGCTACGCTCAACCTTTGGGGGCAAACATAATTTTCCATGCGGGTTGATTACGTGCAGGTGTGTGGAAATTGTTTGCATGTGCTCTGTATGTCTTTGCGATGTCCTGCATCAGTGCCTTAATCAATGAGTTATTGTCAGGTCAAGAAGAGGCAATGTGCACTGCATAAGAGGTAGAGAATGACGATCGTGCGTCACTGTCAGTCAGAGTTCATGGCCACTCACACCACAACGACCAGGCATCCATTGAAAAGGTATGAAATGGTCACTTTATTGGCCACTGTAATGATGTTCTGCTATTTCTAGCGTGTACATGCAGGAAAGATTTTTTTTCCAGAACACATTTTAGCGCCGGCAACGCTGATTTTGCACTACAGAACAGTGCCCACTTTTATGGCTCCTGAACTGCAATAAAACGGACAGCCATTTTCTACAGAATGTAATTACATGGGACAGAGTGAGCTGTTTCAAGCCAATGGATGAAACGCGGGACAAAAGAAGTAAGGCGGGCTTAATTTTAGGCGGTACTATAAGGCAGATGTGCAGAAGGTTAATTAGATGGGTTATGATGTGGAAGTGACTTATTTATTTCTGGTGCACGGTGTGACAACAATGACATGCGGTATTACTGGTACCATTACAGCGACGCGTCATGGCTAGTACGCAAATATTTTCTGCGTATGAATATTACAGTTTGATGAAATATCGCCAAACCTAAATTTGTACTCTTGTGGCTGCTGTGAAAGAAATAACACATGCTTTACTTTTCTCGCGTATGGAGGTTCTAGAACACTTGACCATAATGCTTTTGATTTCATCCCGGCTATATATAGTTTTCACGTGATGTCACAGATGCAGCTTTCTCACCCTGCTGGTACCCGTACATGGCGGTCTAGACAATGACAGTGCAGCATATTGTCACGCGTACGTTGTTTTGCTTTTTGACGGCAACAGTTTTTCGACGGATGGTCACTTCTATCGAATCGCTACTTGGCACAAGACACGCCTATAATGCTTTAACCTTTCTTGTTTGCGCAGCTTCTCTACGTGATAGTAGGCGAATATGTGAGCCACCATGGCATCAATGCAAACCATCGATAACATGAATAGAGAACCCGTACGCGTGTACCACGAATCCGTAATCTTTCCAAGTGATGTGTTTAATCGCTTGTTATCAGGCACACCGTTGCGTTAACGCTGAGAGCTCCTTGTCACAATTTATATGCTACACGTTCATCTCGATCTTCGACAGGAAGGTCTTGTCCCATCGCTAGTCCGCATGAACTGCTTTAGTTATCTGTAATCACGAGGAAGCTGACAACCACTGGGGTAAAAAAGCGCGTCCGCAGTGTCTATCTGTTATTGCAATTTTCCGATTCCAGGGCCTGACGTGTAAAAATATAAAACCAGCAACACATCGTCCTCATAACCGTATACCCTCGGCCGTATGTCGTGATCTATGGGAGCGTAGTATTAGCGCTTGTATCACCATCATCAGCCTGGTTAAGCCCACTGCAGGGCAAAGGCCTCTCCCATACTTCTCCAACTACCCCGGTCATGTGCTAATTGTGGCCATGTTGTCCCTGCAAACTTCTTAATCTCATCCGCCCACCTAACTTTCTGCCGCCCTCTGCTACGCTTTCCTTCCCTTGGAATCCATTCCGTAACTCTTAATGACCATCGGTTATCTTGCCTCCTCATTACGTGTCCTGCCCATGCCCATTTCTTTTTCTTGATTTCAACTAAGATATCATTAACTCGCGTTTGTTCCCTCACCCAATCTGCTCTTTTCTTATCCCTTAACGTTACACCTATCATTCTTCTTTCCATAGCCCGTTGCGTCGTCCTCAATTTAAGTAGAACTCTTTTCGTAATCCTCCAGGTTTCTGCCCCGTACATGAGTACTGGTAAGACACAGCAGTTATAAACTTTTCTCTTAAAGGCTAATGGCAACCTGCTGTTCATGATCTGAGAATGCCTGCCAAAGGCACTCCAGCCCATTCTTATTCTCCTGATTATTTCAGCCTCATGATCCGGATCCGCAGTCACTACCTGTCCTAAGTAGATGTATTCCCTTACCACTTCCAGTGCCTCACTACCTATTGTAAACTGCTGTTCCCTTCCGAGACTGTTAAACATTACTTTAGTTTTCTGCAGATTAATTGTTAGACCCATCCTTCGGCTTTGCCTCTCCAGGTCAGTGAGCATGCATTGCAATTGGTCCCCTGAGTTACTAAGCAAGCTTGTACCAGTACTAAGCGCTTGTATACCAGTATCATTATTCTGACCTGCGCACTCATCAACGAAAATGCACTCGCTCGTGCTCACGCTTTCCTACACTCACTCCGTCATTCCCTCACATTTCCCCACACGCCCAAACTTTAGCTGAAGTTCGGCCTTTCTATATTAGGTACGGTCTCACTGCTAACAAAGCGTAATCCGTCAACATCAAGACTTCCGCGTTCTCGCGCGAGATTCTGTGTATATAGCTTTGGGGATAGTAAAGAAAGAGGGGCAGCCAAGCCTCGAACGACACATGTCAGAAGGCCAGCGAACCGATGAAAAAGAGCCTCATTTGAAAGAGACAGATAAAGAGAGCCGACATGCATGCAGGAGTGAATAAACGGACGCATAGAATAAGCAAGCAGCGCCACCGACCGGAAAGGAGAGCAGAGCCAATAGGGCGAGGGCTCGCTTTCATTCTCGGCTAGGCGAGAGCCAGCTCTAAATTGCTCGGCAAGTAGCTACCCAGCTGTTGCGAGAAATATGAGGAGCACCATTTGCCGCCGGTGGTAACTTGCTCCCCCTCACCGCTTGTCGCAGCGAGTATAGAGCAAACGGGACGAGGAGGGAAGCAGGCGGTCAACATGCTCGCGATTCTGGCAACATTATGGATGCCACCATGCCACGGAGGGGGCGGAGTCCTCGCGCGAAGAGCCGGCAGAAAAGTCACGGGGAAAACGTTCGCTCCATATCCTCCCACAAACTCCTTGAGGCAGAAAAGTAGTTTACTTTTTTTTTCTCTTCATTCTTCTATGCGCTCTTATTCTTGTATAGTTTCATCGGGTGCTTTTATTCTGCTCTCTCGCTCTCAACCGTTGTCAGCGTTTGTATACTCCCCGCGTGCACGAGCATTACTCGCACCACGCGCAATGGATTCTTATTGCGCTTGGCTTCAGAGGGCGAGCACGAAGGACATAAAAGCGCACGTTTTATTCGCAGAGAGACGGCGTCTCTATTATAGCACCGCGTATTGGCTTGCTTTGTTGTGTCTTTTACGGTCGCCTATTCTAGCAGGGTTGGTTTACGTCAAGTTGCGTGATGAGTTCGTGCCGCCTGTACTCGTTTGCCTCGAGTACTAGGCGCCATAAAACACCACTAGTCTTTTCTTTTTTTTGTGCATCCGGGCTGCAGCGTATAGAAGACGCCGTAAACAAATAAAGGCGGTCACTTTTGGCTTCGCCTACAAATTACGTACGAAATGTTGGCGCGAGTATAACTAAGCGAAACAAAGCTCTCACGGTGTCTTCAGAAACCGGCTTTGTCCAGTCAGCGCCATAAACTGTGACCTCCAGACCTTCGCCGCCGTCATAAACAAAGCCTAAGTCTGTATTTATAGCTTTGACACTTTCGCAAAAAAAAAAGAAGTGAAGATGTCTGGTTGCTAAAGACATAGCTGTTGCCTATGCACTGACCACGGAAAGCGATACAATTGAGGACAAATGAGTGCTAACATAGACTAACCTCGAAGAGAAACCTACCATAATGGGGAGCTTTGAGTGTGAAACTTCCATAGTGAGTCACACTTAGCTCGCTTCCCCTTATCCACTTTTTAAAGTAAGCCTAGGGGCATTATTTGAATATATTATTTTATTGCTCTCTCTGAAGCACATAAGTGAATACCGTTACAAATTTTAGGGTGTCACCATGTCATGTCAAGAAATCGAAGAAAGACAGACTTGCCATCTTTCGCTTCTGTTGTAGCAGGACACATTGGCTACATCATCATGATCATCATCATCATCATCATCATCATCATCATCATCATCATCAGCCTGTTTTGTGTCCAATGCAGGACTCAGGCCTCTCCCTACGATCTCCAATTACCCCTGTCCTGGCTAACTGATTCCACTAGCGCCCGCGAATTTCCTAATTTCATCGCTCCACCTAGTCTTCTGTCGTCCTCGATTGCGTTTTCCTTCTCTTGGTACCCATTTTATAACCCTAATGGTCCAACAATTATATAACTGGCGCATTACATGACCTGCCGAGCCCCATTTTTTCCTCTTCATGTCAATTAGAATATTGTCTATAAACGTTTGCTTTCTGATCCAAACGGCTATCATTCTGTCTCTTAACGTTATGCCTAGCAATCTTCGTTCCATAGCTCTTTGCGCGGTCCTCAACTTGTTCTCAATCTTCTTTGTCAGTCTACAAGTCTCTGCCCCGTATGTCAGCACTAGTAAAATGCACTGATTGTACACCTTCCTTTTCAATGATAATGGTAAGCTTCCAGTCAGTAGCTGGCAATGCCTGCCGTAGGTGATCCAACCCTTTTTATACTTCTGTGAATTACCTTCTCATGATCAGGGTTCCCTGTGTATAATTGACATAGGTAAACGTACTCGTCCACAGACTCTAGAGGCCGACTGGCGATCCTGATCTCTTGCTTCTTTGCCCGGCTATTTATCATTATCTTTGTCTTCTGCATATTAATCTTCAACCCCACTCTTAAAAAATTAAATTATGGGGCTTTACGTGCCAAAACCACTGTCTGATTATGAGGCACGCAGTAGTGGAGGACTCCGAAATTTCGACCACCTGGGGTTCTTTAACGTGCACCTAAATCTAAATACACGGGTGTTTTCGCATTTCACCCCCATCGAAATGCGGCCGCCGTCGCCGGGATCCGATCCCGCGACCTCGTGCTCAGCAGCCTAACACCATAGCCATTGAGCAACCATGGCGGGTAACCCCACTCTTATACTCTCTCTGTTAGGTCCTCAATCATTTGTTGTAACTCGTCTGCACCGTTGCTGAATAGAAAAATGTCATCGCAAACTGACGGTTGGTGAGATATTCGCCGTCGATCTTTACTGCTAAGCCTTCCCATGCTCTGGAAAGAGGGCACACCATCATATTTCAATGGATTCCTGCTCACTGTGGCATCGTCGGCAACAACCTAGCGGACAAGGCTGCCCGGTCAGCCCACGAAGATACCCAGACGCGTTCAATACCTTTGGCGAGGTCGGACGCTGCCAGGGAACTTCGCATACATGCACGCTAGAAGTCTCAAGATCTCTGGAGTTCAAGTGCCTACAATTGCCGATCATATAAACTGGACCTCACGCTACGGCTACAACTGCCAGCTAGCGTTTCCCGCGGTGAAGCAACCTTGCTGTACCGCTTGTGGCTGGGAGAAGCGCTCACGAACTCATACTCCTATCGTTTGGGAATGGCCGAGAGCCCGATGTGCGATTCCTGTGGGTGCGAGGAGACCATCGAGCACTTATTGTGCACCTGCCCCAGCTACGATGTACAACGCCTCTCTCTGCGCGAAACTATACACCGACTGGACTTAAGACCGTTCAACGAGTCAAAGATACTCGGACCGTGGCCACACCCGTCACTGGCACGAAAAGCGAATCGTGCGTTAGTGCAATACTTGAAGTGCACCGGCTTACGAGACCGTTTATAGTGTCCCTGTGCACGTGTCCCGCCCACACGCACTCAGTGCTCACTTTCTACCCTTTTCCTCTTTCTATTCTCCTTTCCCCCACCCCCAGTGTAGGGTAGCAAACCGGATGCTCTTCTGGTTGACCTCCCTGCCTTTACTATCCCTGCTTTTCTCTCTCTCTCTTCCCAGTTTAATATCTTGAATACTTCTTCTAAGCACGCAGTGAATAGCATTGGAGAGATTGTGTCTCCCTGTCTGGCCCTTTCTTTATAGGGATCGTCCTGCTTTTCTTGTGTAGAATTAAGGTAGCTGTAGAAACTCTGTAGATATTTTCCAAGGTGTTTACGTAAGCGTTCTGTTCTCCTTGACTACGTAATGCCGCTATGGCTGTTGGTATCTGTACTGAATCAAATGCCTTTTCCTAATCTATGAAAGCCATATAGAGAGGCCTATTATACTCTGCGGATTTCTCGATAACCTGATTAACGACATGGATGTGATCTATTGTAGAGTATCGCCCTGAAGCCCGCCTGTTCCCTTGGCTGGCTAAAGTCCAGTGTTGCCATTATTCTATTGGATAGTATTTTGGTAAATATTTAACATAATACTGGGAGTAAGCGAATGGGCCCATAATATTTCAATTCTTTAACGTCTCTCTTTTTGTTGATTAGTATATTGCTTGCATTCTTCCAGTTTTCTGGGACCCTTGCGGTTGATAGACACTTCGTATAAAGAGCCGCCAGTTTTTCAAGCTATATGTCTCCTCCACCTTTGATTAAATCGACTGTTAATCCATCTTCTCCTGCCGCTCTTCCTCGTTTTATGTCTTGCAAAGTCCTTCTGACCTCATCGCTAGTTATAGGAGGAGTTCCAGTATCCTGTTCATTACTGTTTTTAATTGAGATATCCTGACTCCACTGGGTGCTGTACAGGCCAGTACAGAATTCTTCCATTGCTTTTACTATATCTTCGGTATTGCTGATGATATTACCCTGCTTATCTTTCAGTGCATACATCTTGGTTTGTCCTATGCCAAGTTTATTTCTCACAGATTTCAGGCTGCGTCCATTCTTACGGCTTCTTCAGTCTTTCTCACGTTGTATTTCCGAATATCCCTTATTTTCACCTTGTTGATCAGTTTTGATAGGTCCGCGAATTCTATCCTATCTCTTGAATTACGCACTTTCATTTTTAGTTGTTTCTTCATTAGCTCCTTTGTTACTGGGGAGAGCTTGCCTACTTTTGGTGCCTTGCCTCCTACTTCAATTGCCCCTGAAGCCAACTTAGTTACGGTTTCATTTATTAGCTCTATGTCATCACCATCTCTCTGTTCTTAGGCTGCATATTTGTTTGCAAGTACCAGCCTGAATTTGTCTGCTTTTACCCTTACTGCCTCTAAGTTGACTTGTTTCTTCTTGAACAATTTAGCTCTTTCTCTCTTCAAATTGAGGTGAATCCTAGCCCTCACTAACCTATGATCAGGGCACTTTACCCTACTTATCACTTCTACATCCTGCACTATGCTGGGATCTGCAGAAAGTATGAAGTCAATTTCATTTCTTGTTTCAGCATTAGGGCTTCTCCAGGTCCAGTTTCTGTGCGTACGCTTCCTGAAAAAGGTGTTCGTTATTCGAAGCTTATTCCTTTCTGCGAATTCTACGAGCATTTCTCCCCTAGCGTTCCTAGAATAAACGCCGTAGTTGCCAATTGCTTGTTCACCAGCCTGCTTTTTCCCCGCTTTTGCATTGAAGTAGCCTGTTACTACAGTATACCAGTTCGCACTTTTCTTGTCCCTAATTCAACATCTTCATAAAACTGATCTGCTTCCTAATCATCGTGACTGGATGTTGAAGCCTAGGCTTGTACTGCCTTTAATCATACCTCTTATTAAGTTTGATTACGACTACAGCTACCCTCTCTCTACAGAATTCCTCAATGTTGCCCGCTATGTCCTTACAGATTAGGAATCCTACCCCGTATTGCTTCTGATCTAGGCGACCTCTATAGCAGAGGACATGTCCTTTATTCAGCAATGTATAAGCCTCACCAATTATTCTAATCTCACTAGGCCGATGATATCCCAAACAATGTCTGATAATTCTTCAAAGAGACCTGCTAAGCTAGCCTCACTTGAGTGGGTTCGGATTTTAAACGCTGCAAGGGTCAGTTTCATTGGCGGCCTGTCTGGATCCAGACATTCTTAGCACGCTCTGCGGCGTTACAGGTCTGACCGCCGCCTTGGTCAGGTGCTCCGAAGCTGCTGGGTACTCCAGGCCATTGGGTAACTGAGTGAGCCATTCGGGAGGGGGTGGCCGAATACTGCACCAGGGAGGCCATTCCTGATCTGGTGAGGGAGCGTCTTGTTGAAACTTTGTGGGCGTTCCAAATTTGGTTGTACCTGGATTATTATAGCCCCACTCACTCTCGGCATCTTTTGCCGGTGACAGGCGTCACTCCAAGACTGCAGATGTGCGCTGGAGGAGGTGAATTTCAAGCTCACCATCATTTAAAAAAAAGAAGAAAACAGAAAGTAAACTTATAGCGGGATTCGAACTTCCGACTATGGCAACCGAGCATTCGCCATAGCTCAGTCAGACAATCCCGCAGGCGGGGAGGCTACCTTATCGCCGACAAGTACAGCCCCGAGGGCCCTACATGCCTAAAAACTTTGATTTATCCGCGAGAGAAATGTTTTCCTGGTCGCGATGGGTAACTCAATATAGAACGATTTCTAAACGGTTGCGGCCTCGCAGTTCCGGAATCACACGTGCGTAGGTGACACGGCGTAGTATTTCTCAATGGTTCTAACATCGTGCTTTTGGAGTACCCATTGGAGTACCCATACGCATACGGCCATGAACGCGGCTAGATATACGATACATTTTCGGCGAACTTGAACAATACTTAAATGTAGTGTGGAAAAAAAGAAAATGAGAAGAAATAAAAGCTTTCAGCGCTTACTATATATGTACGTGAATATTTATACTGATAGTTAAGCTGTTTTGAGTTGCTCCACCGTGGCCATCGTCTTCCTAACATGAGCCACCACAACCATGTTGACGAAGGCCCGCCCGTTGGCATAGAAGGCTACTCGTCTTGCTCCATTTCGTCACACCAATGAATTACCACCTCGAAAATGGCACGTCCTCAGCTTCTCAGTGGTATTAAAAACAGTATTTACTACTAGTGGATATATATTTAGTCGTCGCTGTTTCACTTTATTTCTTTTCATGGCCAGTACTAAACCGTTACCCCACGCGTATGCAGCATAAAATCATGTATGTCGCGGAATGAAGCTGCTGTGGGCCTGCGTCACATGTCGTTGACATAAGGATCATGGCACCGCCACAACTGCAAACGGATTTTAATTCAACCGCGCGGACCATATGAACAACTCTTAAAATAGGGAGCATAATTCTGTATCTTGGCCGAACAATGATGTAACGTCACTTTTGAGTGGCTTCCAGACCACAGCGGTGTCATGCGTAACAAGCATGCAAATGACGCAGCTCGATCAATTGGTGAAGTTGGAACGCATAAACTGGTCGCTTTCTTAGGGGCTGACACTGCTAGAAAACTCATTATTTGCACGAAACATCACATTTTTCCTTCTGCAGGACGTCAACTTTCCAACGCAGCCGATATAGCACCTAAATTCGCTCTGCCTTAATATTGTATTTCACCTCTACACTCGAGTTGACCTTGTATACCTTGTCGTCTGTGGTGGCAACGAGCCTTACCGAAATTGTTTTTCATTCTGTATCGGAATGATAATGAGCAGTTTGTGTGACAGCTGTTTCTGCCATAACAACATCCCCGAGTAGATTTAGAGCGGCTGTCCTCGATATTATTTGCACATGCAATTCCTCTCGAAAGTGCTACCTCGTATTGAGGACCGGCCAGATTCGTGACGGACGATTACGAACTGCAGACATCAATAGTCAAAGCAGAAGCTAATGTCACACTCCCTAGTGACAACAGCCTTCTACAAACGGCTCTGGTGCTGATGGGTGTTAACTTGTGCTCGCGCCTGTACACGTGCGCGTGTGCACGCAGCCTCTCCTTAAATGCTTTCAGATGTTTCTACCTTCCTTTTATTAGGCCGCTCCAAGTGCAGGGTAGCAAATCGGATTTTAAAGCGACACCATTTCTGAGCTCGTTCCTTCGTTTCGCACCGTTTGCACCGTCAACCGGGAGAGTGGCGAGAGAGGTGCCAAAGAGGGCTTTCATTCGTGGAAGAGCGCCTGGCGCGAGAGAGTAGTGTGCGGTGACGTGGCGTGAAGCCGAGGTCCCCGTAACACCACAAGGCGGTGTAGCCCATCGCGCATCACAGGCGGTGAAATCTACCGCGGTTTCGTGTAAGTTTTGTCACGCCATGGTCATGCCTCACTTTTTTCCCTTCCTGAGCCTGCAGCGAACCGGCGGCGGTTTGCCGCCGCGTCGCGTTCACCAGATGGTGTCCGGCATCACAGCGTCGGAAGCAACGCCAGCGGCGCCTCGCTCGACGTACAGCTGCAAGCTCAGCAGCGACAGTGTATGTATGCTTGCAAGTCCGGCGAGCATATGAACATCGGAGTGGAGCTTGGGAGTTTATTCGAGAAAGCTATAAAACATCCTTTACACTGAAATGATGTGGAGGAAGCAGGACCTATATAATCGCAAACGTTTCGGCGATATCGAGTGAAAACGCCACCCCGGCACTACCGCCCCCTGATAACTACACGTCGCGCTACACAGTCGTAGCCATACGGTGACATTCTACAGCGAAACTGTTAGCCTCTGGTTGGTCGAGATTCTTCGTGGGCTTGTGTTCAATCAAAAACAGTACCGCCACCTAGCGGCTTCGGCCACTGAGGCAGACCTCAAACAGCAGCTGGAAAAGGGCTTTGTCTGAGCTTCCGCGTAACAGAATCATGTTTTCCAATGTTAGAACTACAATCTGAAGCTATCATGTCAGCAGCTTGTGTGTAAGATGTATTTTACATATTTTCTGAGGCAATTTATTTTAAAAAATTCAGTTAGTTCATTAAGACACTTGCGCTTGTCAGAGGGCCTAGAAGAATGATCTTGGCTGCACTTCAGCACATGTGCACGCAATGTATGGTAGTGCCAGGGTCAATGTATCGGATGATGTTGGGTTGATGAGTACATGTAAGCTCTGGGACGCGGCACCTCCGGGTGCCAAGTCCTCTTCCCCTCTGACAACGGCCCCTTATGCGTGCGCGCTTTGCCCGCTGCGTCTGTCACACAGCGTGTGCTGCGAGCGTAATTGACATTGGCAAACACTGATAATTGATGATGATGAAGCGGTGCCTTTCTCTTTAAAACGGGTGATCGTTACAATAACGTGCGGGCAAAATGGAAGAAAATAACAGCAACAAACAAGCAAAAAAAAAGACGGAAACTGCAAAGGTGTTTTCCACTAAGAATGGCTGACTTGGTGCCCTCAACGCAAACCCACATTGCCACGGGCTCTTCTCCCCTGGTCTTCCACTGGCGCTGTTGGTAACCACCTACTTTGCAGGGTTGCTGCCCTCCCCTGTTCAAGGCGTCGCGTAGTTCTGGCCGCTTCCACAACTTGCACATCTCCCTCGGATACATCGAAGCTGATTGCTACTCCTAGCGCTGTCTTAGACACAGACTCGTGAAGCCCGTTACATTGAAACAACTCACTTGTTTCATCAGAGTGCCCGCAGGAGCGGCACAACACGCACGTCATTGTTGTATCGAACGCATGTTACCGCGTCAGAGTGCGCAGCGCCCCTGCTCTAGCCTCGAAAAACAGGGCGCTCCCGACGCCATTGTCGTATAGGTGGACAGCTTTGATGGAGCTTTTGGGTGGACGATAGAAAGAGAGAGTCTCTTTATGGACTAATGCCTGTTGCCAAGCCACGTTCTTCACGACCCGGACTTTTTGTCGCACTGTCTTGGCGTATAGCTCTGACCGATTCCGCCAGTGTAGAGTCTCGTATGAGGCCGCGTTATTGCTCCAAGTGGTCTACCCACAGCGTCCACTGCGTGCGCAGACAGACTGCCGGCAAGTAGTCGAAGACTCTCCTCCCCCACCTGTCGCGACGCATGTGCAGAAGGTGGTTGTAGAAGGCCAGCTTGCTTGAGGCCTCCCGTGTAGGAAAACTAGACCAACTTAAGTCGCCCTGGACGGCCTCGTTAGCCACAGTTGCTTGACACCCAACCGCTATTCGGCAGACTTCGTGCTGTCGCCTCTGTCCAGAACCAGTACCGCCACCTAGCGACCGCGGCCACTCAGGCAGTCCTAAAACGGCAGCTGGAAAAGGGGATGTATGGGCCGACTCCACTAGACAGAGCACACCTGCAGTTGACGGCATATGGATTGACGCCGATCGGCGCAACACAATGGCAGGTGGAAGGGGCCTTTGAAGAAGTAGCCTAGCAATAGATCTCGGCGTCGTTGCGGCTGCGCTATAGGTAGGTCACGTATACGTAGGTCTTTCGAAGAGCAGCGTGAGCATGAACAACGGCAGAAGGAAAACAAACGGCGGAAACAGCAGTTCGTAGTTGTCTAAAGTCGCCTGTGGTGGTGGTGTTTGTCTAACGTCGTCAGATGTCATTTAGAGTTGTGGCACTTGTGTAACATCGGTTGTGCTTGCATACCGTCGGTAACAGCCCCGCTTTACATCCACTTGCACATGGAGGAATGGAGGCAGTATTTTTTATGCTACTCCAGTCCACCTCTGCTGCCTTTCTTATATCTGGGATTTCAGTTCCCTCAGATTGTGGAACTTGCACCCTCCCAAAGCTTGCAACACTAGCAGTACGCACTAGTATTCATCCGAGAGGTGCGCGCTCATCCGTTCCTTGAAGGTGTTCCACTAATAATAGGGCCGAGTGCCCGCGTGTGTGAGATGACAAAAAAGTAACTTCTTGGAATTCAGATGACTCCAAATTATCCTAATTTGTTTGTGAGACATCCACCCAATCGTAGCAATTGGTACAAAGGAAACCCATACGGGTTCCTCGAAAGAAAAGCATCGCAGTGGAAGAAAAGTTAGTCCTGGTCCGGGACGAATTCTTTCTTCAACTACAAGGCTTTCCTTCCGAGGAACCAATTGGGTGGATGTCTCATTTTCTCTTTATTAATTATTTCCCTCCACCTTGCGGGCTTTGTAGAACTATTAAGTCAATCTTAATTTGTGTAAATAACTGGCATACATCCTTCGAATTATTGCTAAGATGCCTTAAAGGCGACTCTTTATTACGGCATTTAGATGACACAAAAGCAATTGGACCTGATGGAATATCGCCAGTAGTCCTTAAAGAGTGTCATGGTATCATTTCTCCGTATTTAACGATCATTTATAAGCTTTCCCTTGAAACAGGCCTCATTCCCCAAGATTGGAAAACGGCAAGCGTGACACCTGTTTTTAAATCGGGCGACAGAAAACTCACAGAAAACTATAGGCCGATTTCACTAACGTCAATATGTTGCAAAATATTCGAACACATTTTATATAGTAACATATCTGCATTCCTTGACTCAAACGCTTTTTTTACACCTTCCCAGCACGGATTCCGAAAAGGCTATTCCTGCAACACACAACTAATAGAATTCCAGCACTTGTTATCTAAAACCATTGATAACAATAGTCAGGTAGACGCCGTTTTTATTGATTTTCAAAAAGCTTTCGATATTGTGTCCCATAAGCTCCTAGATGTAAAGCTCGCTGCATTATATATAAACGAAAACGTTCAAAATTGGATACGCAACTACCTAAACGGAAGAACCCAGTCTGTTGTCTTAAACAACGTTGCATCTTCACCAATAACTGTTTCTTCGGGCGTTCCTCAGGGAAGCGTACTGGGGCCCTTGCTATTTTTAATCTACATAAATGACATTGTCGAACTAATTACATCACCCATAAAACTATTTGCTGATGACTGTGTGATTTACAGAGAAATTACCACTGAAGATGACATAGATACATTGCAAACAGATTTAGATAAGGTAGCGATCTGGTGTAAAAAATGGAACATGAACTTAAATATAAAAAAGTGCAGTAGCGTAAGTTTTTCCAAAAAATTATCCAAATTTCAGCAACGATATAACATCAATGGCACGCTTATCGACGTACAGTCGGAATATAAGTATTTAGGAGTCTATTTTACCGAATCACTCACTTGGCATAAACAGATTGACACTGTCATAGCAAAAGCTAGCAGGATGTTACATTTTATTCGCAGAAATTTTAAACAGGCAACACGCGAAGTTAAAGAAACTTTATACTTCTTACATGTTAGAACAATACTTGATTATGCTTGTGTAATATGGGATCCCTATCAAGATTACCTCATCAATAGACTGGAAAAACTACAGAACCAAGCAGCAAGGTTTGTTTGCAATAATTACAGCCCGTACTCTAGCATTTCCGAAATGAAGGCCACTTTAGGATGGGATCTACTACATATGCGTAGGCAGAAGTTAAGGCTTAAACTATTGCACCGAATATATAATAATCAGACAGGTATTAATCGCTATAACTATCTCCTGGAACCAGATTATATATCGAGTCGCTGTGATAACAACAAAAAGATCTCAGCCTATAACTGCAGAACAAACACTTTTTACTACTCTTTTTTCCCCAAAACAATTAGACAATGGAACAGTTTATCAAATCATATAGTAAATGTGTCAAATAACGAACTATTCTATTCAATGCTGTGACGGCGCTCTTGTAAAACAAATGTATGTGTTATATATCTTGGAACCTGCTTGTTTCACGTTACTTGTACGCCTTTCTCTAACAGTTATTGTAGTGATTCTGTTTGTCAGTATATCTGTCCGAAAGCTTCTCTGTATTACTGGTTGTATTTTGTTCCCCCCTACGTAATGCCTTTGTGGCGATGTAGGTACTTTGTAAATAAATAAATAAAAATAAATAAGGTACTGACGTCACTTTTGCTCATAGCTTGTCTATATTAGGTTTGCCAACAATTTACAAGCTTTAACGACACTAAATCTTGTCTTTGCGCAGAATAGCTGGTCCTGGTTTCGGTAATTTAGTGCATGCGCATCAGTCGAATTCATTGCTCCTAACAGATTTGTTTAACAGCTTACGCTTTAGGCTTTCTCCAACCCATTGACAGTAAATTCTAGCTACTACAAATACATTAAAGTACATTTAATGACCTCGTAAATAAAAAAAGTATAAAACTACAAGACATCAAGTAGTCAAATAACTAGCGTGTAACCCATCGTCCAAATTTGAAGCAGGCCCGTATTCTACGCAAACTTTCAGAGCACAGTAAACCCGTAGCCTATGAACGTCTGACGTTGAACAAAGAGCAGATTACAAGAACGCCATTGCGTATTCACCATTCTAAGTATACTAAGGTCTCATGTGTGACGCTGTATTGTATACGTCCGATTTTTTGTTGGAATTTGAAACGCGCGCTGAATGTAAGATAAAATTCGGACAAGTTTACACAATATTGAAAAGTGGGTTGTCCATCTCTATAAAGTTTAGCATATGTATACAAACGCTCAATAGGCATACATAAAGAACAGCAGGTTTCTTACTAACCAGTCCACGAAACTAACCTCGCAGAATGTTATAAAGTACAGTTTTACTGCTTGTGCTCCAAGGTACCTTACATACTGTATAATGTAGGTTTTAGCCGGCACTATACAAGAGCTTAACTAAAAAAAAGAAAGCGCCTCTGCACGCACCAAGGACAGGTTTGGCACAGGGAGAACGCGGAAAAGCAGAGATGAGCTCTAAAACGGACCTAGCTGCGAAGTGAACTGGACATAACTGCGCAAAGAGGCAGGGGTAAGCGCGGTATGCTAATACCGCCTGTCTACAGCAAACACTCTCAGTCCAGCGAACAATGAAGGACGACATTGTAAGCGCGTGCTGCATCCGTTACGTCCTGCAGTGAAAGAAGCATTAGCATCGACCTCACCATATCAGCTCGTAATAATGGAGCTGAACAGAAAATTTTGAAAGAGTGTGTTTTGTCAGCTTCAGTGACCGCGCCACTAAGATGCATAGGAAAGGGCCATAGAGGCCCTGCGTTATGTGTGGATTCGAGAAAATCAAGAAGACGGCTTTGCTTGCCTGACCATTGTTCAGTTACAAAAGCATGCAGTGGTAAAACGACAAGGTATAAACGAAAGTTGACAAGCGAGAAGGGGTCAATGATGAATTGCATTTTACACGCACCACTGTCGGTAACCTGATAGGTTTCTATACAAAAGACGAAATGACGCGCCACTGCGTTGCTGCGTCACAAAAGCGACGTGTTCTCACGCGCATGTTTTCACGCGCATGCGAGTTGCTGAATCATTCTACTACGTTCCTCGTGCGAAGAAAATTGCAGCAGACGAGAATTTCGGTTTTTTATAGTAACAACCATGTCTATCAGGAAGACATTGAAATCAAAGAAAGGAAAAAAGAAAGGTTATGTTCCTAACTACACTGTAGAAATGTTTCCGAATCAAGCTGAACTTCGATAAGCTGCATTTGCTTAATACTTAATGCTTAATACATAAATGAAAAAGAATGACACTTTTCCTAATATATTAGGCTATCAGGAGCTTATCCCTCCTTAACATCTTCTTGCTAAAATAAATGATAGCAAAGGGAGCTAATTTACTCTATGCACGATATGGGTTCTTTGTTTGTTGCCTTCTTATGCTACGCTTCTGTCATTCTCATAGCAGCAGTGCACTGGAACTTTTGCTGGACTAGAACAATACTTTTGGATGTAATTTTTGTGGCTATACGCGGGATAGTTGGAGATTATGGATACATTGAAAAAGCAACGCGTAAGCTCCTGATGCAAAAAAATAAGAACATAAGAAAGACGGACTCACGCGGGAACTATATTATCGTGTCGGCATCACACCCAATACAAAAGTGGTACCGGCCAGCGTCCGCCATAAACGCATTGTAGAAATTATTGTGATCGTAGGCATGTTTAAAGGCAAATCACGTGTCGAGACATTCCCGATATCACAAAGTGTTGTAAACTGAACTCACCTTCGTGGCAAATATGATCACCATATGCCACCTAATGTGATAAATATTTAAAGTGAAGTAGAGCTTGTCTGGAGTGCACCTGTAGGCAATGGCGACACCATATTGCAGCACACGAACATTCAAGCTGGTATTAAACGTGCTCAATGTACTTCGGTGGCACTGCTTATTAGAAGCTGATTTTTCGGACGGAAATTGCCTAGGAGTTTATCAAGACGTACACAAGTAATCCTACCACATTTCGGCGTCTCTATTCTTGGCACCAGATAGCCCGTATTCCCCTGCATTATACTTCCTTTTTTTTGTTTCCTTGACAAGTAAAACATAGGCCAGCGAGAAATGTCATTGCAAATCACAGCTCAGACTTTCAAGTATATAAATAGAGTGGAGGTAGTTCGAAGCATAATATACATTTTTTTGGCCCATCGATATGATGTCCCAAAGTATACAGGTGATGGGTGACAGTTGCACTATACGCGCGCAATGTGGTAGACGCTTTGAGTCGTCCTGCCATGTTCTGATGAGAGGGCATCAAACGGCCCGTTGAGCGAAAAAGCCGATGGCATCTGTAGTAGCAACGGGCACCTAAATTCCCAATTGGCTATGACGCTACTTCACGAGCGCACGTCGAAGCAGCATAGCGGCCGAGTCGCAACACCTGCTGCGGCATCAGCGCGCCAGGTATTGCGTGAGAGGACAGGGCATCGTCGCAACGCCACGTTACCAGCGCGCCTCGACGGAGCAGATACGGCGACGCTGGAGCTTCCTCGGTCTCTCGTCCCGCAGGACGTCGGTGGCACGTGGTGTCCTTGATTTCTCAGCAATATCGTGCAAATGATTCCGGTCTGCAGCCAGCTTGCTAACGTAGAAACTGTGCAAAAAAACAAGTAACCCCGGTACTAATCATTTGCAAAACTCGATAACATACCCTGCGGCAAAACTAGAAAACATTATTCGCAGCTGAAAACTCGAATGATCCCTGAAAACGGCGTTCAAATGGACATTACTGTTTCACATTCACAACTCATGAGAAGTCTTTTGATGCCCTCGCATTATTTCTTAATTTTCTTTGTAGTCACATCTGAGGATATGGCTGTGGGGTGACCAAGTATTGGTACAACGGCAACCTGCAGGCCGTAACTTTTCTTTCACATCACTAAGAAGAAAACTCATTTCACCAGTGAAGGCCCAAATTTCATAACTTCAGTGTTTTAGCTAAACCTGGCATTTCATTATAACATGTTGTTCTGTCTCAATAGTTACACCTTTCCTCTGCTTTGAATGCTCTTCCTTGGTGCCCTTGTTTTCTACATCACATTGAGCTCTCTGCATGACCTTTTCCCTTCACTTTCAATGCGGTGTCCTCGACGCCATGGAAAAGCCATAGCAAAAAAGACATCGAAAAACAGAAAGCAGGAAATCTCGGAGAATTCCGCGCAGTGAAAACGCCGTGAGTACGACAGCGATGCAGAAGCCTGAGCGGCATCGATGCATCCCGAAAAATGTGCACAGGCAAGATATTATTGTGCGTATAGATAAACCATGATAAGCAAAAAAATAAAGCTAGGGGAAGGAAAAAATGCGCTGCTTTTCGGAGCGAAGTACCGGGAAGTGCTGAAACCGATAACAACATATCGAGAAACAATAGTTGTCGAAATAGAAAAGCTAGCTGGCGCGTCTGAAACGTTTTCTTCGCGTTTGACTTTCACAAAGGAAACGGACGTGGCGGCGGAAGAGAGGATGGCAAGCGTGAATGAAAAACAGTAAAAAAACAGGACGAATATGCTGAAAGAAGAAACAATAAACAGTTCCTGCTTTCTTCCACGGACTGCACCTCAAGGGACTGTTGCGGCGATACACACTGAGAAAAAGATAGTCGACGCATTCGCCGCAGCAGCAACAAAACTGCCACGCATTTCTGTCGTTCGCGTTTCTTTTTTATTTTTCTTCCGTTGCTTTGTTACTATGTATGAAAGTGTTTTCGGCCCTGTACAAAAATGAAGGTGCGTGAAAAACATAAAACGAAAGAAAACCGACAAAGAGAAGTAAACAAAAAGAAAAGACGCATTCCCTACGGCTGTGTCGCTTGTCGATTTCTCGCAGGAAACGTCGCACGGCTTTCAGTCGTTGTCTTCATTGGAAGTAAAGAGAGAACAGAACAGCGTTGTTTGGACGATGGTTGTGCTGCATCACTCGGAAGAAAAATTCACGAACTACCAACTTTCATTTCAGAACACGTCGTATTCCCTGAAAGGAAAATACAAGCGCTAAGGCGAGGAAAAAGAAAGGAAGAATTCTGCAAAATAAAAATTGAAGCAAATACTGAATTCTCGATGACTCCAAGACGACAACGGAAAGCGAAAGCTCTGCGGCCATATTAAAGATGCATTCGCCACTTTAGCGCGTTGCGCGGGCAAGGTCACTATATAGTGACGCGTTATGGGAGCAGAACTTTCAGGTAGTTCCGAAAACCCGAGGCTATAGTGAAGGGAAAATGAAGTTAGTAAGAATAGATGAGCTAAGAGAACGTAAGATACAGATAAAGGCAAATGATTGAATATGTATGTTGAGGAAGGAAAGAACAAAGCTGATATTATTTGAAACCAAGAAACTGACACAGTTTATGCGCACGACTGCACACACGCTGTCCGCTTTTCGCGCATTTCTGGTTCGCTGTCCGAATTTACGGTCCGGTTTTCGTTAAATTGATGTGAGAAAAAATAGAACGCCCTGAAACTTTAGGGCAAACGTTTTTTTATCTTTCGGAGCGCAGCTCTTACGCGTCCGTTCCTGCGGCGAGCGTAGGCGTCGGCGGCGCCGGCGGCGTAACCGGGTGAAGGAGCACAGCGAGAGATGGAAGAGCGAACGCGGAGCGGGAGATGAAAGACGCGATCCACGAACGGCGGAGACAAATGAGAGCGACCCCTTCAGTGACGTGCGTGCGGGAAGTTGGTGTCATGCGGACCCACTCGACCGCTCGATGCGTACTCCTATGTGGTCTCAGCCGGACCGCTCGTTTCGTACTATCGTCTGCTCACGTCAGCTCTCGCTCCCGCTTACTTGCTTAGCTTGGTTTGGCCTGGTTCGCGTACGTTTCAATTATCATGGTTTGCGAGTGTTTTGTAATCTGATTCTTTGCGCGGCGCGAATTGTGTAGTAGTTTCAGGGAGCCACGCTGCACCAGCGAATACACTGCAACATTCGACGAGTCATGTATAAAAGCCGATGCGCTTGATCCGGAGATCAGACTTTCCCTACTCACTGACTCTGCTACATGGCTCTCTCAAATTCTTTGCCTCAATATATCATGAAATAAAAACACGTATAGAGCTGTGCTCAAATTTCGCATTAGAGAGTATCGTAATCGTCGGTGAACCTTTTTTTTTGACGTTGCCTTCATCTATTAGTTGCGAGGAAAGCTTATCTCTGAACTATGTGTACGCTTATGTAGTGGAGGCCGAGTTGATACATAAAGATAAAGTTTTATAGGTTGCGACAAAATTTTGACGCGAAAGTGTTAAGAGCGCCGTGTCGCAGAAAATCCAGTGTCGGTGTCATTGTAGTTGTCCGTGAACGAAAATTGCCGTATATATTTAGGTTTATGCATATGCCACGGCTTGCTATATGACACGCAGTGTATGCGGGTCATATTACCACACCATTCTATCATAAGGTTGCCCAATCCTTCTTTCAAATTCTTGACAAAGGTACCCCTCGGAATTTTAAGAATGACAGCCCACAAACAAATTTCGTGAGGCGAAACACCGACAGCCATGCCTTTTTTGTTCAGTTTTCTCAGACTTAAATGTTCCAAGTGCGAAACAATAACACAAACCTGAAAACGTAACTTTTTTCGTGCGGCTGTGCACTGCCTCGGGGACCAGCCCGCGCAAGATGCTCTGTTTCCACCAGAAAGCGCGCCTTCGGGCTCACTGTTCGTCGCCAGCGTTTCGTGTAAACTTTACGGTTACATAAGCTGCAGTTGCCGAGAAGTGTGAAATGCTGTCATGGATCTTTGAATGTTATGGCAAAGAAACAAGAAAGAAAGCTCTTACAGATGCCATAACACGCACGCAGTACCCCAGAGAGTACGAACAGTTAATGTACAATAAGGTTTACGGGAAACTTATGAAGCTTCATTGCGATTAAGGCCTGACTACATTCATTTACCTATACTTTGTTGTATGATTTCTCGTGCAGTCAACAAAAATAAAAATTAAAAAATTTACATTGCGCGCAATTGACGCGGTTGCAAGTGCTTGGTTGTGCGGTGGGATAGGCACGTTTAAGCTTAGAGTACGAGGTAATATTAGAGAAGAAATGTCATAGCCCACTTACCGTACTCCTTCACGAAAAAGCGCCCCATAAATTTATTAGCGGTAAGACGGCTTCTGCATGCAGTTAAACAGTACAAATAAATAGAATTGCTTTCCTCCAAACATTTATTTTTTGTCTTACGAGCGCTGTGTTTAGCCTCCACACTTTCATATGTATATGTCCCGTACCTAAAGAGAGAAAGAACAAAGACAAAAGGAAAGGAGGGAGAGAAGTAAACGTAACAGTGATCTTCGAAAATACGTTGCTTCCACAGTGATAATTAAAAAAAAAAGTTGTGCGAGAAGTGACTTCAATCTCTGCACACTGCAATGACATTGCGCGAGAAGTACGTGGCACCTGCTCTTTTCATTTTTTTTTTCATGCTCTTCAACTCCTGCGAAAACCTCCTCCACGTTTGAGCTACTACAGATGATAAGTTGGGCCATGACTGATCTTTTTTTATCATTCCAGTGTCGAACACTCCAGATCGGCCAGGAAGAAGCGTACTCCGAATGGCACCACAAATCATAGAAAAATGGCGCCGACAGCGTCCTTTTGAGGAGTGGTGAATGTGGTAAGCAATGAATTTTTGTTGGCCGTCAAACGTACCAAAAGGGTTATTTTTATTTATTGTGGTAATGTGAAAGTGGTATAATCAGGGTCTTCAGTGATTACCTTTAAGCGGGCGAACCCACCATGAGAGCTAATCCGTGATCATATAAAGTCAGTGAATATATCACGAGAAATATCGCGGCTAATCGTGTGTAATCAAACAAGTAATAGCACGTTTCAAACGAATGTTTTCTTCACTGATGGAATGTCGCGAAGAAAAACAGAAGGCGAAAGAAGTCGTTTTTTCGTCCTTCAATTTCACACCACTTGTGTATATTCACGTCACTCTGAGCAGGACCGACAGGAAACGGTTAACAATGCTTGACGTTCTTTGCTTTCCCGAAAGAAGTAGAAAAACAAGAGTTAATGGACGCGCACTAGGAGGATTCTCGAGTCAATGTAAGGAACTACGGAGCAGGACTAGGCAGCAGCAGCAGCATTTAAGTGTCTTTGTTAATCTACAGAACATCTCATTATAGCTCTAGAAGAATTTTTTTCCGGCTTCTCGAACGTGAAGGAAATTTTCTCCCCAGGTAAAGAACGCTTATGCAGACTCTTTTAATATTGAAGGTTTATACCTTGCAGCTGCATGTACTAAGCCAAAATTGCATTATTCGCCTAAATAGATTCGCAGTAATTACCAGTTTTGAAATGAAGCTTCCAAGTTTTAAACATATCCCAGAAATAGCTATGGTATTTTAGTGAAACGTTTGCGTTTGCGGAGCAACCATTCCCAAAAAATTAAAGAAAGGTTTTGGCTCTTTAAGGAATCAGTATTATATTAATATTTATTATCGTTTTGTTGAACAAGGGCGCTTCGTCGGTAATTCCGCGTCAGCGGAGACGCGTCAGTCGCATTGAAACGACACTTGGTAGAGGTAACACATCTGTATGGCAAACCTACACTGGGCAGGAGGCACTATGGTTATTTAAGCCTGAAAGAAAAGCATGCTGCCGCCGTCCGGTAGTGATGCTGCAAAAATTGCGCCACATCTTGAACAATTTTCTAGCATGCCCATCCATGTATCAACGCTTGCTTAAACCTGTGCGCAATGCTAAGTCGAGCTAAGCCATTGCCATGCTACGAAGAACCAAAGCACTCCTGTGTTCTTGTACGCCAGTGTGCGGTCAAGTCATTAAGTGCAAGCGTGTGCTTCAAGCAAACTTGTCAATTTTCTAGCGTGAATTCACAACTTGTGTTGCTGAAGACTACCACCTCCACTACTCCGCATAATCGCCACATGGCATCCCATGAATTCGTGGGCTAAGATAAAGGTGCGATATAAAAAAAATGTTGTTCATTACAGAAAGGTTCCGTGCTCAGATATATACGTCAGAGGACATATGTCACTCGGTGTTTCATCTGCTTACCTGTTCTTTTGAAGGTACAGAAACGAGCGAGGCACCAAATATCACAAACGCATCACTCGCTATCGCCGCAATGTAGTTTTACCTGAAGACCAGCTCGCGCAGAGCGAACAGATTTTGTAGGAGTTAACTAGGACCTCAGCCAGGTGCTTTTGGCCAAGTTTAAACCATTTCATTTTCTCCGCGGCAGGCACAAAAAGGCAGTATGCGGAGAGGGGGGCGGAGAGGCAATCGTTTTTTCCGGTTCATATACACAAGGAATCAATCAATGAATAATTCAATCAATCAATCAATAAGGGGGAGGAGCCCAGAATTTATGGGTTAGTGTCAGAGTCAGAGTCAGAGTTTATTTTATCTCTCAACAAAGAGAGAAAGGGAATGGCGGGAAAAAGCTGCATTGCTGCAGCTTGACTAAGCCCGGCCCCCTATGGTCCAATTCAGCAGTGTGCAGCAGTAATATAGGTACATAACAACATAAGTCTAGGCACTTTACAGGAAATATGAAGAAAAAAGAAATAACATGAACGTACAGGCAGTAAATTGTTTTTTTTTTTGTGCAGAACAAAAAAATGAAGAAAAGAGAGGTAGATACGAAATAATTTCAGAAGACAAGCTGTGATAATGCAGCTAAAAAATTAAAACAGAATTGAATAGATCAGACGCATCAAACTCGATATACATAGACGACATACGCATATGTGCATACATGCACATAAACATACACTAATACTAATGTATACCAATACCAATGTACGTACCAATATGTATACAATAATCAAATACAAGTACCGGAAACACACAGCGGGATTTTGCGAGAGGAAATAAGTGAAAAAAGAACGAGGAGACATAGTATCCGGGTTTAAACCACTTGTAGTTAGGGTGTTTAGTAGATCAGCTATGCGGTAGGACACAGACTGCTGTCCATAATTGGTACGACAATAGCTTGTTAACCAAATGTCGGCATGCTCGTGTTATAGGGAATTTCGTGACGATTCAGGTTGAACAAATTTACATAATCAACATTTCCCCTTCTCAACGTTGTTCTGTACAGGCATGCTAGACGAAATGAATAAATGAATTCAACCGGCATTATTTTGCATTCGTAAAAATATTTAGACGTGTGTTCTTTGGAGGAAAGATTAGCTACAGCGCGAATTGCTCGTTTTTTGACATAGTTTTAGGTTAGTGATGTTTTGTTTTGATGTCGTTGCTTGGACTAGGTGACAGTAACTTAGTGTAGAAAGAGAAAGTGAGTTATATACAGTTCGTTTCACAATGGCAGGCTCGACATGTCGGTGTCTACGTAACAGTCCCGTTATTCTCTTTAGCTTTCCGCAAAGAGATTCCACATGTTTGTTCCAAAGCAGATTATCTGAAGATATAACTCCTAGTGTTTTAACGTCGTTTAAAATTTTAATTTCGTGACTTTTTAAATACAAGCTGTCTTGGCGTTGGGGGATGCGCAAGTAGCATCCGCCCATCATTTGCCGCTTGCGATTCTTCGCTATTAAATTGTTTCGTAACTAAATCTGTCCGTCACGTAAGACACTGAGGTGCACATACACCCTGAGCAATGGCTCAAACCCCCGTAAAGGCGGCCTCCCCGTTACGATGACAGAAAAGTTAATCTCTACGCTGTAATAACGAGTACCAACGGAGCCAGCTGTGGAAGAAGACGACGACTATGGTGAACGCGGGAGCAGTGGCACGAGAGAGTTCGCGCACTAGGGTCGAGGGGCACCAACGAGTCTGCTGTGGAAGAAGACGACGACGCTTGAGCCATTGCTGATGGCGATAGCTTTGTCTACACGCGGACGCTATAGTTGGGAAACTAGCCCATAACAGCTTCGTGTCAAAAATATAACAATAGTGACCTCGCTTATTGACGATGATAGTATGTTAGCTCAATCGCCATGCAAAGTTCTCCTGGGACAACATTTACACGACGCTTCGTTCTTAACTCGACCTAGTAACGAGTCGCCTTTACTAACGCCTTGATAGGCTTAATATTTGTTGCGATAGCGTAAGATCTTTTTGGAATTTAGAGATTAGATCTACCAGGACGACCAGACCCCGATTGCGCATATCACGCAACTCACGGTGTCCCGCGATCTAAGAAGTAAAATTGCTCGATTCCTCGTGTCACGGTACAATGCGTGAAATATAAGTGTGGCGAGATCGCCAGCGTGGTAACTAAGAACAGGAGAAGACAAGGTAAGGAAGAAGAATGTAGCAATAAATGACTTCTACCTAGAGTGCTGTAGTGATATCTTTAGAATAACTTAATTTAAAAAATAGAAAAGATCAAAACACCAAAAAAAAAGAAGATCAGCAGGTTTCTTTTTCCTTAACAAAGCGGCTCAGTCGGGGTAGAGAAGGTAATTAGGTAGACCGGCTTAGTGGTACATAAAGGAAGCTAAAAACACTACTGAAAAGATATAGGCCAGTTTGTGTGACCGAAGCATGAATCTATAACAATATGTAATGATTTATCACGGAACAGTACGAAAGTCTTGTATGGCGGATATTTGCTGTTTACATTTTGGCAGAAATACCGAAGTGAGGCAGAATGACACAATGCTCCAAAGTAGCTAAATATTTTAATGTCGGAACTCGCTAATACGAGTGCTTTCTAAACTCAAAGCGGGAGAGGATTTTTGAGTCGGTGCAGCTTCTTAACCTGGAATCGGGGAAATTTCTGAATGAGTTGTCAATGGCTTCGTTAACGACATCTGAACTCATAACCCATATAACTCTAGTCGTGTCCCAACTAGATGCTTTCCCATCAATCAAGCTCATAGCACCTCTCAGCACACCAGTCATGTAAGAGTAATGTAGCAAACCAAACTTTCTTTAGTTAGCCTGCCTGCATTTCCTTTGTTTGTTTTTTGGAAACTCTATTTACAGACTCGCAGGCAGATTACTAGCTTTGGCTTACCCCTGTATATTTCCTATGTGAAACAGCTTCCAAAATATTCTTTTGAACTATTTGCGCGGGGAAATAAGTTGAAGCCATGGAAGCCGACAAGCACTTCAGCGTTGAAATTGGGGCTTGGTAAAGCATCCCGAGTGAACAAGCGCGTAAAGTAGGACAAGAAGAAACGAGCGAAGGAGGTACACAAAGCACTCTGTCTATCTACATCTCTTGTTTTTTGTTGTCCAAGTTATCGCGCTGTTTCACCCATAGCACTTCAAGCCGCGGAACGTGGCAGCCTCTTCCCTCCCATTCTCTGAAACAAAAATTTTTCAAGCACTAGTGTTAGTCCGGACTGTCAAAAAGTCGAACGCACTGTGTTGCCCAGACATGTCATCCGCAAATATTTAGAGACAGTACGTAAAGTGATAAGGGAGAGAGAGATACGAGATGGGAAAGAAAGGGACCTTATCCAGGACAAGCGTTTCAGGTTTACTGCCCTCTACACTGGAGTAGGGTAACGGAGGAAAAATAGACGGAAGGAATAGAGGAGAAAAAAAAAGCAAACGCGCAAGAAAAAAGGAAAGGAGCAGACGGGGGACGTCTGGGATTATCACATTCTCGCTAATAGACTACTCAAACTTTCAAACTTCAATAGCGTCTTTATCGAGATAGTTGTTTGAATGAAGCCCTTATTAGACAGGGGACTATTTAGAGGTATACTAACGAAGGTATTGTAGTGCTGACCAATTGAGCTGACAGCTGGTACGTCGTCTTCGCCAGTGCGACTGTGTTTCTTGTTGGATGGGCCCACGTATCCATGCAAAAGTTTCAGAGAGAGTAAAGAGGCGTTCACCCTTATTTTACCTTCCAAATCGTTAACTGCGTATAATACTAAGCGTTATAAAAGCTACCCATATATCGGTGTTGTTATCACAGGTGCATCTGGTTGTATGCTGATTGTTTCCATAAAATATACACGCATTAAGGCAACCTTGCAAGATAAATGGAGCAAAGGAGAGTAAGACGTCATTCTTGGTTACAAAAAGGCAGACATAAAGATGTTTACTGGCGAATATTATGCAAAAATATTGCGGCATTTGTCGTCCTAACAGGCAATAGCCATATTTTCCCGACCTTAGTCCTTCACAGTTGTTTTTCAGGACACCATACGCAACAAGGACGCTGAGATGCGAAAGTTACTTCTGCGCTGCTTGGTCAGTGAGAAACAAAGAACGGTTTCTCCAGCGAGTTTTAAACAGCAAAGGAAGCATTTTAGGACAGCAAATTGTAACCTCCTGCGCGTAAATTGCAAGATTCTTGTTTTTTTATTTGTTTTCCATACATTCTGTCCTATGTCTCTGGCTCGCGCGGGCCAGCGCTCGCAATATGTAACCAGGATCACTCACTCGCCGGATGGATGAAATGAGATAAGTAGAACTGGAAGAAGATAACTCTGACACAACGATGCTGCTAGCCAAGCTGTTTTCCGACGTCCAGTAATGAGCAGAGATTAGTGTGCACTCAACCGGTCGTCTCTTCGTTGAGGCCGAATGTATGTGTTACATAACTTAAACTAACGAGATTACATAATATGAAGAGCACTACTGACGCGTACGTGTCATCCTTTTTAGCAAGCTCGCGTTTTGGGCGCACTCACGGGCAAACATTGACGGAGACACACGGACAAAGTTCTAGACACTCAAGTAAGAGCTATCGTGATTTTTACCCTTTCTCTAGGAACGTTTCTCCATTTCATTCTTTTCGTTATCTTGATCAATCATTTCATGGCCCTTCATTCGCACTCCCAATATCTCGATAGACAGTAAAGAGATAAGCGACAACAGTGCCTGGCCTCCGTTGACGTTGTTCGTGTTGGTACAACAATAAAATCCCTTAATATATTTTTGGGGCTTCGTTATTATTTTATTAGTTCTTGAAATTCCTCTGTGCCATTTGTGCATCTGCTGCAAGCGAACTATAGCTATTGTTGCGCTTGCTCATTGCGACTAACTTTATATGATGTTTCTGTGCTCATAATATTTTGCTCACGTGTACATGTTTCGTATTGAATGCCGTCTTTCCTTGTTTCGCAGGACCGCTCTTGTACTTGTACTAGCGCTTCCCAAATGTACTCTGCCGCATGGTAATGTCACAGTGATCAACGTAATTAGGTGCACCTCAATAAAAAGACACATCCGAAGGTCCGGCAATAACTATTTTATGACCCAGCCCTGTGCCCCCGCAATGTCTGCTTTCACCATTCAGTCTGACTCGATAACCAACGGCATTGTGCCACTTTCTGACTTTCATTATTTTCATAAATGACGTAGCAGAAATCATTGGAGATACTCAAGTTAAACTTAGAATGTATGCAGACGACTGCGTTATCTACAACACCATCTCTGATGCTCATGATCAGGTTGCGCTAAATAACGTTTTTTCATTGTTTTGTAACTGGAGTGAAACCTGGCAAATGTCTATTAACTTAAAAAAGACTGTAGCTATGACCTTTTCAAACAAGAAGCAGCCCCTTTCTTTTACTTATACTAATGACGGAGTCAGTCTAACACATGTTAAGGAGTTTAAATATCTCGGTGTGACTCTAACATCAAATTTAATATGGCGAAAGCATGTTGAAATAATCTGCAATAAGGCTCGTCGAAAACTTTGGTATCTCCAACGCACGCTAAGTAACTCAACAAGAGAATGCAAATTGACTGCATACAAAACTTTGGTTAGGCCCATACTAGAATATGCATCGGTTGTTTGGTCACTTCACCTCAAGCACGACATAGCTATGTTAGAATCTGTCCAAAAAAAAGCAATCAGGTTCATTTTTCGTCGCTATGACCGGCAATTCTCGCCTACTTCGCATGCGCACGTTTTAACGCTGCAATCTCTCGAACATCAGCGTACTTCTGATCGCGTTATCCTTCTTCATAAGATAGTTCACACCGGCTTGAGTGTTCTGGCGCCGATTTCTTTTGTTGCAGCTTCTGCACGCTGTACTCGACGATCTGATCCCCTGAACATTGTGCCCTTCAGGTCAAATCTTGATTCTTTTAAGTTTTCCTTCTTTCCGCGGACGGTGGATTTATGGAATAAACTTGATTGGTCTCTGCGCAGACTCGGTACTTAGCATTTTGAAAATGAATTGCGTAATTATGTATTCTGGTAATGTTTTCTTGTATCCTGGTGAATTTTGTTGAAAGTATTTGTAATTGTATTTTTTTTTTACTCTGTACTCACTCCTGCTATGTCTCAGAAACTGAGACAGCAGTATTTGTAAATAAATAAATAATAATTATACACTGCTGCTCTAATGAAGTACTGTTATTCTATTCATTCGCCGTCTAACGTGTCATGCAGCAGGCATCGTGGTGTCCTTCACTTCGTGTATAAAACTCGCCTTAGTTCTCTCAACCGTGCTGTCTATATCTCTCATGACAGTATCTGCACAAATACATACACCGCACCAACTTTTGCGCACCAGCAATCGTAAATTTGTTTTTTGCGGCTTGTGTCCAAGCAACTTAAACTATCACACAGAAACTATATTAATGATTGCGAAAGCCATGGATGCCATGCTCAATGTCTTTTTCTGAGCCTAAACGAAAAAGAAGTGCACCCGAAAAGCACGTTGGATAGCAGCGACTAATGAGGCCAAGAGAGGCCGTACCGGAGAAGAAGGGATATTGCCTCGCCTAATACCTCGCCCTGGTTTCTTTCCCGCGAAACTTGCGCCTCGACGTCTGGCACACGCTCGTTATTGGCGCACCCTTCTGACATGTTTCTGCAGGCCTTATCTGACGCACAAGGAGCCCGTGTCTTGTTCTCCTCTTTTCCCTGTTTCCTTTTTACGACAACCCTAAGCTCATTACTGACAGCCAGCAGTGCTCGTAGCTTGGCTTTTTTTTCTTCTAGTTTTTTGGAAGACCAGAACGGGGATAGAGGCGGCCGAGAAGGCCACAAGGGTGCCTCCGCTTGTTTCGGTTTTGAGGCCGTCACATGGCGTTTGCCACTCTTCCCCATAATCTGATTGTGTGTGTGAGTGTGTGTTTCTGTGCGTTTCTCAGAATCCGCTACCAACGCCTTTCCGGGGCGGTTGCTCAACGGAACGCGCACGCACGCATGCACGCACGCACGCACACACACACACACACACACACACACACACACACACACACACACACACACACACACGCACACGCACACGCACACGCACACGCACACACGCACGCACGCACGCACGCACGCACGCACACACACACACACACACACACACACACACACACACACACACACACACACACACACACACACACACACACACACACACACACACGCACGCACATTTTATCTTTGTCCATTTCCGGCATTTTGATAGCCTTCTCTGAGGCCATGCCGCTTCTTCGCCACTTTTCAAATGCACAGCATAGGTCCGTTGAGTCATGGTATTCTGTATTTTTCGTAGCCGTGTATTCGCACGCTTGCGTAGTACCAGGAGCTCGGATTTATCCTTTGCGCAAGATGGTCCGGTCGGTCGCTCAATAGTAGGTGCGCAAGAAGTATTCTGGTATTGTACCGATGACTTCCTGCAGTGCTTCCCCTTGCTGCTCTGCCGATCCTCCTTTTGTCCAGATGGTCAGGTCATCCTAGCACATCCGGCATGGCGTATTCCTTTACTCTTTGGAAGTTTCTTGGCATATCATTTCATGGCGAGGACAAAGAGAGTTGGCGGCATGAACGAGCCTTGCGGAGTGTCCTTATTTGGCGCGTTAAGTTTGCCCGATCATAGGCCGCCCACCCGTACGGTAGCAGCCCTATCGGTAAGGAAGTCGGAGATATAGTTGTGAATGCGTTCTCTGCACTTTCATTGTGTTTGGTGAACGAAGAATGTCCAGTGAGCTACGGTGTAACACGCTCCTTTAACATCCATGACAAGGATGGCTCTCTTTCTGTGTGTTTGAAGCTGGTCTGTGAACTCTTCTCTTAGCCGCAGCAATACGTCTCGCGTTGATAGGTGTAGGTGGAACCGGAACATGGTATCAGAGCAATAACCATTTAATTCGTGCAGGTATGGTGCGAGCCAGTTCAGAACCATGTTTTCCTACAGTTCTTCCGCGCAGAATGTCAAACTTATTGGCTGTATATTTTGTATCTCAATTCGCGCACCATAAATCTTTTTTTTTCTGCATCCAAAACAGTTGCTTCAGTAAACAAGCTATGACAGCGCGTTGCTCAGACTCCCTTATTTGACGCCGTCTTCACATGCCGTCTAAAACAACATGAAGCCATGCTGCTTCAGAAGCCGTTTTTTTCATCGCAGTAACACTAAAGTTATTGCATTTAGGCGGAAAACTGTCTTGGCATGGTTTTGTGCAGCACAGTGATGCGAAAAAAAAGTTCAAATTCCCTTGTTACCATAATAGCTACTACTTTCTATCTAACAACGTCACACAAAACAGCGCATGGTAATGGACGCCGACATATAAGTGTTACGACGTGCTGCGTTTACCAACCACCATATGACACTTCTTTCCTTTTCTAACAGAGAATAAAGCTATGAAAGTGGCACGATGCCCTTGCGAGGCCACATCGTAGGCCACATTCCCTTGCGAGACCTCCTTCGTATAGCAGGATCAGAAGTCAATATAGGAGAAAACCCCATAAACAGCTGAAGCTGATCTCGTAGTATTAGCTAAGCGTCACTCGTGTACTTGTGCGCCTTGGATCACCTGTATCCTGGAATGCGGTATGAGTGTTTAAGGTACTGTTTTTAAATTTTTTTTTTTTGGCTGGTGACCGATCTTCACGCCGCTTCATGTTTCTAGTCATAATATTTGCGGAATCACTAACACATTGCGGCAAAGTGTCGCTAAAGCGCTACGCTTACGTTTCGTGGCGACCACATCATTTGTTTGCATCGACACAGAATGCTTGTTATGCTGTGCTTGAAACACTAAGTGACCACGAAATTGAAATTATAGTGAGCCGAAGGTGCGACGATTTTTGTTGAGCGTTCATCAAGTGAACTCAGTAGTCTTAAACTGCAGTGCAACGACAGATACTCCTGTACATAATCAAAAAATACATATCACCGTTTACAACTGCGCTTTAGAGAATGTGTTCGCCGCAAGTATACATGTAAACACATACAGATTAGGAGGCCACCCAGGCTGCCTCCACATCATGCGTGGTGCAGCCAGTTTCGGCCATTTGATGACTCCGCTCCATTTCGCAGCCAGCCGTGGTCCGATTCTACTGCTGTCTCCAGCTGCCTGATCTCTGCGTATAAACTGCGCCGCACTTCTCATTTGCAGGTAAGCCTGCCGTCGCATTCTTAAACCATCTAGCCACGCTAAAGATACGCGCGCTGTTGCATCACCTCTGGGAGCATTGATTTCCGTTCTCTCAAGAAAAAAAGGTACAGAGAAATATACTAAGAGAGAGGGATTCATCCTTATTAGCGCCGTTAAACACCGATGAAAATTCAATAAAAAATGCAGAATTTTTTTTTCTTATTCTATAGTGAAATGTATTTTTGTAACTGAAAACCGTATTTTGTGCCGCACTTACGTGTCGGTTGCTTCAAGCGCGGGGCAACTAGATGGAGAGAGAGGAATATAAGGAAGGCAGGTATGCTAACCACTCAAGAGTCTGGTTGGCTACTCTAAGCTGGGAGAAGGGAAAAGGGGAAGAGAGCAAACGAAAAGAGAGAGAAGGGAGAGAGAAGGTATAGAGACGTGCACGGACAGTACTTGAGTTAAAGCCGCTCGCGCAAACCAGACGTTCTGAGAAAGCACAAAAGAACCTTCACTGTCTTCTGAGCCGATGATCAGTGAGGACGGTGTAGTACTATATGTTCACTCAGAAGACGATCATCTAGTTTCCTCAATGTGTTGCACAAAGATTGTCTTTGTGCTTGAAATTGAGGAGAGTGGCACAATAAGGGGTCAGTGTTCTCCTTGCATCCGAAAACATGACATGCAGGACTATCAACAATTCCAATTAGTGATGAGTATGCATTCTTGAAGGCAACTCCGAGCCACAATCGACACAGGAGAGGCGCTTCGCGTCGATGCAGTCGGGCCGGAGGTCTGAGTTGCACTGAAGGGTTTAGTCTGTGCAGTCTTGTGCGCTTTGTATGTGCGGTATTCCAATCTCCTAAGGCGATCGTGCATGCTATAATGCGAAGTTGTCTCCCAGCGTCGGCCCTTGAGAGAGGAATGGGGACGCAGCGGTCTTCTTGGTTTGACGTCCGTGCTGCCTCATCTGCATCATCATTTACAATGATACCGCAATGACATAATATCCATTGAAAGGGCAACTAGCTGAGCAAGAAAAATTGGTAGGCGGTTTGAAAACGGCATATGACAGTTTTTGTTCGATTTTTTTGCCGACTCGCGTGGGCAATACTAACTACATTATTTCGTAACCGAAATGCACTGGAAGGTAAAACAACAAAATAAGATAACTTTAACTTTAGTTCTGCGTCAAGCAATAGAACTTCGTGGCTGTTGAAGAGCATTTCTAAAATAGGTGAACCCTGCCTCTGCAATCAGTGCGGAACGTATTGCATACTCTCACAGCCGCTCCTCCGTATTCGGATGCCAACAAGGAGCACGGAATGTTGGAAGTACATTTGTCCTGCCTCTCTCTGATGAATGACTTGCAGGAGACGACAATGGGACAAAGTGATATGCAGACAGACAGTGTTGCATGCATTATTCATTGTCAACTAACTAAAGCCCACCAATATATTCCTCTCTTTCTCAGGCAAGTCCACAACCTGACTCATACTGTCCAAAATTAAGAAAGGGGGCAGCAGAGTGTGGTATAGATATTATAAACAGGGATAAGGTGCCTTATAAAGGATGGCAAACGTCTCTATATGAGAACCTATCTTCCCCAAAGGAAGCCTTGTGAATCTCGGCAGGTTAGTTTTACCAGGTTAGCATAGCGGCGTCACGTTCTGTTGCTGTTGGTGGCAGCTGGCTTAAAAGGAGAGACTGAAAAGAAAATCAGCGCTGTCGCTTGACGTCACTAGTCGTGGTTTCTAAGACGAGGGGCCAAGAATGGTAGAGTGGGAAGGCGACGAAAAAAAAAAAGGAAAAGGAAAAGGAAGGACATAAGAGGGTGTTGGGGTAAGGCGAGGTTAGGGAACCTTCAGAGAATTGAACAGAAGCCGTACGTGTTGTAGGTGGCGTGCGTCTGCGGTTTTTGAAGAGCCAATCAGCTGGTCAGTGCATGAGTAATAAAAAGACTTGAATTGAAAGAATTAGTTGAGTAGCGGAGCAGCATTGCGTAGGATAATGTTGAAGGTGTTAAAATGGCGACACGCAGCCTGAGGGCAATGGTTGGCGCCTTTGGAAGCTCTTTCAAGGGTTGTTAGCCTAAGTAGTTCGACGTAGGCGTCGCCACGGCGGTATACAGGAGTGGCGCGACCCTGTGTGGTCGAGCAGCCGAAATCTGGCGCCTTGGACTTTCGAATGTGTCGGTGACGATATTTTGGAAATAGGAAAAACAAAGACATAGAAAAAGAAAGGAACGAAAGAAAGAAAAGAGGGATATAGAGATAGTATGCGAAGAAAGGCAGGGAGGTTAACACTAGGTAGCTGTGGTTGACTAACCTGCATGTGGAGCAGGAGTAGGGGGATAAGAATAGGAGAGCGGAAGGGGGAGAGAGAGAGAGAAACAGCGACGATCGCAAACAAACCACGTACAGTGCATAGCGGTAGGAGACGGCCTTCTTAAAGTCTATCGTGAGGCCCCGTAGGCAGGAGGAATCTTAGCAGCCCAAATAAGGCCTCCTGCGCGGATGTTCTTTGGAATGAGTGACCTAGAACTTTCAGTTCCGAAGAAAAAAAAAACGGAAGAAGAAATAGGAGCGTGACAACAGAAAAAGTGGGACGGAACACATGTACGCGTGGAAAGGGATTAGTATGGCTTGTATATGCGTAAAAGCGTGGAAGAGAAAATTGAGTGATGGGGAAGTACTGGAAACAGCTGGAAACGGAGGCATAGGCGCGATGAAGAATCGAGGTTATACGGTGGCCTTTGTTTATCATAGAAGAATCTAAGGTTTAAGTTACAGCTTTTAGCCATTGTAAATTAGCAGGTGTCAAACTGATACAAGTCGGATTTAAGCATTTAAACTTGTGTGGGAAGTACGATTCTGTATATTTCCTCTTGCGAGGTGAACGGAAACTTTGTAGTATATAGAGCCTTGCTTTATTGAATATATGGTCATATTCATTGAAGCGACTGGATACTGCTTTAGGTAAACTGTTTTGTGTCTATGCGATGGCCGTTGAGTAATGTACGAGTTTGTTGTCCAGTCTCAACTATATACTGTTACAAACGGCACATTCTATACAGTACACTACCGACGCTGTACTTTTTACTGTAGCAGTAGATTGTATATGCTTGCATGTAGAGTAACTCGGGCGGCCGCATGAATCGGATCGCAAGAGGCGTTCTCTTCCGATCGGAGGTCATGGGTTTGAGGATCTCGGCTCGCTTAAGTTTGGTTTAATCGGTGTAGGTTTTTTGAAGCGCAATGTTCGGGTGGTTTTTGTTAGAATAGGGTTTCTTTAATGCGATCGACTTAATCTATGTAGTCTTAGTTTCCAATGCAAATGCGAGACGTAGTCGTGTGGTTATACCTTTAAGTACTCCATTGTACTGTTAAGGATCTGAGGCATATCATCCCCCCCAGTTTCTAACGTTTATAGTGATTCTGTGGGATTTCATCGTCTGGGGAATATTAGTAAGAAAGAGACCGTCTTTTCGACATACACTCTGAATTTAATTATCATTGCGCGCATAATGTACGGCTATTGAAAGCAAATCTGGGCGCGCCACGTGCAATGTGGAATGCACTAATTCCGGACGCAAGCTTTGCGACAGGCGGCGAGTGAAGCGAACTGGTTGGAGCCGATGAGGCAGCGGCGCGACTGGAGCGTCCGCTGGGAGGCGTTGACGCAGCGAGCGCCACCGCGTGCCTGCATGTCGGCGAAATAAGGGTGTCTCAGTTGCCGAGGCGAGCACGCCTCAGCCGGGGGCGGATGGGCACACTCCGGCCCCGTACGGAGCACGCAGTGCCGGCGGCAATCTGCCGAGCTGCGAAACACGCCCCGGTGAGCCACGGACAAGCAGGAGCCTTGCGGGAAAGTCCACGCGACGCACTTCGTGCCGTCGAAGTACCAGGGCACGTGCAGCACGTCTTGCCTTTGTAAAATGGAAAGGGAGAGGAACGATGTGTAGAGCATAGTTATTTAGTTAGGTATGTTTATTTCGCTTGTAGCACGTGTTGTGCGACAAGCATTATAAACGCATACGTACATATTCAGAGACGCGACTGACGCGCAGAGCATTTGGCTGCAAGAGCGACGAAACCCACTTCATGCACTGTCACCAATCTGTACAATTGGCTTTGCAACGGTGTTCTAGCTTCTGTTGCCGGCGTGGTGCCGTGGTGCGCCCAAAACGTTAGCGTTCCTGCTGTGTGGTTCTGTACATACCATACCTAAAAAAAAAGAACGCCATGGGGTTTTACGTGCCAACACCACGACCTGATTGTGAGGCACGTCGTAGTCGGTGACTCAGGAACAATCTGGACCACCTGGGGTTCTTAACGGGCGCCTAAATCTCAGTACACGAGTGTTTTCTGCATTTCGCCCCCATCGAAATGCGACCGCCGTGGCCGGGATTCGATACCGCGACCTCGTACTCCGCAGCCCAACACCATAGCCACAAAGCAACCACGGCGGGCATGCCACACCATGGAGCGAAAATCACCGTAAACTTGAAGCTTCAAACGCCGGCAGTTTTTCTTCAGCCTCCTGCCGCTCACAAAAGGGGCGTGGCTCCTGCAATGAAGCTGACACCGTCCTTCTCACACCAGTTTTCCGACACACCTGGGCGTTCTTGCGCCCCGTTGACACCGGAAATTTGCGTTCCAGGACAACAACGGTGAGCGAAAAATCTAGGTCTCGCGACAGAAAAAAAGCCCTCGTCGCGCCGATCGGTACCGAGACCGAAAAAAGCATCGCTTGTCGCAAGCCAATCAATGAGGGGTTACGGAAGAACGGTGGGAACAGGGGCGGAAAGCTGCGGCAACGGAAGCTCTCGACTTTAAGCCTCGGCTTACCTATTTTTCAAGTGCAGGCATGGGCGATCACGTTGCCGTGTGCAGGTATATTTGATAGTGCTTTTTGCATTTGTGCCGTGCTTCGTGTGGCAAGAAGTCTCCAGGAAAAGTGTGGTGTGTAGTACACGGAGGCTGTATGCATTGGGCCCCTGAACCTCGCGTGACATTAAGATAGCTGTGGATTAAGCGTTTGTTTTATTTCCCATATGTATACTAGCCGAATAAGGCTCTCACTGTAAGTATGTAGCATATATTTTCTGTGTACTGTTATGTTAAAAAAATTAACCTAATTATTTCAACCCGTTGCAAACTCCATTGGTCTGCGAATCAGAAAATGATATAGCCTGTGCTGCGTACATGTAAGTGTGGTACAGTGCAACTGGCGAGCGCTAATGATGTCTTGCTCTACGCAGTGAATAGTCGATACCAGCAGTATAGTCGTATACTAAGCTCATATACTACGCTGGGGCTGTTAGCAAGGTCTACCCGATGTCATTGGCAAGCGCACCATCCTTGTATACCTAGTGTGCTAGTATTTGCCATGCTAAAGCCACGCAGACTCAAACTTAATACGAGTGCACATAGCAACTTCTGGTGTTTTTAAGGAAATCAAGTGAAACGACGCATCTCAGGCACTGCGGGAATTAGTGTACGTGAAGCTTCTCGGCGACTTCAATAACACTCTCAACACCGAGAAGCAGGCACGTACCCAGGATATTTTTCGAGGAGAACCCAACCCAAGGTAACTTTTTGATGGAAATGTGGGAAGGGGCACTTTTGCTCGTAAAAATTTGAAAAACGCCCGACATTCGCCATAAAGACGCGTAAACCCGCAAAAGAGAAATTAATTAAGGTGTATCTCACAGGTACGCCTGTGAGATACACCTGCAAAGAACCAGTAAACAAGGGAAAGCGCAAAAAAGATTTCTGTAGTAGCACACAACCTAAAAAAAAAAAACAGCAGTTGGCAGCCAATTGGCACACGGACCAAGCAGGGTTGTGCTACTCCGTCAGCCAATCACAGAAGCAAAGAAAACCGTTGTCATGCGGCCTCTTCAAAATGGCGTCGTACTTGATAGATCCGGAGCATCTGCTGTTCATGAAGAGTTTTTTTCATCGACGGAAGCAGTGAGGTACGCAACAGCCATGGAAAGTGTATGGAGTCTGAGCATTTCACTCTCCATAAGTCTACCAGCCGTGGTTGCTTAGTGGCTATGGTGTTCGGCTGCTAAGCACGAGGTCGCGGGATCGAATCCCGGCCACGGTGGCCGCATTTTCGATGGCTGCGAAATGCAAAAACACCCGTGTACCTGGATTTAGGTGCACGTTAAAGAACCCCAGTAGTCAAAATTTCAATAGTCCCCCACTACGGGGTGCCTCATAATGAGATCATGGTTAGGGAACGACTCCGTAATTAATTAAATCTCCAAAAGTGTGCGGCACAGTTATTTTCTGTGCTGAGCCCGTTTTACTCTTGACAATAAATAGTCAAGCGAAGCAAGCGTTTTATTTCAGTTGAATAGAGAATTAAGCTTTCGCCATTCCACAACAGCAGGCGAGGGAAAACGTAGAATATTACGCGCTAATAATGTAATTTTTGTGGTTACTGCCTTACGTCACAGGAAAAGCTTTAAGTACGAATTATTTGCAGCCTCACGGAGGAACAGTGGCTGGCGTTTACGAGGGCGTTGGCATGGCTTCACTGCAGACTTATGGTATATATATAAATATATATATATATATATATATATATATATATATATATATTGACCCAAAATTGACTCGTATTGTTATTTGGGAAGTTGTGTAACGATGTGTCACCACCAATCACGTACAACCGCGTAGAGCGCAGGACGCTGCGATTCTAGACGCACTGGGCCCACCGCGGAAAGTTAGAAAAACACCTTCATAAGCTCAGCAGAGAAATGACTACGTCATGCAACTCGATTGATACATGTAGAAGCGTCATTCAAAACACGGAATTGTTCTCCACTTCCCGCGGCATTTTCTTTACTTCCTTTCTAAATAAAAAAAAATTTGATCCATGGATGTTTTCATAAACACTGGCTAAATTTGTTAATTTTCACTTTTCCTTACTATTTGGCTGCTGCCTTGGCTCTCTCCCTTAGTATATGACCTAATTTGTCAACCCCTTGCGACTCTTACTTCCACTTCCCAATTTTACACGAAAAGTGCTGTACAATTAGGGAAAAAACAGACGAGGTAACGGGTGACAGTCATATTGCTTTGGGCTTTAAGGGTTATTGCAGGGTTCGATGATGGACGCTGTTTCGCATTATTTTTTTTCCAGCTTTTCTAACCCATATATGGTTCCAAGGATCTACTAGCGTGGCGGCGAGCCGTCACTCGAGGAAATAATGAAGCAAAAGGAAAAGTTGAACGCAACTGGCCTTTCTCCGGCCGCAACTCGTTCCTCGAGTATATAGTCCAGCTGACTATGAACCGAATCCCTTCACTCGTCCCTGCATCAGTCTAAACAAAGAAAGTTTAACTAGCGAAAGAACAGCGATGCGCGTGACCGTTTAATTGGTGGTGACAACTGAACGCATCTCGAGATAATCGCTCGGGCACCCAATCGATGAGAAAACTGTCCAATTCACACCCCGTGAGATACCGATGACTACCGCCATCCAAAAGGAGTAGAAAAGGCAGCAAAATGTTTACCGCCGAATAATGTCAACTCTCAACATTGAGTTGGCGGCGCTTTAGGAATGTGTGTGAGGAGTGTTGGCTTGGGGGCGGGGAGGGCGGTATGCCGTTTAATTACGGGTGGGGGGCTTGGGTCATTGGGTTTCCACTTTTTCGCCCAGTATTTCGTCTAGAATCAGTATATTAGCTCTATGAACGAGAGTTCTCCCTAACACATGTCTACTCGCCAAGGCACCGAAGCCAAATTCAAAGACGCAAGACAGCTACGTCCAGATTGTACACTGAGAGGCTGCAATGCGATAACGTTATCAGGTTAGACCCACACATGACTAAGCGTCCTATTAGATGTTACCCTGGGCTTCCCGGATTCGTCGTCTAGAACTGTCCAGGTCTGCCCGAGACGCTGCATACGCAAAGCTCATTGGCCGAAAGCACAGTATCGCGCAGCCTCCGGGGTTGTCAGGGACGCATAATCCAAGAGGCACATTAAAACGTTTGCCACGCATCATGCTCCAGTGCCAGGATCAGCTAGCTCAAGCCACCGCAGTAGATTACGCAGACTCCGGGTTCGGGCCAAGTTTAATCGGCGAGACAGCCAGTGGCGTAATGCCAAGCCCCCCCGTAGAAAAGGAACGGAGAGCTTCGTTTTGAAAGCTTGTCAGGCACGCAACACACAGAAGACGGGGTAATCGCAATGAGCCTCCGTCTCACCGGTCGCAGGGAAAGAACAGCGTGCTTTCGTAGCACCGGTCCGAGACGCGGGGGCCGTTGACGCAGCTGGAAAAGCAGCTCTCGAAGCTGGTAAACCGGTTGGAGCCGCGGTTACACACGTGCACGGTATCCGCGGCCGCCGGGACGCAGGCTCGATCGTCGGCACTGTAGTAGAACTCCGGCTGCGGCCGCAAGCAGTGCGTGTACACGTGACGGCTACATGACTCGCCAGTGGTGGCCTGCGATGCAGGAGCGCATAGAGTGTTAAGCGTCAGCGCCTATGCCCACGAAGTGTCGTCGTACCACACAGTTCAAGACAATACGGCTGGAACTTTAGAAACTTTAGCATCAGGGATCTTTACGAACTGCGCTCATATTCGCAATGTAACTTCACCCTGGCATTGTGAAAGTTAGTTTAACTACTAGAACGCTATACGCGGCGGAGAGCGCACGCCGCATCGTTATATTTAAAATCAGCTGTTTGTGTTTGCGCTACCAGGCTGAGAAAGACCAGGCGAGTCTGGAAAACGTTTTGATTCTCATTTAACATACAGCTAGATTGCACTAGTTCGTAATGCCAATGAACAACTATTGTGAATGATGCCTCGGTGAGGGAAAGCACCCTAAAGCTGAATTCTGCGCTGAATAATCAGTTTGATTCTTCACTCTAGGATGGTGGGTGATGCTGGTATGCTGAAACGTTGAAGTCTCGGTATCTCTATTGCACTAGGTGTCACGTCTCACGCAATGCTGAAGCTTTAAGATATCCAATTTTTGAAGCTGCAACTTTGTAAAACATTCTTCGCGCTTTGGAGACCCTGTTCACTTATGATGTTGGAACTTCAATGCGCAATCAGCCATTCCCTTTTTCTAGCTGATGAAGGTTTTCTTTAATGGTTCTTATTTTCGCGGAAATATATATATATATATATATATATATATGTATATGATATGTATGTTTGTGAGTGTGTGTGTATTGCTACCAACGCAACGTGTGTATTTGAGCTCGCTCAAACGAGAAGTGGTTGTTCGTGTCTACAGGTTCTGAGCATAAATAAAATTACTCTCACAAGAAATCGCCATGTTTAAGTGCGTAACTATGGTCATTGAATAATGAATTTTAAATTTATTCACAATATGAGACAGCGAAACCATGCCTGCTGAGCAGAAATCTGAACACCACAGAACCACCTACAAGATATTTGTCATTAATATGTTTCTAAATACATTGACATTCAAATAACGCGCTCCCAAACGCCGCCCTCTGGGTTCGAGACAATCTTAAATTGAAAGCCAGAGCAATGTTAGGTGATTTCTGGATGGGTACCTCGAATGGGCTGCTAGTCCTCGCAATAAAGGAACTAAAGTACAAAACTAAAACATTATTTCAAAAACGCGTTGATTACCTACCTCGACATGGCACCTTCTTGGTCAGACAATTTCCACCTTTGTTTTAGAAATTTTCCTAAAAGGCTAGCTCGAACAGGCTACTTCAAAACAAAAAGATGATCGACACCGCGCCTTAGTAACCCGAACGAGCTCAGCCTTCACATCTTTCAAAACGCTGGTGGCTGTTCTAGTGAGGAGTACTGCGCACGGCTTACTTGGGAACAGCTAGAAAAATTTTGTGTGCGAGTATTCGCATGTTTCGTGCGACAAATCGAATGCTGCCCTATTCGAATAATTCTTCGAATACAATAGTCCCCATTAAGAAATGCGAATAGTTTTCGAATAGATTTCGAATATTTCAAATCACCACTCATGCGCGATCAAGCATAAAATTGCTGCAAAACTAAGGAATACATCTAGGGCTGCGGCCGTAGTAAACATAAAACACCGGACGTTTGATAGTAGACTACGCTACGTCACTTAGGGGGAAGGACTTTTCTGGCAAAACCATTCGGATCCATAAGTGAGCCCAGACTATTCGAATGAACTGATCATAATGCTTGATCTATGATTTCAATAAACAACGCTTCATAACGTGCAGTGGCGTAGCCAGAAATTTCGTTCGGGGGGGCTCACAATGCAGCTCGGCCACCTCCTAAGAGGAAATATTAGGTCGGATGCTCCTATCTAAATACATGTAGAAGGAAAATTCATTTTTCTCGGCAACCACTTCACCAAATTTGATGAGGTTTGTTGAATTTAAAACAAAAACTTAAATTCTAGTGATTTTTTGTTTCCAATTTTCGATTTAGGTCGTCAATATTTTATTAAAAAGTGGCAAACATCAAAAAGTTTCAGAAAACGAAAGAATGAAGCTTACAACTCTGTAAATCAGCAATGAAAATTGATATCACAATTCTGCAAATTGCACATAATATTACATCTTCAGCGGACAAAATTGATGTTACACATGAGTCTCAAAAAATTAAGTATTATGGAAATAAGGCTTTTGCAGAACCCTTGTACATAACATAACCAATTCAAATAGACATATCGAACTTGTCCGCTTTGAATGGTGTAATGGATGCCGTTTACAGAACCACGATATCTGTTCTTGATGAAGACCTATTAAATTGTAAACTTCGTGCTTCTACTTTTTTTCGGAGTTTCGAATTTTTCAAAATATTTTAAACAAAGTTCGGGCCCTAAATCAAAATTCCGCTTCCAACAGACACTATAATTTAACTTACTCTCTCAACTGCAACAAATTTCATTAAAAGCGATTCAAGAGTTATCTCAGAAAAGCGTTTCTGCGTTTTACATGTATCTGAATAGGCCGCGTCGGAGTTGGGCCCGAGCTAAAGCTTCCTCTTAAACAATTTGCCTAGGGATCAAATACATGAATAATAACTGTATTGTCATTACCAAAGATGCTGCAAACGAATTCTTGAACGCTATGCACTGTCAATACAAGAAAAATATGTATTTTTTCGTTGAATATTATACTCGTACGTGGCAAAAATTGTGCCTAACATAATTGATGTCGATGCTTCCATGTTTCTGTCTACTTAGTAAGTAAAGAAAATATCACACGAACTTTAGAACTACATCAGTTCGAAACCAGCAAAGCAGTGCATGCCACTGATATGAAAAATGTAAAGCCCATGAAATGAACAAGTTGAGGACAAATATGGTAATGAAACTTTGTCATTCAAGATCCTTGTTTACATTCTTGTACATATGCAAGGGCCAGTGAAAAATCTCAATGACGCTGTCATTTGTTCCAATGTATTACGCCGGAGCAGCTGTCACCGGCCATGTATCGTGAGTAATAGCAACGAAATTATAGTCGCAACAGAGAGCACGTATAAAAAGCAGGAGTTCTGCAGAATATACGAGGGCCAGTCGAATGAAAGTGAGCCAATGCGAATATATGACAGACGGGATACTTTATTTAAAAGTAGCCTCCATGAGCATTTAGACATTTGGCCCATTGACTAACGAGTCGCGTAATTCCCGTCTCATAAACCTCCTAGGGTTGTTGCTTCAAAACGTCTGCAACTGACTTTCACGTCATCGTCCGAGAGGAATCTGGTTCCCTTGAGCTGTTTTTTCGGCTGCCCCAAATTGTGGAAGTCGCAAGGCGACAGGTCTGAGCTGTATGGCGGATGTTGCAGCGTTTCCCGCTTGAACTTTGCCAGTCTTGTGTTAACCACATCAGCGACGTGTGGACGGGCATTGTCATTGAATGACCCCATTCGTCAATTTTTCACGTAGTTTGTTCTTGATTGCAATACGCAGCCGATCCGGCGTTTCACAATATCTCAAACAATTGATAGTCTCTCAAGATTTAGCAAATTCTATCAGTAATGGTCCATGACATCGAAAAATAAAAGTCAGCAACATCTTTCCGGTGGAAATGACGGCATTTGCTTTCTTTGGGGGTGGTGAATTCGAATGTTTCCATTGTAAGCTTTGCCGTCGTGTTTCAGGCTCGTAGTAGTGGCATGATGGTTCGTCTCCGATCACAATTGCAGACAAGAAATCGTCACCCTTATTGTGATAACGGATCAGAGAGTAAAGGCAGCGCCGAACTTCTCCGTACTCTGGCGGTGGTTCAAAATCTTTGACATCCATAGCGCACACAAGAGCTGATAACCGAGATGTTCATGAATTATGGCGTGAACGGTGACGGTGAACCGAACCGGGACTGATGTTCACACGCTCTGCCAGTTCATCGATGCTTATCCTCCGTTCTTGTGTCATCAGCTCATCAACCTTTTCAGTTTTGTTAGGAGTGATTGCACGATGGCTTTGGTGCGGTCTGGGATCGTCTTTGCAACTTTCACGTCCTTCTTTGAACCGTTTGTTCTAACGCTTGACAGTGGCCAATGAAACGCAATGTTCAATGTTCAGTAGGACTTAGTCAAGCTGCTGACGCAGCTTTCTTCCTCAAGACCTGTCCATATTCAAATGTATATTGTATATGGGAAATAAAGCACTTACTTACTTTACTTACTTTCTTTACTTACTTACTTTACTTACTTTACTTGCCTGCTTGCTTGCAATGTACACGGCAGCCATACGGTCACTAATTTCTTTTTGGGAAACACCTTCAGCTGTCAAAAACATCACGGCACCACGCTACTCGACTTCTGGAGCGTCCGTTACCTCTTGCAACCATGTTCAATCCAGTGTATGTGCGCATTAAAGAACATTCATCCTCACACCTGCGTGTCACTTTTGTAAATGAGAGATGCCTGTGTGCTACGCGCAGGCCTTGCAGATAATTAACAGAACCGTAATTGCGCAGGATGGGTGGGCTCACTTTCATTTCACTCGCCTTCGTACAATAGAAACGCGAAGATACAATGGAATATACAAATGCCAAGATACAGCTTGATAAAGGGCAAAAAAGTGCCACTGGAAACAAAGTACTGCATACTTGCATACTGCACGTATGCACAAAACCTCGCAACAAGATATCTAAACGTACGTATAAGTCCCCAATAAATCTACGTATCTAAGAAAAAGTCGCGGTATATGATGGGTCAAACAAGGCAAATAAACATGTTGCGCAATCACAGATTTACAGAATCCTAGATCCCTCCCCCATTCCATCCACTCCCCCCGATGTATCGCGCGCGACGGAAAGCGGCGCGCTTGCTCCTCACTTTTCTCCCTTGCGCACACAAGACTGAGCCACCATCGTCGGCTCATCCATTGCAGCCCCCCCCCCTCCCCCTCCTTACGTGAATCGCACATACAGCATGCGGTGCGCGGTTATGATGTTATCGCGCTTGGACTTTATGCGGAACATGAGGGCGACGGCAACGGTAGGAATGCGCCTAGAGTGTCGATATAATTGCTATCGCAATAATATAATAAGAGTATCCGGCAGCTGAAGCATCCCATGGCCCATCACTTTCCGCAAAAGAAGAAACAACAAAATCGAACTTTCACCATGCGACAATTCGCTGTGCTACAGCAATGTCCTTTTCCTTTTGTGGGGCGGGGGCACCGAAATGCAGAAACGCAAAGGAAAGTATTTCCACAATCGAATGTCTACTTTGGGCACCTAATTTGGCTAACGAAAGAATATCGAAGAAATCGTGAGACGTTTGGTCCACCTAGAACCATGCGCATACTGCTCGGTATTCTACACCGGCTAGACAAGACTTTCTGGAGAGGTTGCGCTCAGGCGAACGCGGTGAAATCCATCGAGTCCCCACAGTGATGGCGGCCAGCGACCATTGTTTCTTTTTCTCGTCTTCTAGCTAGAAAGCGTCCAAAACTCGGCCAGGCGAAAATGCACTCGGCCAGAGAAAACCGAACGCGCACCGAAGTGCGCCGTGCGGTGGTCGGGGCAACACGAGAAAGACGCATGCGCTCTGGCTGGCTCTGGCAGCCCGCGGGTAGGGGAGAGAGAAAAAAAAATTGAAGAGGCTCAATGTGTCCTCGCGATTAAAAGTCAAAGTTGAAAAAATTAAGAACGTAGTTACCTTGGCTGGCTTTAGTACTAGTCTTCACTGGATGCTTTGGCGCAGGTGGAAAAAAATGTTCATATTTTTTTATGTGACATGACGGCACGAATGAACCACCACAACGATTCTTCTCATCGGGCCTCGCTGCGGGCTTTGTCAACTTGTCTGATAGTGTGTTGATTTGGCTTGTCTCGTTGTATGGCCCGATGTACGACTTTGAAAAAGTTAATGAACCTTTGGCGTCAAATATTTATGGGAACATTAAACTTACAAAGTTCCGCAATTGAAATCTAAAGCACACGTTTGGAAATGTCAATGCACCTTCCACATCAAAAGTTTATGAGAACTTTATACCCATAAAGTTTCGGAATTGACATCCACGCGCTCCGTAGATACCATGATACAGTGTAGATTCCGCGGCCTCTGCGAAGCGCCCGGCTAGCCCGTTAGCCATCAAAATGTCCTTGCAACTTTGTGCTCGGATGGGGCTGCTTGCGCTATGTGACTCCCGGTGCATGGGCGTTGCCACGAAATCCAGCCCGAGTTCGCAATTTTTGCGGTGAAATGGCTTTTCGAGCGTGGAAAAGACGTTCTAGACAAAATCCAGAATGATTTCCGGCGCCGGTGTTTGCTTTGGTCGGCGGTGCATGGACAGCACGAAAAAATTTCGGGGGGGGGCTGAAGCCCCATAAGCCCCCCCCCCCCCCCCCCTGGCTACGCCCCTGATAACGTGCTATGTGACAACAAGAAGCTTGCTAACGTTGTGAGTATTCTAGGATGTGAAGATCGCGTTTTCTATTATTGTTAACTGGTGTTCAATATACGAAATCTATTCGAAACGTATTTGAAATTCTAATCGATTCGATTCAATTACCTCTCGCAAAATACTATTCGCACGCCTCTAATTAAATATAATCAGAGCTGTTCATTATTCGAAAACTATTGGAAAAGTATTCAATATTCCAGTGGATTTGCTTCTGCCACGATTCGATTTGTATTTGATTTGGTCTCAAAAATCGCATTTCGCGCACCGCTAACAAGAATTATCGCATAACGAGAACGAACTTACGCGTCTCGTTTGTGCGTCGTCTTCGCCCCGAGCCGTGGACACCGCTGTGGCAGGTGTCGTCGTCTCGGGGCTCGTCTTCGCACTCGTCAGCGGTGGTCCAGCTGTCCCTCCGTTCGCCGCTCTGTCCGCGACTTGGATCCGAGCGCGATTGCCTATCGTCGTTTTCCTGTTGCCGAATTCGCCGATGTCCGGATGCACAATCCTCGGCTGAATGAGGCGCTCGCCGAATGTGTTCGGCGCCACGTCGAGCCGCCGCTCCCCGTCGTCCTCATCAACGTGCGGGCTGATGTCGTACGGCGACAGCCCGCTGTGCACGACGAGAAGGCCGACGCCCAAGAGGAGCCCCGCGAAAGCGACGCCGAGGACGAAGCTCAGGCTTCGCGAATTCGAGGGCTCCGCCTCAGCTACGGGCTCCAGCGACTGCTCGGAAACGGGCTCGGCGCTACCTTCGTTGTAGTAACCGGCATAGCTGCGGTCGGGCGCTACAGCTTCTGCCGGCCACGGGGCCTCAGCCAGGAAACGCGAATCGCGTGGCGGTCCGGCCCACGCCAGTGGTGGTCTCCATTCGCTGTGAACAGGCTGGGTCGGCGAAGGGATCACGCCGGAACGCTCGGCTCCGCCAAAAAATTCAGCATCCTCTCGAACGGGCTGCATTCTCGTCTAATAAAAATCGGATTAGCCAGGGGCGGTTACGAGCAGCGCGAGGCACGGAAGCGCGCGCTGTTGAACGCTTCTTTACCTTCGCTTTCCTGTGCAGCGTGACTCCGAATCCCGAGTATCTACCACTGGGTTAACGCAGTGGTCAACGCTAAGCCACGGAATGTGCGCACCTGACTTGTGCAGGCTGGGCTTGACTACAGGACTGAAAAACTGTTCTTTCATCAGCATTCTATGCAATACGAATATATTGTATGGTAGCATTGTGAAGATATAAAGTCATACGAGGCGAATACGATGACTCTGTTATACACTTGAACAGTCTCACAAGGTAATCAGGATTGTTCTTGTTCTGTTTTTTGAGTGCTAGTAATCTAGCTCAATCTATTTATTTACGTTATTTTCTCGAATTTAATCTTATGAGTCATGACTCATCACACTAGATATCCGTGGCCGCCGCACAATATTTTTTTTTCTTCTCTTAAACCAAAAACAACGGTTATGGAAGTAGCTCAAGCGGGAAGTCAACGTCACCTGTAAATTGGGGGCCCTAACAGTCTTAACATAACATATTAACGCTCTAGATTTCTTGCAACAACAACGCATTTGGTGCTCAAGTGTATCTAAATAGTTGGTTTCTTCATGCAGCTTGTTGGAGCGCTGTAATGATTGTTCGAGTATGTTCTTCGGCCCTTGTTCCTTCAACATTCAACTCGGCCGCGCTTACATGGACTGTGACTCACCAAAATTTGACTCTGCCGGACTCACTCGGACTCAGACTCACCAATATTGTACTCAGCGAAGCTCAGTCACGATCAGACTTACCAAAAGTTTATTAGGGGAAATTCACTCGGACTGTGGTTTTCTTAAGTTCTACTGAGCCGAACTAACAAAACACACAAGAATTATTCGCTGCCGAATTCACTTGGACTCCAACTTGACACAGGTCTGCTCACCAGGGTGACTTGGAGTCAGACTGACTCAACCCTATTTAGCGCAGCTCAGTCAGGCTCAGACTAACCATAATTCTACTGACTAATTCACTACATATCAGACTCTCCACCGTTCTACTCAGCCAGACTCACTCAGAGATAGACTTACCAGAATTCGACTCATCTTGCAACACTCTGACTCGGACTCACCGAAAAATCAGCAGAGTTCATTCGCTGGAATCAGACTGAGGCAGGGACACTCCTTAATTATGCACAGCGAACACTTCACCTTACATTATGCCACTTTTATAGTCAAACTTACCTTGAGACCCTCCCGAATGTTTCTGACGGTGGAAGCTGAGTGCTTCTTTATGCACATGCTGTCGTGCCAAAAAATTCACACTTAAAAATCTGAATGATATGAGCAGTGGTGGGATTGAACCTCAGTCCCTCAGTTCGACAGTCGGATGCTCTAACCGTTAGGCTCCGATCGAACGTACACTTTTATCCTGCAAATGCCATGTAACTATTTGCGATGACTGCCGCGGGTGTCACTTAGGCGTAGCATGGGTAACCCACGTTGCACGTGTGACTCAGGGTCATGGCCCTTGGTTACGCTGGCTAGCATTCCTAGCCCTAGATCTAGTACACATTAATACCCCAGATAGCGGACGGACGGCCGTTGCCGTAGCAACGCACGAGTAATGCAGAAGTTGTGGGCTCGTCTACTCCCAGCGGCAAGTTATTTCGTATAAAATGCTTTTTCCTTTTCTTCAATATTTTCCACGTTTCACTTTCCAGCACAGCTATTGCCCCTATGTTTTTCTTGGCTTCATTGCCTGTTGTTTTGATGTGGTCCTGGTTACCTAGAATCGAGCCCCTCTGTTTCCCTTGTGCACGTTTATTGAATAGCACCACGACGTTTGGGTGTCGATGATCGGGCCTACTCTACAAAAAAAAAAGGACTTGAAAGAGCTGGAAACGGAGGAATAGGCGAGATGAATAATCGAGGTTAGATGGTGGCATAATGCGTTTTATGCGTTTGTTAATCATATGAGAATTTTAGGTCTAAGTCCCAGCTTTTAGCGATTCTAAATTTCCACACGCCAAGTTGATAGCCGTCGGTGTAGCCAGTTAAACTTCTATATTTGGTATGATTCTTTAAATTTCCTCTTGCGTGGTGAACAGAAATTATTTTGTAGAATATAGAGCCTCACTCTATCAAATATAGGGTCCTGCTTGCTCGTTGAAGTGGCAGGCTGCTGCTTTAGGCAAACTGTTTTGTATCTGCGCGATCTGCATTGAGTCTTGTAGGAATTTTTTGTACAGTCTCACCTCTGTACTGTTACAAGCGGCATATTCTAGACAGTAGATTTACCAACGCTGTACTGTTTACTGTAGTAGTATATTGAATAAGTTTGCATGTAGAGTACCTGAGGTGGCCACAGGGACGGGGTGCAAACTTCGTCTTTGCCCTTAGTTTGGCATATACAAGAAAGTTTTTGAAGATTTTATTGCGTCATCAGGCTACTCTGGGTGGGTCGGGAGGGATCTAAAGCTTCCGGTTGCTGGCGAGAATTCGGTAGGATTTACCGAGGATAATGCTCCCGTTTGGGAGTGCGTTTGATAATTTAGTAGTTAGAAGAGGCGTTGTCTTATCTTATGGCGGGGTTTCCGGATCTCGGCTCGCTCAAGTTTGGTTTCATCGGTGTGTTCTTTTGGAAGGGCAGTGTTCGGGTGGTTTCTGGTCTAAAGGGTTTGTTTATTGTGATCGAGTTTAATGCTGAAGCCTTAGTTCGCGACACAAATGCGACACGCAGTCGTCTGGCTTGACCTTTAGTTACTCCATTGTACCGTTTAACATCAGAGGAACCTTATCCGAGTTTGTAACCTTTATACTCGGCACTGTAGGGTTTCACCGTCTGGGGAATACTAGTCAAAAAGAGACGGTCGTTTCGACACACACACTGAATTTAATTATCACTGCGTGCATAATGTAGGGCTATTGCAAGTAAATATTTGGGCGCCGCGTGCAATATGGAAGACACTAATTCACGACGCAAGCTTCGCGACAGGCGGCGAGCGAAGCGAACTGGTTGGTGCCAATGAGGCAGCGGTGCGACTGCAGCGTCCGCCGGGAGGCGTCGACGCAGCGAGCGCCGCCAGCTGCCTGCATGTCGGCGAAATATGGGTGCCTCAGTTGCCGAGGCGAGCACGCCTCAGCCGGGGGCGAACGGGCGCAGTCCGGCTCCGTACGGAGCACGCAGTGCCGGCGGCACTCTGCCGAGCTGCGAAACACGCCCCGGCGAGCGACGGACAAACAGCTGCCTTGCGGGAAAGTCCACGCGACGCACTTCTTGCCGTCGAAGTACCACGGCACGTCCAGCATGTCTTGCCTGTGTGAAATGGAAAGGGAGAGGAATTTGGTACATATAATAGTGGTAGTAGAGCTTTAGTTAGATAGCATATGTTTATTTACCTACTCATATACGTACTACATATAGATATGCACGCATACGCACATTCGAACATCTTCCTGTTCTGGGGCCCTATAACGCAAAACTATTCCAACATGTTTCTATTCCAATCTCCTGACGTCAAATTTCCGTAACCGCCGACGCAAGCATCGGGCGGTGACCCGCAGCGTCGCCTCAACAGCCCAATCAAACGTTCTCTTAGTTTATAGGAGGTCACTCTTCTTTGCTTTCGAAACGAATAACATTGCCTAGAATGAGTGGTCTTCCGTTTCTAATTGGCTGCCAGGAGGCCACGAGCTCCCTCAGGTGGAGAGCATTTCGATGGCACCGAGCCAGAGCACTGTATATAAATAACTGGATGAGGAGAGTGATGCCGACGTCTGCGATTGGTCCACTTTCCCTTAGTTTGCTTGCGGTGGCTAGTCTAAAATCCCGGCGGCGTGCAACGGAAGGTTAAGAATGCCGTTAGACGAATCCTCAGCAAGGAAGAGTTGGCAGTGTGACGTCGTAAACTTGCCGAAAGTGCTCGAAAACATTACACGGCTGTACAGAGATTTATTAGAGACAAATAAACCCATGCTCTCTGGAAAGTGCGAGTGGCCAGTGCCTGAGCTATCGGCGGCAGCCATCTCTTATTTATTTCGGAGCGGGGAAACCTACGGTTAATCGGAAAAAAAAAACATGTTTTGTTCGGCATATCAACGCATCTTTAACGCATACACGTCACTTCGACAGGGTAAGTTTTCGCGGTTTGGTGACGTCGCGCGACAGGCTGCTAAATTGGCTGCAGGCTGAAAACTTTTGACCGTCGAATAAAATAACTCTTTCTTTTATTCAGTCAAATGATGCATAGAGAGTATGTACGCATCATATCAGATAGGGAGCTATCGCGGTTTTTGTGACATCGCTTGACAGACAGGCGAAGTGGAAGTGGTCCAAAAAAGTTTGACCAATCGCGGAGGGCTGATTGCAGAATTGGAATAGAAAAGTTTCGAATAGCTTTACATTATAGCGCGCCTGCTTTGTTTCGCTGCTTTATAAATTGTACTGACACGCGAGAAGGGTTCGAATCATCCTGCTTCCACAGTATCGACGGTCTACGATGATGTATGCATGTATTTTTTTTTTTTTATTTGGCGCAAGGACCGGGATACACGCCCACCCCACGCTTGGCGAAGCTGCTGTGTGCTGTGTACATGTAAGTGTGGCACAGTGCAACTGGTGAGCGCTAATGATGTCTTGCTCTACGTAGGGAATAGTCGGTACCAGCAGTACAGTCATTTACGCGCTGGGACTGTTAGCACGATCAACCCTATGTCACTGGCGAGCGTACCGCCTTTGTTTACTTACAGTGCTAGTGTTTGCGATGCTAAAGCCACACAGAACCAAACTTGATGCGAGTGTGTGTAGTTTTTTGTGATGTCCTTTTTTTTTTTAAACAAGCCCAATAAAACTAGACGAGTCCCAGGCACTGCGTGAAGCATCTCGGGACTACAGTAACACTCTCTATACCGAGAAGGTATTGGTCTCGAGATGGAGGTAAAATTGCAAGTAGAGGTGCTTCTACAAAGAAATACCAAATGTAACCCTTGATGCTCACGGTTTCTACGCCCCATGCCAGCATGGGTAGGTGCTGTTAGGCCTTAGTGAATGTCACATATATGGTCGCAGTGAACCATAGTAACCCCATTTGTTACCAGCTTATTAGCCATACTACCCGAGCACTTCCTCTCCAATCTTTTCCAAATAAAGCTTACGTATGGTGTTCGTGCTATGCCTCTCTGTACCTGAAGTGTACGCGAGCATAGAGATAATACAGCCAACTTTAAAGGCAAAGCTCCCTGAAGCCCCCATGCATGGAAATCGCTAGACGCAAAGGCGCAGGAATGTTGCTACTCTAGGCAGGCGCTCAGGCGCAGACGACGAGATGTGATTCAGACGAAACGCGCAGTCAGCGCCATCGCCGAGCCTCGGATCCCTCGGTATCGTGACGCTAGCTAGTTTCATCATCATTATCAGCCTGCTTACGCCCACTGCAGGGCATAGGCATCTCCCATACTTCTCCAACTACCCTGGTCAGGTACTAATTGTGGCCATGTTGTCCCTGCAAACTTCTTAATCTCATCGGCCCACCTAACTTTCTTCCGCCCCCTGCTACATTTCCCTTCCCTTGGAATCCAGTCCGTAACCCTTAATGACCATCGGTTATCTTCCCTCCTCATTACATGTCCTGCCCATGCCCATTTCTTTTTCTTGATTTCAACTAAGATGTCATTACCTCGCGTTTGTTCCCTCACCCAATCTGCTCTTTTCTTATCCCTTAACGTTACACCTATCATTCTTCTTTCCATAGCTCGTTGCGCCGTCCTCAATTTAACTAGAACCGTTTTCGTAAGCCTCCAGGTTTCTGCCCCGTACGTGAGTACTCGTAATACACAGGTGTTATACACTTTTCTTTTGAGGAATAATGGCAGCCTGCTGTTCATGATCTGAGAATGCCTGCAAAACGCACCCCAGCCCATTCTTATTCTCCTGATTATTTCAGTCTCATGATCCGGATCCGCAGTCCTTACCTGTCCTAATTAGATGTATTCCCTTACCACTTCCAGTGCCTCGCTACCTATCGTAAACTGCTGTTCTCTTCCGAGACTGTTAAACATTACTTTAGTTTTCTGCAGATTAATTTTTAGACCCACCCTTCTGCTTTGCCTCTCCAGGTCTGTGAGCATGCATTGCAGTTCGTCCCCTGAGTTACTAAGCAAGGCAATGTCATCAGCGAATGGCAAGTTACTAAGGTATTCTCCATTAACTCTTATCCCCAATTCTTCCCAATACAGGTCTCTCAATACCTCCTGTAAACACGCTGTGAATAGCATTGGAGAGATCGTATTTCCCTGCCTGACGCCTTTCTTTATTTGGATTTTGTTGCTTTCCTTATGGAGGACTACGGTGGCTGTGGAGCCGCTATAGATATCTTTCAGTATTTTTACATACGGCTTGTCTACACCCTGATTCCGTACCGCCTCCATGACTTATGAGGTTTCGACTGAATCAAACACTTTCTCTATCGCTATCTAGTTTAGGCGCCTTCAAATGTACCCTTTCACGCGCAGTAAATTTTCCTCACTAATTTTATGAATAGCCATCGGATGTTCCTCAATAACATACCGAATGAACTTTACACGTTGTCGATACGTACGTGCTACCTGTAAATGTTTGTTATTGCATCATACGTTGCCCATTTCTAGCGTCACAAAAAATAGAGGTATCAACATGGCAGCATCATTTGGTTCCAACTTTTTCGCCCAGCTTTTCCTCTAGAGTCGGTATATTGCCTCTATGTACGAGAGTTCTCTCTAGTATATGTCTACTCGCCAAGGCAACGACGCCAAATTCTAAGTTATGACAGCTACGCCCGAATTCTACGCCTGAGATGCTGCAATGCGATACCGTTATCAGTTACACCCACGCGTGGCTATGGCTGCACTACCTACAGGATCGACCCCCTATTTGATATCAGCCTGGGTCTCCCGGATTTGTCGTGTAGAACTGTCCAGACTGCCCGAGACGTTGCATGCGCAAAGCTCTAAAAGGATCGCCATTTGAGCGAGTTGGTACCGGTTGAACATGTTGAAGGGGCAGCGCAAGGTGGCGAAGACAGAAGGCGGGAACACACAGAACGGCGCTAAACTCACAACTAACTTTATTGGAAGGCATACACAAACTTATGTACTACAATCCCTAGACACGTGCTCTCCCATCAATGACGTCATTATTAGTGCGCTTTCTAGGTTCTATTTTCAGCACATTCGAAATAGGGTTCTTACCAGATTTCTGAGAGTTTCTTATAACAACTGGAGCGTTTCAGAGCGGCAGGTTTTCGGGAGGATGCTATCCGCATGACCGCACAGAAGTTTGTTAAGCGTGTAAAATTAGAACGCCCGCAAGAATGAATAATACAGAGCCTGCCGACAAGAAGAAAAAGAAAACTAGTTGTAATTCCATATGTACATAAGCTATCACACAGCCTAAGGATTGTAGCAGGCAGGTTTGATGTAAAGGTTCTTTTTTTCTTTCTGCCCCTAAATAGACGATCAAAATTTGGCGTAATATAGGGTGTTGGCCCAGGCTGCCTCCAGTCATTCTGGGAAAGGCTGCACACACGTCCTAGTCTGGGCACTGTAGAATGGTAGTTGTTTCCGAGCTTCCATTTTCCTGCGGTCACATCTACATCGGCCAAACAAGTCGATGCCTCAACATTAGAGTGTCTGGGCATAGGCGCGCGCTAACCGGTAAGGCCTACTCACATGTTGCGCGGCATTGCTCTGAGCATAAGTGCATTCCAATGTATTGTTACGTAAGAAAACGCAGTCCATCATGCGTTCAAAAGCGGCAGGAGCGTTATATAGACCGAACGGTATGACTTTATATTGATAAAGACCGTCGGGTGTTACAGAAGCAGTCTTTTCGCGGTCGAGGTCGTCCACGGCAATCTGCCAGTAGCCAGAGCGAAGGTCAATAGAGAAGTAGCGAGCACTGTGGAGGCAGTCAAGGGCGTCATCAATCCGAGGTAAGGCATACACGTCCTTTTTGGTAACCCTGTTAATGTGCCGATAATCCACGCAAAAGCTCCATGAGCCATCCTTGTTTTTTACCAGTACAACATGTGAGGCCCATGGACTGCATGACGGTTCTATGATGTTCTTGGCAAGCATTTTGCGAACTTCTGCTTGAATAACTTGACGCTCAGCCGGTGACACTCGATACGAGCGGTGATGAATAGGAGGGGCATCGCCGCTATTAATGCGAAGTTTAACAGCTGTAGTTTGGGCCAAAGGACAATCATTAAAGTAAAAAATATCGTGGTAGGAAAACAGAACGCGGTAGAGCCCACGAGCGTGCTCGGACGGCATGTCGCGCGCAATCATTTTCTGTAAGTCGCCGATGGTACAAGTTGCTGACTGCGATGGTAGAGGAGGATCAGCTGAATTGTCGTCTACTGCAATATATGCTATTGAGTGATCCTCGAATGAGAAAAGCTGGGCCAGAGACATCCCGCGTGGCAGCACTTGTGTCGTCAAGCCAAAATTGACCACTGGCAGGCAGACGCATTTCGCAGTAATAGATAAAACGGTATGAGGTACTGTGATCCCGTGTGTAAATAGGACGTCTTGCATAGGAGCCGCGATGTAGTGACCGTCGGGCACTGGTGGTGATGACACGAAGTCAACGTAAATCAATGCAGACGGCGGAAAGCGAACGAAGTTGACGGAACTGAGGCGACTGGGGTGTGGTTCAGCGGGATCCAGAACAGGCAGGTCAAGGCGGGGAGTACTGGCGGAAGGGTCGATGAGAGCAGAATGTGCGGAGAGGAAGTCTAAGCCGAGGATGATGTGGGGACAGTGGGCGATGACTCTGAATAGCACGATTATGGAGCGATCGGCGAAGGAGACACGGGCGGCACACATACCAATTACGGGGGCTGTTCCGCCATCGGCGACACGAACAACAGGCTTCGTGGCGGGCGTGATTATTTTCTTCAGGCGGTTACGAAGGTAAGCGCCCATTACCGTCAAATGCGCCCCAGTATCTATAAGAGCCGATACAGAAACACCGTCAACTTGTACGTCAAGAAGGTTCAGATGTGTGGGCAACGTCAGTAGAGGATTTGGCGGTGTAGGGAGCAATGCAGCGTCACCTCGAGGCGGTGCATCATCTAGTTTTCCGGCTGGGAGCGGCGTCCGAAGGGAGTCGGCGAAAAGGAGCGACGGGGCTGGGGAGAGCGAGATTGTCGTCGTTGGGGCGAAGGTGAACGAGAATAGAGGCGGTTCGGAGCAGGAGAATCAGTGGCGGCTTTATCAGAGCTTGCGGCATAGGGACGAGATGGGCCACCTGAGGGGCGAGAGTAGGCAGTAAAGCAGACCGGGTCGGGGAAGTCTAGCGACTGCGGAAGTGCCGAGAAATGTGCCCGATTAGACGACAGTGAAAACAAATGGGCTTGTCGTCAGCAATGCGCCATTCCGATGGGTTGCGGAAACGTGGTGGGTGAGAAGATGCTGGACGGGGCGGAATCGAAGAAGCCGGGTGAGTATCAGGGGGATTGGCCGAGCAGATGGTGTGAAGACCCATGTTGGCGGACTCCTGGCGGACAACTGCCTGGATCAGGGAAACCGTGACTGCAGGTGCGTTGGTGGGGCTGGAGTCGAAGGCAGCTGGATAGGTGGCCTCAATCTCACGCCGGACTATCCTGATAATATCGCCAGTGTTGTTGGAACGAGGAGCGTCGGCACAGGAAGATGTCGCTGGGGTGTTGGGCAAACGGGCAAACTGATAATCGATACGTCGGCTTTGGGCGAGCTCCAGGCGGCTGCACTCTTCTATAACTGCATCCACCGTCGGGACGTTGTTGAAAACGAGCAAGCTGAAGGCATCATCGGCAATGCCTTTGAGGATGTGGGAGACCTTGTCGGACTGAGTCATGTGCGCGTCAACTTTGCGGCACAGAGCCAAGACGTCCTGAATGTACGTGACGTAGGGCTCTGTTGACGTCTGCACACGGCCGGAAAGCGCCTTCTGCGCGGCAGGTTGGTGACAGTAGGATTTGCCGAACAAGTCTCGGAGCTTTTGGTTAAGCGAATCCCAACTGGTGAGCTCATCTTCGTGCGTCCGAAACCAAACTCGAGGTGTGCCACCGAGGTAAAAGACTACGTTGGCGAGCATGACAGTAGGGTCCCACCGGTTATTGCGGCTGACGTGTTCGTACAGGCTGATCCAGTCCTCGACATCTTCCCCATCTTTGCCCGAGAATACGCCAGGATCACGAGGAGCACGGAGAGTGATGCAGGTCGTCGAAGTGGCAGAAGGTGTCGGAGGCGGCTGAGTCGAGTTGTCATCGCCGGGAGCCATGAAGGAAGGCTCGACGTACCGTCCGCTGCGAAGCTCCGTGACGAGGTACGGGGATCGATACCCCGCACCTCCACCAGATATGTTACGTAAGAAAACGCAGACGAAAAGCTATATACAAGTATATTACGCCGTACTTGGCCAAGATGCAACAGCCCCTGCTAGCCTCGAATCGTCGTGGTCGTCTTCTTACTGCTCGCCTCTTCGTCATTGGAAATACTATTCCATAGCAATATGTAGACCACACAATACTTCCCGCAGATAGAAATCAGACTACGAGGGAGATTATTCAGGCCTACTATATCAGAAAAAACCGATCGCGTTGTGTAAGCTCGCCATTATTAAATTTGTATGACAATGAATTAAAAATTTTAAACCACCTCATACTGTAGCATTAGATTACAGGATTTTGAGTTTTTGCCTGCGCACTGATAACACCATCGGTGGGAGAGCACGTGGCTATGGGTCGTAGTACACAAGTTTGCGTACGCCTTCGAATAAAGTTAGTTGTGAGTTCAGCGCCTTCGCTGTGTGTTCCTGCCTTCCGTCTTCGTCACTTTGCGCTGCTCGTTCAATAACAACAAAAAGAACCGCAAAGCTAATTGGCGGAAAGCACCGTCTCGGGTAACTTCCGCCGTTGACAGGTACGCGTAATCGAAGAGGCACATTAAAATGTTTGTGAGGACAGGCATCGTGTCCCGTTGCTAGGATGTTCTCGCCAAGTCATCGCAGTAGATTACACAGACATCGGGATGGGCCAAGTTCATATGGCGAGACAGCCAACGGCGACACACCAAGCCCAGTAGAGTAGGGAAGGAGAGCTTCGCTTTAAAAGCTTTTCAAGCACGCAACGCACAGAAGACGCAGTACACTCGCAATGAGCCTCCAGCTCACCCGTCGCAGGGAAAGAACAGCGTGCTTTCGTAGCAGCGGTCCGACACGCGGTGGCCGTTGACGCAGCTGGTGAGGCAGCTCTCCAAGCTCGAAAACCGGTTGGAGCCGCGGTTACATATGTGCACGGTGTCCGTGGCCGCCGGGACGCAGGCTCGATGGTCGGCACTGTAGTAGAACTCCGGCTTCTCCCGCGCGCAGTGCGTGTACACGTGACGGCTACACGACTCGTCAGTTGCGGCCTGCGACGCACGAGCCCATAACCTGTTAATCATCAGCGCCCATGCCCACGAAGTTTCATCGTATGACACAGCTCAAGACCGTAAGGCTGGAAGTCCCCTGGCGTGCGTGTAGTGGAACACACAGCATTATGGTCATCTTTCTAGAAATAATATTTAGCGTCGGGGACCTTCACGCGCCGAGCTCATGTTCGCAGGACAGCTCCACCCTGGCATTGTGAATGTTAGTTTTCCTACTGCAACGCTAAGCGGAGCAGAGCGCGTGCCGCGTGGTTATCTTTAAAATCAGCTGTTTGTTTTTCCGCTGCTAGGTCTAGAAAGACTAGGGCGAGCCTGGACAACGTTTTGATTTTCGTTTAACATATAGCGAGATAGCACTAGCTCGTGAGGCGATAGAATCACTAGTGTTAATGATGCCTCGGCGATGAGAGCACCCTAAAAGCCTAATTCTGCACTGAATCATTATCTTGATTACAGACTCTAGGATGGTGGGCAATGCTGGTGTGCTGAAAGGCTGGAACCTCAGTATGTCTATCGCGCTAGTGCGTCTGGCCTCACGCGACGCTGCAGCTCTAAGATACATAATTTTTGAAGGTGCATCTTTGTAAATCTATATTCCGGCTTCGGAGACCCGCTTCATTTAACTTCATGTAAGCCCAATGCGCAAGTAGTCAGCCAGTCCCTCTTTCCAGCTGTTTTCTTTTATAGTTTTGCGGAGATGCGTTTGTGACATGGCGATTTCCACAGACTTCTCTATACCACACGTGAAATGCGAAGGTTGTGGGTCCGTTCACCATCAGCGGCGAGTTGCTTTTTATCCACTTTTATTTCCATTAATTTATTGTGTCTTTATTTCATTCATTGAGCGTAATAATTTTCCCTGTGTTGTCCTTGGTGCCAATGTTTGTTGGCTTCTTATGACATGAATATATAAACATATATATATAAATCTGATCAGTGGGCCAAGCAGGCCAAGTGCGACGGCTTTCGTACATCAGTCGTCGAAAGTTCTAGAGTCATCGCTGGGACGCCCGTGCCTTCCACAAAGTTCTACACCATTCGCGTCGCGCGTACATGCAATCAGATTACACAAGGCGCAGCGACAGACAGCGCATGGAACCGCAGATAACATTTCAGAAACTTCAGATACATGCAGGCGCGTCCTGCGCTGCGCGATAACATTTGTTAGGTGGTGAAACCTGGCCGCCCGATGAAGATAAATAAGTGAACGTGTCAATACCCCCCCCCCCCCCCCTCCTCTTCCTCTTGAAGAGCATCGACCCGATGCTGCAAACAAACGAAAGCAATAAAGAAAACCACCTGTAGCAAAGAAAGAACAAAATATGGAAATGTGTCGCCGTGCGTAAAACTGTTTAAGACGTACCACGTGGACCGCTTCAGATCGCGCGCGGCGCCGCTGTGAACGCGAAATGCCGTCTGGCACGACTTCATAGTACAATGCGCCAGTACATCGGATGACCTTGTACGGTTCGAAATAGTGTCGGAATAGTTTCTCACCGAGTGGTCGTTGGTGGTGGTGGTAGAAACATTTTATTCAAGAAGTTAATGAGAGAGCTTGTATCGGGGTCAAAGCCCAAACACGGTGCGGCCGCATTTCGATGGGGGCGAAATGCGAAAACACCCGTGTACTTAGATTTAGGTGCATGTTAAAGAACCCCAGGTGGTCGAAATTTCTGGAGTCCTCCACTACGGCGTGCCTCATAATCAGAAAGTGGTTTTGGCACGTAAAACCCCATAATTTTTTAAAAACCCAAACACGGTCGCCTGGCTGTCATTCGACGTAGCGTCGTCGGAGGTTGTAGTGTCGGCTGTGGGTACGCCGCTGGTTCTTGATCCGTAGGCGAGCGAGCTGTCGGGCCTCTTCGGCACGCTGGAGATAGGTAGCGACGTCAACATTCTCTTCGTCTGTGACGCGCGGCAGCATGGCGTCGAGCGTTGTCGTCGGGTTTCTGCCGTAAACCAGCTTAAACTGCGTGATCTGTGTTGTTTTCTTGCACCGCCATGCTGTACACCCTTAGGCAAAGTTAAACCCTCTGGAGTGTATCTCTGCCACACAACAATAATCGCCACCTGCCTTGCTTGCGTTACCTTTCTTGAAAACGCAGCGCCGGGAATGTTATGTCATGCTGATAACGCCCATGCCGTTCGTTACTGGAAAGTGCCGGGCTCGCCGCGTTAAGGAAACGAAATGCGAACAAGACAGATGACGATTATTGATGTTTGGCAAAAGGGTGTAATTTTGCTTAAGAGTGTAAGCGAAGGTAACGTACTGCAGAACGACATCCCAGGTCTTTTGTTCGACGTCGACGTACATTGCTAGCATGTCGGCGAGGGTCTTATTCAGGCCATTAAGACAATTCGTCTGCGGGTGGTAGGCAGTTGTCGTCCTGTGCCTAGTCTGACTGTACTGCAGAATGGCTTGGGTGAGCTCCGCTGTAAAGGCGGTTTCACTGTCGGTGATGAGGACTTGTGGGGCGCCTTGTCGCAGCAGGATGTTCTCGACGAAGAATTTCGCCACGTCGGCTGCGCTACCTTTCGCTGGAGCTTTAGTTTCAGCGAAGCGGGTGAGATAGTCTGTCAGCATGACCATCCACTAATTTCCGGATGTTGAAGTCGGAAACGGTCCCAACAAATCCATCCCGATCTGTTGAAATGGTCGGCAAGGAGGTTCAATTGGGTTTAGTCATCCTGCTGGCCTTGTCGGTGGTGTCTTGCGTCGCTGACAGTCGCGGCATGTCTTGACGTAACGGGCAAGGTCCGCGGTCAGACGCCGCCAGTGATACCTTTCCTGTATCCTCGATAGCGTCTGGAAGAATCCTAGGTGCCCAGCGGTCGGATGGTCATGTAAGGCGTGCAGTACTTCTGGACGTAGCCCTGAGGAAACAACAAGAAGGTAGTTGGCGCGGACTGGTGAGAAGTTTTTCACGAGCAGATTTTGTAGCGTGAACGAAGATAATTCGTGCTTAAATGCCCTAGGAACAACGTCGGTGTTCCCTTCCAAATACTCGCCGAGGCCTTTTAGCTCCGGGTCTGCTCGTTGCTGTTCAGCGAAGTCTTGTCTTGTGTCCCAGACAGTGGCGCGTACCCACTATAGGGGATTGGCCAAGAAGCAGGCGGTTTTCCGTAAGGTTAGAAGTATAGAAAAACTAGATTTGAATAGTGGAGCGTGGGACGATAGAACTGTAATTTAAACTTACAATGAAAATCCGCGCTAATTATTCCAAGAAAGGCGTCGTCGTCCTCGTCGTCTTCCGACGGGGGATCGATGTGGGTGCGTGATAGGCAGTCGGCGTCAGAGTGTTTTCGTCCGGACTTGTAGATTACCGCGACGTCATATTCTTGCTGTCTGAGGCTCCACCGCGCCAGCCGTCCTGAAGGGTCCTTTAAATTAGCTGGCTAACACAACGCTTGATGGTCGCTGATGACTTGGAATGACCTGCCATTTAGGTAAGGGCGGAATTTTACTGTAGCCCAAATGATGGCGAGGCATTCCTTTGCAGTCGTCGAATAATTCTCTTCCGCTTTTGACAGAGACCGGCTAGCATAAGATGTCACCCGCTAAAATCCGTCTTTCCTCTGGACTAGCAGGGCACCGAGTCCTGGGCTACTGGCGTCAACGTGAATTTCGGTATCGGGGGCCTCGTTGAAGTGCGGAGGAGCTTCGTCAGTTCGACGAACAGCAACCGCACCTCCATCGGTTAATTGCTGCTTTTAGTTTTCCATATATGGGCTCGAAGACCGGCCCCGGGCTGGGCCAGTGTGTGGTCGCCGTTGCGGCGACAGGTAGTGGCCTGGTGACGGCGAACGAGACGGTAGCGGCGAGTTAGTCGGCGATATCGCCAGTTCGTTCGCCAAGCTGTGGGTGCGGCACGTAACGGCGAACCCTCGGAGTCCCATCTCCTTGTATGGGCATCGGCGGTAGATGTGCCCGGCTTCTCCGCATGATAGCAAAGCGGACAATGGTCGGGGGCACGCCAAACGTCAGTCTTCCTTGGACTGCTGCGTGGGGCGATGGGTTGGCAGGCTGGCGGCGGAGGTGGTGGTGAAGGACGGGACTGTGTCGTCCCTGGGCGCTGCCGTGGGAGCGGAGAGGGAACATGACGGCAGGTTACAGCGGCGTACGTCATCGCTTGCGGCTGAGGCTGCGGTGATTCAGGGGTTTCTCCGAGTTGTTGTTCGAGCTCCTCACGTACGACGTGGGCAATCGAAGCCAGCTGAGGCTGTGATGAAGGGAACAGCTTCTGTAGCTCCTCCCGCACGACCGCTCTGATAGTCTCGCGCAAGTTGTCGGTGGCCAGTGACGGAACGCCGGCGTAGTTTATTGAGTTCGTGCGGCGGTTGAATTGCCGGTTCCGCATTTCCAGTGTCTTCTCGATGCTGGTGACCTTGTGAAGAAACTCGTCTACGGTCTTCGGTAGGCTTCGTACAATTCCGGCGAAAAGCTACCCTTCACACCACGCATGAGTAGGCGCACTTTCTCCTCCACGGACATCCCGGGTCGGCGTGGCGGAAGAGACGGCTCATTTCCTCCGTGAAGATCGCTGTGGTCTCATTAGGCAGCTGCACTCGCGATTCTAGTAGTGCTTGGGCTCATTCTCGGCGTATAACGCTTGTGAATGTCTGCAGGAAGCCGCTTCGGAACAGGTCGCACGTAGTTAAGGCGGCTTCTCGGTTTTCGAACCACGCTCTGGCGGCGTCTTCCAAAGCGAAAAAAACATGTCGAAGTTTGTCGTCGCTGTTCCAGCTGGTAAATGCAGTGACCCCCTCATACGTCTCAAGCCAGGTATCCGGGCCCTCGAATGTTGAACCACGGAACGTCGGAGGGCTCCCGGGCTGCTGCAGCACGATGGGGGACGCTCGGGCTGCCATTGGGGTTGACGAAGCGACGATCTTCCTGGTCGTCTCAGGCAAGAGTCCGTGTTTCGGGGGCAGTCCTTGCAGCCTGCGGCTACCTCTCTAGTTCTTAGCGAAGTTTGTGTTGTCTTCCGCGTTCGGGCTAGGGTCACGGCTTTGTGGGGGCTACCGGTACATGAACGCAAAGCACCTCCACAGTTTGGGTGGATGTGTCATTTTCCCTTTATTAAAGAAAAAGAGAATAAACCATGACAGAAGATAGATTTTTGCTGTAAGGTGACTATACACCCGACACGAAACGTCAATCCACATGTCAAGCGGATAAAAATGTACCACGGGACCGGATGCTTGTAGCAGTAGGTTGGTAGAGCAAAAAATGTAGCAAATTCATGGTTCACGAAAGAGGTTAGCAAAACAGGTGTGCACCCAAGTTTTGCACACAAGTACACAAGGTGTGTACACACACACACACACACACACACACACACACACACACACACACACACACACACGCACACGCACACACACACACGCACACACACACACACACACATATATATATATATATATATATATATATATATATATATATATATATATATACGAGAAGAAAGTGAACTGAGGGGCCCGATTTTTTATTGATCATACCATAAGAAGCCAACAAGACACCAAGGACAAAATAGGGGAAATTACGTGTACTTACTAATACAATTAAAGAAATGATAAATTAATGGAAATGAAAGTAGATGAAAGTGCGTAATGGAAGGACGTGGGTTCCTATCCCACCTGTGGCCAGTTGTTTCCTCATCCATCTTGATTTCGACTAATTTATAATTTCTTTAATTCAATTATTAGGTATCAGTAATTTCCCCTTCGTTGTCTGGTTTCTTTGTTGGCTTCTTATGATATGATTAATAACAAATCTGGCCCCTTTGTTCACTGTCTTCTTGTTCATTGCATTATGAGGGTCCCGAATCAGGCAACATTCATGCCTTCAGGTGGCATTTGTGGGCTTATTGAACAACTGCCGTCACCCGAATAGGTCACGTGCTCGTGGCGCCTGCGGCAGAAAGGATGCTTCAGTGTTTCTGAGTGGTGGCGCTGGCTAACACTCCCAGGGTTAGTTCTGGTAGCGAGACATAAGTACCCCAGAAAGTGGATGGGAAAACGGCACCGCGATAGCTCAACTGGTAAGAGCATCGCATGCGTAAAGCGAAGGTGGGTTCGTATTCCCCCTGAGGCCAGTTCTCCTTTCAGCCCCTCTTTTTCCATTTATTTATCCATTATTTAATTCAGTCAGTAAGTAAGTTAGTAAGTACATTTCCATTTATTTATCCATTATTTAATTCAGTTAGTAAGTAAGTTAGTAAGTACATTTCCGCTATACTGTCCTTGGTGTCTGTTGGCTCCTTACGATATCAGTAGTATACGCATACATGTACGGCGTCCTACGCGATTCGGAAGTGAAATTCTGCTGCGAAGAAAAAAATAACCTCTACGAAAAGCAACGCCGCCCTCATACGGTGCGACTAGACGTGCTAAAGGTTTTAGTGGCACGGCCATTAAGTGACACTTGTTTCTTGTGCAGCACTTCTTGTTCACCTCGTGACATGACCGGGGACGAAATTTAAAATAAATCACAAAATATAAAAGGTACAATACAAGGTTCACGGCTTTCATTATAGATACGAGTATAGAACAGCATAAGTTTAATTACAAGTTGAGTTACTGAAGTGCCTGAAATAATTAAATTTAATTAGAAATCTCTGATTACCGCACACCAAAGCACAGAATCGTAGACTTTGGAGACAACCACATGAGCACGACTTCAGCGAAATTCATGGAAACCCGGCAGTAGAAAGCAGCAGTAATGACGTCACTCATGACTTCACACAAAAAAGCTGGCATGATAGAAAACGCCTGGCATAGGCGAAACTTCTGCCTAGCAGAGCGGATGTGACCTCACTGCCTCTTCACTCGCCTCTCCCCTCCCGGCGCTCACCTGCTCGCTCGCTTGCTCGAAACAGCTGCCTGCGCGCGCTCGTTACGTGATCTGACGTTACCACCGGAGATGGCGCGTATGGCGCGCTTCGTGCGTCGCTCGTTAGGGGGCTACGCCCCACCCGATGGTATGCGCTGCACTTCCTCCTTGCCCTCCCTCACTCCTCGCCCGCATATCGCGCCAGGGGAAAGACGTTCGCTAGCTTAACCTAAAGAACACCGAGGCCGAGTTGCGAGTGCCTCTAAGGGACACATAAGTCAAAGATTAGTGTCGCCTATCTTTTTTATTTGGGAAACGTCTTTGCTGCCCCGATATACAAAGTTGGAAAAAAATATATATATTTTGCTACCAACACTATGTGTGCATTCGTGCTCACTCTAACGAGAAGTGGTTATTCGTGCCCACAGGTTCTGAGCATAAATGAAATTATCAAATTTGATCATACCAAGCAGTTTGTTGCCAAAATAAAGCAGGAAAGAACAATTCTTTAGCTCAACACGGAGTTATGAAGTGAGTGAGACGAATGTTCTCTCAGAAAGTAAGCAATACTTAACCATACTCCGTGAGAAGCTAGTCTAGAGCTGCAAAGGAAGATTACTATCATACAATGTGCTTTTTAGTCGAAGCTCATTTTTTTGTTCGGGTAAGTACAGCGGGTCGCGCCTGTTCCCGTGGTTAGCCTACAACAAAGCGGGCATTACTCGCAAAAGAAATCGCCATATTCAAGTGGGTAACTATGGTGATTCACTAATTAAGTGTAAATTTATTCACAATATGAGACATAGAAACCATGCCTGCTGAACAGAAATATGAACACCGTAGAACCAGCTACAAGATATTCGTCATTAAGGTGTTTCTAAATACATTGGCGTACAAATAATCCGCTCCCAAATGTCGTTCTCTATGTTCGAGATAATCCTAACTTGAAAGCCAGATCAATTTTAGGTGGCTTCTGGATGGGCATCTCGAATGGGCATGCTAGTCCTTGCAGTAGGCGCTCTAAAGTACAAAAGTAAAACTTTATTTCATAAACGTGTTGATTAACTACCTCGACATGGCACTTTATTGGGCGGACAATTTACACCTTTGTGTTAGAAATTCTCCAAAAAGACTAGCTCGAGCAGGCAACTCCAAAAAAAAAAAAAAAAAAGCTGATTGACATCGCGCATTGGTAGCCCAAACGGCCTGTGCCTTCACATCTTTCAAAATTCGGGCGGCTCTCTTATCGGGAAGTACTGCGCTAGGCTTGCTATAGAAGTGCTAAAACATTACAGGTGTGCGAATACTCGCAACTTTCGAACAACAAATCGAATACTGCCCTATTCGAATAATTCATCAAAACGAAGTCCCTATAAAGAAATGCGAATAGTTTCCGAATAGTTTTCGAATATTTCAAATCATCAATCACGCGCAATGAAGCATAAAATTGCCGCAAAACTAAGTAATTGATTTATCCCTGCGGCCATAGTAAACATAAAACACCGGAAGTTTGATAGTTGCACGCTACGTCGCTCCGGAAGCAGGGCTTCTCTGTCTAAACCCTAACCATTTGCATCCATCACTGAGCCCAGACTATTCGAATAAACACCGCAGTTGATTATAATGCTCCATCTATGATATCTGTAAACAACGCTTCCCAACGTGCAATGTGACAGCAAAAAGCTTGCTAGCGTTGTGAATATTCTAGGATATGAAGACCGTTTTTATTATTGTTAAGAAGGGGTGTTCAATACGCGAAATCTATTCGAAAAGCATTTCGATTCTATTCAATGAAGACTCGAAAAGTACTAATGGCACGCCTCTAACTAACTGTGGCAACAGCTGTTCATTATTTTATAGCTATTCGAAAAGTAATGAATGTTGCACTAGATTAGCTTCTGCCACTATTCGATTCGTATTTGACTTATTCTCGAAAATCGCTGTTCGCACACCGCTAACAAGAATTATCGCATAAGGAGAATGAACTTACGCGTCTCGGTTGTGCGTCGTCTTCGTCCCGAGTGGTGTTCAGAGCGGTCGCAGGCGTCGTCGTCTCGGGGGTCGTCTTCGCAGTCGTCAGCCGTGGTCGAGCTGTCGCTCCGTTCACCGCTCTGCCCGCCACATGGATCCGCGCGCGATTGCGTACCGTCGTTTTCCTGTTGCCGAGTTCGCCGATGTCCGGCTGCACAATCCCCCGCTGAATGAGGCGCTCGCCGACTGTGTTCGGCTCCAAGTGCAGCTGCCGCTCCCCGTCGTCCTCCTCAACGTCCGGGCTGATGTCGTGCGGCGACAGCGCGCTGTGGATGACGACAAGGGTGATGCCCAAGATGAGCCCCGCGAAAGCAACGCCGAGGACGAAGCTCCGGCTTCGCGAGTTCGAGGGCTCCGCCTCAGCTGCGGGCTCCAGCGACTGCTCGGAAACGGGCTCGACGCTGCCTTCGTAGTAGTAACCGGCATAGCTGCGATCGGGTGCTGCAGCTGCTGCCGGCCACGGGGCCTCAGCCAGGAAACTCGAATCGCGTGGCGGTCGGGCCCAGGCCAGTAAAGGTCTCCATTCGCTGTGAAGAGGCTGGGTGGGCGAAGGGATGAAGCCGGAACGCTCTGCTCCGCGGAACCACTCGGCATCCTCTCGAACGGGCTCCATTCTTGTCTAATAATATGGTATTAACCAGGGGCGGTTACGAACAGCGTGAGGCACGGGGGCGCGCGATGTTGACGCTTCTTTGTCCTCGCTTCCCTGTGGCACGCGGCTCTGAATCCCCCAGTATTTTCCACTGGGTTACCACAGTGGTGAACACTAAGCGGCGGAATGTACACATCTGGCTTGTGCAGGCTTGTCTTGACTACAAGATACAAAATCTGCTTTCTCAAGCGTCTGAACAAAAGCCTTCTATGCAATACAAATGTCATAGATGGTAGCATTGTGAAGATATAAAGTCGTACGAGGTGAATATGACGACTCCGTTAAACGGGTACGCAGTCACACAAGGTAATCAGGATTGTTCTTGTGGTGTTTTTTAGTGCTAATCATCTAGCTCAATCTATTTATTTGCGTTACTTTCTCGAACTTAACCTTATGAGTCATGACTCGTCACGCTAAATATTTGTGGCTGGTGCGTGTGCATATGAAAACTTTTATTGTAATGAGGTGCGGAGGCTCGACTCCTTAAGCCAAGGTGGGCCGCTCCCATGTTGGCACTGTCAGGCTAAGCCTTTCCGGTGCACAATATTTTTATTGTCTTAAACCGAAAATAACGCTTATTGATGTAGCTCAGGTGGGAGGTCCACGCCACCTGTAAATTGGGGGCCCTAACAGTCTTAACATAACATATTAACGCCCTAAAGTTCTCGTGACAATAATCCATTTGGTGCTCAAGTTTATATATTTGACTTCATGCAGCTTGTTGAAACGCTGTAATGATTGTTCGAGTACGCTGTCCTTCGGCCCCTCTTCTTTCAACATTCAACTCCACCGCGCTTGCGTGTACTCCGACTGACCAAAATTTGACTCTGTCGGACTCTCTCAGACTCAGACTCGCCAATATTGTACTTAGTGGAGCTCAGTCAGGATCAGATTCACCAAAATTTTATTGGGGCGAATGCACTCGGACTGAGGATTTCCTAAGTTCTACTCAGCCGAACTAACAAAACTATGTCGAACTAACAAGAATTATGCACAGCCCAATTCTCTTGGACTCAAATTTGACATCGGTATACTGAGCCACAGTCGCTCGGAGTCAGACTCGCCAAACCCTATTCAGCGCAGCTCAATCAGGCTTAGACTAACCAAAATTCTACTCATACTCATTCACTCGAGCTGAGACTCTCCACAGTTATACGCAGCCAGGCTCACTCAGAGATACACTTACCAGAATTCGAGTCATCTCGCATCACTCTGACTTGGACTCACCGAAAAATCTACTCAGCAGAGTGCATTCGCTTGAATCAGACTGAGGCAGGGACAGTCTTAAGCTGTGCACAATGAAAACTTCACCTTACGTTACGCCACTTTTACAGTCAATCGTACTTTGAGACCCTCCCAAATGTTTCTGACCGCGGAAGCTGAGAGCTCCTTGATGCACCGGCTGCCTTGCCCAAAAATTCACACTTAAAAATCCTAATGACATGCGCTGCGGTGAGCTTGAACCTTGGTCCCTCAGTTCAGCAGTCGATGCTCTAACCGTTACGCTCCAATCGAACGTAAACTTCTATCCTGCAAATGCCATATAACTATTTAAAATGATCGCCGTGGTTGTCACTTATGAGTGGCATGGGTAAACCATGTAGCACGGGTGTGACTCAGGCCCTGGGTGGCGCTGGCTAACACTCCTAAGCCTTGATGTAGTACACATAAATGCCCCAGATAGCGGACGGATTGATGCCAGGGTTAGCGCAGAGTATAAAGTCTGTTTCATTTCTAGTCTCGCCATTCGGGCTCCTCCACGTCCACTTTCGGCTATCCCGCTTGCGGAAGAAGGTATTCATTATCCGTATTTATTCTGTTCCTCAAACTCTACTAATAACTCTCCCGTGCTATTCCTAGAGGGGCCTAAGCCTCATTCCTCCACTGTCCTTTCTCCAGCCTGCTTCTTGCCTACCCTGGCATTGAAGTCGCCCATCAGTATAGTGTATTTTGTTTTTACTTTACCCATCGACGATTCCGCGTCTTCATAGAAGCTTTCGACTTCCTGGTCATCATGACTGGATGTAGGGGCGTAGACCTTACGACCTTCAATTTGTACCTCTTATTAAGTTTCAAAACAAGGCTACCATCCTCTCGTTAATGCTATAGAATTCCTGTATGTTACCAGCTATATCTTTATTAAACAGGAATCTGACTCCTAGTTCTCGTCTCTCCGCTAAGCCCCGGTAGCACAGGACGTGCCCGCTTTTTAGCACTGTATATGCTTCTTTTGTCCTCCTAACTACACTGAGCCCTATTATATGCCATTTAAAGCCCTCTAATTCCTCCAGTACCACTGCTAGACTCGCCTCACTAGATAACGTTCTAGCGTTAAACGTTGCCAGGTTCAAATTCCAATGGCGGCCTGTTCGGACCCAGGTATTCTTAGCAGCCTCTGCTGCGTCACAGGGCTGACCGCCGCCATGGTCAGTTGCTTCGCAGCTGCTAGGGACTGAGGGCCGGCGTTTGATTGTTGTATTCATATAGGAGGTTGTGGCCAAGTACTGCAGCAGGGTGGCCAATCCTGCTCTGGTGAGGCAGTGCATTACTGGTTCTGGTCACCGAGATCAGGCCGCACTCCAGGCCTGTTTACGCAATTTTATCAACACGCGTTTTTTTTTTTTTATCCGGTGGAAAATTGCATGGCACCGGGATCCGAACCACAGTCCTCTTGCACGCGAGGCGGATACTCTACCTCTCCGCCAGCGTTCTGCAGCGGGGGTCTTCATCTGGTCCAGCTAACGAAAAATCGTGCCCATCTGTTTCTCTTGTGTACGTTTATTGTACAGCACCAGGACGTTTGTGTGTCCATGATAGGGCCTACTCTACAGAAAAAAAATGACATTACAAGTACATCTATTCCTAGTCGTACGAGAGAGCCTGCGGTCCTTGTCCGCAAGCAATCCACGACAACCCGAGCATTCGAATACTAAGGGCAGGTACCTCGGTAAGGCTAACCTCGGCAGGTTAGTTATACCATGTTAGTATAGCGGCGTCACGTGCTGTCGTTGTCGGTGGCGGCTGCCTGTAAATGGAGAGACTGAAAAGAAAATGGGCGCTGTCGCTTGAGGGGTGATTTCTAAGACGAGGGGCCAAGAACAGGAAGGCGACGGCAAAAAAGGAAAAGAAAAAGGAAGGACATAAGAGGGCGTTAGGGGTACCTAAGGCGAGGTTAGGGGTACCTCCAGAGAATTGAACAGAAGCCATACGTGCCGTAGGTGGCGTGCGTGTGGGGATTCAGAAGAGCCGGTCAGCTGGTCAGTATGCGAGTAACAAATAGACATGAATGGAAAGAAATATTTGAGTAGCCTAGCGGCATTGCGTAGGACAATGTTGAAGGCGTTAAAACGGCGACAGTCTCAGGGCAATGGCGGCGCAGATGGAAGCTCTTTCAAAGGTTGTCAGCCTCAGTAGTTCAACGTAGGCGCCGTCATCGCGGTATACAAGAGTGGCGAGACCCTGCGTGGTCAACCTTGCAAAATCTGGTGTCTTGGACTTTCGCATGCGCCGGTGAAGATATTTTGGAAAAAAGAAAGACAATGAAATAGAAAAAGAAAGGAAGGAAGCAAAGAAGAGAGACAGATAGAGAGAGGGTGCAAGGAAAGGAGAGGAGGTTAACTATAGGTAGCTCCGACTGACTACCCTGCATGTGGGCAAGAAGTAGGGGGATAAAAAGAGAAAGAGAGTGGAAGGGGGAGAGAGAGAAACAGCGACGATCGCAAACAAGCCGCGTACACTACGTAGCGGTAGGAGGCGAAGTCTCCTACCGCTACGAAGTCTAGCGTGAAGTCTAGCCTGAAGCACCGTATATGCCGCGGGAAACTTGGTAGCCCGAATAATGCCTTCTGCGCGAATGTTCTTTGGAAGGTGCGGCCTATAGCTTTCAGTTTTGAAGAAAAGAAACGGTAGAACAAATAGAAGTGTGGCAGCAGAGAAGAGGGAGGGGGAAGTGTACGTGTGAAAAGTGGCTAGTATGGTTTATATATGCGTAAAAGCAATAAAGAGACTAATAAATTGAGTTCTAGGGGAGCGGCTGGAAAGAGCTGTGAACGCAGGAATAGGCGAGACGAAGGAATCGAGATTAGATGGTGGCATAACGCGTTTTGTTTCTTTGTTAATTATATGAGAGTTTAAGGTCTAAATTACAGCTTTTAGCGATTCTAAATTACCACGTACCAAGTTGATATATGCCCGTCGGGTGTAGCCATTTAAACATGTGTATCGGGTGTTTCCTCTTGCGAGGTGAACAGAAATTACTTTCTAGAATATACAGCCTCACTCTATCGAATACAGGGTGCTTGTTGTTGAAGTGGCAGGCTACTGCTTTAGGTAAACTATTTTGTATCTGTGCGTTCGCCGTTGAGTCTTGCGTGAATTTGTTATCTAGTCTCATCTATGTACTGTTACAAGCGGCATATCCTAGGCAGTAGACTACCGACGCTGTACTGTTTTCTGTAGTAGATTGAATAAGTTTGCATGTAGAGCACATTGGGCGGCCACAGGGACGGTGTGCTAACTTCGTCTTTGTGTTTAGTTTGGCAGATACAAGAATGTTTTTGAAGTTAGTATTGCGTCGGTAGGCTACTCTGGGTGGGTCGGGAGCGATCCTACGCTTCCGGTTGCTGGTGATAATTCGGTAGGATTTACTGAGGATATTGCTCACGCTTCGCAGTGCGTTTGAGAATTTAATAGTTAGAAGAGGCGTTGTCTTGTTTCTTATGGCGGGGTTTCCGGGTATCGGTTCGCTCAAGTCTGGTTTCATTGGTGTATGCTTTTACAAGGGCAGTGTTCGGGTTGTTTCTGTTTGATAGGGTTTCTTTAATGTGATCGAGTTTATGTAGTCATCTATGTAGTTTTCAACGCAAATGCGGCACGCAGTCGTCTGGCTTGACCTTTAATTGCTCTATTTTACCGTTAAAGGTCTGATGAACCTTATCCGAGTTTGCAGCTTTTATATTCACACTGTAGGATTACATCGTCTGGAAAATACTAGTCAAAAAGAGGCGTTCGTTTCGACACACACACTCAATTTAATTATCATTACGTGTATAATGTAGGGCTATTGAAGGTAAATCTGGGCGCGCCGGGTGCAATATTGAAGACGCTAATTCCCGACGCAAGCTTTGCGACAGGCGGCGAGTGAAGCGAACTGGTTGGAGCCGATGAGGCAGCGGCGCGAGTGCAGCGTCCGCCGGGAGGCGTTGACGCAGCGAGCGCCGCCGCGTGCCTGCATGTCGGCGAAATATGGGTGCCTCAGTTGCCGAGGCGAGCACGCCTCAGCTGGGGGCGGATGGGCGCACTCCGGCCCCGTACGGAGCACGCAGCGCCGGCGGCACTCTGCCGAGCTGCGAAACACGCCCCGGTGAGCCACGGACAAGCAGGTGCCTTGCGGGAAAGTCCATGCGACGCACTTCGTGCCGTCGAAGTACCACGGCACGTCCAGCACGTCTTGCCTGTATAAAATGGAAAGGGAGAAGAATAAGGCGTATATAATAGTAGTAGTAATGCTTTAGTTAGATAGCATATGTTTATGTACCTTGTAGCACGTTTGACTGCACGCATTATAATCACATAGGTACATATACATAGATATGCACGCACACGCACATTCCAACATCTTCCTGTTCTGGGGCCCTATAACGCATAACTAATCCAATAGGTTTTTATTCCACTCTCCTGGCGTCAATATTGCGTAACCGCCAACGCAAGCATCGGGCGGTGAGCGGCAGCTTTACCTCAACAGCGCAATCAAACGCTTTCTTAGTTCATAGGAGGTCACATTTCTTTGCTTTCGAAACGAACAACATTGCCCACATTGAGTGGTTTTTCGTTTGTAATTGGCTGCCAGGAGGCGACGAGCACGCTCAAGTGGAGAGGGTTTCCATGGGGCCGACCCAGTGCAATGTAAATAGATAACCGGTGAGAAGGGCGGGTGGGGGGAGGTGTGCCGGCGTCTGCGATTGGTCCGCTTCCCCTTACTTTGCTTGCGGTGGCTTGTCTAAAATCGCGACGGCGTGCAACTGAAAGCAAAGAATACCACTAAAACGGGTTCTCAGCAAGGAAGACTTAGCAGAGCGAGGTCGTAAACGTGCCGAAAGTGCTGGAAAACATTGCGCGGCCACACAGAGAAACTCATTATACGCCAATAAACCCATGGTCTCCAGCAGGTTCGAGCAGCCAGAGCCCTGAGCTATCGGCGGCAGTCATCTTTTATTTCTTTCGGAACGGTGCAACCTACGGCTATTCAGAAAAAAAAATTAATTTCGTTCGGCATATCAATGTATCTTTAACGCGTACATGTCACTTTGACGCGGTGAGTTTTCGCGGTGTTGTGACGTCGCGCGACAGGCAGGTAAAGTGGCTGCAGCCCGAAAGCCTTTGGCCAATAGCAGAGGGCTAATGGCGAAAAGGTGTGAAATTAGGAATAATTATTTTTCTTTTGTTCGCTCCAATGATGCATAATGAGTGTGTACGCACCATATCAGATAGGGAGCTATCGCGGTTTTCATAACGTCGCTTGACAGACAGGTGAAGTAAAGGTGGTCCAAAAAAGTTTGACCAAGCGCGGAGGGTTGATTGCAGAATTGAAATATAAAAGTTTGGAACAGGTTTACGTTATAAGACCCCTGCTTTGCTTCTCTGCGTTATAAATTATACGGACACGCGTGACGGCTTCGCACCATCCAGCTGTCACAGTATCGACGTTCTACCATGATGTATGCATGCACTTTTTTTTTTGGCGCAAGGACCAGGGTGCACGCTCACCCCACGCGTGGCGAAGGTTTTTCAGAGACGCGACTGACGCGTAGTGCATTTGGCTGCAAAAGCGATAAAGCCTATTTCGTGCACTCTCACCAGCTGTACAATCGGCTTTGCAGCTGACCCCTGACGTTGTTCTAGCTTCCGCTGCTGGCATGCGCGTGGTGCGCACAGAACATTAGCGTTCCTGCTATGGGGTTCTGTACATCATCATAATAATCATCATCGTCGTCATCATCACCAACCTATTTTATGTCCACTGCAGGACGCGATCCACTGCAGGACTCTGTCCACTGTCCGCTGCAGTACTCTGTGATCTCCAATTACCCCTATACTGCGCCAACCAATTCCAACTAGCGCCCTCAAATTTCCTCATTTCGTCGCCCCACTTAAGCCTTCTGCCACCCTCGAGTGCGCTTCTCTTCGATTCGCACCCATTCTATAACCCTAATGGTGCCCGTTGTCTAACCTACGCAATACATGACCTGCCCAGCTCCATTTTTTCCTCTTAATGTCAACTAGAATATCGGCTACACCCGTTTGCTCTCTGATCTAAACCGCTCTCTTTCTGTCTCTTAACGGTGGGCATTGCATTCTTCGTTTCATCGCCCTTTGCGCGGTCCTTAACTTGTTATCAAGCTTCTTTGTCAACTTTCAAGTCTCTGCCCGATATGTCAGCACCGGTAAGATGCACAGAATTGTACATCTTCCCGGTTCTATACGTGCTACACCGTAAAACGAAACAAAACAAAAACACTGCAGGGCTTTACGTGTCGAAACCGGGACCTGATTGTGAGGCACGCCGTAGTGGGGGACTCCGGAATAATTCGGACCACCTGGATTTCTTTAACCTGCACATAAATCTAAGTACACGGGTGTTTTCTAGATTTGCGCTCATCGAAATGCGGCCACCGTAGCCAGGATTCAATCCCACGATCTCGTGCTTAGCGTCCCAACACCATAGCCACTAAGCAAATACGGCGTGTATGGCCACACCATAGTACGGAACAGACCCTGAACTTTAAGCTTCAAACGCTCGCAGTATTTTCGTCAGTCTCATCTCGTGCACCACAGACGCGGTTCCTGTAACGCAGATGGTGTTGCTACTCCTCACGCCAACTTTCTGAGACGCCTGGGCGCTCTTATGCCCCGTCCAGACCAAAAAATTTCCGCTCGGCGACAAAATCGGCTACCAAGAAATCTAGTACGTGCGACAGAAAAAAACCCTCATCGTGCCGATCCGTCCCGAGACCGAAAAGAACATCGCTTGACGCAAGCAAATCAGAACGCGGGATTATGAGAGATCGGCGGCAATAGGGGCGAAAGCTGCTGTCGATTTTAAAGATATAGTTAGCTATCTTGCCAATGATGCGGGCATGGCCGACCACGTTGCTGTGTCCGTAGCCAGAAATATCGTTCGGGGGGGGGGGGGGGGGGGGGGGGGCTCACGTTGCAGGTGGACCTGCTCCTTAAGAGGAAACATTAGGTCGGATGCTCCTATCTAAATACATGTATGAGGAGAATTCGTTTTTCTCGGCAACCACTGCTCCGAATTTGACGAGGTTTGTTGCATTTAAAAGAAAAACTTAAATTCTAGTGACTGCTTGTTTCGAATTTTCGATTTAGGTCGTCAATATTTTATTGAAAAGTGGCAAAAATCGAAAATTTTCAGTAAACAAAACAAGTATACAACTCTGTAAATCAGCAATGATAATTGATATCACAATTCTGTGAGCTGCACATAATAGTACATCTACAGCGGACAAAATTGATCTGTTACACATGAGTCTCAAAAAATAAAGTAATATGGAAATATGGCTTTTGCAGAACCCTTGTACATAACATAACCAATTCACGTAAGATACACATTGACATATCGAATTTGTCCGCTTTGTATGGTATACATAACATAACCAATTCACGTAAGATACACATTTACATATCGAATTGGTCCGCTTTGAATGGTGTAATGGATGCCGTTTACAGAAACGCGATATCTGTTCTTGATGCATAGCTATTATTATTTAAACTTCGTGCTTCTATTTTTTTTGCACTTTCGAATTTTTCAAAATATTTTAAACAGAGTTCAGGCCCTAAATCAAAATTCCGCTTCCAACAGACACTAGAATTTAACATACTCTCTCAAATGCAACAAATTTCATTAAAAGCGATTTACGAGTTATCTCAGACAACCGTTTCTGCGTTTTACATGTATCTGAATAGGCCACGTCGAAGTTGGGCCCGAGCTAAAGCTTTCTCTTAAACAATTTGCCTAGGGATCAAATACACGCATAATAACTGCATTGCCATTGCCAAAGATGCTGCAAACGAATCGTTGAACGCTACGCAATGTCAATACAAGTAAAATATGTATTTTTTCATAGAAGAATATACTCGTATGTGCCAAAAATTGTGCCCAACATAACTGATGTCAATGCTTCCATGTATTTTGTCTATTTAATAAGTAAAGATAATATCACACGAACTTTAGAACTACATCAGTTCGAAGCCAGCAAAGCAGTGCATGCCGCTGATATGAAAAATGTAAAGGCCATAAAATGAACAAGTTGAGGACAAATATGTTAATGACACTTTGTCATTCAAGATCCTTGTTTACATTCTTGTACATATGCAACAGCCAGTGAAAAATCTCAATGACGCTTCCGTTTGTTCCAGTGCATTACGCAGCAGCAGCTGTCACCGGTCGTGTATCGTGAGTAATTGCACCGAAATTATAGTCGCAACAGAGACCACGTATAAGAAGCATGAGTTCTGCAGAATATACGAGGGCGAGTCAAATTAAAGTGAGCTAATGCGAATATATAACAAACGGGGTACTTTAATTAAAAGTAGCCCCCACGAGCATTTAGACATTTGTCCCGATGACTAAAGAGTCGCGCAATTCCCGTCTCATAAAGCTCCTTGGGTCGCTCCTTCAAAACATCTGCAACTGACTTTCACGACATCGTCCGAGACGAATCTGGTTCCCTTGAGCTGTTCTTTCGGTTGCCCCAAAATGTGGAAGTCGCAAGGCGACAGGTCTGAGCTGTGTGGCGGATGTTGCAGCGTTTCCCGCTTGAACTTTGCCAGTTTTGTATTAACCACATCAGCGACGTGGGAACGGGCATTGTCGTGGAACAAGATGACCCCATTCGTCAATTTTCCACGTAGTTTGTTCTTGATTGCGACACGCAGCCGATCCGGCGTGTCACAATATCAGAAACAATTGATAGTCTCTCAAGATTTAGCAAATACTATCAGTAATGGCGCCCGACGATCGAAAAATAAATATCAACAACACCTTATTGGTGGAAATGACGGCTTTTGCTTTCTTTGGGGAAGGTGAATTTGAATATTTCCATTGTAAGCTTTGCTGTCGTGTTTCAGGCTCTTAGTAGTGGCATGATGGTTCGTCTCCGATCACAATTGCAGACCAGAAATCGTCACCTTTATTGTGATACTGGATCAGATGAGTAAACACAGCACTGATCTTCTCCGTATTCTGGCGGTGGTTCAAAATCTTGGGCATCCATTGCGCACACAAGAACCGATAACCGAGATGTTCATGAATTATGGCGTGAACCAAACCGTGACTGATGTTCACACGCTCTGCCAGTTCATCGATGCTTATCCTCCGTTCTTGTCTCATCAGCTCATCAACTTTTGTAATTTTGTTAGGGGTGATTGCACGATGGCTTTGGCCCGGTCTGGGGTCGTCTTTACAAATTTCACGCCCTTCTTTGAACCGTTTGTTCCAACGCTTCACAGTGGCCAATGAAATGCAATGTTCCATGCACACGGTAGCCATACGGTGACTGATTTCTTTTTGGGAAACACCTTCAGCTGTCAAAACCTGACGGCACCACGCTGCTCAACTTCTGGAGAGTCCATTACGGCACGCAACCATGTTCAACCCAGTGTATGAGAGCATTAAAGAACATTTATCCTCACACCTGCGTGTCACTTTTGTAAATGAGAGATGCCTGTGTGCTACGCGCAGGCCTTGCAGATAATGAACAGAACCATAATTGCGCACGGTGGGTAGGCTCACTTTCATTTGACTCGCCCTGGTACATTAGAAATGCGAAGAAGCAATGGAATATACAAATGCGAAGATACAGCTTGATAAAGGGCAAAAAGTGCCACTGGAAACGAAGTTCACTGCACGTATACACAAAACCTCGCAACAAGATATTTAAACATACGTATAAGTAAGTCTCCAATAAATCTACGTATCTAAGAAAAAGTCACGGTATATAATGCGTCAAATAAGGCAAATAAACATGTTGCGCAATCACAGAGTCACACAATCCTAGATCCTGCCCCCATTCCATCCACTCCCCCCGATGTATAGCGCGCGACGGAAGGCGGCGCGCTTACTCCTCACTTTTCTCCCTTGCGCCCACAAGACTGAGCCACTATCGTCGGCTCACCCATTTCCCCCCACCCCCCACACGCTTTCACTCGCACATACAGCTTGCGGCGCGGGGTTACGATGTTATCGCACTTAGACTTTATGCGGAACATGATGGCGACGGCGACGGCAGGAATGCGCCTAGAGTGTCCATATAATTGCTATCGCAATAATATAATAAGAGTATCCGGCAGCTTAAGCGTCCCATGGCCCATTAATTTCCGCAAAAGAAATAACAAAATAGCACTTTCACCATACGACAATTCGCTGCACCGCAACAACGCTTCTTTTTTCGTTTTGTGGTGCGGGGGCACCGTAATGAAAAAAAAAAAAAGAAAACGCAAAGTATGTTGGTCACAATAGAATGCCTACTTTGGGCAACTGATATGGCTATTAAAGGAATATTGAAGAAAACACGAGATGCTTGGTCCACCAAGAACCAGGCGCATACTGCTCGGCATCCTACATCGGCGAGACAAGACTTTCTGGAGAGGAGAGCATTAAACTTACAAAGTTCCGCAATTGAAAATCTAAAGCACACGTTTGGAAATGTCAATGTACCTTTCACATCAGATGTTTACGAGAACTTTATACCCATAAAGTTTCAGAACTGATATCCACGCGCTCCATAAATTCCATGATAGAGTGCAGATTCCGCGGCCTCCGCGAAATGCCGCGGCGAGCCTGTTCGCCATGAAAACACCCTTGAAACTTTGTGCTCGGGTGGGGCTGCTTGCGCTATGTGACTCCCAGTGCATGGGCGTTGCCGCAAAATTCAGCCTGAGTTCGCAATTTTCGCGGTGAAATGGCTCTTCAAGCGTGAAAAAGACGCTCTAGACAAAATCCAGAATGATTTCCGGCGCCGGGGGTTGCTTTTGTCGGCGGTGCATGGACAGCACGAAAAAATTTCGAGGGGGGGGCTGAAGCCCCATAAGCCCCCCCCCCCCCCCCCCCCCCCCTGGCTACGCCCCTGGTGTCCAGGTATATTTTCCGCTGATTTATGCGTTTGTGCCGTGCTTCGTCTGAAAGAAGTCTCCAGGACGATTATACTGTGTAGTGCATGGACATTATTTGCATTAGGCCCACGAACCTCGGCCCTCAGACCTAACATAGCATTAAGATACCTGCGAATTAATAGTGTGTGTGTTTCCCATGTTGCTATGCTAGCCAAATAAAGCTCTCGCTGTAAGTACGTCGCATTTTTTCTTCTCTGTACTGTTGCGTTGAAGATAATTAACGTAATCATTCCAGCCCGTTGCAATATTCATTGGTCTGCGAATAAGAACACGATATAGCCTGTGGTGTGTACACGTAAGTGTGGCACAGTGCACTTGGTGAGCGCTAATGATGTCTTGCTCTACGTAGGGAATAATCGGTACCAGCAGTAGAGGCATATACGAGCTGGGGCTGTTAGCACGATCAACCCGAGGTCATTGGCGAGCTTACCATCGTTGTTTACCTACAGCGCTAGTGTTTGCAATGCTAAAACCGCACAAAACCAAATTTGATGCGAGTGCGTATAGTAACTTCTGATGTTTTTTTTAAAGAAGTCCAGTAAAACTAGACCAATCCCAGGCACTGTGTGAAGCTTCTCGGCGACTTTAGTAACACTCTAAATACCGAAAGGTTATTGGTCTAGAGATGCATATAAATTTTCAAGTAGGGGTGCTTCTACGAAGAAGTGCCAAATATAACGCTTGATGCTCACAGTTCCTATGCCTTCCTATGTCTTCGAATAAAGTTAGTTGTGAGTTCTGCGCCTTCGCTGTGTGTTCCTGCCTTCTGTCTTCGTCAATTTGCGCTGCTCGTTCAACAACAGCAACAACAACAACAACAAAAGAAAAACCCGCAAAGCTCATTGGCTGAAAGCACCGTGTCGGGTAACTTCCGCCGTTGTCAGGGACATGTAATCGAAGAAGCAGGGAAAAAGTTTACGAGGACACGCATCGTGTCCCGGTGCCAGGATGGTATCGCCAAGTCACCGCAGTAGATTACGCATACATCGGGATCGGCCAAGTCCATATGGCGAGACAGCAAACGGCGACACGCCAAGCTCAGTAGAGTAGGGAAGGAGAGCTTCGCTTTAAAAGCTTACCAGGCATGCACGCAACACACAGAAGACGCGGTATACTCGCAATGAGCCTCCCCCCCAGCTCACCCGTCGCAGGGAAAGAACAGCGTGCTTTCGTAGCAGCGGTCCGAGACGCGGCGACCGTTGACGCAGCTGGTGAGGCAGCTCTCGAAGCTGGGAAACCGGTTGGAGCCGCGGTTACACACGTGCACGGTGTCCGCGGCCGCCGCGACGCAGGCTCGCTGGTCGGCGTTGTAGTAGAACTCCGGCTGCGGCCGCACGCAGTGCGTGTACACGTGACGGCTGCACGACTCGTCAGTGGCAGCCTGCGACACACGAGCGCATAACGTGTTGATCATCAGCGTCTGTGCCCACAAAGTGTCATCGTATCACACACCTCAATACACTGAGGCTGGAAGTCCGCTGGTTTGCGTGTAGTGGAACGCACAGTTTTATTGTCATCTTTCTAGAAAGAATATTTAGCGTAGGGGACCTTCACGCATTGCGCTCATATTCGCGCGATAATTCCACCCTGGAATTGTGAATGTTAATTTTCTGACTGCAACTCTAAGTGGAGCAGAGCGCGCGCCGCGCGGTTCTCTTTAAAATCAGCGGTTATTTTTTCCGCTGCTAGGCCTAGAAAGACTAGGGCGAGCCTGGAAACCGTTTTGACTTTCGTTTAACATACAACGAGATAACACAAGTTCGTGCTGCGACAGAATAACTAGTGTTAATGATGCGTAGGTGATGGAGAGCACCCTAAATGCCTAATTCTGCATTGAATCATTAGCTTGATCGTACACTCTAGGATGATGGGCGACGCTGGTGTGCTGAAACGCTGGAACCTCGGTATGTCGATCGCGCTAGTGTGTCATGCCTCAGGCAAAGTTGAAGCTTTAAAATATCTAATTTTTGAAGCTGCAACTTGGTAAATCATTATTTCCGCTTTGGAGATCCTGTTCATTTAACTTCTTGGAGGCCCAGTGCGCAATCAGTCAGCCAGTCCCTCTTTCCAGCTGTATTCTTCAATAGTTTGCCGAGATACGTTTGTGACATGGCGATTTCCACGGACTTCTCTATACCACACGCGAAATGTGTAGGTTGTGTGGGATCGTTCCCCATCTGCGCCAAGTTGTTTTTTCATCCACTTTTATTTCCATTAAGTTATCGTTTCTTTATTTCATTTGTTAAGGACAAGTGTTTTCCCTTGTGTAGTCCTTGGTGTTAGTGTTTCTTGGCTTCTGATGATATATATATATATATATATATATATATATATATATATATATATATATATATATATATTGTCACGTGGTAGTGACGTTAAAGAACATAGTAGCATACTGTGATAGACGAAACTAACTATTATTGGGCGAACCTGTGTTCACAAAGCAAGTTACACTTAAAGCACAGCGATAGCGGCGAACACAGTCGGCGATCGTCGAAAATCTGATCAGCGGGTCAAGTGCGTCGGCTTTATACCTTAGTCGTCGAATGTTACCATTTGCGTCGCGCATACATGCAGTGAGATTGCGCAAGGTGGGGAACTATCCCACAACCATCGCATTTCGCGTGCGATACTCTACCAATTTCCTTTGTAGCACTTACCGAGGTTTGGGTGGATGTGTTATTTTCCCTTTATTAAAGAAAAAGAGAATGAACCATGACAGAAGATAGATTTTTGCTGTGACGTAACTATACAGCCGTCACGAATCATCGATCCACATGTCAAAGGGTATAAAAAGGTACCACGGGACTGGATGATTGTAGGAGCGGGTTGGTAGAGCAACAAACGTAGCAACTGCATGGTTTACGAAAGAGCTTAGCAAAACAGGTACACACACACACACACAGATGTGTGTGTATATATATATATATATATATATATATATATATATATGAGATGAAAGTGAACTGAGGGGCCTGATTTTGTTTTGATCATATTCTAAGAAGCCAACAAAAAAGACACCAAGGATAACATAGGGGAAATCACGTGTACTTATACAATTAAACAAATGATAAATTAATGCAAACGCAAGTGGATGAAAGTGCGTAATGCAAGGACGTAGGTTCCTATCCCATCTGTGGTGAGTTGTTTTCTTATCCATTTTGATTTCCATTAAATTATAATTTCTTTATTTCAATTATTAAGTATAAGTAATTTCCCTTTCGTTGTCTTTCGTGTCTTTATTTGTTGGCTTCTTATGATATGATTAATAAATAATCCGGCCTCTGTTCATTTTCTTGATGTTCAGTAGATTACGAGGGGATCGAACCAGGCAACAATAATGCCTTCAGGTGGCATTTGTGGGAATATTGTACAGTTGCCGTCACCCAAATAGATCACGTATTCGTGACGTCTGCAGCAGAAAGGATGTTCCACATCCGCCGCCAAGGTTTCTGAGTGGTGGCGCTGGCTAGCACTCCTAGTGTTAGTTCTAGTAGTGAGACATAAGTACACCAGAAAGTGAATGGCAAAATGGCACCGCGATAGCTCAACTGGTAAGAGCATCGTATGCGTAATGCGAAGAAGGTGGGTTCGTATTCTACCTGAGGCTAGTCGTCCTTTGAGGCCCTTTAATTTCCATCTATTTATCAATTCTTTAATTCAGTTAGTAAGTACAAATAATTTCCGCTATGCTGTTCTTGGTGTCTGTATGTTGGCTTCTTATGATATCAGTAATGTACGTATACATGTACGGCGTCCTACGCTATTAGGAAGTGAAATTCTGCTATGAAGAAAATAATAACCTATGAAAAGCAACGCAGCCCTCATACAGTGCGACTAGACGTGCGAAATGGTTTAGTGGTACAGGCATCGAGTAAAACGTTTTTCTAGTGCAGCACTTCCTGTTCACCTCCTGAGACGACCGGGGACGAAATTCAATATAAATCAGCAAGAAGTACAATACAATATTCACGGGTTTCATTATAGATACGAGTATAGAAAGAAGAGCATAAGCTTAATTACAAGTTGAGTTACTGAAGTGCCTGTAATAATTAAAATAATTAGAAATCACTGATTACCGCACAGTATCGTAGACTTGAGAGACCCGCCACGTGAGCACGACTTCTGCGAAATTTCTGTAAACCCGGAAGTATAAAGCGGAAGTAATGACGTCACTAATGACTTCACACACAAAAACCTGGCATGATAGGAAACGCCTGGCATAGGCGAAACTACTCCCTAGCAGAGCGGATCTGTCGTCACTCCCTCCTCACTCGCCTCTCCCCTCCCGGCGCTCACCAGCTCGCTCGCTTGCTCGGAACTAAATTTACTTGGAACAGCTGCGTGCGCGCGCTCGTTATAAGATGTGACGTCAGCACCGGAGACGGCGTGCAAGGTGCGCTTCGTGCGTCGCTCGCTAGTGGGCTACGCACCGCCAGGTGGCGCGCGCTTCGCATCCTCGTTGTCCTCCCTCGCTGCACGCTCGCATATCGTGGCAGGGCTTAACCTAAACAACACCAAGGCCGAGATGCGAGTGCCTGTAAGAGACACCTAAGTCAAAGTTTGGGTCGCCTACCATTTTTCTTTGGGAAACCTCTTTGCTGCCCCGATATAAATAATTAAAGAAAGAGATGTTTTGCTGCCAACACCACGTGTGCATTTGAGCTAGCTCTAACGAGAAGTGGTTGTTCGTGCCTACAGGTTCTGAGCCTAAACAAAATTATTCAATGTTATGATACCAAGCAGCTTGCTGCCAAAATAAAGCATGAACGAAGCATTCTTTAGCACCACGCGCGGTTATCAAGTGACTTAGACGAGTTTAAAATTAAGCATGTGACGGTTTAGTTACAATTTCCTCACACATTTCTCTCAGAAAATAAGCAATACTTAACAATATTCCATGAGAAGCTTGTGTAGAGGTGCACAGACGTATTACTACCATACGAGGTCCTGTTTAGTCCGAGCTTATTTTTTTATTCGCGTAGGTACAGCCGCATCAGACCCGTTCACGTGGATAGCCAATGACGAACCGGGCATTACTCTCACATGAAATCGCCATGTTCAAATGGGTAAATATGGACATTCACTAATCAAGTTTCAATTTATTCCCAATATGGGACAGCGAAACCATGCCTGCTGAGCAGAAATCTGAGCACCGTAGAACCACCTACAATGTGTTCGTTATTAAGATGTTTGTAGATACACTGACGCTTAAATAATGCGCTCCCAAATGCCGTCCTCAATGTTCCAGATAATCTTTACTTGAAATACAGATAAATTTTAGGTGATTTCTGTATAGGCATCTCGAATGGGCTGCTGGTCTTTACAAAGGGGGCCCTAAAGTACATAGAGAGTGTTTTATCTCATAAACGTGCTCATTACCTACCTCGACATTGCACTTTCTTGGGTAGGAAATTTCCACTTTTTTTAATAGAAATTCTCCTAAAAAGGCTAGCTTGAGCAGGCTACCTCAAAACCAAAAGGCGATTGACACCGCTCATTAGTAGCCAGAACGAGCTCTGCGTTCACATCTTTCAAAATGCTGGCGGCGTTTTTAGTTAGGAGTACGGCGCGCGGCTTACTTGAGAACAGCCAAAAAATTACAAGTGTGCGAATATTCGCAACTTTCCTGCGACAAATTGAATACTGCCTTATTCCAATAATTGTTCGAATAGAATGGTCCCTATTAAGAAATGCGAATAGTTTTCGAATAGTTTTCGAATATTTCAAATCCCCAATCATGCGCGATCGAGCATAAATTTGCAGCAAAAGTAAGCAATAGATTTATCCTTCCGGCCTTAGTAAACATAAAATGCCGGAAGTTTGATAGTAGAGCGCGCTACGTCGCTCTGGAAGCAGGGCTTCTCTGTCTAAACCCTAACCATTCGCATCCATCGCTGAGCCCACACTATTCGAGTAAACACCGCAGTTGATCATAATACTCCAGCTATGATTTCAGTAAACAACGCTTCATAACGTGCAATGTGACAGCAAAAAGGTTGCTAACGTTGTGAATATTGTAGGACGTGAAGATCGTTTTCTGTTATTGTTATGAACGGGTTTTCAATACTCGAAATCTATTCGAAAAGTATTTTGATTCAATTCAATCGGGTCTAGAAAAGTAATACCGCACGCCTGTAATTAACTGTGAGAACAGCTATTCATTATTCGATAGCTATTCGATAAGTATATAATATTCCATTCGATTAAAGCTTCTGCCACTATTCGATTCGTATTTGATTGGCTCTCGAAAATCGCTATTCGCACACCGCTAACAAGAATTACCGCATAAGGAGAACGAACTTACGCGTCTCGATTGCGCGTGGTCTTCGCCCCGAATCGTGGTCATCGCTGTCGCAGGTGTCGTAGCCTCGGGGCTCGTCCTCGCCTCGGGGCTCGTCTTCGCCTCGGGGCTCGTCCTCGCCTCGGGGCTCGTCTTCGCCTCGGGGCTCGTCTTCGCCTCGGGGCTCGTCTTCGCACGAGTCAGCGGTGGTCGAGCTGTGCCTCCGTTCGCCGCCCTGCCCGCCACATGGATCGTAGTTTTCCTGTTGCCGAGTTCACCGATGTCCGGCTGCACAATCCCCCGCTGAATGAGGCGATCGCCGAATGTGTTCGGCGCCACGTCGAGCCGCCGCTCCCCGTCGTCCTCCTCGACGTCCGGGCTGATGTTGAGCGGCGACAGCCCGCTGTGGACGACGAGAAGGCCGACGCCCAAGAGGAGCCCCGCGAAAGCAACGCCGAGGACGAAGCTCAGGCTTCGCGAGTTCGAGGGCTCCGCCGCAGCTTCGGGCTCCAGCGACTGCTCGGAATCGGGCTCGGCGCTGCCTTCGTAGAAGTAACCGGGATAGCTGCGATCCGGTGCTACAGCTTCTGCCGGCCATGGGCCCTCAGCCAGGAAACGCGAATCGCATGGCGGTTCGGCCCACCCCAGTGGAGGTCTCCATTCGCTGTGAACCGGCTGGGTCGGCGAAGGGATGAACGCAAAACGCTTTCCTCCGCGGAACCACTCGGCATCCTCTCGAACGGGCTGCATTGTCGTCAAATAAAATAGGGATTAAACAGGCGCGGTTAGGAACTGCGCGAGGCACGGGGCCACACGATGTTGACGCTTCTTTGTTCTCGCTTCCCTGTGCCGCGCGGCTCTGAATCTCGAATATTTTCCACTGGGTTAGCACAGTGGTGAACGCTAAGACGTGGTATGTACGCATCTGACTTGTGCAGGCCTTGCCTTAACTACAGGAATGAAAAACTCTTCTTTCACCAGCATTCGAAGTAAAGCCTTCTATGCAATGCAAATACCATGTATGGTAGCATTGTGAAGATATAAAGCCATGCGAGGCGAATATGATGACTGTGCTAAACGCGTGCGCAGTCAAACAAAATAATCAGGATTGTTCTGGCGTTTCTTACGCGCTAATCATCTAGCTGAATCTATTTATTTACGTTATTTTCTCGAATTTAATCTTATGAGTCGTGGCTCATCAAGCTAAAAATCTGTAGCCGCCGCACATTATTTTTCTACTCTTAAACCAAAAACGCTGGTTATTGAAGTAGCTCAAGTGTGAGGTCAACGTCACCGGTAAATGTGGGGCCTAACGGTCTTAAAATGACCTATTAACGTTCTAGAGTTCTTGCGACAATAAGTCATATGGTGCTAAAGTTTAGCTAGATATTTGGCTTCGTCGTACAGATTGTTGGAGCACTGTAATTATTGTTCTAGTAACCTGTCCTTCGGCCCATCTTCCTTCAACATTCAACTCTGCCGCGCTTGCAGGGACTCTGACTCACCAAAATTTGGCTCCGCTGGGCTCGCTCGGACTCAGATTCACCAATATTCTAATCAGCGGAGCACAGTCAGGACCAGACTCACCAAAATTCTATTCGGCCGAATTCACTCGGACGGAGGCTTTACTAAGTTCTACTCAGCCGAACTAACCAGAACTCAGACTCACATGGATTGTGCGCCGCCGAATTCATTTGGACTCAAACTCTACATAGTTCTACTTAGCCAGGGTTACTCGGACTCAAACTCACGAAACTACTCAACGTAGCTCCATCAGGCTCAGACTAACCAAAATTCTACTTATCCCTCATCACTCAGACTCAAACTCACCGAATAACCTGGTCAGCAGAGCTCATTCACTGGAATCAGACTGAGGCAGGGACACTCCTAAATTGTGCACAATGAATAATGCACCGTACACCGTGCCACATTTACAGTAAAACTTACTTTGAGACGGTCCCAAATTTTTCTGACCATAGAAAATGAGTGTTTCTTGATGCTTCTGCTGTCTTGCCCAAAATTCACATTTAAAAATCTGAATGATATGAGCTGTGGTGGGATTGAACCTAGGTCCCTCAGTTCAGCAGTCCGATGCTCCAACCATTAGACTCGAATCGAGCGTACAATTCTATCCAGCAAATGCCATATAACTTTTTGAGATGATCGCCGCGGTTGTCACTTATGCGTAGCTTGGGTGACACGCCTAGCATGTGTGTGTGACTCCGGGTCATGACCCTGGGTGACGCTGGTGAGCCCTCCTAGCCCTAGATAATACCCCAGATAATGGAAGGAGTGATGGCCGTTACCGTAGCAATTAAAGCACGAGTAATGCAGAAGTTGTGGGCTCGTCTACCCATCGCGGCAAGTTATCTTTTAAAGCACACAGATTTTTTTCTTCATTATTTTCCGCGTTTCAGTTTCAAGTACAGCTTTTGCCCCTATGTTTGTCGTGGCTTCATTGCCTGGTGTCTTGATATGATTCTGCTTACCAAGAATCGAGCTTCTGTATTTCTCTTGTGCACGTTTATTGTACAGCACCGCAGCGTTTGTGTGTCCATGATCGGGCTTACTCTACAAAAAAAAAAAAAAACAACAACACCCGGCAATACAAGTGCGTCTATGTCTAGTCGTACGAGGGAGCCTACGGTCCCTTGTCTGCAAGCAATCCACGGCGAGCACAACGTACGATTACGTAGGGCATGCGCAGGCATAACAATGGGTCCAAGCGCGCTTCCGGACAGGCCTCGAATGCACCGGACAACTGAGCGGTACTTTTCCAGCTGCACGCAGTCTCAGCGCCGTATACATACGGCAACCGCTTCAGCTACTCAACTGCAGCCAGTGCAGCCTCACGGCTCTCCTTTTCTGCAAGTTGGAAAAAAATCTTTTGGACCCTTTTATACGGTTCTCGATGAGTAACCGTTGCCTAATAGTGGGCATCGATTCATTACTGCGACAATGCAACAATACACTCCGCGACTGTTGCTGAAGTGTCTCTCTTCCTCAATCGATTTGTGATCCTCATATATGCTCTGCCTCGAGTCAAAATAAGTGATCGTAGATGCCAGTTTACAGCAGACGTGGTGAAGGAACTTCTTCGCTTATTTGATTTCACTATCAGACACTCCACGCGATGCCATCCGCCAAAAGCGGTCTTGATGAGCGCACGAACTCAACGGTCACCTATACGCTCTCAATCCAAGTCAATTTCAATCACCACAACTAAAGATAGCCGTTTCCTGTAATAACGTGCGATTTAAATACGGTGACGGAAGAGACCTCAGGCATATAGAGTCTGCATATAGAGCCCGCCCACGCCGCTGTACCTGCTACATTTTCCTATTCTACTGATGATAACTTATCTCTAACTAAGTATGTTTTACTGTAAAGGCTTGTCCGATTGCGAACCTGCGCAGTCTGTTAAAAAGATACAGCCAAGGAATGACACGGCAGGCGCCATCGCCCGGTCACATGCATTTCCCGACGACTTGGTGTGGCTGTGATATTAAAACGTGTCTTGCTTGAAAAACTACTGGTGCACTATGCTGGGCCCTTTGGTAGTTACCGAGCAATTGAGTGAGCTAATACACTGTTTTTCACACATCACGGCGAGTTGCCCCTGCTATGTAAAAAACTCAAATGACGTATATGTTGCTAAACTGATGCCCTGCATGCAGTGAGCGGTCCCTACTCTCGCCAAGCGGGCTTGGGCTGCAAAAGGTGAAATATCGTGGCAAGTTCGTCGCAAACAAGTAGCCGAATCTGCAGGAAAGAAGAACACGAAGGACAAGTGCTTTCCACGGCAGCGACACACAGTCGCATGCTTGCTACCACGTCGTTTAAAACACCTTATATATATATACACACACACATATATATATATATATATATATATATATATATATATATATATATATATATATATATATATATATATATATATCGGAATGTAGCCGATTTTTGGACGACGCCTTTCATTACGCATAGTTGCGTACCTTAAGGCAACGTTCAGTGCTGCACTTGAGAAGCGATGCCTTTCGCTTGATTCTATGCAACTCATAAAATCGTCCATTCCCGGCCGACTGATCCAATTCATAATGAGGGTGCAGCGCCACTTTGAGCGCTGACGAAGTGCGAGAAGAGAGGGAATAGATAGCACTCTGATACCTCTCGAAATGGCATCGGCTCAATATCGCGGCCCTTCTGGCGCTTACGCCGGTTTCACATCTTTTCTTCGTAATATTTCATGGAAATACATTTTTGTTATACTGGAGAGCCTGAATTTTTTTAAAGAAATGCGAGGTGGTAGAGTACTATGGATGGCACAGTTAGCATGGAAGGACACAATAACAAACACATCCTAAAGGTGGCAGAGAAGACGTGTCGTACGTTAATTGTTTTGTGGGGGTGTCGGGCCACTTCACTGAGTTTTTCGTTGTTTCGCTCGCTTGCCCGCTCGCTTGCCCGCTCGCTCGCTCGCTCGCTCACTCACTCACTCACTCACTCACTCACTCACTCACTCACTCACTCACTCACTCACTCACTCACTCACTCACTCACTCACTCACTCACTCACTCACTCACTCACTCACTCACTCACTCACTCACGCGAGGCTATCTAGGCATATAGATCCTCGTGTAATTTTAATGGTGTGTTGTGTGAATGAACATAGCTGAGGTTCTACCTCGTTGCTAAAAAAATCAGAACAGCAAACGGGCCACTTTCTTCGATTGCGCTACACCTCGCGCGTTCTATATCTCGCGTTCACATTCACTCATGCTCACACTGGCACTCGCACTAAGGCTCATCGCATATAAGCATGCAAGCAGTCATCCTAATATACGAGTGGAACTGAAGCTTTATGACCCATCTCCAGACTTCCTTATTTCAGATTTCTCGAGTTTCCGAAGTACGATCCCTTGTTCTACTCCTTTTCATTTATTAATGCTATTTTTTTCAGAAATTCATTGCTAACCTTTGCGCACCATAATAACGTGAGGATCGGCCATGTATAGATATGCCTGCGCATAGTATGTGCACACGCTGTGCGTATTCTCTGGAGAATATAACGATTTCAAGAGAGCGAAGAAACGCTCGTGGGGGAGCTGAAGATTCCGGCTTACCGTGCTTCCACGCCCTGTGTACCTCAGCGGACATAATCCCTGCCTAGGTAGGGGCTTTAGAGCTTGCTTTCCGCGCGTTCGAATAGGAATCTGGGGTCTCGTATAGGGCAGTGACATCTGAAGATGTCGTTAGTCGCCTGCAAAATCCGGCCGGATAGCAAAGGGACATGAGCGCCAGCTTATATATATACCCTGTTGACCGGAGCTACAGAGTCACCAGCTGGGACTCGCACACAAATAAACGACAAAGCAGAGAAAATCAGAGTGGAAGAGGAATATGGCACCCAAGATCGTTTTACTTTAGGCTATCGCGACAGGAAATAAATAAGAGTCCTAGTCCTAATTGTTTATCATAAGAGTATCATCGTCGGAGAAGTGAACGAAAGTGCTCTAATTATTTATGCCGTTAAGCGGGGTTTACTGTATTATTATACCTGTACGTAAAGAATGTAAACAATGCAAACAAGACACAGTTGAAAACTATGCAATCATTCTGACAGCCTTGTGCGCACAGAAATATCCAACCAGAAAATTTTCAGGGAGCGATATGAAACTCTTCTGTCGCATATTTCTGTCAGAATGACTACAGAGTTTTCAACTACGTCTTTTGTCATCGCACGGCTAGTTAGAGCTTTGTTGCCGTCCTGTATAAATTTTTGTAAGGCCCTAAGGGTAGGGGTCTTACCAGTGCGACATAAAAAGAAAAACCCTTAAGAGAGAGAGAGTAAACTTTAATGAACACCAGCAGTTAAGTCGGCTGGGCCTAGGCCTCCCACGATGGGACGTCGAGGTCTTGCCTCTTCGCCGCTTCGTAGGCCTGCTGGGTCGCCCAGAGTTGGTCGTCGAGATGGGAGCTGCGCAGGGCGGCGTGCCATCTCGACGAGAGGGTCCCGGGATTAAGCTCTTGGTATTGATCTTTGCACTCCCATAGCATGTGGGGGAGTGTTGCCGATTCAGTTTTACAGACCTTGCACATCTGGCTCGGGTAGATGTCGGGGTATATAGTGTGATAGCGTGTGAGGGAGGGGTATGTATTCGTCTGTAGCAGGCGAAGGGTGGTTGCCTGTGCCCTGTTTAACTTGCGGTGAGGGGTGGGGAAGGTTCTTGCGAGGTAAAATGACTTTACGAGGTCGTTGTATCTTGTAAGGCGGTCGCGCCCTGCGGGTGCACCTGCACCGTCTCCGGCACGGTTGACTAGTCCTCGTGCTACGGAGTGTGTAACCTCGTTGAGGTTGGTGAGGTGCGGGTGGACAACGCCGGCATGTGCTGGGATCCAGACGAGGGTGATTTGATTTTCAGACGAATGCGGGGCTTGTCGTAAGATACGGAGTGATTGATGAGAAATACGACCTTTGATGTAGTTGTTGACTGCTGCGCGAGAATCGCTCAGTATGGTGTGACAGGATGGGTCAAGAGTGGCCAGGGCAATGGCCACTTCCTCGGCCGTCTCGGCATTTTTTGTAATGATGCTGGCAGCATGTCGGAGCAAGCCGCCTGCTGTGGTAACCGCCGCAAAGCGCCGTCCATCTTGATACTCAGCTGCGTCGACGAAGGTGACGCCCGCTGTGTTGGCGTAAGCTTTGATGAGGGAAGTAGCTCGTGCCTTCCTGCGTTCTTTGTTGTAGTCTGGGTGCATGTTTTTCGGAATAGGGTCGGCGTGTATCCATTGCTGAATTTCGCGTGGTATTGGGTGTTTGTCTCCATGTTGACGGTGGTAGGTGATATTAAGCTTGTTTAGAATGCTGCGGCCCGTTTCCGTGAGAGTAAGCCGCTCTAGTTGAGATCGACGTTGCATGGGCCTCGATTAACTCGTCTAGCGTGTTGTGGATACCTAATTGTAGTAGAAGATCCGTGCTGGTGTGGTTGGGTAGTCCTAAGGCCTGCTTATAGGCTCCTCTAATGATGATGTCCAGTTTAGTCTTTTCAGCTTTGTACCAGTTGAGAAAGGGCGCAACATAAGTAATGTGACAGACGATAAAAGATTGCACAAGGCGGATGAGGCAGTCTTCCTTCATACCCCCTCGCCGGTTGGTCACTCGTTTCAGCAGTCTGGATGTATTGGCGGTCTGTCGAAGGATCTTTGAGATAGCCGTAGTTAGCTCCGTTGGCTTCTATGGTCATACCAAGAACGCGGATGCAAGGGACCACGGGTATAGGTCTGCCATCCCGCAGGTTGAGCTCTATTTCCTCGTATTGGCGTTTAGTCGTGGAGCCCCGCGGGGGGCGTCCACGGAGTGTGGGGCGGTATAGGAGAAGCTCCGACTTTTCAGGGGAACAGCGGAGTCCCGTGCCTTCAAGATAATTTTCTACGACGTCAATGGCGTCTTGTAGGGCAGTTTCGATTTGGCCGTCACTGCCCTTTGCAGCCCAGATTGTAATATCATCGGCGTATATGGTGTGTTCAATGCCGTCGAGTTTTTGTAGTTCTTGTGCTAATTTTAATCCGAGCATAACCAGATTAAACAGTATTGGGGAAATGACAGAGCATAAATAATTTTACAGTACTGCGCAGACAACTTACATCAGGCGTTCAAATTCAGTTTCTCGTAATCTCTGCTTCCGTCTTACAACAATAAATGCCAACATTTCAAAAGAAAGCTCATTTTACATGAAAAGTTTCTCCACGTGCAGCCGGCGACGGTGGCTTGGAGCATTTGCTTCTGCTTCCGCTGCTCCCTTGCTTTTGATGCTTCCTGGATAGTGCTTACTCTACCGCTGGCTGTGGCTCTGGCGGTGAATTTAGAGCACGGATTCAACTGCAAAACAATAAAAATTATTATGAAAAAGAATGCAGGATCGCAATAATTTTCTTTGGCAAATTAGAAGCACTCACTTTGGCTACGCTACGTTTCCCGATTGTTTGCTTATAGGCTTACCTATGCTGTATGTCACTATAAGGAACTGACGTTCGGCTTGCCAGCAATGCAACCTCAATAATATGACATTTTAAAGCCCTTATAGACTTCTTTCTATAATTAGGGGTATAAATTGGAACTTATTTGCACATACAAATGCGGTGAGTTTATATACCTAAATGCAAGAAATGTTCAGATGAAGTCATCTACTGCAATGATTAAATTAATGGCTTTTTATTTGAACTTGGGCGTAGTTCACGCCCAAGACATAGTTCACGCTCGCTGTACGTTAATGATATGCGGTCAGTGTCCTCATCGTTAACAATTCGTACTTCCCGGCCACGGCGGCCGCACTTAGATGGGGGGAAATGCGAAAACACCCGTGTACTTAGATTTAGGTGCACGTTAAAGAACCCCAGGTGGCCAAAATTTCCGGAGTCCTCCACTATACGGCGTGCCTCATAATCAGAAAGTGGTTTTGGCAAGTAAAACACCAGCAGCAGCAACAGCAAACGACTTTATTGGTGTCCTGAGGAGCTAAGTGGGGGCCTGCAGGTCCCTACCCAGCCGTTGGCTAGTTCCATGTCGGAACAGAAAGGCCATGCCTCTCTGCTCGTTCACGGGCCCTCTGGGCAGCCAGGGGCTGGACGTCCTGTCTCGGGTCTGTGATGGCCTTCGTCCAGTCTTCTTCTGTATTAAAATCCTGTAACACAGGGCACTGCCAGAGCATGGGATTTAATGAGCTAAATTCAGTGCCACAATCTGGGCAGAGTGGATCGATGTCCGAGTGGAGGATGTTCAAAAAGCCCCTAGAGGGGTAGGACCCTGTCTGGAGCATGCGAAGCGTGCTAGCTTGTGGCCTGTTGAGCTTATGATGGGGGAAAGGAAAACTCTGCCTATTCCCTATGTAATGAGAGGTGATTTCATGAAAAGTAACCAGTGGATCACTGTGGATGAGCTCTCCCGAACTCTCCTGAGACACCATCCCGTCGCGGCATACAAAACCTCGCGCACGGTCGTGGACTATCTTATTGGGGTTCAGGTGACCCGGTAATACGTCTGGTCCCATGTGAGCTGAGAACCAGACTATGTGGTGAACAATGTCAGAGGGGTGTTTGCCGTTTAGAATCCTGGCTGCTTCTTTGGCTATCAATCCCGATGCGAACGCTCTATAGCAGCTGCTCAGGAGTCCGTGTACACCGTAGTGCGTTTTGAGTCCAGTAATCGGAGAGCTATAGCAGCCTGTTCTGCCACATCGACCGAGGAGGTTTTCAGCGAGGCTTCCGAGAGGAGTTCTCCCCTGTCATCGACTACGGCTACGGAAAACTTGTTGGCACTGGCGTGTCGCGCCGCGTCAACAAAGGTCTCCGTTCCGGATATGTTCTTTAGGAAAGTTCTAGCCCTCGCTAACCTTCGACCTTTATTGTGTTGGGGGTGGACATTTCTTGGAAAAGGGTCTACAATAAAGGAGTTCCTTGTCTGAATATCAAGTTGCGTGATATTTCCCTGATTGAAGCTAGGACGGAGGCCTGCCGCATCCAGAAGTCTTCTGCCTGCTTTGGAGTTTGATAATCTAATAATTTGTGCTGATCTTTGTGCTTCTATTAATTACGAAGTTGTGTTGTGTACTCCCAATGTCATGAGTTTCTCTGTGCTAGCCGTGATTGGCACGCCGATCACCCTTTTGATACTTTTGCGCATAAGCGTGTCTAATTTATCCATTTCTGTTTTCGTCCAATCGAGGGCCGCGACTATGTAAATTACATGGCCGATGAGGAAAGCATGGTGAGCCCTAAGGAGTATATCCTCGCCTATGCCACCTTTCTTGTTGGACACTCTCATAATTAATCTAATAATGTTTTCAGTTTTCATGGTGAGTTGGGCTATAGTCTTAGCGTTGCATCCCTTTGAGTTTATTGAAAGCCCTAGTATTTTGATAGTCGACTCTCGGGATGGTGTGCCCATCTCTGGTACGAACGCTAATGGGCACCTGATCGAGTGGGGTGAGTCCCCTAGCACCTCGTCTAGCCTGTCTGTACAGCAGGAGTTCCGACTTTCCAGGCGAGAGTGCCAGTCCCGTACCTTTCAAGAAAGACTCTGTAACATCCAGAGCCTCCTGTAGAGCTTGTTCGACCGTAGCCTCCGATCCTCCAGGACACCAGATTGTAATATCGTCAGCATATAATGCATGACCTACGTAAGGAATTGCTGCAAGGCTTTCCGACAACTTGCGCATTGCTATATTAAACAGAAGGGGTGAGATAACTGCCCCTTGGGGAGTACCCCTGTTTCCGAGTGTGAAATATTCAGAGACTAATTGCCTCAACTTTATGGCCGCCGTCCTGCTCTCGAGGAAGGATGCAACGAAGGAGAAGAATTTAACTCCTAAGTTCAAGGCCGATATCTCCTGAAGGATATAGTCATGTACAATTGTATCGAATGCCTTGGATAGATCCAGTGCGAGGACCCCTTTTACATCTTTGCTTTGAGAGTCGATTATCTGTGTTTTGAGCAGGAGCATGACATCCTGCGTTGAAAGCAAGGGCCTGAAACCAACCATATTGTACGGGAATAGTTCGTTGCGCTCAATATGTCTCGATATCCTGTTATGCACTGCATGTTCCGCTACTTTGCTAATGCAAGAAGTAAGGGAGATAGGACGGAGGTTCTCCAAGGTGGGTGATTTACCTGGCTTGGGGATTAAGACCACTGTGGCCTTCTTCCAACTCTCTGGTACAACGACCTTCTCCCATACCTCATTTATCTCCTTCACTAAAGCTTGAATTGTTTTGTCGTCCAAATTTCTTAAGAGCCGGTTTGTAACTCCGTCGGGGCCTGGAGCAGACCTACTGTTTAAATTGTGCAGCACTTCCCTGATCTCAGCTTCCGAGAAGGGGACGTCCAGCTCTGGGGCAGGCGCGCCCTCATACTGAGGGAGGGGAGAACCTGGGCTTTGGCCAATTGGAAGGTATTTGTTCGCTAGTTTCCGAAATATGGAGACCTCTGAGATGCCTTCCATGTTTTCCTTATTAATTAATCGGTCTATGACTAGTCTCTGATTACATTTGGATTGCCCATCGTCTAAGAGATGTTTAAAGAGGGTCCATTTGCCTCCTTTGCGCATTTTTCCATCGGCTGCCGAGCAGGCGTCTCTCCATTGCTGTTTATTAAGTTCGGAGCAATGCTCCTCAATGAGTTTATTGAGCTCCGCGATCTTTTTCCGTAGCCTGCGATTGAGTCGTTGTGTCTTCCATCTCTCGAGGAGAGAGCGCTTGGCTTCCAGGAGATGCGCTAACCTTGCGTCCATCCCTGGGGCATCAAAATCCGTAACTATTTCCTTGGTGGCCTTCTCGACATCCATTTGTATCTGTACAAGCAGTTCACTGAACGTGTCGTATACTGCCTCATCTTCAACTCTTATTTTCCTAAAGAGGTCCCAGTCTATGTATTTATAGGTTTTGGGAGGAGCTGCTATTATTTCCATCCTGAGTTCTGTTATGTAGTGGTCGCTCCCCAAGTTCTCCTGTAAGTTGGACCACGTGGCCACAGCATTTCTAGTGAAGCATTTCTAGTGAGATCAGGGGTCGTGTCTCTGGCGACCGAGTTTCCCAGCCTCGTGGGGAAACGTGGGTCCGAGACCAGCGTCAGGTTTAGGTCTGTACTCGCTGCAACTAGGTTGGCTCCTTTCTTTGTTCGTGCTACATAACCCCAGGCCGGGTGGGGAGCGTCGAAATCTCCTACGACTATTAAGGGCTGCGATTTCGCAGCGGTTGCGACCCTATTTAGTAGTGACCGGAGATTATGCTTATGAGCGGAAGGAGAGCTGTACAAGTTGAGAATGAAAATGTTTCGTCGAATTTTTCCGTGGGGGATGATTTCAATTAACTGTGCCTCGAGACCGGATTTCTTATCCGAGTTACAAATTTTGACTTCGTGCTCCTGAAAAGAGGTGTCTTTCCTGACGAATGTGGCGATACCTCTGCCATTTTCTCCTTTTTGGCTAACCGAACGGTAGCCCGATAAATTTACCTTCTTACTAAGTGTTTCTTGCAAGAGCAGGACGTGCGGCATTATCGCTTGTACTTTGATGAGCTGCAATAGAGCAGCCTTGCGCCTTCAGAAGCTGGCGCAATTCCACTGCCAGATAATTAGGTTTCCGGTTTGTCCCGCCATTTTGATTTCTATTGAACTAGCAGAGCCTGCAGGGGACTCGTGTTATCGGGATCCTGCTGTACTTTCTTAGCTTTTGCAGTGGTGCCAGTGGAGATGCTTTTGATTTTGCTAGCGTCTATCATTTTCATTTTAGACTCGAGGATGCCAACTCTACGTGTTAGGTGAGAGATGTTACTGTCCATATGCTCGACAGTGCTAGATTGAATAGCTAAGGCCTCTCTCATCTGCGTGAGCGATTCCTCAATTATCTTCAAAGACGCGAGTATGTTTGGCTCTGGCTTAGGGTCCTGAGCGGGCGACTCGTCAGTTAGCATTGGCTCTCTTTCCGTGGTCGCGGGGGGGGGGGGGAGGGGGGGAAATAGCTTTGCGCTCATTCGACCCTTCTGCTTGAACTGGGATGGGTAAGGCTACTTCGCGGGGTTCACGCGAGTTACGGAAGAGCTCGAACTCAGCCCTGAGCGTTCGTAGTGCCTCTTTTAGCTCTGCATTTTCCTTCTTAAGCATTAAAATCTCAGATTGCTCTCTTTTATGCTCCGGCGAGATGCCCTGTGTTACCTTTTTGCCGCTTGAGATGTTCATCCTGGCCTTGTCTGCCCAGGACATTGGTTCCTGGATTCGGACCCTGGAACCCGATCGTCCTCTCGAACGGGAGCGTCTGCTGCTATCGTCGCGCCCTCTGGAGCGAGAGCGCGATCTGCTGGATCGTCCTCTGGATCGGGAGCGGGAGCGTCCTCTCGATGCCGATATGTTGCGGTGAGGGGAGTAGAAGGGTTTCTCTCCCGCCATTGCTTCTCCGCCGCTAGCTGTGTCGAAGCCACGCGGTCCTGCCGCCCGCTGCGCGTGCTGTGCGCGCCTGCGGCGCCGCCGTCTTTGGCGCACGATGTATGGCACCTGGAAGCGCTGTTTGCACTTGCGGTCTGCCGTTTGGTGTGCCCCACCACAGATGGCGCACTTGGGCTCACATTGATGATCCTCTGGTGGTGTGAGCATACCACATCCGCGGCATTTTTTCTGGTCTTCGCCCTTCGGGCGAACGTCGGACCTGTGGCCCAATTCTCCACACGCATAACAAACGTCTACTTGCCTGCGATACAAGGAACAAGGGTAGCGAACTCCATCACATACGACGTTTAGGGGGACCTTGTGTCCGTCGAACAACACGATCACTGTTGTTGTCTTCTTGATTCTTCGAACCCCCAGAGCGCCGGGGTTTCTCCGGTTGACGATCATCTCCGTCAGTTCTGCGTCACTGATATTCACGTTGATTCCGTGGATCACTCCTTTACATGTGTCGCCTGACGCAGCCACGTAGGCCGCCACTTCTATGACGACACTTGCCATACAAATCTGCTGAACCTTGGCGTAGGCGCGCGCGTTCGCCTCGAACGGCGTGGCAACCACGATAATGTTCTGGAAGGGGTTCGTGCACAACGTGTCGTCGAACACCTGCTCCTCTGTTAGGGAAGCCGCCTTGGCGAGCGCACGCTTGAAAATAATAAGGTCCGTCTTCTTAACATCCAGCCCTTCACGAGGCCTTATAATGGTCTTAAAGTGATTCCTAGGAAGGTTCGCGATTCTGGAAGCTTCCACAACTCGTCGCAATACCTTCTGTGGTGCGGCATTGCGGGCGCCGCCATTACCGCTTCCTATCGCTGACGTGGGCGGGTTAGGATCACACCGCTCGGCAAGTTTCTTCTTCTTGCTCACGACTTCGATCCAGCCTGAGCACTCCGCTTCCTCCGGATTGATTTCCATGCCTTCTACAACCGAGGTATTGGGGTTGGAGGCCATTTTCTAGCTCGACGGCGCGTTGGGCCTAGGCTCGACGCCTGCCCGACCGCCCCGTATGGTTTGGCTCGTTAGGCGTAGCTGCGCGCCAACGTGGCGTGCGGTGGAAAAGTCTCGGAAAGTCCGAAAACTCCACCCACCCGTAAGATTTCGGTAGCCGCCTGTTCCTTGGAGTAAACTGCGTCGATTGATGCACAGTTCCTTTGGGTTGAGGCAAGAAATCTGGTCCAAAATGTTTGTACAAACGGGAGCCGACGTGCTCGCACATGTGCGTTCGAAAACGTCGCCTTCTTCCAATTAAAACACCATAATTTATTTTTTTCATTCGTATTTCGTGCTTTAAATATATAGATATGACCTTATGAAACAATAAACACATGACCTCGTGCCAAGCAAGAGATAAAGCACGGTATCCGCGGTACACTCCTACCGTTCACGTAAAATCTTCTCGAGCATTTAGCCTTGTACTATAGATTTTGTGGTGACGATTACTAGACTATACAAGACCTACCAGATGAGGAGCTCATCGGATGCAGAACAGAAACAAACTCAGAAGCAATTCTTTTTCGTTTGACAGGGCGCCCGCAGTAGCCAACCTAACAGCGCTCTCACAGGCTTGTTTCAATGATCATTGAAACTAAAAGTCATTCAAATCTGTGTGCCTGACTGGCCCTTTTGAGAAAGCTTACGGATTTCAGTTATCTTTGAGTTTATTGGTTTCTCAAAGTTCACGCACCATTGCAGTGTAATTTATACACCACAGAAGACGTCACGACGTATATTCAACCTGCCTCACGTATACGCCATTTTAAATCATTTTGCATGTATTCAAGCTGATGCAAAGTGAATACCGGAATAGAGTTTCATGTTCTATGGGTATCAGGTACCAACAAGCAGATTTTGTTTAGGACCATACAACAAAACCAAGAAAATTGAACAATGTATTAGGAATCTATTCGGTAGGTTATTTCCCGAGCAATACTTTAGAACGATTTAGTTCCTGAAAGCGAGAAATTGTCACCCACGAGACTGTAGCACGAGGCTGCTACAAATCCTCATATAACTCAAAACAAGATAAAGCGCCTCTCAGTCATCCTCGATGTTTTTCCTCGGTGGGACTGCAGGCGGCAACAACTCGTTCAAATGTTACTTCGACGGCCGCCAAATCCCAGTGTTTCTTCATTTCGTAGACGCTAATGATGTGAAACCAGGCCCATGGAAAACCTGCGCCGTCAAAAGCTTTCCTATTCGCTGATCTACCAAAGATGTCGGTAAGTTTTTAAGGCTTCGCTCAAACTTGCGGTGCTTCTCGAATAATTTCGCAAGAAGCACTTATAAATTGAATAAGCCCCACTGTGCCGTTAGTAATTAAATTCTGTCGAGTTCCTAACTATACTACCAAGGTTATGAATGCCGCGACAAATGGTTACTGCCATCAAGTTAGTACTTACAATTACCTTTTTTACAAAGAGTCTGCATGCGTTAGAGGCTGTGGCATTGCGCTGCTAAACGCGAAGGCTTGGGTTCGACTCCACATCGACAGGGGCGAAAGGCAGAAAGGCCCAAACACAGTGAATTTTTTTGCCCGTTAAAGAACCCCAGGTTGCCCAAATTAATCCTGAGTCCCCTACTACGGCGCGCCTCGTAATTGGGTCGTGATTTCGGCACGTAAGATCCTGGAATTTGTTGGAATTTTTAACTAATAATGCGAGTCTTTGGGTTAGTGCAATGCACTAACTTCAGCAGGTAGTGATTTTTAATAACTCCAACCTTACTGCCCTAACGTACTAAGATATATATATATTGACACGCGTACTTATCTTTATCGGGCGACCACGTTTCGCCGCTTAACAACTGTAATCGCACAGCGACGGACGCGCCTGCATGTATCCGACGTTTCTGGAAAGTTATCGATGATTCTACCCGGCTGTCTGTTGTCGCCGAACCTTATGTTATCTGATTTCATCGCCTGACGCGAATGGCGTAGAACATTGTGGAATACGCGCGGGTCCCAGTGATTAGTCTGGAACATTCGACGACTGCTGTATAAAAGCCGACGCGCTTGACCCGCTGAGCAGATTTCCGACGATCGCCGACTGTGTTCGCCGCTTTCGTTGTGCTATAAGTGTAGCCTGTTTTGTGGGCACAAGTTCGCCCAATAAAAGCTAGTTTTCTCGTTCACAGTATAGCTACTGTGTTCTTCTACGTCACCACCACGTGACATCTGGTGGAGGTGCTTTACGTTCATGTACCGGACGCCCCCGACAAACCGTGATCCAAGCCCGGACCGCAAAGACAGCACCAACGTAGTCCCGGACCATCGAGCAAGCCGCCGTCTTCAACAACTGCCCCCGGAGCACGGACTTTTGCCTGAAACCAGGAAGATCACCACCAAGTCCACCCCAATGGCAGCCCCAGCATCTCCCATCGTGCTGCAGCAGCCCAGGGAGCCTCCGACGTTCCGCGGTTCAACGTTCGAGGACCCGGAAAGCTGGCTTGAGACATACGAGAGGGTCGCTGCTTTTAACAAGTGGAACAGCGACGACAAACTGCGACATGTCTTCTTCGCATTGGAAGACGCTGCCAGGACGTGGTTCGAGAACCGAGAAGCCACCTTGACGACCTGGGAGCTATTCCGAAGCGGCTTCCTGCAGACATTCGCAAGCGTTGTACGCCGAGAACGAGCCCAAGCGCTATTAGAAACGCGGGTGCAACTACCAAATGAGACCACCGCGATTTTTACAGAAGAAATGAGCCGCCTATTCCGCCACGCCGACCCGGAAATGTCCGAGGAAAAGAAAGTCCGCCTACTCATGCGTGGCGTAAAGGAGGAACTTTTTGCCGGAATGGTACGAAGCCCACCGAAGACTGTCGACGAGTTTCTTCGCGAGGCCACCAGCATCGAGAAGACACTCGAGATGCGAAACCGGCAATTCGACCGCCGCACGAACTCGACAAACTACGCCGGAGTTCAGTCACTGGCCACCGACGACCTACGCGAGACTATCCGAGCTGTCGTGAGGGAGGAGCTACAAAAGCTGTTCCCATCATCACAGCCTCAAGTGGCTACGATTGCCGACGCCGTGCGTGAGGAACTCCAACAACAACTTGGAGTAGCCCCTGAATCGCCGCAGCCTGAGCCGCAAGCGATGACCTACGCCGCCGTCGTACGCCGTCAAGGCCCTCCTCAGCGACCGCGCCAGGGCCCTGTAACGCCGCAATTCCGTCGACCAGCGCCGCCGCCGCCGACAGCGCGCCCACCCGTCGCCCAGCGGAGCTACCCGAGGAAGACCGACGTTTGGCGCGCTTCTGACCACCGCCCGCTCTGCTACCACTGCGGGGAAGCGGGTCACGTCTACCGACGATGTCCATACCGAGAAATGGGACTGCGAGGTTTCGCCGTCAACGCTCCGCGCCCGCAGCAAGGTGAACGCCCTCGCGGTATCGCTGACTACCTCGCGGCTACTCAGTGGAGTTCTCGACGACCGTCGCGTTCACCATCACCAGGCCGCTACCTGTCGCCGCAGCGCCGACCATACACTGGCCCAGCTCGGGGCCGGTCAGCGAGCCCATATCCGGAAAACTAAAAGCAGCAACCGATGGAGGTGCGGTTGCTGTCCGTCGAACTGTCGAAGATCCTCCGCCGCCGACGAAGACGCCGAAGAAACTACCTCGACGACATAACGACACGCCGCCGTCCCGACGAAGTCTGGAAGGAAAGAATGCGACGACGAAAGACGACCTGACGACGTCACATACCAGCCACAAGTCAACGCGACGCAGTCGTGATCCGACGCCAAGACCGAACTGTAATGCAAGACAAAGAGCCACCGACCTCGACGTGCTTCTCGACGGCCACGCAGTCACCGCCTTAGTCGACACAGGGGCTGATTACTCCGTCATGAGTGGACACATCGCCGCCCAGTTGAAGAAAGTTAAGACTACGTGGGAAGGCCCTCAAATTCGTACCGCCGGAGGACACCTCATAACGCCGACTGGAATGTGCACGGCAAGAATTACCATTCACGACCGGACTTACCCTGTCACCTTCGTTATCCTCCAACGGTGTTCACGAGACGTCATTCTCGGCATGGACTTCCTCAACCAACACGGCGCAGTCATCGACCTGAAGTCGAAGTCAATAACTCTGTCGGAAGACCATGCGATACCGTCGGAGAACCCTCGTAGTCACCACGCCTTGAGTGTGCTCGAAGATCAGGTGAGCATCCCGCCTCGCTCCAGCATTGTTATTTCGGTCGGCACCGAAACACCCGCTGACTTAGAAGGTGTCATCGAAGGCGACCAACGTCTACTGCTAGACCGTGAAATTTGCGTCGCAAGAGGGATCGCTCGACTGCACGGAGGAAACACGAAAGTGTTGCTGACAAACTTCAGCCAGGAGTACAAGCACATCAACAAGGGCACGACGATCGCATACATCGAGGAAATTCTGGAAAACAGCAATGCGTTTGTCCTCTCGGATTCCGCCGCATCTACCCCGACGACCATGGTTGCCGAACGAGACTACGACATTAATCCAAGTCTCCCCGTGATTAAGCAACAGCAGCTCAGAAGTCTGCTCCGGCGATACAAAGGCTGCTTTTCGACGTCATCGAGGATTCGACAAACACCAGTCGCCAAGCATCGCATAATCACCGAGGAGTACGCTCGACCACTTCGCCAGAGCCCTTACCGAGTTTCGCCGCGAGAACGTGAAGCTATAAGAGAACAAGTCGACGAAATGCTGCGCGACGACATCATCCAGCCGTCGAAAAGCCCGTGGGCATCTCCTGTTGTGCTGGTGAAGAAAAAGGACGGAACCCTTCGTTTCTGCGTCGATTATCGTCGTCTGAACAAGATCACGAAGAAGGACGTATACCCTCTCCCACGGATAGACGACGCATTGGATCGGCTCTGCAACGCTAAATACTTCTCCTCGATGGACCTCAAGTCTGGCTATTGGCAAATAGAAGTCGACGAAAGAGATCGTGAAAAGACCGCCTTCATCACCCCAGACGGCCTCTACGAGTTCAAGGTTATGCCATTTGGACTGTGCTCGGCGCCTGCAACGTTCCAGCGCGTGATGGACACGGTTTTAGCAGGATTGAAGTGGCAGACCTGTCTCGTTTACTTGGATGACGTCGTTGTATTCGCCGAAAATTTTGACGATCACCTTAGGCGGCTTGCCACAGTACTAGAGGCCATCAAGTCATCAGGGCTCACTCTGAAGCCAGAAAAGTGCCGCTTCGCTTACGATGAGCTTCTATTCCTAGGCCACGTCATCAGCAAATCCGGAGTACGCCCCGACCCGCAGAAAACAGCTGCCATCGCAAAGTTCCCGCAGCCCACCGACAAGAAGGCAGTGCGTAGATTTCTTGGCATGTGTGCCTACTACAGGCGATTTGTCAAGAACTTTTCACGCATCGCTGAGCCGCTGACACAGCTAACTAAATGTGACGTCGAGTTCAAGTGGGAAACGCCACAGGGCGACGCATTTCAAGAACTCAAACGACGCATGCAGTCGCCGCCCGTACTTGCGCACTTCGACGAGCACGCCGATACCGAAATACACACTGACGCCAGTAGCCTAGGCCTCGGTGCCGTCCTAGTCCAGAGAAAAGATGGACATGAACACGTGATAGCTTACGCTAGCCGATCATTGTCAAAAGCAGAAGGCAATTATTCTACAACCGAAAAGGAATGCCTCGCCATCGTTTGGGCCACAGCGAAATTTCGCCCTTACCTATATGGCAGGCCATTCAAGGTGGTCAGTGATCATCACGCGTTGTGTTGGCTAGCTAACCTAAAAGACCCCTCAGGACGGCTGGCACGGTGGAGCCTCAGGCTACAAGAATACGACATCACTGTAACCTACAAGTCCGGACGAAAACACTCAGATGCCGATTGCCTATCCCGCGCCCCCATTGACCCGCCGCCGCAAGATGACGAGGATGACGACGCCTTCCTTGGAATAATAAGCGCGGAAGACTTCGCCGAACAGCAACGAGGAGACTCGGAGCTAAAAGCCCTAATCGAGTATTTGGAAGGGCACACCGACGTTGTCCCAAGGGCATTTAAGCGTGGATTATCTTCGTTCACGCTTCAAAACAACCTACTCGTGAAGAAGAACTTCTCACCAGTCCGCGCCAACTACCTTCTTGTTGTTCCGTCGGCGCTACGTCCAGAAGTACTGCACGCCCTACATGACGATCCGACCGCTGGGCACCTCGGTTTCTCCCGGACGCTATCGAGGATACAAGAAAGGTATTACTGGCCGCGCCTAACCACCGATGTCGCCCGTTACGTCAAGACATGCCGCGACTGTCAGCGACGCAAGACACCACCGACAAGACCAGCGGGATTACTACAGCCGATCCAGCCTCCTTACCGACCTTTTCAGCAGATCGGGATGGACTTGTTGGGACCGTTTCCGACATCAGCTTCCGGAAATAGGTGGATTGTCGTGGCGACGGACTATCTCACCCGCTTCGCTGAAACTAAAGCTCTACCGAAAGGCAGCGCAGCCGAAGTGGCTAAATTTTTCGTCGAGAACATCCTGTTGCGACATGGTGCTCCAGAAGTCCTCATCACCGACAGAGGAACGGCCTTTACAGCGGAGCTCACTCAAGCCATTCTGAACTACAGTCAGACAAGGCACAGGAGGACAACGGCCTACCATCCGCAGACGAATGGTCTTACGGAGCGGCTGAATAAGACCCTCGCCGACATGCTAGCGATGTACGTCGACGTCGAGCACAAGACGTGGGACGCGGTCCTGCCGTATGTCACCTTCGCCTACAACACGGCGGTGCAAGAAACAACACAGATCACGCCATTCAAGTTGGTTTACGGCAGGAACCCGACGACGACGCTCGACGCCATGCTGCCGCACGTCACTCACGAGGAGAATCTTGACGTCGCTACCTATCTCCAGCGCGCCGAAGAAGCCCGACAGCTCGCCCGCCTACGGATCAAGACCCAGCAGCGTACCGACAGCCGACACTACAACCTCCGACGACGCTTCGTCGAGTACCAGCCCGGCGACCGTGTTTGGGTATGGACCCCGATACGCCGGCGAGGACTCAGTGAGAAGCTGCTGCGACGCTATTTCGGACCCTACAGGGTCATCCGACGTATTGGCGCACTAGACTATGAGGTCGTGCCAGACGGCATTTCGCACTCACAGCGGCGCCGCGCACGATCTGAAGTGGTCCACGTGGTGCGCCTTAAACCATTTTACGGACGCTGATGAACTTCCTTAGTTTGTTGTTTTCTTTGCTACGAGTGCTTTTCTTTGTTACTTTCGTTTGTTAGCAGCATCGGGGCGATGCTTTTTAAGAGGGGGGTAATGACACGTGTACTTATCTTTATCGGGCGACCACGTTTCGCCGCTTAACAACTGTAATCGCACAGCGACGGACGCGCCTGCATGTATCCGACGTTTCTGAAAAGTTATCGATGATTCTACCCGGCTGTCTGTTGTCGCCGAACCTTATGTTATCTGATTTCATCGCCTGACGCGAATGTCGTAGAACATTGTGGAATACGCGCGGGTCCCAGCGATTAGTCTGGAACATTCGACGACTGCTGTATAAAAGCCGACGCGCTTGACCCGCTGAGCAGATTTCCGACGATCGCCGACTGTGTTCGCCGCTTTCGTTGTGCTATAAGTGTAGCCTGTTTTGTGGGCACAAGTTCGCCCAATAAAAGCTAGTTTTCTCGTTCACAGTATAGCTACTGTGTTCTTCTACGTCACCACCACGTGACGATATATATATATATATATATATATATGGTCTCTGACAAAGTCTACGTAACTGGACAAAGACTACTCATACTTCCAACCTTTCCGTCCTTTTCTTCTTCTTTTCTCGCTACCTAGGTTTATTAACGCTACTGCAAGTGATTGGAATAGATAGGAGAAAGGTAGCTCTTCGCTCCGACTTTGTGCATGCCGCTTGGCTACCCGCTCCTCATTTATTTCTCTTTTTTCAAGTACTTAGGTGACCAGGCACTTCCTCTTAGATATAAACAACAACACGAGCTTGAGTAACGCGATGGCAGTGTTTGCACCGCGGAATGTACCTTCACTATACTTTTAAACATGCTTAAACACATGTAACTAACAAAATAATGTACACAGACCGACCGACAGGAGTATGCGCTCAGAGTAATGCAACTTTTTATTTAGCTCACGATATGATCTGTCACACTTGTCACACTTGCTATACGGGAAACAACCTGAATGAAGAAGCAGTGAGGCACCGTCAGAATGTCACTACAACGTCCATTTTGTGGGCCGCAACACTGTTTGGCATTGAAAAGCTTATCTAACACGGCATTCTGGACTCACAATGGAAACAAACAGTATAAAGTAGCTTCAGGTCAAAAGAGTAACGGCGGTGAGTGCGACTAATAACAGAATGTAAATAACAACGAGAATAGCAGGCGTTTCTCTTCCTACACATCTTCCTTCAAAAAGTTAGGGGCGCACGGAATGCAAAATGGCGTTATATTCTCAAAACGCAAACCGTGCTCTGGACAAAGAAAAAAATATTGCTATGCGGCTAAAGATGCGGTTAAGATGACTAAAGATGACGCTAAAAGTTGACGTGATGCATGTGATTATGTCTTACGCCAAAAAAGACGGTTCGTTGTGGCGTACCACCATCGCTCTAACTGAAATCACAGTCAATGAGTATTTAAATTAACGCATAGTTAAGGTTAATATTGAAAAGGTCCGTCATAAGTAAATCTCTGGACAAGAGTGCAGAAAGGCTTTCATACCGTGGAAGATCCTGTCCGGAAACCGCTAAGCCGCTGCTCGTACTGCCAAAGTCTACCTCCCACCGTGGTACTGAAATGAGCAGCGCAATCGAATGGATTTTCCCGGTACCACCGATAGATGGCGACACTCGCGTAAAAAAAAACGAGAGCTGCGCTTTTTTTTTTTTTTTTTTGGTGGCTGGCGAGTAGGCGGCCGGCGGCCGGTATCTCTCACTGGATGCGTTTATATCGATTTTATTTGTGCTTCGTTCTCCTTTAGTGATAATTACCTCTGAGGCCAGATGACCTAGAGGCCTGGACTGGCATCATGAGCACCGAGCTATTCACGGGATCACATCATTTACCGACATCATTAAAGCAACAGCAGACAAAGATGCTCATTGCGATTCTCACTTCGCGGCTTTCATCGCAGCGCGTGGCGAGCCGGTAATAGCTGCATTGGAATGTATTAAAAATAAATTCTCGGGTTTTTGAGTATGCGGGTAGGGATTCATGTTAGCAAAAAGGTAGGCGTGCAGACAAGGACACAAAAAGAGCGAAATGAACAACACAAGCTCCAACTGTCGCCTGGTAAGCTTCGGCAGTCGGCGCGAAAGGATATGAATAAAGAAATGAGAATAAGGAGAATTGAGTATTCCCTAAATCTATTTCTTGTCACACAAACTTGAAAATTAGGAAGTAGATATAGAGCTAAAGTTGTGTTTGCGGCTGGCAATAAGATAAGAAAGTTATGCGTCACCGTGAGGGGAAAAAAGAACAATGAATGAATGACTCACCGGTATTATGTAAAACAAGTTAGTAGAATATTGTATAGGCGTAGTATATAAAGTTCACTGCGTCTTTGCGTACATCAAGTTGCTATCTACTACATTGTAACTACATGAAATCCCTTTTAGGGAACACAGGCCGTTGTATCAGTTGGACCAAGATTACCTGAGCACGAAAGGTTGTCAATCAAAGGAACACAGTCTCGGCTTTCGTTGCACTGTTGCGATTGTAAACTCGCTTCAAAAATTTGATGACAGTATACGTTCCCACTGAGTGAGTGTGACTGATTTATTGATGTTAAAAAACCACTGGGTTCAGGATACCAGCAAGAATCCCTCCGACGAAGAGAAGCTTATCTTTAAGCAAGCAACCAGTCTAGCTTTCTTGCACCTTTTTACGGCACATTTTATTTTGGGAGAGTTTTCTCGTTTTTTTTTTTTTTTTGTTGTCAAGTGGGGTATTTTAGAGTTTTCTCAGGCCTCGGATTTCTTGCAGTCTATTTTTTAACGAAGCATCTACTTTAGCTTCCTGGAAGCTTTATTTTTCGCAGATTTTGCTTTGAGATATCTTAAGTTTATTCTTTTTTTTTGCGAAGTGGAGTATCGTAGGATTTTATAGGGTACTATAGGAGCCGTGGAAGATCCAGGCAATTGGCCCGCAGGGGCCACGCGGCCAGCAAACGCAAAGGTGCTGCTGTGGAAAGTCGACAATGACCTCGCTTAACACCCGAGGTAGAAAGCCAGGCAGCTTCTCTGCAGTGACCACGACCACCAAGTTTTGTGAAAAGGGAGCCACCACGTTCATAGCTCCACTTCGTGAAGCTGTAAAGGAAGAACTCATGAAGGAGAGGAAGTCGCCGGTAAATCTGCCATAGGAGCATCGAGTTTAAATTACTGATTACGAATTTTTACCGTGATGTACACAATAAAGCTGTTTTCGTTCGATCGACTCCAGTTTTTCCACTTTTGTTGCGCCTGACAGCCTTACACATTCAAACGTAATTTGAATTATCTCTGGTTTCTAAAATGCTATGCTCCATTAGGTAAGTGAGAAGTCTAGAGTAGTAAGTTCAGTCTTTGTACCACACCCTATATGAACCTAGCGTTCAACACTGTATCCACATGCAACAATGCAATAGTACCTTCCAATAAAGCGACGAGAAAAAATATAAAAATGAAACCATCAGATGGGTTTTACTATTGTTAGATATAAGTAGTTGTGCTATAGCAGTGGTTGGTTAAGCCTCCAAGCAGGATAAACAGATTTCGATCCTAAAATGCAACCATAAAATTTGGAAAGAACAAAGAAGACTTCTATGTAATTCCTACGCGTCAGCAGAACTATTGAATAATTCTAAGACGTACTACCAACTCAAGTGCATGGGGCACGAGGAGTAAAAATTGATATCAGCAACACTGTTTCAATTTTGATGATAACGTGTTTCCCAGTTCTACAATCCGACGAATTTATCCAATAACAATAATGACCATCAAGGCTACCTGTCGTTGACAAGAGAATAACCTAAACTCTATACTGCGGTTAAGCAGCTATACGGCTGTTAAGCAATCCGATGTTGTACTTGTGCATGTGTTGACTAAAGTTACGTTCCATAATAAAAAACTTGATTGAAAAGCTGTCAACTGTCTCACACATGTGTGCATTCAGAATATCAGTGACAAAAGATTAGATGTATAAATTTGTTTACTATAGCGGGTTTCTTGTCTTTGTTCATGAACTTCAATTTACGGCATGTTTCGGCCTGTGTCCTATCATGCTTGCAGCGGTGTGATATACATAGTGTGAATCCTGCCGCCAAGCTATCATCCCCAGTTACACTGAAGGCATTCAGCAGCGTTTACCTTGCACTACGGCACCTAATTCGGTGACTGGCATCAATAGTGCCCTAAAATTAGTAAGGGTGCACCGCAGGCTCTCAAGAACACTAGCACACTTTGGTTTATGCTGGAGCTCTGCTCTAAATAACTGCCATTTTATTCAAATGATGATAGGAATTGTAGTAGCCGGCTGGCGCCAACTGGCGTCCTAAGCATTTCAAGTTGTTTTCTTCTTAGATGAGCTTTGAGCCTGCAAATACCTTCGCTAGCCAATATAACGCTGCTGCGCCTCTCGAACGGCACGCTGTTAACGCATTTATCTCCGCTTGTACAACTGTGACAGGTAAATTTGGCGACACAATAGCTTTTCACACCTGCAATTCGGCTGGTCAACTCTTCCTTAGTTGCGGTCGAAATCGAAAAACGCTCCCCAATGATATACCGCCTCAAACGGCGACAGCAGCAAGAGCGTGCCATCTGGCCACTTGACATTCGATAGCTGAAAGGGCTCTTGATACGTTCGTTTTTCGAATTAACCGCCACATGGCGCGAATGTTTCCTGTCAACAGCTATAGGGAAAGAAACAGATGGCAGAGAGTACGTTGAAAAGGTCACGAATGAGAAAGAGAGTGAGCGGAGGCAGAGAGCACGGCGGAATACCGGGCGCCTAGCGGTTATCACTTGGACATTAGTTGGCCGTATAAAACGCATTGCAAGATAGGCTAGTCAGTGCTCCTCTATATTTTTACACGTGGCCCTGGCTGAACAAAGGCCCGGTTGTAGCGATCAACACTCTTTGTAGCCAGTCTATGTAACAAGCATTTACTCTTTTCTCCGGTCATTGTTAACTGCTTTGCTCTGAAAGCTAAACGGGGATTTCGTCACCAGTTTTGCCGCAAGCGCAAGTATCCCTGCTGCATACACGAAGGGATTTAGCGGTGATATCGTGTCGCTGCTTGCTCGCGAGCTCAGTGCACTCTCTTGGGTCATACTACACACGCACTTTGCTTGAATGTGTACCTTTAACAGCGTATGGACACACTACGCTAATCCCCACAGTGCTTGCGTCAGGCTGTAATCGCGCCCGTGCGCGCACTTCTGCAGCTTCAATAAAGTTTTGAGCTTTACGAGCGGATGAAACCTCAACTGTTGCTCTGACTATTGTTTCGGCGGCCCCTACAGTGCCTCTTTTCGCCTGATCTCTTTTTTATGCGCATATATTCTTCTATTGGGTTCCACGTTTTAGCTGGAGAGGTTCGAAGTAACACAACAAATCTTTTTAGACGTTGCCGGTAAAGCTGCACTGTTTTATATTTAGCAATCGGGGTCATGCCTGAGCACGCTGGACGGGGACAAAAAGAAAGCCACCATTTTTATTGGTTGCGCAATGTAAGTCTCTGAAACACGGACGCTTTCCTAATGATCCCGCTGGTCCCGAAGATAATGTCGGCACCTTCTTCTTTCCTTGCTTTCTTTTTTTAGGGAACAATAAATGAGTGTAATAACATTCTCTTAAATTTAGGGAGCAGGCACTACTGCACCATAATCCCTCGTTTGTTACAGCGAACCAAAGCGCCAGCCATAGTTTTCAGTGTCTGGGCCCTATCGCAGAAAGCCAGCGTAGCATACGCAGAATTTCCACCATCTTTTTTTAACTTAACCGGTCACGCGTACTGTCGAAAGACCCGTAGCTGCACGTATGTTCTCTTCTTAACCCTCATTACGCACCGTTAAATTACCTGCCGTAATTCGCCGTGATCTGCACAATGGCGTCGTTGACCTAAAGAGGCTTTGCGATGTGCACTAGATTACAAGATACACACATAGTGAATGCAAAAAAAAAAATGAAAAATTGTAATTTATATGGAGTAATGCAGAAATAGCCACGCTATTCTGCTGATGACGATACAATTAGAGCAGCAAGAAAGTTTGAAGTTGGTCTACTTCCCTGGCTTCCCTTCAGTTAAACTGGGACATTATGCGTGGCCGGTATTAGTCTTACATTTAAGCATTGTGTCGTTACAAGTACGACTCCCAGCCTGAATTAAGCTACAGTTGCAAACATGAACATAGGAAGGCAATAGCCTTTTCTGTCTGATGATTACGATTCATTTGTGTTTGAATTTGTGCCGTTTGTATATACCCAAAAGAATTATTTGGACTGTATCAAGCCAGAAAATAGGAACAAATTATAAAACGAAATGTATCTCCTACTTGTCTAATCGCAAACATCTTAGCGTGTGCCTGTTGTACCAAACCTATCGCTATCTGAGGCTAACCAATCCTAAAGTAATCTTAAAGCAGTAGTTATATTCTAGGTGATTTCATTTTCTTTTTTCTCGTTCCACAAATTTTTTCCAGGAAAGCTTGCCTCACAATTCGGCGCAGACTGCGCTTGCCACCACACTTGCAGTCAGTAAAGACACTTGCAGTGTCGCATCCTGAACTACTGTTATCGAAACGGATCTAACAGCAAAAGAGAAACTAGAAAAAAATAATACGCAAGAAGGAGCCATCCTTGCAATATCCATGAAGCCCAAGATACGAGCTGTGTCATATTCCGTAAACAAGCACCACGAACACCAAGCTCTGCTTCAGATACTTTGAATGGCATGATCGGTCAGAGACGTTTGCGAAACGCTTATGTCGAGACTATGAATCGACTTTGATTCTGAGACATCACCTGACGGTCTAAATTTATTAGGCAAATTGCGTCTTCACAGTCTGAAGTGTTGGAGAATGCCGTAAAACTGTTTGGGGGATGGGTTCTAGTGCCTCCCCTTCACGATCGCCTTGCCGAGAGGCTCGGTCGACGTGATGCATGGGTCTTCAGGTTTCATGAGCGGCGGTTCCGATTATCATGGCTATTTTCGGCATGGTAGGCTTTCACAGGATATCAAGCGTTACCTGTGATATTCTGCTGCTAGCGTAATTTCTGAAAGCAGCTGGTGAGTCACCTGAGGCCAATGAGCCGATCTCCGCTACGGTTTGTGCCCATGGTCAACGCGATGGCCGCCTCATCAGCACTTGCAGTGTTTCTGTGCAACACTGCCGCCGTGACTATCTGCCGCGGGTTTCGGTTCATGACGCCAAAGGCGTGAGCGTCCCTGTCTGGCTACATAGCCCTGCTTGTGAACCTCGTGTCGGAGGAACTCGTTTGCTTATTTTGCAGGCCTTTTACTCGTGCTTGTGGACCCTCCTATGGTGAATGGAATGCATGTTTGTCAGAATGGATGCCATGCAGAGACATTCAAGGATATCGATGGCATACGCTCTTATTGTACCCCCGTGTTTTCAGGAGTGGAATAGCAGAGCCATCGCAGAGCGTGCATGCTCGTTTCCGTGAAGGTGAGTTTTCCCTTTTGACTCGCCAGGTGTGTTTCTATATGCTCTTCTGTAGGGTTGTGGATGAGAAGCTATTCTAATAGTTTAAGAACGGTTGCTGGTGGGAATCCCATCACTACTTTGTGTGATTTCACATGAGGACGTTAAACTTGCATGTATCACGGCGGGTGAGGGTTCAATGAAGAGGGGCCCATACCCATTGGCCTATATCGCGTGACCCAATAAACCCGACACTTTGTTTTTAACCCTGCTGCTTTAACACAGCCGTCCGATGTTGTTACCAAATTAGAATATAATAGCTAGTTGCCTAACTTGGCCAGGAAATGGTTAGAGGCCTAGCCAAACATTAATATAGTCCCCTTAAACCGTACGAAGTTCCCAAAGAATGCTAATCGTACTAATATCCGTTACTTCGTCGTTTGTCAAGAAACATACAGTAAGTCCTTGTGCATCTCAACACCCTTGTAGTCACTTCACAGCCGAAGCTCTTCAAGGAATGATGCGAATATGTACCGAAAGCATTTCTCTTTTCTTCACTACCTAAGTACCCTTATGTGTGCGTATGTGAATGTGTATAATAAGTGTGAGAGTGTGGATACACTTGCGAATATGTTAATGCATGTGTTCTTGCATGCAACCACTGCGTTTAAATGGTGCGACGTCCGGTCAACCGCCCAGTTGTTGTCTTCTTCGTTCCTCGTGGAAGAGCCTGTTGCGTTTTGTTCTTTTTTCTCTCTTTTTTGCGAAATACAGCCATGTAATACAATGAGTAATTAAAATTATAAATAAATCTTCAGAGTTCTTGCGGTTGGCCGGATCCCAACATTACACCACCTTTCTTTCATTTTGCCCATCGCCCGTCGCGGTATGGCAGTACCGCTCCGTCCCTCCATCACCTAACCAATGTGGCCACAACAAGAGCAGAGAAGACAAGGCACCGAACAACGCAGAACAACACTACTGCCCGGCCGTAGATGAGAAACAAATCGAGCGCTCTTCCACAAGTGCTGCTTGTTTCGTCGTCCAGATTGAAGTTGCCCAGCGGGAGAAATTCGCTGCCCACAGGCTTCCCTTGACGGCCTACTTTGTCGCACTAGAATTGCGAACTGCGCCTTGTAAGAAAGGTGCTGGACCGATCAATGCGCGCTATATCGCTGTTGTTTCTTGTGCGGTGGCGCTCTTAAAGGTTAACAATGTACCGACCCGGTGCCCCTTTCATTTGGAGCGGAGTCCGTAGCCAGCGCACGTGAGAGAAGGTGAAAGTACATGGTCTAGAGCTCGAAGCTTGAACGGCCTTATTTCTTTGAAAAGACAAACAGCAGAAGATGGAATTTTATAGTTTTAGCATTACGAAAGTTCTTACTGTAGGTTCTCGAAGTTAGTGCTTAAAGAAATTCGTTCTTTTTTTTCAATTTATTTAAGGATGTTATGCTGCAGTGACGGTTGCGAATAAATTTTGTACTAGCCTCTTCTGGTCAAGTTAATGCGATGTTTTCAAGGTGAACCTAGTTAACCTAGGTAGGCTACATCAAAGAATACAGTGACGATGCAGAAAACACGGATCCGTAGGCACAACAACCAGCTAGTGAGTTTATTTAGAATGCCAGTTCAGCTTATCTATTCATACATTACGCCCTTACAAGTAATTGTTCTAAGTTGAGATGTATAACGTTTTTTTTTCACTCTTTCAAGACGTCAGGTTTAGACAAAATACTGTGATTACACGCCGGCGCCACCCTTTATCGTTGTCTTTTCTATATTGTTGTTCCCAGTGTAGAAGAGTAAACGCAACTAATTTGCAGATTGTATCCGTCCGTCCGTCCGCTGTCCGTCCGTCCGTCCGTCCGTCCGTCCGTCCGTCCGTCCGTCCGTCCGTCCGTCCGTCTGTCTGTCTGTCTGTCTGTCTGTCTTTCTGTCTTTCTGTCTGTCTGTCTGTCTGTCTGTCTGTCTGTCTGTCTGTCTGTCTGTCTGTCTGTCTGTCTGTCTGTCTGTATGTATCTATGTATGTATGTATGTATGACAATCGGGAGTTTCCTGTTGTGAGGACTCAGGCCTCCTGTCACTCACAAGGAAGGTCCTTTTGGGAAAGGGCGGGCGGTCAACCCCCGCTCGTGATGAAACACGAACTGTGTTTTGCATTGATGCAGGAGGAGCTAGGAGCAAAATGTCTTGCTAAAACTAAGCGTGCGGAGCATACAGACACCGAGACGGAGCTGAACACCACCTAGCTTTCATGATGTGGGGTTCCGCTCTGTCTCTGGGAGTGCTTTAATTCTGGCCATTATTGTAGAGAGTCTACATTGACAGCTAGAAATAGGCTTCAAGCCCAAGCATTGTAACGCTTGTGGAATTTTCTATGCGATATGGTGCCACCTTAGGTCAAAAATAAAATTTTAATAACGCACATGTTCTCACTCTATTATCTTCATTCACGGCGTACACGTTTGTGGAGGCGAGTTCTTTTTGCGATTACTGCGCTGTGGTTGCAAAGAATAGACAACGAATATTAAGCTTTGAGTAAACTGGATATTCTGCTTTCCTAAAGTACACACATTTCACTTCCGAGTGAAATGAAATGCTTCAGACGACCGCTTTGGCGAAGGCACTACCGTGTTCGACAGGACGTTTGAAGTGGCGCGTTTCGGTAGCAATTGCGAAATATATTTTTTTTCCATTTGTTGTAATGAATACACCCATTAATTAACCTGTGCATGTAATTCGAGTGATTGATTCAATATTTTTAATGGAAAAACGTCGCACGACAAACTATACAGTAAATGAATGTTTGATTACTACGTAATTATGATGGGTCGCAATAAAATGCACAGAGCCTTTCTCATCCCACCTTGACTTGATTTCTATGGAGACTCCAGCACCTTGGCATAAAATATATAAAATATCAAGAATTTACCTACAGTCGCCAGTAATTCGAGCCAGAAGGGGCTATTCTAACACTTTCGGTGCAGAGGTATGAAAAAACACAAGCAGCTCGCAATAAGGGCGTAAGAAAGCGTGACTACGTTTTTGTCAGCGCAGTCGAACTTCCCGCTTAATTCTAAAGCTTTCTGCTCAGCCGCTATCTCGTTTGGATAGCGAAGTAGTAGCCTGCATTGTTGCTTATTTTAATGCCACCTTCACGAAGCTGTAACTTAGCCTGGCTTCGTAACAATTGGAACGAGACTTAAGATCACCACAGTCCGCTCAGCTGTCTACTTGGAACACATGCCCTTTGTCCTAGTGTTGCATGATCTTAGTTTTATGGCATCCTAACTACCACATGCTCAGGGAGCACGAGAGGCACGCATAAAGGGAACCGAGCCAGCTCCGGTACCGTATGACCTCAACACAAGCACCGACTTCACCATTATTTCTCGAACGTCATGGCCTATCACGGAAGCACGGAATAAACTGGAGACCGGCTTTGCTGTCGTACAGTTTTATCAGTGCCATACAAGCATATTCATTACTCTTCTAAAAAAAATGTTGCCCGCGATTGCTCAGTGCTGGTTCGAGGCAATGGGGCAGAGCCGCAGCTCGGCGAAAGGTAGCTCGAATCATAGCATGAACGAATTCTAACATTTAGATAGTTTCTGCATTGCCTACTACTGACCTTTTTTTTTTTGTAATCTTTAGTGATATAAAGGTGGGTGGGTGGCACTTCGGAAATTGTAACGTATAATCATTGTTCTCGACCAGACCTATCAGGATACTCTTGTAGTTCTTCCTGTAAACTTAGCACCTTCAACCACACTGTATACGTGCAGTGATGCACCCTTTACAGGCAGCAGTATAGTATTGTTTGTAAGGATGGGCGAATATTCGAAGTTTCGAATGCTAATCGAATAATATACACTAACTATCGTATTCGTAATTGGGAAGAAACTATTCGGCATTTTCTAATATTTGAAAATAAACAAATATTTCCTGACAACAGAGTGGTAAAGTCCAGTTAGTGTTTTCCGTCTCCTGAACATTCTATCGCAATTTATCAGGCGTGAAAAAATACATAAGCTTTTGAATAAATGCAGAAACAAGATGGATAATGCAAGATTTGTTTTTGACTTCCCGGTAGAAGCTTATACGACAGCATGCTAGTTTTGCTTATAGCCTGTCATTTAGTGATTTTAGTTGTCATAGAAAAATATAATTTTGATCATCTAGACTACGACCAGCGACGTTTACTTGGCAATGCACCCTTTTGACGGGTTTATGGTACGGAAGTCTTTCAGCATTTTTCTTTCTTTTTACGCAACCTAAGATCGTTTTCATCAGCCATTTATGTGGCGTATTTTCAAAGCTAAGTTCTTCAATGCAGGCACTTAGCCTTGGAAAGCTTGTTTCGAACCAAGCTCTAAAGATCTTCAAGGCTATATTCATGCAGCTTTTTCATGATAATTACTGATCTTGTGTTTAGAACTTCTTATTCCTCCTTAATGTCAGATATCTTTTAGAAGACTTGTTGGTACAAGCAAGGTACCTAATTATGCAGAAATCAATATTCATGCTACTGTAAATACCTATGTGCCTCTGTGCTTGAGCATTCGAAATTTTGTTATTTGCCTTCCTCTATTTGTTTGTTCTAAACTCGAGGCTTTAGCAGTGTTAAAAGCCCTTCTAAGCATGAAAGGAATATGTAAACATCGCAACATACACAAGCAAACACACGCGCGCACACACGAACACGCTGATAAAATCCTGGTTTACTTTTATGCATAGTGTTTGCGTTTCATTAGTGTAGTAGCTTAGGTCAGTTCGTGTAGAATTGTAAAGAAAAAAATTTTCCCATACACAGGACAGCGAGCCCTCGGGTTGCTTCGTCTGACTTCCTCTCCAGTGGCCTTGATTCTTCCTTTCTGTTTTGTGTGATTGCATCCTTGATATCTTAACTGCTATATTTAGCGATATCCTATTTGGAAACAATAATAATTGCCATGAACGATGCCTTAATAGTTGAGACAGACCAGTTACTTAAAGAGATATGTTAAAAGCACACAAGCATTTTTGAGCTTCTTTTGTTTGCAATTGAGCGGAATAACCTGGTTGAAAATTTAGCTCAAATGAAGTGCTAATAAATATCTCAATATTTGTTTATTCGGCCACATGGTCGTGCCTTAAAAGATCAGCCTTTATTAGCAGGTTCTAAAGCGCAAAAAAAAAAAGGAATGTGAGGCAGGTGGTTGAAAGTGATTTACGTGGAAACTCTTTATATACACCCAATAACCGCATTGTTAGTTCTGACACAGAACACAGCAAGCATAAATATCTTGTAGAGTGCGTAGGAGCCTTAGAATATTTACAGAGGACAGGAGATGCATCGAAATGCCAGGTAGAGCAATGACAATACGCAACGGCGCAGGGACAAAGCGCGAAGGACAGTATGAATGTGGTCGGAAAGAAGATTTTAACATAATTATGAAGGTTTCAAATTCTCGAATGACAACAATGGTGGCTGCTGACTGCAACATACAATATGTAAAACACTGTACAGTCACAATGGCACCGATCGGAAGTACAGGAAATTGAAATTATTTAAAGCAGATCAGCAAATTACCAAAATAATCAAAGAGGATTATCGCGCAACTAATAAATTCGGGGTAGAACTCTCCCCCAAAATTATGGAGGGAAGAAAATCTTCATATGCTTACATTAGCATATTCACCCATTTGTACTGTTAAGTCTGTAGAAATTTAACATTGGCGGCAAGCCTGATAGGGCACTAATACGCGTAGAGTTCAGGTGTTCTTCAGATAAATTAACCCGGTATTTTGACCTCCCATGTTTATTGTATACAAAGTTTGCATACACAGGTAGTTAAATCCAAGAATTGCCGTGTACAGTGCTCAGTGATTGAACGGCAATACTCGGACCACATGGCGGCCGCCCCTTCTTGTGCCGCCGGTGAACAGAGGCTGAGTGCTGAGGGGCTGAATGCAGTCACAATGCATTAGTTCTCGCTTTCTTTTGACCCAAAAATGCATCAGCTTGGTGGGCCCCTAGCGCCTTACTAGTGTCGCAAAAAGCGCTGGCAGCTACGCACTCCGAGTATCTCGTTTCAATCACTGAGCACCGGACCTGCGCCAACTGTTGAGATACGAGTAAGTTGCCAAAATTTATGTCATTATTTGTACTTGTCCTTCAAGATGTCGACTCACTGAAATTCAATTAGATCTAATTGAAAAGAGCCTGGCAGTGCATTCACTTCGCACTTAAGTATATTTTGGCACATACCTAACTGCTTCTTCCTGACATCATGGCCAGTGAAACAGTCGCGAAATTGTATGTGCAGATCGCCGAGTATTCTCGTCACACATAGGTAAGGAAAGGCCGTATTAGTTTCTGCACTAATCTTGAAAAAGCAACGGAAATAAGCCCACTTTTAATTTTCCGCCTGCTTCTAAAAGAAGTGTAGTACTGCCCTAAAGTGTTTTATTTCTATGTGCACGTCATGAATAACGTGTACCCCTCCTTGTAGCTTTACATTGAGCTTATTCGACGTGATATACCTATTTCTTGAGCGACTCGTAAATTATACTAGTGGCTCGGGGCGATCTTTCTGTGCAAGTAACACCTTATTTAGTTTTTTTTTTTTCTAAAGTTAAAGAAACGAGAGAGAATTTTTTCTGCAGATTGGCTATGCTCAACTTGGGACCCGTGTCCTTCAGTTATATCACCGAAATTTCGGTGATCTATGCAACCTGATAGAATTACCAGGTTAAAGAAGTTATTTCACAACAAGCGAAATTGTCCACTTACTTCACATAGTGCACCTGTTGGTGAATCATGCAATGGAAAAACATAGGCCTTCAGAATACCCCAGCTTCAGCAGCATTTATGTTTGCTCCAAGAGGCCACTTTTAACATCGACATATTGTGACAAAGTTCAGTTTGCCCCCCTATAGGCTGCAAGTGGACACAGACTTTCATAATTTTCACAAGATGTCCTCTCCAGTTACCGTACCAGGCATGCTGTGGACTGGAATGAGCTATATGTTATATTCAGCAATTAGATGTATTTTCGTGGGCGAAAGGCTGGAGACAGTTCTCTGGTCCCATACGGTGCACCTTGGCGTAGTACTGAAAGAATCGGCACGTCTTCTGACGTAGTGGCTGTGACTGGTCACTCAGAGGATCAAGCGTTCCTCACACGAAGGTCGAATGAGCACCTCGATTCATCGGTGCTGCCTCGAATGAGGTGGCGTCGTAGCCTAATCATGTGAATACAGTGAAGCCCGCTACCAGAACAAAGTGCAACAGCACAGGGTTTTGTGACAAAGCCTCGCTCTCAAGCGGAGGCTTTACTGGAAAAGACGGCTCGCGTGCGGGCCGGCCGTCATAGGATGGATGCCCGCCGGCCACCGGCTGGTGTGGAGGATCCCGCGAGTGTAAATCGGCACGCAGGCCGTAGCTTGCAGACCCGTGGTTCAGAAGTTGTCATAGACGCTATAAGTGCACAAGGCGACTTAAATACGCAACGAATTTCTAAAAATATTAATTCATTGATGTAAATTTGCGTCAAGCGTCAACTCCTCAATAATATTTCTTTCTGTAAAGTGGAGCAAGCTTACCGCAAGACATGCCCTGGACTTGATAGAGCTGTCACCCTCCATCATGAATGATCGTCATTATTCTATGAGGTAGTAGCATTCACGAAAAGCAGTTTGGTGTTCCATTGAGGCGAAATGGCACGTGTCACGTGGCACGTGTCTTGCGCTGGCAAGCTCCTCGGTTCCTGAAGCTTGGAGTGAGATATTCATGTCATCCCCATAGCAATCATTCATTGCGAAGACCAAGTCAATCAAGTTGGCGGGAAGAAAGTCATCAGAACATCTTCAACAAGTTATAAGTTGTAGCTTATAGACACAAGTCGCCTGCACGTTGCGGCTCCGCAGGTGAAGTGACAACGAGATATACTTTTCATTTCGCCATTCTGGCAGCTTCAGTCCGCCTGCCCTTTCTCGACGGGGACGACGAGAGCCGACAGACACTGAGCGTGATAGACACAGGCGACCATTACAATACCTCCCCCCCCCCCCCCCGATTCAGCATCGTGTCATAGAGACCCATCCCGGGAAACGTGGGGCTGGAGGGAACCCAGGCAGCGGATAGGGTAGCTCGACGGTATACGAGCCCAGCACCCTCCAACTCCGCCCATGCGGAACCCGTTCCTATCCCGTGCCATCTTAAACCACCGTAGAGGAGTTTCCCACGTTACCGAGTACTAAATAAAGAGGAATAGGACATTCGGAGGCCATTCAAAACTGACACATACACCAATTTGCACATCCTCAATAAAATACATCCTAAGGCATACCCTCCTCTCTGCCCATGGCGCTCAGCTAAAACCATCCTATACCAACGATATCCCGTGTGCATGTCAGGCCATCACTGCCCTAACCCCCATACAACACCTTATAGCGGAGCGATGGGAGGAGCTGCTGGCCAGCGAGAGCCGGAAAGATCAGCTGAGTCTGATTTACCGGGCCCGCAGAGCAGCAGCTGCAAGCGGAACCCTAGACTGAGCCCCCCCCCCCCCCCATAGCAAGCCAAGAACCTCCGACCACCCAGAATCTCCCGAAGCAATTTTACTGCAACTAATGCTTTCACAGCCACCACCACCACCTGCGGAATGCTAATCCCACTGAAGGAATAATGACTCGCAGGCGCAGGAACAGCGTGCGGCTGCATTTGCGGCGTACGCTGCAGCTCGATGCCAGATGCACATAACGCAGGGCTGCGGAAAAAAGAGGCCGACTCTAAGCAGCAACGCCTTCATAACCCTGCAAGTTCAAAAGCGCGAAGCTGGCGCACACCGCGGGCGCCCGGAGCATGCCACAGAAAGGAACCCCGACAAGACCCTTATGTTCTATCGGACGTTGCTCGCGGTTATTGCATGTTCTGCCTCTGTGTGTCTGCGCACCTCTCGCCACGCGTGTTTACTTAGCCAGCGTGTATGTTTACCGCAATTCATTCTGCCACTAAAGCTACGACCCTTTGTTCATGTAATATTCTAAGATGTTGCTATCGCATTCATTATTTCGTCATTGTGCAGAAACTAGGGTCTTTTAGATAAATAAACCAATAAAATTGTCCGATGGCTGGATTCTAATAGACATCTATCACTGAAGCCTGATGCTGTAACCATTAGGACACGGACAGTTTTCCTTCATATCGGCGTGCCTCATAATCTTATCATAGTTCGTGAAGTTCAGTCGCGGAAATTATTTTAAATGATTAATATGTCATCATAGGTTATATAGTACGCCAATCTCAAACATAGTGCAGTCGCAAAATGTGTACCGATCTGGAAGATAATGCAATAAAAAAGATTTAGGAGTCCAACGCTCCTTCTACTTCCCTGTCGTGGGAAGTCTCTCTATAATGGGTTGTGCACAGTTATTCCACCCCTATGTGACCCCCAACTCACTCAGGAAGACTTGGTGTTTTATGTACTTCAGCTGGAGTCTGAATCGCTTTCAATTAGTAATTATGAAAGGATTACGTGCCCATTACGCGAAAATGTGCCGGCGTTGAAGGCGTGGCCGAACGAGGGCACCAAAATTGGTCGATGGCACAAAGAGCAAAATACGTCAAAAAGTACTTGGATTGACGTAAAATTTCTCAGGGAGGTTCCTACAAACAAAGTAAATTAATGGCGTTGAAAAGAAAATGTGTTAAAAGGAGTTCTGGGTGGGAATCAAAGCCGGCCCACCGTGGTCTGAGACGAGCACGCTTCCCCGACGCCACCGCACCTCCACGGCTCGGGTGGATTAAAGGTGTGCGTATTGCGCGCGTCATTCCACACGTCACGTCGATGGCAATCCCTAAAGTTGTGACATAGTGTTTGCGTCATTGTTCACGTGGCGGCGCAATTCATGGAGGTTAGGTGGCGCCACGCCGTGAGTAAAAAAATGAGTGTATAAAATTAAAAGCACTGATCTACAATTGAACGCCGCTGAGCGGTTCTTCAAGTTATGAACTCCTCGCGGGCCGTCGTTGTCGGAGTTCGCTAAAACCATCATCACCAGCAATGGCTCGCGCGTCCTCGTCTTCTTCCACAGCTGGCTAATTGGCTCCCCTCAGTGCTACTGCGCGAACGCGCTCGTGCCACTGCTCCCGCGTTCGTTGTCGTCTCGTCATCTTCCACAGCTGTCTCGTTGCCGCTCATTATTCCAGCGTGGACTTTCACGTCACTTCTGTCGTCGCGATAGAAAGGGAGGCCGCATTTACGGGGATATGAGCCATTGCTTAAGCGGGTAGTAGCCATTCATTGTCTTACGCAATAAACAAATTTAATTTGAAGTAATTTTATTTTGAAGAACCGTACGCGTTAATGCCGGGTGGATGCTGCTAACCACGCCACCGTGCAAGCTCGAGACATCGAACGCAAGCCGCAACGGCGGACTGCGGGCATACAGTCGCTGACGTCGTTGTCTCCGTCGCAACCGAACGCGTGTGTAACCTCATTGAGAAACACAGACGTCAATCGTCAAACCAGTCCAACCAATCGTCGAAACGATTGCAGCACTCGCATCTCCAGTGGTGTGCCTTGCGCCCAATATGCGGAGCTTTTGATTAGTTGTCCCACACATTCCGTCCAAGCAACAACTATGGGAAGACCACAAGTAGTGCGTGCTCCTGAGGAAGAAGCTGTCTACCGCGAGCGTCAACGAAAGTGGGCTTGTGAACGGGCTCGTCATTGTAGGGCCTGCCTCACGCGCAAAAAAAAAAAGGCACTCGGAGAACCGCAAGAAAAAGCACTTCTAAAGCGTGCTCATCACGCGAAAGACACAAAAGCGAAAATGACCTGAAAGAATCATGAAACAAAACATTTACGACATTAGCTGCTTCTCGAGGTTTGACTTGCTTGGTGGAACGCTCGGTATAACTAACACAGCTTCGTTGTTCGGCCACCTTAATGGACTGGAAGGGGCAATGATTTTCCTGTTCTTTTTTTTTTTTTTCGCAGATGTCGAGACATGATGGCGCCCAGGTTTCAGACGACAGTTTCCAGCAAATCTCGGCACGAAACGCCATTGCGAGCCAGGTGAGTCCGCAACCAGACGGGGGCCGCGACATGCGATATGAAAGACACCACTTGGCGTTGTATTGGCGACCACTGCTACGAGGCCTTATTAACGAAAATGATCTTGTCAACTTACCTATAAATAATCATGGGTCGTGATTTGGGCAGCTCCAAGTGCATACATATTCAACGGGTTACGATATATGCCAATGGGAGACTCCAGAGATGCCGAAGGGGGTGAGGAAAGAATCCATAGGGCTTCTCATTCTAAAACCCTTGCTCTTAACAGTTTGTGAGAATGCGCCTGTTTAGACTAAGGGGCACTGGTGTCACACGTGAGTGCACACCTCACTATTAACGCACTCGTTGAGGTTCGTCATCTGTGAAAATGCATCGTCAGAAGTTGACGACTGCCAGAAAAAAAATGCTTGGAAGTCGGTGTACAAGGAAGCTGAGGGGCACCTTTAGATGGCTAGATCTTCTTGAAACGGTGAGAACTAATGGACGAAGGAAATATTATGCGTGGTTGTGCTATCGCAAACACTAGAGACCAGCGGACCTGGGGGAAGCTAAGCCTTCAGAAAAATTCATGCCGTCTTCCTCTGAGGGGAAGCATAGGTTGGGACGGCGCGCCATTTGAGGCGCCCGTCACCTTGTTGTTGTTGAAATTTGTTGAGACGCCATATGAGTCAGTTTCGTGTGCCAGACGTTGCACCGACGCGACGTGGCGGCAACCGCCGCGCCTTAGCTCTGATGCATGCTATGCTCTCGGACAACTTTCTGAGGCTATTGAGAAAAAGATACGAAGGCAAAGCACGCACAAGTAAGAGCGCTTCTGTGAAGAGTCCCGCGTTTTAATCCACGTTATTTCAGGCTGGGCAAGACAAAACATAAACACCTTATTACCAACAGTTAAATAAGACAGAACCCACCACTGAGTGTAATGGTTTACTTATTTTTCGGCTTTTCCTTTCCGCGTTTGGGAAAACACGAAACCATCGCACATGGAAGTTTCGTAGATTCAGCGTCTGTTCCAGGCAACCAAAAGCATTCTCATACGTTACCGGACTACCTGGCGCGGCAACACATGTGCAGCAGCCATGCACCGGTAGCTTTCCCTTAATGACCACAAAAAGTTATCCGCAAGTTTAGCTCCGACGCTCTGTACCTAGTAGCTTCTTGAAATCCGCTGAAGTGAGCACGCGGGTTTTGATCGGAAAGCGATGACGTCACATCACCTGTGTGACTCATCACCTCGTGGCTCCACCAACTCTCGCCGCGTCACTATGCTGTGTGATGCTATTTCTATACTCTGCTTTCTCTCTCTCTCTCTCAGCTCTCTTTCCTCCGGCTGGACGAAGCTGCGAACGTCAAGAAAAATCCAGCGAGGCTCTAACAGCTCCACCGTAATAACGTACGGTTGGAAATGTTTTCGCGATGAGAGCGAGCTAGTTGTTATATAGTGTCGTCTCGCTCAACGAGCTTCTTTACAGCGCAGAGGTAACATCAGCTATTTTCCAGCGATACTTGGAAAACGACGACAATGACAAAACGTGCAGCATTTTCTTTCTCGAGTAGCCCTCGTTTTGAGCCCCTAGATAATCGTCTTGAGCACGCATCAGAGCAGGGACGACAACTTTCGAAAAAATATTTTAAGGATAAATAGCTCCCAGCGTTCAGGGAGAATAAGATGCACTTTTTACCTATTTTCTAATTGTGCGATTGAATTATAGATAAAATTTATAAGTAGCATCTTGATGGCTAGACTGCCATCCGGATACGTAGAGCAGGGCGGCTTAACGGCTTATGCTTATAAAGAATAATGAGCTTACTGCAAAAAATAAAAAAAGAATAGAAGAGTGCAATAGAGTTCATGAACACGAATTTGCTCATCCACGCCACAGTCCGCACTGCATGCCCCTTACTGATGCGTCTCGTGCCTAAAAAGTGCTCGTACATGAATAATATTTAGCGGTTCGCTGATGCGTCTACAATGACCTCGTGAATATGATTTTCGTTCGTCGCGTTTGTCATGTTGAACGTAAATTCGTACACCAATACAATCAACTTCGTTTTCTTCGCTAGGTGAACCCCGACGCGAGTGCTATCTCATTTCTTCGAGGCACAAAATTTATGCACCTACGTCCCGTCCAACTTCCTGCCGTAAATAACGGAACTTCTCAATGAACGTGACATCGTTCATTACGTAGTCGGTATAAGAGATGTAAAGAAAGTCTGCTAGTGGGTTTAGCTAGTATCGGGAGCTACGTTTTTCTATAGTGACTCGTTGCATCTATAAACATTGCTTCTTATTTTCCCGTGTCTTCCTTTTTCTTATTCTTCCTTGGGTATATCTCGATCACTGTTTCAACTTTTACTTTGTTCTACTCTTTCTGTCACGAAGCTGATGATGTAACTCTTTGCTTTATTACATCTTTTTGCCATAGTATGCTATGCGGAGGCTTGAAGTAAACTTTCCCTAAGCTCCCCTAGCTATAGTGCTGCCACTACTAGAATGCATTTTTCTCGTACATCATCCTTTCGTGACTTGATGCACTCCGATTTATTCGAGAGAGCTTACTGAAGGCTCATCGGCGACAGCTTCTATATTTACCCAGTCTGTCTCTGGAACCAGGTAGCTGGGAAATTGATATTTAAACATGTCTCCTGGTCAGGAAATAAGTTTATTTAAAGGGACAGTAAAGGTTAATACTAAGTAAACGTGGACTGTTGAAATGCCATACCAGAAACCTCGAAACACTTGTTTCATGCGAAGAAGAGACTTATTTTAGGAGAAAATGCGTTCCGAAGCGTCCGCGTACCTCTAGCGCAGTTCAAATCACCCGCCCTCCGATTGAGGAGTGGTGACGTCATAATCTCATAGTGACGTTGCGCCGTCGGTGAGTAAAACGGCGCTCGCAGACGGCGCTACGGCTTTTCTGCGCAAAACGCTAACGCGCGGCCAGAAACAGAGCCAAGGCAGAGCCAACAGCAGCGCGAAAGCGGTACTATGGTGGCTAGCGGAAGGGAAAGCGCGCGACGATAAGCTGGTTTTTTATTTTATGATGCCAACTTTGACGCTCGTTGCAATGGACGACCCTGACAACAACACGTTGACTCGCGATTCTGGGTTCGACTTCAGTGATTTAAGCACTGATGAACATGACGTGCTGCTGAGGGCTTGCGCTGCCGGCGTCGTTGCGTACTACTATGACGGCAATTCTATGTCATGGCTGTACATATTCGCGCATTCGCACAGACCGACGGAACAGCGCCACGGGAAAGCATTGCTTTGAAAGACAGTCCATACGACTTCAGTAAGTCGGCGTTGAACTCGTAATCCTCTGGAAGAAAGTGCAGCGAGCACACTATGTGATTTTTCGGCTCTTTTCCAACGCGCTGTGCCAGAGGTACGACACATAACCACTTCGAACGGAGAGGTTCACTCGCTGGCACACAGTGATAAGTAACGTTGGATTCGCCGCTGCAACGGCCGTTGGCCGCGTTCCCCTAACCGTTCGCGCATCCCACGACATCACATGGACGTGGCATTCTTGCTGCTTGTTGCAAATGCAAGTTTCGCGAGCCAGCAGAGCGCAGCGCAGCACGACGTGATAACGAAACAACTGAAACTTCGAAGCGCGGGCGGCGCAGAGTCTAGCGCGCAGAGTCGAGAGAAAACGAAACCTTTCGACCGCCCATACTACTGAAGGGTAACGTGAAAATGTTATTTTTTCTTAGAATCGAACAGAAGTAGACAAGTAGTATTTTCTTCCCGCTTGTAACCTAATGAAATGATCTTTTTAATACGAGTAGTTGAGTACTAGTCGCATAAATTATGATGTGGAGTGCCTACGTCATCGGGCTAGTACCGGAATGTCGCTGGTGTTCTCAAATCGTTTCATGCATTTACCTCAATTTCTCGGTTACTAAACCTCTGTTTGCGATTATATTCACGCCTTAGACGTTCTATAACATTGCTTTATGACTTTAACTTGACTTCATAGTAACCTTTAGTGGTGCCTTTAAATGAAAGAAAGTTGAGCGCAGAAGAAATTAGTGTGGTCAGAAAGATTTGCAAACGTTTCGGATTCAACAAGGGAGCCTCGTTCATGTCTTCTAGTCCCTATGACCACACCACCTTGCTCAACCTTCTGGAATGAGATGGTATTAACGAGTCTTTTCCAATTCTATTCCATTCTGCTTTGTGTCAGTGGTCTGAGCCGTGTTCCACCAACGTTATGACAGGGATAGGCCGACCAAGAACGGTGGATAATAATAGAACAATAAATTCGAGAATGAAATCCTTGCATTATGGAGGCCCTGGTTTTATTTTCCCAATAGAGAAAATGCACGCGCAAATTCAGTACTCTATAACTTCATAACAATAAATCTGCCTGAGAACTTCGGTTAACCCTCGACGTTTAAAGGAGACCTGAACCACCCCTCGGGCATGGCGAAAAAACGTAGTCAGCGGATAGCATACGCTGCTGTGAACTTCTCAGCCAAGTTTTCCAGTCATGCGCGGAGCGTGGAGCTCACAAGCGGAGCACGAATTCACCTTTCTCTCAAATGCTATTTTCTACAGAAACCTGCTCCTCAATCTTTTCTGGGCGCTTTATTTCGTGATATTGATACGTGTACTTATCTTTATCGGGCGACCACGTTTCGCCGCTTAACAAATGCAATCGCACAGCGCGGGACGCGCCTGCATGCATCCGACGTTTCTGGAAAGTTATCGATGCTTCTACCCGGCTGTCTGTTGTCGCCGAACCTTGTGTTATCTGATTTCATCGCGTAGCGCGAATGGTGTAGAACTTTGTGGAAAGCACGCGGGTCCAAACGATTAGTCTGGAACATTCGACGACTGCTCTATAAAAGCCGACGCGCTTGACCCGCTGAGTAGATTTTCGACGATCGCCGAGCGTGTTCGCCGCTATCGTTGCGCTATAAGTGTAGCCTGTTTTGTGGGCACAGGTTCGCCCAATAAAAGTTAGTTTTCTTGTTCACAGTATTGCTACTGTGTTCTTTCTTCAACGTCACCACCACGTGACATCTGGTGGAGGTGCTTGTGCGTTCATGTACCGAACGCCCCCGCAAAGCCGCGATCCAAGCCCGAAGCCCGAGGACAAAACCGACACCGCCCAAGACCAGCGTGCTAGCCGCAGACTGCAAGGCCTTCCCCCAGAGCACGGACTTCTACCTGAGGCGACAAAGAAGATCGTGGTCAAGACAACCTCAATGGCTGCCCCAGCGTCCCCCGTTATCCTACAACAACCCCGGGACCCACCGACCTTCCATGGAGCAGCGACTGAAGACCCGGAATCTTGGCTGGAGACCTACGAGCGAATCGCGACATTCAACAACTGGGACTCCGACGACAAGCTGCGGCATGTCTACTTCGCCTTAGAAGACGCCGCCAGAACGTGGTTTGAGAACAGGGAGTCGACCTTGACTACGTGGGACCTGTTCCGTAGCGGCTTCCTGTGCACCTTTACAAGTGTCGTGCGCAAGGAAAGGGCCGAAGCTATGCCGGACGCCCGAGTGCAGCTACCAAACGAGAACGTTGCCATCTTTACGGAAGAAATGACCCGCCTGTTCCGCCACGCCGACCCGGATATGGCCGAGGAAAAGAAAGTTCGCCTACTCATGCGTGGTGTGAAGGAGGAACTTTTCGCCGGGATGGTAAGAAGCCCACCGAAGACCGTCGAAGAGTTTCTTCGTGAGGCGACGAACATCGAGAAGACACTCGAAATGCGGAACCGGCAATTCAACCGCCGTACAAGCTCTACCCCCTACGCAGGAATTCAATCACTGGCCACGGACGATCTGCGCGAGACCATCAGGGCCATTGTGCGCGAAGAACTGCGCAAGGTCTTGCCTTCGTCGCAGCCTCAAGTGGCTTCGATCGCCGACATCGTCAAAGATGAGGTTCAGCGGTCGCTTGGAGTTCCGGAGGTGCAACCTCAATTACCGCAATCCCAACCCGAAGCGATGACCTACGCCGCCGTCGTACGCCGTCAAGGCCCTCCTCAGCGACCGCGCCAGGGCCCTGTAACGCCGCAATTCCGTCGACCACCGCCGCCGCCGCCGACAGCGCGCCCACCCGTCGTCCAGCGGAGCTACCCGAGGAAGACCGACGTTTGGCGCGCTCCTGACCACCGCCCGCTCTGCTACCACTGCGGAGAGGCAGGTCACGTCTACCGACGATGCCCATACCGAGAGATGGGACTGCGAGGTTTCGCCGTTAACGCGCCGCGTCCACAGCTTGGAGAGCGCCCACGTGACATCGCCGACTACCTCGCCGCTACTCAATGGAGCTCTCGACGACCGTCGCGTTCGCCATCACCAGGCCGCTACCTGTCGCCGCAGCGCCGACCATACAGTGGCCCAGCCCGGGGCCGGTCAGCGAGTCCATATCCGGAAAACTAAAAGCAGCAACCGATGGAGGTGCGGTTGCTGTTCGTCGAACTGACGAAGATCCTCCGCCGCCGACGAAAGCGCCGAAGAAACCATCTCGACGACATAATGACGACGCGCCACCGTCCCGAGGAAGTCAGGAAGCCAAGACTGCACCGACGAAAGACGACTTCACGACGCGACGTACTAGCTTCAATTCAACACGACGCAGCCGTGATCCGACGCCAAGACCCAACTGCAACGCAAGACAAAGAACCACCGACCTCGACGTGCTTCTAGACGGCCACGCAGTCACCGCCTTAATCGACACAGGCCCCGATTTCTCAGTCATGAGTGGACACATCGCCGTCCAGATGAAGAAGGTTAAGACTGCATGGGAAGGCCCTCAAATTCGGACCGCTGGAGGACACCTGATTACGCCGACAGGAATGTGCACGGCAAGAATTACCATTCACGACCGGACTTACCCTGTCACCTTCGTTATCCTCCAACAGTGTTCACGAGACGTCATTCTCGGTATGGACTTCCTGGACCAACACGGCGCAATCATCAACCTGAAGTCGAAGTCAATAACGCTGTCGGAAGATAAAGCGATACCGCCGGAGAGCCCTCGTAGTCACCACGCCTTGAATGTGCTCGAAGACCAAGTGAGCATCCCGCCCCGCTCCAGCATTGTTATTTCGGTCGGCACCGAAATACCCGCTGACGTAGAAGGCGTCATCGAAGGCGACCAACGTCTACTGCTAGACCGTGAAATTTGCGTCGCAAGAGGGATCGCTCGACTGCATGGAGGGAAAACTGAAGTGTTGCTGACAAACTTCAGCCAGGAGTTCAAGCACCTCAACAAGGGCACGACGATCGCGTACATCGAGGAAATTCTGGAAACAAGTAATGCGTTTGTCCTCTCGGATTCCGCCCCATCTACCCCGACGACCATGGTTCCCGAACCAGACTACGACATTAATCCAAGTCTCCCAGTGATTAAGCAACAGCAGCTCAGAAGTCTGCTCCGACGATACAAAAGCTGCTTTTCGACGACATCGAGGATTCGACAAACACCAGTCGCCAAGCATCGCATAATCACCGAGGAGTACGCTCGACCACTCCGCCAAAGCCCTTACCGAGTTTCGCCGCGAGAACGCGAAGCTATAAGAGAACAAGTCGACGAAATGCTGCGCGACGACATCATCCAGCCGTCGAAAAGCCCATGGGCATCCCCTGTTGTCCTGGTGAAGAAAAAGGACGGAACCCTACGTTTCTGCGTCGATTATCGTCGTCTGAACAAGATCACGAAGAAGGACGTATACCCCCTTCCACGGATAGACGACGCATTGGATCGGCTCTGCAACGCTAAGTACTTCTCCTCAATGGACCTCAAGTCTGGCTATTGGCAAATAGAAGTCGACGAAAGAGATCGCGAAAAGACCGCCTTCATCACCCCAGACGGCCTCTACGAGTTCAAGGTTATGCCATTTGGACTGTGCTCGGCGCCTGCAACGTTCCAGCGCGTGATGGACACGGTTTTAGCGGGATTGAAATGGCAGACCTGTCTCGTTTACTTGGATGACGTCGTTGTATTCGCCGGAAATTTCGACGATCACCTTAGGCGGCTTGCCACAGTACTAGAGGCCATCAAGTCATCAGGGCTCACTCTGAAGCCAGAAAAATGCCGCTTCGCTTACGACGAGCTTCTGTTCCTAGGCCACGTCATCAGTAAATCCGGAGTACGCCCCGACCCCCAGAAAACAGCTGCCATCGCAAAGTTCCCGCAGCCCACCGACAAGAAGGCAGTGCGTAGATTCCTTGGCATGTGTGCCTACTACAGGCGCTTTGTCAAGGACTTTTCACGCATCGCCGAGCCGTTGACACGTCTAACTAAATGTGATGTTGAGTTCAAGTGGGAAACGCCGCAGGCCGACGCATTTGAAGAACTCAAACGACGCATGCAGTCGCCGCCGGTACTTGCGCACTTCGACGAGTACGCCGATACAGAAATCCATACTGACGCCAGTAGCCTAGGCCTCGGTGCCGTTCTAGTCCAGAGGAGAAACGGAGTCGAACAGGTGATAGCTTACGCTAGCCGGTCGCTGTCAAAAGCGGAAGGCAACTATTCTACAACCGAAAAGGAATGCCTCGCCATCGTTTGGGCTACAGCTAAATTTCGCCCTTATCTTTATGGCAGGCCATTCAAAGTCGTCAGTGACCATCACGCGTTGTGTTGGCTAGCGAGTATAAAGGATCCTTCAGGACGACTGGCACGGTGGAGCCTCAGACTACAAGAATACGACATCACTGTAACCTACAAGTCAGGACGAAAACACTCCGATGCCGATTGCCTATCACGCGCCCCCATTGACCCGCCGCCGCAAGATGACGAAGATGACGCCTTCCTTGGCATGATAAGCGCGGAAGACTTCGCTGAACAGCAACGGGCAGACCCGGAGCTAAAAGGCCTGGTGGAATATTTGGAAGGGCACACCGACGTTGTCCCCAGGGCATTTAGGCGCGGATTATCTTCCTTCACGCTTCAAAACAATCTCCTCGTGAAGAAGAACTTTTCACCAGTCCGCGCCAACTACCTTCTTGTTGTCCCGTCAGGACTTCGTCCAGAAGTATTGCACGCCCTACATGACGATCCGACCGCTGGACACCTCGGTTTTTCCCGGACACTATCGAGGATACAAGAAAAGTATTATTGGCCGCGCCTGACCGCCGACGTCGCCCGTTATGTCAGAACATGCCGAGACTGTCAGCGACGCAAGACACCGCCGACAAGGCCAGCCGGATTACTACAGCCAATCGAGCCTCCTTGCCGACCATTCCAGCAGATCGGGATGGACTTGCTGGGACCCTTTCCGACGTCAACAACCGGAAATAAGTGGATCGTCGTGGCGACAGACTACCTCACCCGCTTCGCTGAAACTAAAGCACTGCCGAAAGGTAGCGCAGCCGAAGTGGCGAAATTCTTTGTCGAAAACATCCTGCTTCGACATGGCGCCCCAGAAGTCCTCATCACCGACAGAGGAACGGCCTTTACAGCGGAGCTCACCCAAGCCATTCTGAAATACAGTCAGACAAGGCACAGGAGAACCACGGCCTACCACCCGCAGACGAATGGTCTTACGGAGCGGCTGAATAAGACCCTCGCCGACATGCTAGCGATGTACGTCGACGTCGAACACAAGACCTGGGATGCCGTCCTGCCGTACGTAACATTCGCTTACAACACGGCGGTGCAAGAAACAACACAGATCACGCCGTTTAAGCTGGTTTACGGCAGGAACCCGACGACGACGCTCGACGCCATGCTGCCCCACGTCACTGACGAAGAGAATGTTGACGTCGCTAGCTATCTCCAGCGAGCCGAAGAAGCCCGACAGCTCGCCCGCCTACGGATCAAGAACCAACAGAGGACCGACAGCCGACACTACAACCTCCGACGACGCTTTGTTGAGTACCAGCCCGGCGACCGTGTTTGGGTTTGGACCCCGATACGCCGACGAGGACTCAGTGAGAAACTACTCCGACGCTATTTCGGACCCTACAAGGTCATCCGACGTATTGGCGCTCTGGACTATGAGGTCGTGCCAGACGGCATTTCGCATTCACAGCGGCGCCGCGCACGATCTGAAGTGGTCCACGTGGTGCGCCTTAAACCCTTTTACGGACGCTGACGAACTTCGTCATTTTGTTCTTTTCTTTGCTACGAGTGCTTTTGTTTATTACCTTCGTTTGTTTGCAGCATCGGGTCGATGCTTTTTAAGAGGGGGGTATTGATACGTGTACTTATCTTTATCGGGCGACCACGTTTCGCCGCTTAACAAATGCAATCGCACAGCGCGGGACGCGCCTGCATGCATCCGTCGTTTCTGGAAAGTTATCGATGCTTCTACCCGGCTGTCTGTTGTCGCCGAACCTTGTGTTATCTGATTTCATCGCGTAGCGCGAATGGTGTAGAACTTTGTGGAAAGCACGCGGGTCCAAACGATTAGTCTGGAACATTCGACGACTGCTCTATAAAAGCCGACGCGCTTGACCCGCTGAGCAGATTTTCGACGATCGCCGAGCCTGTTCGCCGCTATCGTTGCGCTATAAGTGTAGCCTGTTTTGTGGGCACAGGTTCGCCCAATAAAAGTTAGTTTTCTTGTTCACAGTATTGCTACTGTGTTCTTTCTTCAACGTCACCACCACGTGACAATATAGCGGATTCCCCTTAGGAGGCTGCTATTGGCCAGTAGCTGACGTAAATCAAGAAGAGTGTTTGGGTTATCGCGTTTACTCCTACTGTTATTGTGTATACTTAAGAACGATGTTTATTAAACAGGCCGAAGTAAGCGAAAATGTGCGGTCGAATGTGCGGTAACATTACGCACTTCCGGACGCAGCCGACTGTCCTCTGCTCACGCTCGGCCACTAGCTTAGGCATTAAACTTTGGGTGCCCCGCTTGCAAATGTTGTAATCGTGAGTACTCCGTAATTTGAACAAGTTTTGAACGCTCAACTAGCCTCGAACGAGGCGAAACTTATGGTCGCACCACACGCATGCTTGTCAGCGCGCGCTGTCTCCTGGCCGCTCCTGAGTAGACGCCTTGGTAGACTAATTGATATCGCTTCGAAAATGCGCAAGTTCGATGCGCCTACCATCCTTCGGTCAAGCTGGCAAGGGACGAAGCCAGCCCGCACCACGTTTCACGTTCATACAGTAGCATGTGAGTGCGAGCACGCACTCAAGCGCTGTCGTGCAGAAAGCAAACGCTGCGCATACACTCTACACTTCCATGTAGGTACCGTCTGCTATGTAGCGTAGATACCGCGACCGCCGCGGGGTGCCGTGATGAGTCCCCTAGCTAAGCACGCTGCGGTTCGTTGAATAGAAGCGCGTTTGACTTACGATTGGCACGTCTTAGGCGCCAAAGCAGGAAGTAGTGGCGTCAACCTTGAGATCTAAAACCAAATTTGAACTGCGCGCGACGGTGATATTTAGAAGGTGGAGCGTTGTGGGCACGCCGCGCTCCGCAGCAGCCATTGCAGTGCAAGGCACTGAAGAAGGAGCTGAAACAACGCGAAGGGCGTGCTTGATTGACAAACTCTGCTTCAGCTGAACGCATTGAAGTAGTTCTTGCATAGTGTAATTCGGTAATAGACTATATTAACTCCAAATGCGTTTATGCAGTTCGATAAAAAGTGGTAGAATGCCCATTTACCTTCGCTCTCAGGGCCGCATCGATCGCGCAGCCTGGCATTGTTCGGCTCAGCAATTATGGCTGCATTGCATTCAACGAGGAAAGTACGCCCTGCAGCTTGTTTAAGGATTAATTCCGCCTCATCCAAACCCACTCAACCAAACTAAGGCCCCTCAAATATTCTAACGGTAGCGTGCTCTCCACTCTCGTCCCTGTTCTCCGGAGTGCACTGTCTCATCTGTCGACCGTGGCTCCCCCTAGCAGACTTTCTCCGGACAAACGGTGTCGCTATGTGTCGCCCGCGCTTTTGAACTCATAGTCTGATGAGGCTTTTTTCACGTTGTATTATGAGTGGCTGCCGAAACAACAAGAGATTACGTCTAAATGTCGTTGTGCTTGGGTGCATTTACCATTAGCGGTGAGGCACTGAGCCAGGCCGCGCGGGACCTCGGCGCTGGTTGACCTAGCACTGTCGCCTCCACATGCAGTTCAGCAACTTCAGTCCCTCGTCTGCCAGTGGGAAGCGCGCAGAGCGTGTCTTTAACTTTATTACTGAGCTGCCGGAGTGAATGAGCAACCAGCACTATATACGTAGTTTTCATGTAGCTTTCACTCACTAGTGATCTGCCTGTCAATCGGCGGAAGCGGTCCGTCGATAAAAAGGCTCCAGCGGCTTCGCTCGCTTTCAGCCTTACGCAACTTCGCACATTTCTTTCTTTTTCTTGGGGACTTGAGAAGCGGGACAGCAGTCATCTCACAGGTGTGTGCAAAGCTAAGATTGCGAATCATATCGACGCTTGCATGTGTTGCGCGCGGGTGCGAGAAATTCTGCGCTGCGTATTTTATCCACTGTCATATCAAAATGAACGCACAATAAGAACAATTAGTTAACTTCCAGGTTTCTATTTGGCCACTGACAAAGCCATTCAGCAATTAGTGTAATTAGAATCGAGTGCCTCAATTGCAATGCGGATAGCGTTAGTGGCCGTTTTCCCGAGGGACTGTTCGTTTCGAATATTGCATAACTGAATGAATGCACCCGCAAAACCCGATCTGTCAGTTATAGAAAGGGAAGGCGCAACCTCTCACCATAATAATTCCGTGTATGTCAAATCTGCAGTCAATTCTTATTTTTTTCTTTATTCATGCCTATGAGCGTTTGTTGGAAGACATACGGGACATTACTTAGATGTCCTTACGTCATGCCAGCCTCTTCTCCTACGCTGGTGTTACATATACAGTCACATAGAAGTCAAAAACACAGCAACAGATTAAATGCCCCTCAAAGGAAGCCAATGGCATCCTTTGTGGGCATGTCATGACGTCGCGGTTAATCCTCTTGCACCTGCTAGGGCGAAATCGCAGGGAGCGGGCAGCAGTAAAAGGATTAACCATGAATTAGCCGGATTACCCGCGACATCATGACAATTTACGACATCACTGATCAAAGGGTTTCCTCCCAGGGGCATTTGCCACTGCACTCATCAGTTGTACCCGACTGCAAGTGCGTGAGATAAAAAGTGCACTCACAAGGGAGGTTACTGTGTATAAAAATTCACCAACAATTATGATACTTTCAAATGCAAAATTTGGGTGCCGATGTATGCACGTTTTTATTTCGCGATATATTGGTTGGCGCAGACAATCTCGTGCAGCAGGTTGCAAACGCAGCAAAATCGGGCGCGACCACCTGGGTAATCGGGAAATCACGAGAGGCGGCATGTGGGTGAGGTGTCAGCAGCAGACACACCTCCGTTCATGCTGCGCTTTCTTTCAAAACAGACAACTCGTACACTCTAAGTGCCCCTTCTGCCGCACAACAATAATCGTCATCTGCCTTGATGCGTTTCCTTTCTTTAACGCTGCGAGCCCGGTACTTTCCAGTAACGAACGGCACGCGCGTTATCAGCATGACAACATTTCCGACAGCATTTCCTGTCGGCAATGCTATCATGCTGATAACGCGCGTGCCGTTCGTTACTGGAAAGTACCGGGCTCGCAGCATTAAAGAAAGGAAACGCATCAAGGCAGATGACGATTATTGTTGTGTGTCAGAAGGGGCACTTAGAGTGTAGCCATCGTCGCCGCAAAGCCAGTCTTGCGCGGCACTACGCTTTTGTTCTCACGCTTTCACCATACCCTCCTCCTCCGTTTCCCTTTTCGTACTCTCTTTGCTACGGTCGTCGTGTACGGCTGCGCGCCGCGTTCGCTTTGATCCTTCGCTGTGTCCGTTCGCCTGCTTATCAAATGCAATGCCAAAGCTCACCGCAGGAACTGGAACCTATGAGCTGCCCTCTAAAGAACTTCAATACACAATAGGCAGTGCTGTACGTTTTCACCAGTTTTGTTCAAAGAGCCCTTTACTCAAGTTCTCACGCCACAAGTTTTCTGCCTTTAAGGACAAGGCCAGGAAGAAAGCAGGAATATACGGAAAGACCGGGAGGTTAGCCAATTCTCAGACCGGCTGTCTACCCAGTGCTGGGAAAGGAGGTTAAGGGGAAGAAAACATAATAGAAAAGAGATTTTTAAAAAGGAAAGAATAGCAAAAAAAAATGACGACAAGAGGAAAAGTTGAAGGAGAATACGGTACTGCTTAAATATTCTTTCTAAGGCAAGTTATCTACCAGAAGCGCCACAACGCCTTCAAAGCGCCTTGAGGACGGTTTCGGCTGGTGTCCCAAGACCCTTTCCTCTGACAAAGGGCGTTCGTCAAGACTATCTAACACTCTTGAAAACTTTTTCCTGGGTGTACTGAGGCGGGAACACTCACAGAAAAGGTGGGTGATGGTTTCCTCGCAGCTACAGTTATTGCATCTAGAGCTGTTGGCCATAGCGACCTGAAATTTGCAAGAATTCGTGAAGGCCACGCCAAGCCACAAGTGGCCCAGTAGCGTCTCCTCAGCTCAAGATAGTCCTGATGGAAGATGTAGCCGTAGATTCGGATCCAACTTATGGAGACGAGCGTTGGTAAATTCGGTCAAGTTCCATCGGGCCAGTCTACGCTCACGTGCGAGCGAGTTTAAGGACATAGTTTCGTATGAAGTTATTAGGGGAGGAAATATTTTAGTAAATAAAGAAAAGGGAACAATAGGCGGTACCTGCATATGTGTCGTGCTGAGCGAAATTTTGCGGGAAGCACATATCTTGTTCACCTAAACTGTGTCAAGTGTTGATTCGTAGTAGAACCAACATGCCAATTTTACAGCGGCCAGTGCACGCATCTTCCTCCGGCCCCAATACATTTTTTTTAGATTTTCGGTGCTGAAGCGGTGAACAACAGAGATGGTAAAGTTAACGTTGTCCTCTTTCCTCAGAGAGGGGTAAATGAACATGAAATACAACACGAGCCACTTCGTTAACCTTTTTATTCCACATATAGTGTGCACCGAATAATGCATAAGGCTAATAAAACATAACTAGTGAACCTACATACAAATTATTAAGCAGACTAGTTGAACATGATAACCAAACAAACCACAAAAAAAAACGACTCTACAGCAGCAAAAAGGTGGCCCGAAACGTTGTGCCTGCACAAGCCGCTCGCAATATTTGGAACTGCGTTGGCAGCGGAAGCAAAATACAAGCAAATATTGCGCGAGAGCACGGGATGGCGCTCGACCAGTGAGAGGGCCGAGTGTTGTGGGAAAGAGCAGGAAAGGAGAACGGCGGCATTCCTGAAAAACATAGCGCTGTTTCTAGGCCAAACGCCTGTCCAGCAACATAGATATTGAAACCAACGCATTTCCCATGTGCCCACAGCCGCCCACAGTGGCATGCCTCTTTTTCTTTTTTACAACGGAGCTGTATATGTGTACCCTCCCATACAAGTTTCAATGTCTGTACTACTACCACCCCTTGATAATTTATAAGTAGCGACACTCTCGTTCCCGCTGCGCTTTCCTCCTCAATTCTCCCTGCGCGCCAGCAGCGCTCGCTGCGCACGGCACGCTCTATCTCCTTGGCTTCCGCTGACGGGCCGCAGTGTTCGATGGATGCGCATGATTTTATGCCAGTTGCGCACCTCAGTGCTGTAGAAAATTTTGAAAAATATTGATAAAAGCATCAATATTGCTGAAAGTAAGACATATAGGTACGTTAGTTTTTTTTAAAAGGCTGTGTGGGAAGGGGCGCAATCTTCTAAAAGGAGCTTTGAGGCGAGTTCTATGCTCCAGACATTGTTTTCTGCCACATGTAAGAGATGGTTTGCTTTGTGCATCTCATATAGTATTGCTTCTGGCACACGTCTCTGTGTATGGCTTTTTTTTTTTTTCATGCCTTTGCGCGCATGCGCAGCGCCGGCATTATATTCAGCGTATCTTTGTATTATGAATTAGCCGCGAGTGCATCGCCCGCCCATGCGTTTGTCTTATTAATGTGAAAGTAGCTGTGTAGCTCACTATGTGCAACTGAATAGGATGGTTGTGCAATTTTAGTGCAAGCAAGCGTGCGCGATCCCGCGAACAGCCCCTGCACATTACTTGTATCTGTGAGAAAACGAAATAATGATCGTCACCCCCTCATGCGTTCGCAAGTCCAATTCAAAGCGAATTCAAGAACCAAACAATTAGGCACAAGCTCCACTGCAGTTGTCTTAGTGTTCGTAAGCATACCCCAATATATCACTTGCCCCCTCCTCCAATCTTCAGTTGGCTAACTTCATAATTTAAGTTGGCCCATAACTATATTTAAGTTGGTCTATCCCCAAATTTCATGTTGGCCACCGCAAGATTTCAACGTGGCTTATCCCCGAACTTGAGTTGGCCAACCCACAATATAGGTTAGCCCACCCCCAAATTTCAAGTTGACCCAACGAAAATTTCTAGTTGGCCCACCCATACTTTGGGCTTCGCCATGAATTTTCAATGGAACCCTGCGTATCACTAGGGGGTATTCTCTTTTTAATTAGTTTTTGGAGGTTAACATTGTTGCTTATCACTTGTAAAGCTACCAATAATCTACATTTACACTATTATTATGATCAAATGCCTTAAGTTAGCAAGTTACGCATTTTTCTCTAGATACAAGGCATTATACTTCTCGCGTGACGGTGCTGGGGTACTCGCCAAAGTACGTTTACGCATTAAACACGCAATTAATTAAGCAATTTGGGGGTTTCACCTGCCAAAACCACCATCTGATTATGAAGCATGCCGTATTGGGGGACTGCGGAAATATTGACTACCCAGGGTTCTCTAACGTGCACCTAAATGAAAGTACACGGGTGTTTTCGCATTTTGCCCCCATTGAAATACGGTCGCCATGGCTGGGATTCGATCTCACGACCTCGTGCTTAGCAGCCCCACACCATGACCCCTAAGCAACTACTGCGGGTTAAAAATTGCAATATAGACTAGCAAGTGCTCATCCCCCGCAATGCCACCGGTATACATGTCATTAATCTTTTTAGCGGCTGCATTCATTGTATCAATGTGACTGACGCACAGATTGAAGTAAGCTCGAAAGAGAGCTCCTCTATACGCCGATATTCCGATTTTCAGTAAAGCAGCAACGGATCTTAACAATCACGAAAAGTGCGATTGAGTGGCTGTATCTTCGCACATAATTGACCACAGCGCAAAGCAGGACTTATTGTGGTGCATTTCAGACTGAATAACAGTTGACCACGTGCGAGATGATGGTCGAGTCCAAGCAGAATATTCATCATACTCAGGACGCTCCCATTTTTGTGCGTACAAATTTCGCAGCAAAGACGCTGATGAGCCGGCGGGAGGTGTTTAAAGAAAAATGAAGCTTTAGAGGATGCTTTCCTACGAGCAATAACAAAGGCGGCTTAACACGCAAACAACGCTGTTTTTTGTCGGCACATAATTCTTTCGGCCAACGTTGTGCCGACACTGTATTCGCGCAAACCGTCACACTTCCCTTGTGTTATCACAAAAACTCCCCCATAACCACCATCACGCTTCTTGCTGCAATTAGATGCGCTACAGCACCGCATAGCGCCAGCACAATACCGACGGAAACAACGCCTGCAACGTTGGCTGCGCCGAGCCAGCCCCGAACTTAGGAAAAATGGCACCAACCAAAAATAAGAACACTAGCGAAACGCAATATCTGCGCTTTTCCAAGTGCCATAGCAAAGAGACCAATCGCCACGCAAAAGAACGGGGGAGAACTGGTTCCCGCGGACGGACGCGCAATGGGCGAGGAGGTCGCGCCGCACCGGCGGAATTCAAAGAGTGGCGGTTTCTATTTTCTAGGGCCATTACGTACCACAAGGCTCCTGTGCCCTCTATGAGGAGGCAAAGCAAACCACTCAAGCATGTGTTGACACCTGGCCCAGGAAGACGAAAGCTAAGAAACGACTCTATACAGTTTCATATAATAATTACTAGAGGGAAGTGCGAGCATGAGAAGTAACGTTAGTTTGCCTAAACCTCGTCCTTCCGAATTTAAGCGTCTCTTCGATATGTAAATTCGTTATATTCCACAAAGCTCTGTGTAATATACACTTCAACATTATGATAATCATTGACCGGTAGGATTCGAACATAGGACCGCAAGCGTACAAGTGCGACATTGGAACCATTACGCCACAGACGCGTGGAACGACAAGCGTCATCCGATGACCAGACGAATTTCTTGCGGGCAAGCCGACGTCACGAGACGCTTGGCGCGTTTCAGTTTGGAGACGTTGACAGGTTTAGCCACTATTACAGCGCTTGCGCGTGTTCGCAGAATATGCTACAGACTCGGAAAAGCCACAAAACGAGTAAACTTTTACACTGAGCGTTGTGCGTTGTGCTTTTACAGCTACTCTGGTAACCCACATTCACAGAGTGGAATTGCTGCGATTTTTACAGAGAAGCTGTCTCTGGCTAGTATCCAGCGGATCGCGTATTTTATACGTGGGCCGATCCTGAATATAGTGCAATAGTGGGCCGGCCAGCGGCGAAGGTGAAGCAGGCGTTAAACACTCTTCATACTTGGGCCGGTCCCAGAGATTACGCAGTGCCTGGCCGACCCTCGGCGGAAGGGAAGAAGGCGTTAAGCAATTCCCATATGTGACTCCATCCCGTATCTTCGGGTTCGGGCCAATACAGGGCCGACCCGCAGCGGAAGTGTAGCAGCTGTTAAGCAATCCCCATGCATGGGCCGATCCCGAAGGTAATGCAATGCCGGCCGACCCGCGCCAGAGGCGCACTTCGCCATTAAGGGGCCCACATACACAGAGTAGAAGGGCGCTGATTTTTTTTAAAGCGAAGCCTTCTATGCGCACCCTCTCTAACTTTCCTGACCGTAGTTGTTAATGTGACACTGTGTATTGCTGCTGCCTTGCCGAATAGCTCACTATAAAAAACGGGGTTACGTGCCTGATGGCGAGATGAAACCTCAGTGTCCAAGCGCAGAGCCCAATGATTTAACACTTAGGCCACAATTTCCTTTTTCTTTCATGACATGTACTTTAGGCTCCCATTTAAGTCACAGTCGCACGTATACTTATTATATCATGGAATGCTAGATTTATCCCCGTGTCTCCCATTTCTGTAGCACGGGTGGACGAGACCATATGCGTGCAGAACAGTTTCCTTTACAACAAAGACTAACTAGTAAAATGGGCAAATTTAAGGCATTTCATTAACCGTTTATCGAAAGAATCACCACATCGATTTCGATATATCCGCTGGATCCACATAATTTTCCCAACTTGTGACAGTATTACAATGTCCTTTAACATAACTAATAAATTACTCTGGTTTAACTTCCACAACCTTCTGAAAGTTTATTTTAAAAGGCACTAATTTGCTTTGCGCACTTGATCCTCCCTGAGAAACTTGACATAAGTGAAAGCATATTTTGGTGTGCCTTAGCACTTCGCGCCATCGGCAACTTTGGGTGTCCTCTTTCAGTCATGCTGACGCAGTTTCCTTTAATGGTGCCTGTTATATTTTCGGATTGAAAGTGAAAACCTATGCGCGCAGACTGCTGTTGGAGCCAACTTTCTACCGAAATGTCGCATGCTTCCCTTCCCACTCAACCAGGAAGCTGTTGCTGGGTGCTTCTGCGGATTTTGCCTTAACATTATTTTTCTTCACTTGTGTAAAGTTAAGGCAATGAAAACCTTTAATCTCATATTGATTGCGGCACATAGCTTTTAACTAAAGCCTGCATTATCTAACAGGCAAATATTCTCTATGGAGAGTATTGACAGATGCAGTAATAGGCAGAGACACCCAAGTTAACCAATAATTTAACAAGGAGGTTTAAAATGCTCATTTATCCACGTTTTGCAAGTTGTTCAATACTGCAAATTTGATTGCCCGGAAATGTATTGGCCGCCTTATAGCGTAAGTTATTTCAAAGGTGACAATTCTGCTATCTGTAAGAGGCGACATTAAAAAGCTTGGTGCAGGCAATCAAAAGGAAAACAGTTCAGCAGAGGCACTTAATACTGATGAAATGCACGAATGCGAAAGCATTATACTCCTTTTGGTCGAACACATTTATCTTATATACTTGCTTTATACACTCATGGCGGGGCGACACCTCCTCCCCATTACCTAATGGTCACGGACTAGGCACATGTACACATTTAGTCACCCAGAACTGTAGAGCCGCCATGGCGTCCGCGAAGCTTCCTTGTCTCGCACTGCGAAAGCCTCGGTCAGATTTCCACCCAGGCCAAAATGTAACAGATCTTTTTTAAATCAAATATTTGCTTTGCTCATAGGAACGTCCGTGAGAAATTGGACGTCAATGCAAGCGTTTCTGAACTGTTTTTGATCTTTGACCGGCGGTTATTTTTGGTGCCATCTTTCCGTCAGGCTGACTACGACGGATTAACGCGTAAAAAAATGTAGGCAGTTTGCTCTTCTGGCGCAAGACTCGGTCACTGCAGAGGTAGTTGCGGCTTTTCCTAAGTGTTGCTTGGTTTCGATATGTTTTGCGAAGTTACACATGGCTCGAATTGGTTCATACTAAGTGTTCCTAGGTTTTGTTAAGTCTTGCGAGGGCATGCATGCCTTGGCAGGGCTCACACGAAGCGTTGCTGGAATTTGCTAAGTCTTAGGAGGTTATGCATGGCTTAACTTTCTCATACTACGTGTCGCCAATATTTCTTAAGTTTCGCCAAGTTCTTGCGAGGTCATACACGGCCGGGCCTGTAAGTAATACAAGCCCCAGCAAGTCACACCCATAGAAGCCGCAGTACGTGCATCAAAATTCATTATGCACAGTGCTTCATTACCAGTCGTCATCATCGTCGATCCGGTCCTCGTCCTCAATGTATGACAGAGTATGGGCACACGCAGGTCTTCGGCAAGCGCATCTTCGCCATTGTAGACTTCCACGATTTCGTCGTCTCCCCGCTCAATCGGCCTCCCGGGCTGCACCTGTAGATTATGGAAGCAAGGCATGCCACACCTGTAGCCATGCACCCAATTCTCCATGATTGCATTTGGGAGGGTACACGTATTCGTCTGTGGTACTGAACCGCGGTAACTTGCCTTTACGCTGCGAGTCTCGGCACGTCCCGCACACCTTCATCTCGTCGTGGTCGTTGACGTCGGGGAACGCTTCGAGGAGCAATTACAAGGCAGAGGCCTTCTGTTCAAAGTTCCATACCGAATTCACCGTGGAGAGATTCATGTCGAAGCAGAGCCGGTCACAGACGCGATAGCTGTGCCCGAACTCTGTGCCGAAGAATTCGCGCTGGAAGCGGCCGTTTGCAACCCCCATGTCTCGGCGGGGTTGACGCTGGAAATTTTCGAGCAGTCGCGGGCCGTGATCGCTTTATCGGCGACGTCGAGCGTTCAGTTGCCGACTGTCACGTTCCCTGGACTGAAATTCGGTATCCTCGGCTCGGCGTCGCCTCTTCTCAGCCGCAGCTTCGGCGTGGTGTTCAAGATCAGCTCGCCGGCGACGCATCGCTTCTCGCTTGGCAGTACACGGCGCCCTTCCTGGTAGGCCGCTTCTTCGTCGTGCATCCCGAATTTCTTTGCTGTTCTCAAGGTAGCAGCACGTACGCGCGGAGTAGTGGAGGCGAAAGATGGGTCGCCGCACCGGCTGTTCCGAGGTTTTACTAGCCTGTGACGTGACGACTCCACCCTACGTGTGTGGGGTGCGAGGACGTTACGTGGCACGGTGCTCTCGCAGGCGGTTGCTAGGCAACGCGAGGCGGCGCACAGCTTGGCAGAGTTTTCTGGTAACCTAAGCCTATGCATCTCCTTCAGCAGGGGTCTCCCACAGAAACTCGAGGAGAAAGGATGTGTCACTAGTGCATTTCGAAGTCACGACATAGTGAACTTCGGCTGTTTCCTCTTGCCTTCTGGTAACGCTCCACGGCGGAACTAAAAGCTTAAACAGCTCCACTGTTAAATTTCTTTGCTGGCACCCAAGAAGAAGCTTTTACAATGGGCACTGCAGTCTCGAACATCTCACCAGAAGGGCAACTGAATGAAAATGACAAGAAATTTCACCGTTATGCTCCAGCTGTTCCGATCAGTGTTGCGATTAGATTTTGTCGCAAGATTTAGAAGCTATTTTCGTTTCATTATTTATTCGCTAGTGCACTTTGGGAAATACTCGCTACTGTAGGGATTACGACTTTGTTTCTTACTTCCTTTCCTGACATTTCCTGACAGATCACCACTACTGTTGCACCGTAAGCCTCCTCACCGCCAACAGATGCACAAAACAAAATTGGCATTAGCTTAGCTCGGCTATGCCAGGATATACGTAGCGAAAGCAAAGGCATGGTTAGCCTTGGTTAATCTTGATTGCAAGTCCAGGTTAGTCTGGTTGTCTAGCTAAGTTGCCGCGTTTAGCCAGTCGTTCGGCGCGCTGTTCGTCTGTTTCCTGGGCGATTCGTTTGCTCTTCATCTCGTTCTGATGTCGATTCCAGGCCTCCTCCTGCTTATCAGAATTGTCTCCGTCCCTACTGCCGCCTCTACTGTTGTTGCGGCGCATGCGAGCTCCTTTCCAATCCTCCGACATGTTAGCAGGCATGCGACGCAGCTGGCGAAGTGAGCAGAGGCGAGCGCAACGACGCGGAACGCGTGTGACGTCATACCAAACGGCGGCAACAGAACGCGCAACGGTTTGCCGCTGCGCCTTTCCAGGTGTTCAGGTGTTCAGGTGCTCCTGAATGTTGCTGATCAGGTGTTCCTGAAAGTTCCTGAATGTTTGTTCAGGTCTTCCTGAATGTGTTCACGTGCGCCTATCAGGTGTTCCGCCGCTGCAAACGCGCAACGGCGGAACACCTGTGGCTCGGTGTACTAGTGGCGCATGCGCAGTAGTGACTAGGGAGCGAGAGAGAGAGAGAAATGTCAGCGGAGAAGCGCGCGTTGTGACGTCATGTGCCTCCTTGGAGCACCGCCACGGCGAAATCGCAAGTTCGCGGGCAGTAAAGCGTTCGCTTTAAGAGCAGTTCAGCAAAATACGGCGCGGTTCAAGAATCTACGTGTCCGTCTAGATTATAGGGTGCCCACTTCACAAAACGTACATGTGTGAAAGGATATGTGGGTATATCATACGCCGGAAGACACCGTAATTGACTGGTTTCTCCATCTCTGCGAAACTGGCATCTTCGTTGGCGCACCAAGGCACACTCTTCCTGCTTCAAGAACTATAGTAAGACGTAGGTACCCTTAGGTTCAGAAGCCTGCGCAATAAGAACGAATTTATCGCATGTTTCGTTTCAAGGCACAGGTACAGCGAGCTGCAGATTCCTGTCGATGACTATACTTTGTACAATTGGGCGAGAACAAATTGTCTAGCTAACACATACATGACCAGTCAGAGCAACAATCCTGCAGCATCTAGATCGCAGTGAAAAAAGAAATATCAAGCATAGATCAATAAGCATACTACACTCTCACAAGCATGCGATGCATCGCAAGTCTGCAAGGAAGAATAACTGAAGAACACGTGATAAAGCAAGTAAAACATAAGGAACCCTAAAAGTGTACTCAGCGTATCACCCCTGCAGGGGGAATGACCAAGAAATACGCCCACTATGATTCACGAGCTTTCCGAAGACAGAATCCCTCTTCTTTCAAGAGAGCTAGCCATTCCATTCTTGCACCATCCCCTTTTCCCATCGTTTGCACTTCATTTTCCCATTCTCCCGACCAGAAATCTCGGCTGGAATTGCCAGTGCGAGCCGGGTGAGTTCACAAGCTTGATACGCAAGAACCAAACAGGGCACGCGACACGTGATATGAAAGACATCACTTGGCGTCTGGCTTCGAATGCCTCACGTTTTCATGCCGTGAGCCACCCGAAACGAAACGCAATATCATCGGACCGCTTTAAACTTCGTCTTCCTCGCAAGCTGGAAGAAGGCGCCTGGACAAAAAGAATAAGGAGTGAACGGGGTCTATGAAAAGGTAGTATAGCGATGACGTGGCCAAGGCGTGTAAGCATCAACTGTACGAAAAGTGTAGGGGAAAATATAGGCAGAGAGAATAAATAAAAAGGATTATTGGCAGTTGAGAGAAAGGATGAGTCTCATAGAATTACGCATCAAGGGGGTAGGAAGTGGCGGCAGAAACAACTTTCTCCAACCGCTTCAACGCCGCCGTCGCCTCTGTCCTGCCAAGGTGATTGAGTCGTGACTGTGCCTGCTGCGATGCGGCGTTCCAGCGCGTTGGCTGGCTTTCGTCGTGGCTTGTTCCGCTTGCTCCCTATAGCTACATCAGCGCGGCCTTCTTCCTTGTCGTAGCCACCGTTTCTACACCATTGTAGAAGGCAGTTTTCCAATTTTCAGGGGTGGTAGCGTTTGATATTTGTGGCGACAGCTTCTGGACCACTTGGCACTCCGAAGTCGAAGTATTTAGGGACGGTCTCTCTCTCACCCTTTGATTCCTTGTGTTTTCCTTCCGGCCGGCGACGCTGCCATGTTAATTTCTTCGTCTGTAAGTTTTCATTCATTCAAAACATGCATGTTAAAATGCGACTGTTAGCACGCGATTGAATAATTTATCAAGAAATTTCTAGTCCGAACGACCAAGTTCTTTTAAGCGATTCCCTATCTGCAATAGAAAATTGTTGCTTGACGTGACAAATGACCGTGAATTCCAAAAAAAGACAGTAGCTATGTCTGCCACACGTAAAAAGAATCCTATAAGTTCTAGATATCGCGTAGACAACTAACCTTTCGATACTTAGCAATTCACATACCCTCTGGCTTTCGATAGAATGTGCATATCTCGTATTTTGACAAAAAAAAATGTCCTAAGATAACTGCATTACTTGAGCAGAACACTAGCACAATCTACCCAAGAAATCAAGCTTTTAGTTTATAAAACCAATGTACGACTGCTATTATATTATGCTGCGGCAGTATGGGATCCCTGGACCGAAAGTAACAAAATGAAACTAGAGAATGCCCCAGGCAAGGCAGCCAGGTTTATAGTTAATTGCTACAGCTGGAATATATCCCCAACAGCCCTACTGCACACCGCAGGACTCGAACAGCTGGACATGCGACGTCACTGCGGACGATTAAAATTATTTTGCTCACACTATCATAATAAAATAAAACTAGAGGAAGTAGGTTAGGTTAAGTTAGGTTAGGTTAGGTTAGGTTAGGTCCGACCGCCCTACGCTTTCCTATCATACTAAAATGTCGGCGCATTTTTGTGTAAAACAAATGTTTTTAAATACTCATTTTTACCCGGCACCATTGTTCAGTGGGGCGGTCTGCCTGGAAGCGTGGTTAGTTCCGAAACGGTGAACTTGTTTCTACAAGCCCTGAGTAATCAAAAGGGCACACATGTAACCCGTTTCGAGTCAAGTGTTTTGCTTTTATACTCAAATATACTGTGTTTTGGACTCTGGTCGAGTCTCGTTATTAGCTTCCTCTGTTGCAATGTACGTTTTCTCTGTGTTTATTGTTTCTGTACCCCACTCCTGCCTAAGGCCTGCAATGCAGGCCGGCAAACTTTGCTAAATAAATAAATAAATAAACAAATAAATAAATAAATAACAATTCTTTACCATGCACCCTCTCTATTTTCTTTCCTAGTATTTTTTTTTTTTTTTGTGCTTGCTAGTTTCTATAAACCGGCGTTTCGTTGGTCAGACCCGCTTCTCTTTCATTGAGAACCATGTATTTGTGCCGAATCAAGCCCGTCAGAGGGTACGGAGTCGGCGCTGATGAATAATGCACGTATTTCATCCGTCATGAGAGAAAGCAGGATTAAGTGCAGCGTGCTGTAAATTCTTGAATTCGTTAAGTAAATCGATGGCAATGTAATTTTATCGGCGTGCGCGAGTGCTTAAGTAGGTGTAGGTATGGTAAATGAATGGTTACAAATGAAAGGTAAGAGTATATAACATGCAGAGTCATCCAGCCATCAGGCTTCTTCGTAGCCGGTTGCATTCGTTATTTTCATTATTATTTTTTACAGTACTTTTCATGTGCCAGACGATGGGTACAGACAGATGGGACCTAGATTAAAATTGTGCATATTCGACGCATTGTAGAAATCAACGTAATGCGAAGTCATTCGCAGGTACCTGGCTATGTAGCACTTTTTGGGGTACCGCTAATTGACACCAGCTCGACCAACGTGTCCGTGGAAATTGAGTACAGTTGTGCACGTAGTTCTTCAGCATGCGTGCCTGCCATGAGAGCAGCACAAGGAAGAACCACGTTGAACACAAATCGTGTGGCGGCTGTGCCTTCATTTCTGCGCCATCAATTGGCCAATGGCCAATGAGGGATTTTTACATAGGTTGTGCAAGAGCGTAAGCGAGAGAAACACACACTGTGGCATTACCAGTGACTGCCTGTTATGCAATCGTGCGCATTTTCGACTGGGTCGTGTGGCGTATGTAAAAGGACGGTGACATGTTTACTCCAGCAAAACAATTAAAGCATGATTATAACTTGGCCGATCGTGAAACCAGTACAATGGTGCAACAATCGCACGTACAAAGTTGCACATATTTTTTTTCTTACGTAGCCTGCTGGGAGGAACCTAAAGAGGAAAGTGGGCCGGTCCCGGAGATAGCGTAGTCTAGCCCGCTGCCTCAGAGCGCGGGCTGTCGCAACGCGAGAAGACGAAGAAGTGGCATCTGGCGCGCGTGAACTGGCTGACTTCGATATGGGAGAAGTGTGCGTGCGATTGCGGCCAAATAGTCAGAGCACCGGGCTGCTGTGCTCGACGGCAGCAGTTCGATTCCACTGCTGGTCACACATTATTTTATTTTCATTAAAGCGAGGCGGAAGAGGAATACACAGCAAATTTCAAAGAATGAGGAAAAAAGATGATTTCCATTAAAAGCGTGCTTGATCTGGAATCTGGCTGTGAAAGAAAACGTCGACATTACTGGGCTTTATCAATCGCCTGCTGAACGCTGTAGGCGCTGCAGCGCTTTTCCGAAATATTTCAGCGTTAACGTAGCCCAAATGCCTCAAGTATTGAAGTACATCTGGCAGGAGTCTAAGGTAGCACTTGAGATATCTTGAAAGAGTGGCTACGTTTCACACGTGCATCGTATTCGAACAGTTTGTTATCCACGTTTGTTCACCGGCGAAAATGCTGAGGGTGGTTAGTATGACAGACATACAGTATCGCAGGGACAGACGTTCACTGGAGAGTCTGCACGAAGCTGATCTAAAGCGCAAAAATGTGTTCTTGCTGGGATGTAAACACCAGTATTGGTGGTGTAGAGAAACCATGTGGACATCCACAAGCTACACGGAGAGTCTCAAGTTTATCATCGGCGCCTTCTTTATATCCTTTCTTCCTTTTCTCTCATCTTTTGTGCCCCTTCTTACATTTCCGTTATAGAGGCTAGAAACCCAGAAATCTTCTGTGGTTAATCCACGTGCCCTTCTGTTACATTTATGGTTGGTGTACATGGCTAGGATGCGACTCAATTACCTCTTCCTGATTTTTTCTCTTTCAATATTGAATGCATTGGCGAGCACGCACTAATTTCCATGTCCGCTACTTCAACAAGGCTTCATTTCCCATAAAGGGCATGTCATCACAACTCACCTATTTTTAATAATGGGTCGTCGCAGAAACACGCGATTTGTAAAGTTTCAAGTGCATACATTTCTAACGGCTTACGATACATGACAAGGGGAGACATAAGAGATACCGAAGCGAGCCAGGAAAGAATCCATAGCACTTCTCATTGTGAAACCTTTGCGCTCAACAGCTTGTGTGCATGCGCCTGCTTACATTAATTGGCACTGGTGTGATGCCTAAGTGCCCTCGATGAGGTTCAACGTCTGCGGACATCTTTAGAAGATGACGGCTAGAAAAATCCTTCGAAGTTGTTGGTGTACAAGGAAGCTGAGGGGGCACCCTCAGATGGCTAGAAGTTCTTGAAACCGTGAGAAATAACGGGCGAACGAATAGGAATAACGTACGGTCAGAAGGCTTTTCGCGATGATCGTTAGCAAGTTATTGTATAGCGTGGTGTCGCCAAAGAAGCTCGGTTTGCAAGGAGAGATTAGCAGGGCTATTAGCAGGTCTCGGCGGAGCGGGACGTACCACAACGTTGCGGACGTACCGCAACGTTGTAGTACGTCCCGCTCCACCGCAGCCTTCGCAGTGCAAGGCATTGAAGAAGAAGTGGTAGCACCGCGAAGGGCAGGTTTTATTCTCAAACTCCGCTTCTGCTGAACGCATAGAAGTACTTCTTGCGGTAAAGTATTTCTGAAATAGCTTGTATTAACTTCGAATGCCTTCAGGCACTTCGATTCAGGGCCCATTTAACTGCGCTCTCAGGGTGGCATCGATCGCGCAGCCTGGCATTGTTCTGCTCAGCAATTATGGCTGCATTGCATTCACCGAGGGAAGTACACCCTGCAGCTTGTTTAGGGATTAATTCCGCCTCGTCCAAACCAACTTGACCAAACTAAAACCCCCAATAAACAAAACGTAGCCCCCTTTCTTCTCTTCTCTCCCTGCTCCGGAGTTCAGTGTTTCATCTGTCGACCGGGGCTCCCCCTAGCAGACTCTCCGGAAAAACGCTGTCGCTCTGTGTCGCTGGCGCTTTTGAGCTCATAGTTTCATCAGACTCTTCTCACGCTATATTTTGAGTGGCTGCCGAAACACCAAGAGAGGACGTCTTAATGTCGTCGAGCTCGGCTGGCTCTACTATAAGCGGTGAGAAGCTGAGCCACGCCGCGCGCGACGTCGCCGTTGGTTGATCTACAACCGTCACCTCCACCCTTCAGCAACTTCAGTACGTCATCGGGCAGCGGCCAGCGTGCAGAGCGTGTCTTTAAGATTATCACTGAGCTGCCAGAACGAATGATCCAAACGCAGTATATATGTAGTTTTCTCAGAGCTTTCACTCACTTGTGATCTGCCACTCAATCGGCGGAAGCGGTCCGTCGATTAAGAGGCTCAAGTTGCTGTGCTCGCTTGCAGGGCGCCTTACACAACTTCGTAAAGTTTTTCTTTCTTTTTTTTCTTGTGGACTTGAGAAGCGCGGCTGCAGTCATCTCACAGGTGTGGGCAAGGCTAAGACTGCGGATCACATCGCCACTTGCATGTGTGGCACACGGGCGCGAGAAATTCTGCGCTGCGTATTTTACCCACTGTCTTATCAAGATGAACGCACAAGAAAAACAATTGGTTAACTTGCAGGTTTGTCATGGCCACTGAAAAAGCCATGCAGGAAAACGCTTAATGAGAATCGAGGGCCTTGCAATGCGGATAGCGTTAGTGGCCGTTCTCCCGAGGGATTGTTCACTTTCGAATATTGCATAAATGAATGAATGCACCCGAAATACCCGATCTGTCGTATATGTAAAGGGAGGCGCAAGCTCTCACTATAATGATTCCTGGTATATCAAATTTGGAGTCAATGTCTTTTTTTCTTTATTCACGCCTATGAGCGTTTGGTGGAAGACGCGACATCAATCACATGCCCTTACGTCATTCCCACCTCTTCTCCTACGCCGGTGCTACATTTACAGTCGCATAGAACTGAAAAACACAGCAACAAATTAAATGCCCCTGAAACGAAGCCGATGGCGTCCTTTGTGGACATGTCATGACGTCGCGGTGAATCCCCTTACACTTTCTAGTGCGAAATCGCAGGGAGCTGGCAGCAGTAAAAGGATTACCCAGAATTAGCCGGATTACCCGCGACTTCATGACAATCTGTCGACATCATTGATCGAAAGGTTTCCTCGGAGGGGGCCATTTGTCCCTGCACTCATCAGTTGTACACGACTGCCAGTGCCCGAGATTAAAAGTGCATTGACAAGGGAGGTGACTATGTGGAAAAATTCACCGACAGTTATGATACTTTCTGATGCGAAATTCGAGTGCAGATGTACACGTTTTCATTTCGCCATATATTGGACGGCGCGGACAATCTGTCTCGTGCGGCAGGTCGCAAACGGAGCGAAATGTGGCGCGACTGCCTCGCTAATCGGGAGATCGCGAGAGGAGGCATGTGGCTTATGCTTTTAGCTAGGCGCGATTCACAGAAGCTGCAGCAGACAGACCGCCGTTCACGCGGTGCTTTCTTTCAAAACAGACGACTCATAGCCATCGTCACCGCAAAGCCCCTCTAGCACGGCACTGCGCTATTCTTCTCCCGCTTTTGCCATACCCTCCTTCTCCGTTTTTCTCCTCGTACTCTCTTCGCTATCATCGCCCTGTACCTTACGCTGCACTGCGCATTGGCTTTAATCTTTTGCTGTGTTATTTCGCCTGGTTACCAAATACAACGCCTGAGCTCGCCACAGGAACGGGCGCCTATATCTAAAATACTTCAACATACATAAACAATGCTGTACGTTTTCGCCAGTTTTGTTCAAAAAGCCCTTTACTCAAGTTCTCAGGCCGCAAGTATTCTTTGTTTGAGGACAATGGATGGAAGTAAGCAGGGATATACGGAAAGACTCGGAGGTTAGGCAATTCTCCGACCGGCCGACTACCCAGTGTTGGGAAAAGGGGTTAAGGGGAGTAAAAGATAAAGGAAAAGAGGTGTTAAAGAAAGGAACGAACCGCAATAAAAGAAGAAGAAGGGGGAACCGGGAAAGGAGAATACGGCACTGCTTAAAGATTGTCTCTAAGGCAAGTTATCCGTCAGAAGCGCAACAACGCTTTCACAGCTTTCTTTGATGAGGACCGTCTCGGCCAATGTCCCAGGACGCTTTCCTACGACAAAGGGCGTTCTTCAAGACCATCTATAATTCTTGAAAGTTCTTTCCTGGGCGTACTGAGGTGGGGACACTCACAGAGAAGGTGGGCGATTGTTTCCTCGCAGCTACACTTATCGCACGTAGGGCTGTTGGCCATAGCGACCTGAAATGTATAAGAATTCGTGAAAGCCACGCCAAGCCACAAGCGGCACACAAGCGTCTCCTCAGCTCCAGATAGTCCTTATGGAAGATATACCCCAAGATTCAGTTCGAACTTGTGGAGACTAGCGTTAGTAAATTCGGTTGAGTTCCACCGTGCAAGTCTAAGCTCACGTGCGAGCGAGCTTAAGGACAATGTTTCGTAAAAACTTATTAGGGGAGGAAATGTTTCAATAAATAAAAAAGGGAGCAACAGGCAGTACCTGCATATGTGTCATGCTGTAGGAAATTTTACGGGAAGCACATATCTGGTTCACCTAAACTGTGTCAAGTGTTGATACGTAGTAGAGGCAACATGCAAATTTTACAGAGGCCAGCGCACGCATCCTCCTACTGTCCCAGTGCTTTTTTTTTTCAAGATTTTCGGTGAACAATAGAAATTGGAAAGTTAGTTGCGTCCTTTCTCCTCAGAGAGGGGGAAAAAGAACATGAAATACAACGCGGGCCACTTCTTTAACCTTTTTATTCCACATATAGGGTGCACCAAAAATGCATAAAGCTAATAAAACATAACTAGTGAACTTACATGCAAATTATTAAGCAGACTAGGTGAACATGCTAATCAAACAAACCAGAAGAAAAAAACGGCTCTACAGCAGCAAAAAGATGGCGCGAAACGTGGTGCCTGCATAAGCCGCTCGCAATATTTCGAACTGCGATAGCAGCGGAGGCAAAATCCAAGCAAACATTGCGCAAGAGCGCGGGATGGTGCTCGACCCATGAGAGGGCCGAGTGTCGTCGGAAAGCGCAGGAAAGGAGGACGGTGGAATTCTTGAAAACGTAGCGCTACATTTAGTCCAAGCGCCTGGCCTGTAGCATAAATTTTAAAACCAGTGCATCTGCCATGTGCCCACAGCAGCCCACGGTGACATGCTTCTTCTTCCCTTTTTTTTCTTTTTTTTTTACAGCGAAGCTGTATATGTCTACCCTCCCTTACAGGTTTCAATGTCTGTACCACTACAACCGCTTGATAATTTGGAAGTAGCGACACTCTCATCCCCGCGGCGCTTTCCTCCTATATTTTCCTAGCGCGTCAGCTGCACGCGCTGCGCACGGCACGCTTGATCGCCTTGGCTCCCGCGGACGGGCCGCTGTGCACGTAAAAAAGGCAAATAAACGGAGACAATACTGCAGAAATGCGTGAATGTGAAAGTATCATGGTCCTTTTGGTGAAACATATTTATTTTATATACTTACTCATGACGCGATGCCACTTCCTCCTCATTACCTGCGCAGTCACGTGCCAAATTATCATGGACTAGGTACACCTTTACTCACCCAGAACCACGCAGCCGCCGTGGCGTCCGGGAAGCTTGTTCGTCTCGCACTCCGGAAGCCCGGGTCAGATTGTCACCCAGACCGAAATAACACAATTTTTTTAAAGCAATTATTTGCTATGCTTATAGGAACGTCCCTGAGAAATATGACATCAATCCAAGCGTTTCTGACCTGTTCTTAATGTTTGCCCGGCGGGGATTTTTGGTGCCATTTTTCCGTCCCGCTGACAACTACGCATTAGCGCGTAAGGGGGCAATAATGCTTCCGCATAAAAAAATGTAGGCAGTTTGAACTTGTGGTGGAAGAATGGGTCACCGCGGAGCTAGTTCCTGCTTATGCTAAGTGTAGCATGGTTTCGCTAAGCTTTGCGAGGTTATACATGGCTCGGGTGGGTTCATACTAAGTGTTGCTAGGTTTTGCTAAGTTTTGAGAAGCTATGCATGTCTTGGCCGGGCTCACACAAAGCTTTGCTGGGTTTTGCTAAATCTGACGAGGTTATCCATGTCTTAACTATTCTCATACTCATCCCCGTATTCAGAAATGCATCGTAAATTGAAGCCCACGCTTGACTTGATTCAAATGACGCCTGTTGTGAACCCACCAAAAGAAACGCAATGAGCGTGTTGGGCGCGTTTACACCAGGCGTCTTTAAATGAAGTCAAGCATGAGCTTCAAGTTAAGATGCATTTCTGAACACGGGGTAACTGTCGCCAAGCTTTGCTACGTTTCGCCAAGTTCTTGCGAGCGCATACACGGCCGGGCCTGCAAGCCACACAAGCCCCAGAAAGTCACACCCATAGAAGCCGCAGTACGTGCATCAAAATTCATTATGTACAGTGCTTCATTACCAGTCGTCATCATCGTCGATCCGGTCCTCGTCCTTAATGTATGACAGAGTATGGGCACACGCAGGTCTTCGGCAAGCGCATCTTCGCCATTGTAGAGTTGGACGATCTCGTCGTCCCGCCGCTCAACCGGCCGCCCGGGCTGCACCTGTAGATTATGGAAGCAAGGCGTGGCACACCTGTAGCAATGCACTAAATTCTCCATAATTGTATTTGGGAGGGCACGCGAAAGCGTTTGTGATACTGAACTGCGGTAACTTGCCTTTACGCTTCGAGTCACGGCACGTCCGGCAGACATTCATCTCGTCGCGGTCGTTGGCGTCGGGGAACGCTTCGAGAAGCCCTTGCAAGGCAGAGGTCTTTGGAGGCAGAGCTAACTTTGGAGAGATTCACGTCGAAACAGAGCCAGTCACAGACGCTATAGCTGTGCCTGAGCTCTGTGCGTGCCGAAGAATTCCCGCTGGAAGCGGCCGTTTGCAACCCCCATGTCTCGGCGGGGTTGACGCTAGACGTTTTCGAGCAATCGCGGGCCGTGATCGCTTTATCGGTGACGTGAAGTGTTCAGGCACCGACTGTCACGTTCCCTGGACTGAAATTCAGGATCCTCGACTCGGCATCACGTCTTCTCAGCCGCAGCTTCGGCGCGGTGTTCAGGAACAGCTCGGTGGCGACGCATAGCTTCTCGCTTGGCGGTTCGGCACTCTTCCTGGTAACCCGCTTTTTCTTCGGGCATACCGAATTACTGCGGTGTTCTCATGGTAGCAGCACGTACGCGCGGAGTAGTGGAGGGGAGAGATATGTCGCCACACCGGCTGTTCCGAGCTTTTACTAGCCTGTGGCGTGACGACTCCACCCTACGCGTGTGGGCTGCGAGGAGGTTACATGGAACGGTGCTCTCTCAGGTGGTTGCTAGGCAACGCGAGGCGGCGCACAGCTGGGCTGACTTTTCTGGTAACGCTCCACGGTGGAACTAAAAGCTTGAACTCCACATAAAATTCTTTGCTGGCACCCAAAATGAAGCTTTTACAATGGGAACTGCAGTCTCGAACATCTCACCGGAAGGGCAACTGAATGAAAACGACAGAAAACTTCACCGTTATGCTCCAGCTGTTCCGATTAGTGTGGCGATTAGATTTTCTCACAAGATTTTGCAGCTATTTTTGTTACACTATTTAAACGCAAGTGCACTTTGGGAAATACTCGCTACTGTAGGGATTACGACTTTGTTTCTCAATTTAAGATTTCCTGACAGATCAGCACTACTGTTGCACCGTAGGCCTTCACACCGCCGTACTACAATAGATGCACAAAACAAAAGCTGTTCAGCTGAATAGTGCGCGGTTCAAGAATCTGCGTGTCCATCTAGATTATAAGGAGCTCACTTCACAAAACGGACATGTGTGAAAGGATATGTGGCTATCATACGCCGGAAGACACCATGATTCACTGGTTTCTCCATCTGTGCGAAACTGGCATCTTCGTCGGCGCACCAAGACACATTCTTCCTGCTTCAAGAATTATAGTAAGGCTTAGGTACCCTTAGCTTCAGAACCTTGCACAATAACTGGAGAACGAATTTAACGCATGTTTCCCTTCACGGTACAGATACACCGAACTGCAGAATCCTGTCGATGACTATGCTTTTTACAATTAGGTGAGGACCAATTGCCTGGCTAACAGATGCATCACCAGTAAGAGCAACAATCATGCAGCGTCTACATCGCCGAGAAAAAATATCAAGCATAGAGCGATACGCATGCTGAACTGTTACAAGCATGCGATGCATGGAATGTCTGCAAGAAAGAATAATCGAAGAACACGTGAGAGATTAGGTAAAATATAAGGAATACCTAAAAGAGTATCCAGCGTATCACCTCTCCAGGGGTGAAGGACCAAAAAATACGGCCACTATGACCACGAGCTTGCTCAAGACAGTATCTCTTTTTTCAAGAGAGCTAGTCATTCCATTCTTGCTCCATATTCTCTTCCCATCGTTTACACTTCGTTTTTGCATTAATTCGACCAGAGCGTCGACATGTCTTTCTAGCGCGCATGCCTAAACACACGCTCAGTCGCACGCCACATGAACGGCCTCCTCGGTCAAGGAGGCTCTCGCTGCCAACGAGCACTTCACTCATCTTTCGGGAGAAGGGCCGCAGAGTGTTTGGCGAGCCTTGAATGCACAAAACGTCGTCGGCGGCCTGAGAAGCAGTTCTATTTAAACAGGGGAGGCTATACCGTGTATTCCTTATCCATGCGGCCAGAGAGTTTTACGGGATGGAAAGGGCAAAAGAGAAGACTGGTTGCTTGCTCTCAGATTTGTTTTGGAGGCTAAATGGGTGCTCAAACATTCCCACTGCGGTAGGCAGAAAAGAATCAAAGTGTCTACTTTTTTTATTTCTTAACCCTAGGCGGCGTGGGCGGCGCCGGAGCCATCGTTTTACGCCCTCTAGCCAAGTAGACAGTACACTAAATGTGGTGACCTTTATTTATCAAATTTCAGTAAACCTTCATTTGGGCCTAGTTGGTACATAGTTTCGAACTCAAAATTACAGCGCAATTGCCTCAGACGGACCACAAAAGGAAGACACGACACACACTGGTGCTGACGGCAACTTTCTTATTTCTTCGTCGTCGATGCATATACAAAATTAGGGCACACAGCCGTGCAGGCGCGCATATTACATTACAGAGATCTGCCAAATTATCACGTATGCAAACGTAGGAAGTCAAATTCTGATGGGTGCAGGGACAAAGATGTGTCACTGACGCAATTATCGCCTTGTATGCTCATTCTTGTTTTTGCCAAGAATCGACGTCCCATCAAGTCTCCCCTCACCATTGTTGGAAGAGTTTATATGAGCAACCAGGGGCGCTCCTCGGTCTGGATTTTTGTTTCCTTTTTGCGCACGTTCTCCGAGTCGCTCATTGACGCAACAGCCTGTCTGGCCAACGTACGTCTTACCACATGAGAGTGGAATAGCATAAACCACGCCGACAGCGCACGACACGTATTAAGCACCATGCCGAATTTGGCATCCTTCTCTTCTCTCTCCGAAGGTGCGGGAGCATAGCTTTGAAAGTTTGTTCGGCCCAGAAAACGCCAAAGGAACACTATGCCTGCAAGCAACTTTCTTCAGTTGATCGGTGACCTTATGTATATAAGCGACCACCGCAGGCGTTCGCGTTTCACTTTCGGCGGCTGGCCTTCTTGTGGGTTTTCTTCTCTGAATCAGAGCTTTAGCCACGGCAGTCAAGAGCGACATAGGGAACCCAGCAGCCAGAAGTCGGCTGATCTGATTATCCAAACTTTCTTGCATCTTGAGCACGTACAAACCTTAAGAGCCGATTCTATACAAGACGACGCAATGCTTCTTTTTACAATTTTGGAGTGCGCAGAGGTAAAGGACAAACGTTCCTTTTTCGCACAGGGTAGATACGCCCAACACTCGTGGCGTTCACAGAATTGAAGCTTCAGTTCCAGGAACTGCAATACGTTATTTTGTGGACTCTCGTGGGTAAACACAAGACCTTGTCCATGTTCCTTGAAATAATCTAAAACCTTATTGATCGTATCCTGGTAGGAGCAGCCAAGCGATAAGAATACCGAAAAAGCATCAACTAAAAAATTAAACCTTTGCCGTCAATAAAAGCATCGTCTAAAGAATGGTCTGCGCCAGACAAAAAATATCAACAAGAATGGGAGCAACACGTGACCCAATGCAAATACCATTCCATTGTAAATACGGTTGGTCATTAAAATCGATAAAAGTAAGTCGAAGGTACTATTGTAAATGACTTTAAAAATTACCCACTCAAAGTCTAGCATCATTCTGGAACGAAATCGTACCACTATACTCAATACATGCATGTACCGAAGACAGGAGTTTACGCTGTGGAACTGAATAAAATGAATCTTCAATATCAACAGAAAAACCATAACCTACATCCCGATTCTCAAGCAAAAACTGCACCACGTCATCTGAGTTCTTTGTTCGGAAAGGGTCGTTCTCTGTTATTAACTGTAAATTCTTTTGCAGGAATTGGCTTACATTTTTCTGCCAACAACCAGATTCACTGATTATGGTCCTGACTGGTGAATCTGCCTTGTGGGTCCTTACAAAATACCGATAGGCACCTGCCTCTATTGTTCTCTATGCTTTTCGCAAGCGAAATCACTTCTAGTTTTTTACAAAAGTCTCTAAACTTTCTTTTTACCCTAACTGCACTTTGCTTAAAAGGAACAAAGTTTTCTAGCACAGCCTGCAACGCCTTCTTGTCAAAGATGCCCTTCTCGACAACAAACCCTCCTTCCTTCTCTTGACAGTCTCTTGACATGGCCCAACACACACACACACACACACACACACACACACACACACACACACACACACACACACACACACACACACACACGCACACGCACACGCACACGCACACACGCACACACACACACACAGATGTTCGCATCAAATTGGTTCATTAAAGGCCACCGCAGAGTGATTGACACATATACAGTGCTCCAAATCGGTGGTTTAATTAACGAACGTTTCATTGTTGAAGAGCGGTGTATCCCTAGCAAGGTAGGCGCGGAAAGGTGAGATACAAGCATACATAGGTATGCCCCCCTCCCCCACCTAAACATCTATATAAACATGCAACCATAACCCCCGAAAGTGCGCGAACTACCCTAAAAATGCTAACGTATGAACACAAAAATGGTTGGTCTATCTATCATAGGAATTGGTACTAACACGAAATTGAAAGGGTCTTCAGAGAAGTAGTGGCAGCTTCGTTGGAAGAAATACAAACTCATAAGGTTGCACAGTGTAAATTGATATTGGGTCGACATAGCAGCCTCTCAGGTGCGCGCACCTACGTTGACGGGTAGTGTCACATTTCCCCTTTCCTGACTACTAACGCGGTCAGTTTCATCCCATTTGTCCGTCGACGTCGTTGCCTTTCTGCTGTGCTTGACAGAGCAGCGTTGTTATCTGGCGCAAAGCAGCAGGCGGCAACCAGGCGTCATAGGCTAATACAACGTGGAAACAATTCGTTGTGGCGAAACTGCTTCGTTAGCGCAGACCGTCAAAGCGCAAAGCTCAGAGAGTGGCCAAGTGGCGCCATCTCACGGGGTGCTATAAGACCAGCCTGTTCTTTTAGGCACTTGATTTTCGTGGCGTTCGTACGCGCGAGAATTATTGGTGGAGCCTGACATAAAACACTTGCGCGTTAAAAATCGGCAGAACCCATTTCATGATGACTGTCGACGGTAATGCGTTTAGCACTGCATCAATATTTGCTGCGCAACGTATTACCACTACCGAATTACTTTATATATTAGACGTGAAGTGTTGCGGGATTCCTCTTTCGCGCTTCCCTAAGGACACTCGGCGCCATCTACCGGAGCTGCCGTTTTAGCCTGCACCTGGTCTTGAGAAAGTTGAGAAAGGCGTCATGCGGCCACCGGACTCGTATCTCCCGCTTCTTTCTCTACACGCTGCGCCAGCTATTGATGCTGCCAAGAACTACGTGCGTGGTCTCCGAGACGAGAAGCGTTGTCAGCCGGTGCATGCTAACGCTCAGAATTGTTTACTCGCTTGCCGCGCACCCAGTGGCTGTAGCTTTATCTCCAAGTTGCGGAGCGTTGTGGATTATTGCGGAGTTTGTGCATGTTTCGGGTAGTTGCGGGGCTTCAATAGTTCACAATCCGAGTTCGTAAGCTAGCTAGAACACAAGGGCAATGCTTTCCGCGTAAAAAAATATGAATATGGACGTAACGAAAATATAACATACGCGACAATATAACAACATGCAATAAACAAGGAGCGTACAGGGTCCCATATGTCAGGTCTATGTTGTCACAAGTCTAGCAAACGTTAATGCACAGTTCCCACATGAATTTTCATATATAACCCTATTAAGTTTTACGTCTTCGAAACTGTTTTTACTCTCTAATTATTTTTTGCGATTGTGAATTCAACAAGAAACTGGAGGAATTCATGTAATGCCCGTATGTATGATGTTTCTGTTGGCCACACACGCAGGGGTTTTTCCAACGACCGTAATCTTCTGTCAAGAATACATAATTGCCTTGACAACGTTTGATGGTAGTTTGAGTAAGCAAGAGTCCTTTACTCCTCAAGATGTAGAGTAGCGACGTGGCAGCTTATAACGAGGAACTGTGCCACCAGTATGTTACTGACATTTGGCAGCCGCATCACTTTTTTGGAGGGGAGGGTGAGAGGGGTACATCTATTGTTTTGGAGCTGCTGGCCGTTGGCTGCTCAACTTCGCTAATGGCGATATTCGAGCTCGCTTCTGGCTGGCATTTTATTTGAGTTCCAGCATAACAACCTGTTTTTGTGTGTGTGTGTGTGTGTGTGTGTGTGTGTGTGTGTGAATGCGGGCCTTCCAGTGTCAATATACGGAAAATAAGGCTTCCTATTCACAAATAAGTACTTCAGTATAAGTCTTCTAAGCAGTAGGTTTCGTTCTTCCGTGATGTTTCATTAAAGAATGCGGTGAACCGGTGAATGCGGTGAATGCGTTCACAAGCAGCACTTGCAAACGAAAATCTGAAATCTCTGCGAATTCAGCTTCAGTGATTCGGTCGAGCTGTATTTTTTTTTGCATTTGCATCACATTATCATTTTCTGATCGGTCCAACTCGTAGTAGCATTACCTTGGTGTTCTTCGGTTGTGTACAATGGGCGCGCATGTTCGCGCAGCCATAGCCGTCCGCCTTTGTTTTCGAATATGTACCATTGTCATTAGGTGACCACAAGGACAAAGGGATTGCCAGGGCCGTCAAAAGGACAATACGGCTAACCAAAGGCTCATGTGGCTTACTTGGATGCTTTGTTCGTTCCTCGTTTTTTTTTCTTTAATGGTATGAACCTTCACCTTCTTCGTTGACTTTGTGGAACTACCCTCTGTATTTCTTTTTAGGGGGCTTTTATTTCGAATGCCTGGAACAACTAACACGAAAAAAAAACAGGATAAACAAAACTTATCACGCTGGCATGATCATTTATGAAATGAGAGGGGCAGAGATAATGCGGGTCGTTCCCACGCTTTCTTTCCTGGGCATTCTCCTCTTGCATTTTCTTTATTATCGAACATTTTACTTTGTGCTCCTATTTTGCGGGAGGCTATTCTTCAGATGGCTAGCCCGGTCATCCCCTTCTAATATTTTCTTACGGCCATCGCAAGTCGCTCACCTTCTTTATACGTGTTTCATGTTTGTACTTACAGTATGTCCCCTCTTTACTCCCTTTCTTTAAGCTACCTTCTATTACTCATCGAGCTGGTCTAAGGAAGGCTGACAGAACAAGAAAAGCCTGCACTCGTTTCCTCTGCGCCCTTCGTATCCTAACATTATCTCTCGCCTGCAAGTGCCTTTGTCTCCGCGCCAATCCCCCAGTATGTCTCGGTTGTGCTTCTCCCACCGCTGGGTACATAGACGCAGAGGCCGTGTGCTTCAGAGACATCATTATTTTTTTATATCCCAGCGTGCTTCCCTTTCTTCCCTGCTTACTTCTTCCCTCCTTTCCGCCTCCCGTTTTTCTTTCTAATGCGTTCCTCACTGCGAGCGTCCCTGCTGTACCCCATATCCCTTCTCCTGTCCACCCTCATGCCAGCGCATTGTGCGTACATTCTTTGTCCCTGTCCTCGTTTCTTCCGGCTGGTCTCACTCGTTAGCTTTGACTCAACCCGCCAGTACGCCCTAGCGCGTTCAATACGGCCTCCTGGATGTTACTCAAGGAATGAAGGGTTTCTTTGTCGCATTTCGTGCTCGTCGCTCCTTTGTTCTGGGGGTTCTTTTCAACCGTTTCTTCTGTCATGATCTCTTTCTTCGAAAAGGGGCGCAAGGGCAAAACGCGTGGAAGTGACATAGGTGACGATCACGTTCCTTCGCGATGCACGTCTCTCGTTGTTGAAGCAGAAGTTTGGTGGGCATGAAAAAAAAAAAAGATGGGTTGTCAGATTTTCTTTCTTAAGTATCGAAAGCATCCCTGAACACCGTCTTTGCTTCCTCCTGTGAAAGGTTGGTGGAACGCAGACGGCGTCTGAATAGCAGGCTAGTTTTGAAATTTCCGTTATATTTGTAAAAAATGTTGCTCTTTCGATGTAAAGAGACCCTTAAAGAAAACTTACGTCGTACTACTCTGCACCTGAAGGCATGCAATGCATCACTCTTATGCAAAAAAAAAAAAAATATTTCGTAAGATGTCAAACGATGCAAATATAGGCAGGATTGGTGCCACACTATTAATAAAGTGACTGCGATGCTGTCAGATAGGTGCTGTACAATAACACCGAGGCCACAATGCAGCTCAGGATGGCTGCAGTACGGAAAAGTATTGACTTCGACGTTGTTTTTGTGGTCCTGAGAGAGATTTCACTGTAAACACAGCGAGGAAGCAACTTTTTCTTTCTTTATTTTTTCTCTAGAACTCATGACGTTGCGCCTTTCTACTTAAAGACAAACATGCCACCAAGCCGATGGAATCGCGTGTTCCTACGGAAAAGCGTTGTTCTACGAAGTTTCATACTACTGTGCTTGGGATTTCTGCAAAGGAGTTGCATTCTTTCTATGCAGCCATCGTAGGTGATAGCAGTAGAGACCGTATGACTTCTATGGTGAACATTTTGTTTGTGAAACTATAATTAACCTATTAATATAGCTAACCCTCCAGCGTCTATTTTAAAAAATAACTTAATAATTTATAATTACACTTGTATATTATTATATTGCCTTTATAGAAAGACTGCTCAAGCCTGAACTCCCGTACGAACTGCATGTTTTGACTGAAGTGCAGACACCAAGATCAAACAGCTTGTCTATTATTTGCTAGTTGTATACAATATTTACCAAGCAATGTTCCAAAACTTCGCTACGCGCAATAATCTCACAATCATGGAAGATACTACAGTAGTCTTGCGCTGCGTGTAGCACACACATGAAAAGAAAAGTAAATGACGACACCACGTGAGGTATTCTTGCATGTAACACACTGTGAACGTGCCCTGTAATATAGGTATGCTTACTACATTGCACTTCATTGACAATTCCCCTCACTAAAGCTCCGAGGTCTTGTTTTAGTTTTGTCCGGCAATCAGTGAAGTGGGAGCATCACCGCAGTTTCTTGATGTTTACGTTTTAGCTAAATACTTAGTGTGCAAAGAAAGCAGCATGCTTCGCTGACATTTGGTTGCGCAGTGTTGAAAGCTGAAACGATGATTCATCCATAATTTTTCTTATTCTGTAACACATGTTTCACAAAAAGGTACATTATTGGAGAATTCGCTTCACTGCGAGATCCCCTGCTTTAGCAGGTGAAAGCGCACTGCCACCGGCTGCATTATAAGAACCACCGCGTTTTGCTTGGCACCAGCGTCCCATGTCACAAGCAGCGTGTGTACTGCAAAGTACTGCACCTCTAACCTTCCTCTTTGCATGTATTTCCAGTACTGCAATGAGTAAGGCTAAGGTTTATACGTCGAAACCATAGGCCTCCCGCACTAAAGTTTTGAAAGAAGCGTCGTGCCACCTGCTGGTGCAAGGCATGGAATCTAGTAGTATACGAAGCAGTTGATTGTTCTAGAACAGCTGATCGCCTCATTCGACAAACCCACGCAGAATTTACACGCGAGTGAGTGCTATTGCAACGCGCCCTGCGAATAGAGCTGCCACGACCGAGAAAGGCAACATCACAAGCTTGATTTTTACCACTTTTCATGCCGCTCACACGAATCAGAGAGGCGAGAACGCAAGATTCTGGCCGTTAAATGCACGGGGAAAGCGAAACTATACGTGCAGTTGGCGACGGCTCCTCACATTAGAGACATGAATCCCCGTTACAGCCGACTGACGAAGAAATAATTTGCAGCTTTAACTTTGTTCAGAACAGCAACAAAACACGAAGACGACGTTGGGAGTCATCCCGCGTATGTGCCGACCTTTTTAGCGGTTTCATTTTTTTATCACAGGGGACAGAAATTGCACTCGTCGCCGGAGATCTGCGGCGTGCGATCACCAAGCTAGTCGCACATCGCACCGATTGCAAGAGTAGGTCGGCACGATTTCAGTACGCCAACACAAAAACAAGAAAAGTTAAGCTTGGCTCTGCTATCGCAAACACCAAAGACCAGTGCAGCTGGGGGAAGGCCACCGAAGTAATTCCATCACGCACACAAGACACACGAGTGCCGGGAACGCTTCCCTACGGCGTCCGCCAAAAGCGTCTGCTACGGCATCCGCGATTAGCGTGGCCAACGCCGTTGTAGACGCCGTGTTGTCTCCACTCTGTACGGGCGGCGGGCGAGGAGGACGTCGAGGTAGCCTAGCATCCGCCAAAGAAGAACGCCCCTCCTCTCTCGCCTGATCCCCCTGCCTCGCGCGCCATAGGAGAGGGGACGCATCCGAGCCGTGTTCCTTGCTCGCATGCGCGCCGCTCCTTCTCACCCGCTAGGCTCCATCCACCCTCACCGCGTCTCTATGCTGCGTGATGCTATTTTTATGCTCTGTTTTCACTTTCTCTCAGCTCTCTCTCCCCCAGCTAGGCGAAGCTGCGGATGCAATGAGAAACTTAGCGAGGTTCTAACAGCACCACTGTAAAAACCGATAGAGACTCCTAAGACTGCTCACTTGTGGGAAAGGGAAACATTATACGGTTAGTAGACCTCGAAATTCACGCCATGGATGCGCTCATGTTATAGACTGATGACGTGGCGCCACTTCCTCTCCATTGGCTGAACCGTCACGTGCAGAATGACGCACACACTAGGTCGCAACTTTATTCAGCCAGATGGCTGCGACGGAATGTGTGCACTTAGGCATGCACTAGCCACACCTCTAGATAACCAGAACCTTAGAGCCGTCGTGGTGTCGGGGAAGCGTGCTCGTCTTGCACCCTGGAGGACCGGGTTCGATTCCCACTTTGAGCGAAATTTACAAAATTTCCTTTTCAAAGTCATTATTTAATATGCTTTCTGGTACCTCCCTGAGAAATCTTACGTCAAGCCGAGCATTTTTTACGTAATCTTCAGCTTCGCGCCTTCTGCCATTCTTGGTGTCATCCTTCGGCCACGTCGACCACGTTGAATTTTCGGTCAAGGGGTGCAAATAATGTCTTTGCATAAAAAAAAGCAAGGCAGAAGGGGCAGTTATCTGCCAAAATTGGGGCGGAAGCTATTTTGCCGTTTGATTTAGAGGCACATGTGGCTGTCTCACATCCCTGATTTGATGCCGCGTATAGATGTACAAATTTTGGGCATAAATTACTTATTGCTGCATGTCGCGTACCACGTAGAGCGACCGCATCCGTCCTGCGATAACCGAAGCTAACATGTATTCATTTGCATCGTGCATGTATCTTTTATGAGTTTAACACGCAGACTTCCACTCTCAGCTACTAAAGGGTTACGTCATGCAACTCAATCATAAAATATTGCGCACAACCACCTTCCTATTTCTCGCTGGCGGTGACTGGATATATGGACCAGAATTGGGGGTCTCACCGGCGAGCTCGGACGCGCGTGAAGGTCTATATAGTCCTGCCATTATTTATTCTTTAACCATAAACGTAAGACGGCCGTCAACTAAAGGCTTGAAGATATGCCGACGAGAGGGTTTAACACCACAAGAAGCCATCGCTGATGCGAGAATAACTGAAAGACGAAATTCGCCTAGCACCGTTTGCCCGCTATTAAGTGAGCTCTGTGTAATTTGATAGCGCACGCACTTCATTGCTTTTGCATTATGTGCACACAAATTTTATACGGAGAAATTAGGCATGAGAGAACCTAGCCGGCGCTTACCTCGAACTCGATGTGATACGACGCTCGCGTGCTGCGGTTCCAGTGGCAGCGCGCCAAAACAACCGAAACTTGCTTTAAAGCGTAGTTCGCCTTGCTAAGTCTCCGCCCCTTTTTTAGTTCGGCAGCGGGGAAGAAGCGTTCCAGTTTCATGATACTGTCAGAACAGTGGCGCAACGCAAGCGAAAGTGACGGATGTTTGGCGGACGGGAGACAAATGTTTCATAAACTGCAGTAATTGTACCGCTTCGAAAGGACCTTTCTTTAAAATAGAAAGTATGTCCTAAAATATACCGCAATGCGGGCAGCCTATATGTACCAATCAAAAATCGCTGCTGCAGCTCAAGTTCACGTAGATAGATCATCCCATGAATAAATTTTCTCTACCAGTATAACCAGAAGATTACACACGTCACAAATTGACTGTCAACACACTAACATTTATTAAGCATTAGATTTTTCTCCTGCAAATCAAATTCAAAAGAACAGCATTGAAACTAGCTATAGTAATACATTACAATGATTTGAAACTCATTGCAAAGCATTAAAAATTGCTTTATTTGGTTCAATGGGCCGAATCTTGTCTTTTCAGTCGAGAAAAGCAAGAACTCCATAACACTAAGTTTTAACCTGAAGGATGCGAGTTAGTGGTTTGTTCCTTTTGTTTGCTGTATTTGTGCATATTTCGCGTTATAGTTGCTTTATCCGGAATAAAGTCTAAAAAGACATTGAATCTGGTACAGCATTTCCTTAGTGCTTCTTGTTCGATCTGCGTCCGCATCCCACAGCATAAAGCAGGCCCCCGATGGGGCAGGTTCTGCGCTACACTGACTGCTTCTTTCGATGGATATGCAAGTGACCGGGTGTGATTCCCTTCGGTAACGAGTAAGAACGAAGTTCGGACGCTCGTCACCACGTTTGCTTATTTAGCTGTGCTCCTTCCGAGGGATAGAAAACGGAGGTCACGTGTTGGAACGCATGGCTGATAGAACTACCTCTATAAGCCTCTATCAATAGTCCGGCATGTTACTTGGGAGCCTTTTCAAAACTAGCACAGGCGATTGCCATACCAGTTTAGGCAAAAATATATTAGTGCTGAAGTGCGACGCCGGTATATTTACTGCCTGCTGGTAATGGTACATTTTTATCACTCACAGGCAATAAAAATGTGGTATAAAAGCAGGCTTCGTGTAAAGAGTTGAACGCTGCCCGTAGTTCTTCCACTGCTTATGACTCACCGTATGGACAAAGGCGACGTGTCCGAGCCGCTTTGTTTTGCCTTACTCATTCTTAGTGCACGTAGTACAGCGGCCTCCTTACGTTAAGCCCGAGCTCCACCCTGCTAACGGCGCCGTTCCAACTGTACGCGGAAATCCACTTGCGAAGTGTTTCCGCCGAGTCCCGGGAAATCAGCGAACACCGTCGGCGAGTAGCCGTTGTCATGGAGCACATCGACGGACGCGCAGCAGCCGCTTGTGATTATACGCAGTGCGAAAACCGGGCGTTAAAAGTTGAGAGAGGCGCCATCTTCTCCGGCTTTTTAAGTTCACGCGCGCAAATGAGAATGCGCGCGCAATCTGTCGTTTTCTTGCACAGGGCTAATGGGTCTCCGTGTGCAGCGGTCATAAGCTTTCCCAGTGTCGCACTATTCCTGCAGAATCCCTCCGGCTAATGACTGCCGGAGTAGTACCGGATTGCGCCGCGGTGCCGACTGAAGCCGTCGTCGAGTCGTTTGCCGAGGGAGTCGCGGCTCCTCTTAAGCGGATTGCCACGTGCTGCAACGACGGCGGCGAAAGTCTGCTCTCTTCTGGTGTGTTTTCGTTTTGTTGTTATGGCATGGGTGCGCTTGCTCTGAAAGGGAAGCCTCGCTGCCTTCAGTGGCAGCTATTAAATCGAGTGAAGATTTTCTGTAAAATTAAAGTAGGACGATACAAGTTCTTTCTTTTTTCTTTTGGTGCTGATGCTTACACCGACAGCTGTAGCGAGACGACGCTGATGGCGCCAGTGTAGACTTCCTGCTTCATTTGTAGCCGTATGTTTTTCACCGCTGGTGGGCACAAAACTTGCTCAGTAATATCGCAAGGCTGACAAGAAAGTGATGGTTATAAGGGCACATACAGCGCAAGTATCGTTTCAGTATGGACAGGTAGCACACCGTGGACGCAGGTACGCACACACATACACGCACAGTGAGATAAAGAGGGAACAAATTTATTCGAAGTAGGACTCCGTCCCGTTTACCGGAGAACTAAAAGGAGGGGGGGAGGGAGGATGCGGATCACGTCGTCAGCCAAGAAGTTTAATGTGGGACTTCACCTACCATAGCTATAATAATTGGCAAAGTCTCTATATAAAATGTAAAGAGCGAGAAACATCAGTTAATTCTATATAGACTAGTTTATCGTCATTCACAACCATACGAAGCAGCGAGAATGAAGCCAGAAAAAGCACAGAGAAATTAATTGATTGGTTCACTTTCAAATAACCACAATAATTAATTTGCATTCTTTGCTTGGGTTCAGTGTTTGCTACACCGCATGGTTGTGACTAGAATGTTCAGAGAATGTTCCCAAGTTGTCCGAGTGGTGGTTAGCACATATTTCACCCCCACGCGAAATAGCAGCCGGCTGCGATTCCTCTATAGCGGTAAACTTATTTGCTGAGCCAACAACAGGCTTTAAAATTGGACAGCTTCATACTCTGAAGAAGAATTTATTTGCGTTGGCCACAGCCACGTTTTTGTCGTCTGCAGTGCTTTCTCGTGGCCACGAAATGTACGTACAGACAGCCCCACTCTGTAGCGCCTTTTCTAGAGCAGACAATTTTTCACAACTCACCAATCGCGACTCTAAGGCGACTACAAAATGGTTATGCACCTCCGGCTCCCAGTTGGCACCTGCTTGAGTGTTGCGTGAAGTCGATCCAAGTGGCGGTGAGGAGGCGGCCTCCTGATGTCGACACCATAATAACAAAAGTTGTCGTTGCCAGGTGGACAGATCAATCGACAAAGCAACATGTGCTTTCATTTGCTCTCGCAGTAATATTTCACGAAAAATATTTAAGGCTCATTCACATCGGTCACTGACATCGGTCGCGCGACCAAGTTGGTATCCGAAGTAACCAGTTGAAAATGACGGCAACTGGTCGCTTTTCTCGAAAAGCGACTACTCTGGGCCAGTCGCTCGCTGCTCGATTTTTCAGTCGCATCACCGTGGTCGCAAAACAGGTAAACAAATCAGCGGCTAGCCGAAAGTTATGTTAACAAGCGTTTCCATCCGGCGTCCTGCTGCGACGCACCCATCAGAAGGTCCATGCCGCCATGGCAGACTGCAGGAATGTAATTGCAAAGTACACAACACCATGAAAGACTACAGGAATGCAACTGTTGTCTTGGCTCGTGATGCTGGAGCGCAGCAGTGCCAGTGACGTGTCGATGGTACGCGGTAGCACTCGCAGGAAACTAAACAGCAGCAAAAGAAAGCACAATAATTATGCCCCAATTCCTACGCAACACGAACTAAAAATTACAACTTACTCTCCATATTATTCCTGGTCACCCGTGCGGGGTTCAGGTAGGAGGCGGCTTGCATGGCAGCCGCTTATTGCAAACAGCGGCACGTACGCACCCGATGATGATGATGATGATGATGATGGATTCATGTTATGGCTCATACCCACACTGGGGGATTGGCGAGAATTGCGCTCCCGCTAGCGTCCCTTCTTCTTCGGATGCTTCCGCGCTGCCACAGCTGGAGGAGGAGGAGGAGGAAGTAAACTTTATTGCCCTAGAAAGAGTAATTCAGCGGTCGGGCCGGATGTCTTCATCTTCTATTGGTTGATGCCGATCTCCGGCCTGCATGGTTGGCGCCCCTATTCCAGGGCACCACTGAGCGTGGCTGCTCGTCGGGCATGATCCACCAGCCTCCGTTGGAGGCTAGGGTCGCCGCTGGAGAGGACGCTCTCCCACTGCTCCGCACTCGGATTTTCTATTTTGTGGAATGCCTTATTCGTATTGCACTCCCATGTGATGTGATAAAGTGTGGGTATTGCGCCACACCATGGGCATGTGTCCCTGTATTGACCTGGGAACATTTTGTATAGTTTATGTAAATTTGGGAAAGTTCCTGTCAGCAGCTTTCGCCAGTAAACTGCCTGTTCTTGAGTGAGTGTATTGTGAGGCGGGGGATATCTGATCCTCGTCCCTCTATGGTAATTTAGTATGTCAGAGTACGTTGGGATCACTATCATGAAGTCCTCAGGATCTCTGTTTAGGTCCGCTCGGTTTGTATGCTCGCGAGCGATCCTATCTATACCCTTTGGTTGCCCTCAATCTCAGTGTGCCCCGGTACCCAAAAGATGGTGTGTCTAATGCGTTTATTCTGTTGGCCAGCGCGGAGGAAGATTTGGAGCGCTTTTAGACCGATTCTGCCGTTAATGTAGTTTCGGCATGCTTCCTTGGAGTCTGTAAGTATTATAAGGGATCTATTTGTGCGGTAGCCCTCCACAGCTGACACCACGCACGGCACAGCACATCAACACAGTTACGACGTCTTCCTCTTCACTCGAATCAAAATCCATGGCTGTTGCCGGAAAGCGAAACCAGCCAAGACAGCTACAACCGACAGCAGTAGGTTCAACCCTGGCGATACCGCAGCCGATGAGTGCGCCTTTAAGAAGGTCAACGCTCCAGGGAAGACTCCCTCAATGCCTTACTTACGGCGAGAACTTTGCTCAGTGCTATTGAAAAGTGATTAAGTGTGTTAGTTGTGCATATACGTGATTTGTTTATGTTTACTGAGAGGGGAAGATGCATCGTGCGTTTGTGATAACAACAGCAAGCGCGTCAGTTATGCAACGTTCCTATCTTCGCAGCGCATGCCCGGTGTGCCTGTTCTCTTTTCATTTGCACTGTACCCTCTCCTAATGTATTCCCTAAAGCTGGCCGCAAATAAACCCGTTAATCCTTTTCGTCACAAGCCTGGCTTGACTATATGCATCGGTCGCGCCAACAGGAAACAGAAGGTGCCACGGCTACTATGATTGAGTAGCAGCTGTATCCGCAAATCCTTTAGCGATATTTCATTTCAAACCAATGCAATGCCCTTGACATAGTTACTAGCCCTAACAAGACGAACGAAAAAAAAAAACGGTGGAACAAGACAGAGCGTTAGACTTCAACTTACAAGCTTTATTCAGCAAAACATGTAAAGAGGCCACCGTCTGCTCAAAACAGCCTGAGCGCTGCTCTTGTGAAATCTTGTGTGCACGAGATTTCCTGCCCCAATTTCAGCAACAAGCGAGCCGTTTACCTAGGGCCGCTACCCCGATGACACTTTGGTGTCGGTCGCTGAGATCCTTATTAAAAAGGTAAACGCTGACCCGGAAGCTGCTCGGTGCAGTTACGCACATCCCAGTGGGCGCCCTGTGGCTGGGCCATACGTACACGTGGTGTCCGACCGCCTAAAAATGATGGCGAACAAGCGCGCACCGTTAAAACACCCAAGCGCTAAAGAGCGCTAAAACTCTCAGTGCCACTAAAAACTCCCAAGTATGTGCAGGTTGGTAAACACTACCGGCGCTCCAGATACATGCACTAAGAAGCATGTCACCCGCTTTGTTACCTGCGATGTGAGGGTAGTATACAAGATTTCACTTCGCTGTGGAAAGGGCTATATTGTACAAACAGGCAGGTGACTGAATGACCGGCTTAGGGAGCATCGGAACGCTGTAAACACCCTAGCAGGTGGTGGCTGCTTGGCTGACCACTTGGTTGACCACTGCTGAAGATATACTCGTAAATGTTCCCCATGTTTTCATACCACGCAAGTGCTCAGACGGTTCGTCAGGCAGTTAAATAGGGAAATATTACAGGCGTTTTGCATTTCAAACGCTGCTGATCAATGCGTAAGCGCTCCATCACTAGCAATCACTGATAAAGAAGGGTTGTAACTTGAGAAGCTTAGAGTTTCTTAAGATACACTAGAGGGAACTCTGGCGCTGCAAACCTTGAGGCACCATGGGAATGATGCGAAGTACATGGATTTGTCTGATCTTCATGCTTGTGGATTCAGACGCTCTTGTGGATTTGATTATTAGGCTTTGTATGCCTTGAGTGTCCTAAATTTCAGAGTAACCTGTACTTTCGTCAGTGCAGAAGACGCTGCGAATACGCACAATCGCTGCCAATTGCAACGCTTCAGCTCGTCGAGGTGGCCAAATCGGAACGCGCCAAACGTCTCACGGCACTGGCTTGCCCGCGATAAATTCATAAGGGCGTTATATGTCGCTTGTCGATGCATGCGTTCGTGGCATAATGGTTGCTCTTCTTGCTTGCACTCTGTCACTGAGTTCAACAGACAGTAACCATCGAGCGAATCTTATACAATATTTCTCTCGACTTTGACCTAAGTCGACACATAACCACTGCAACGCTATTAGATTGTTCTTCACCACGCCGGGGTCCTGAAATGCCCGGTAGCTGCCACAGTGCTGCTTCTTCAGGTCAGAAGGAGCTGCTTTGCGGGCTGCATCACGCCAATATTTCGTGCCCGCTTACAGTTACTGCAGGAGAAGTTTAAGCATGACCGTTGCTTTTGGTGTGAGTGCTTCACGTTCGTGCGGAGCTGCCAACCTAAAAAAATCCAGGTGAGTAAAGCGATCACTCCAAACGACGAACATGGAAAGAATTTGGTAATATCGTGATTGGACGCATCAGCTCAGCCTTCGGTCAACACTCCAACCATAACTCGCTTGCTCTGTAGCTGAAATTGTTTACGGCTGCACCTTCATTTTGCCCGGTAGCTTCGCCAGCCCTGAATCTGCGCCGAATGTTGCGGATCCATGTTCTTACATCCAGCGTCTACGCATTCTCATGTACAACTTGCGTTCATCGCCGACCTCTGCTCACAGGAAAAAGCAGGACATTTTTTTAGCCTCAAACCTGCAAACATCATTACAAGTTTCTGTCCGTGTTGTTCCAGATACTTAAAAAAAGCGCTGTTTTAGCCATTGCAGCACAAAAGTAAGTGGAAAACCAATGCAATTAGACGGATACTTTAGAAATTATTATCTCGGAAATGGTGCTCACCAGATAATACGTTCCAATTAGGTACGCCATGCGAAATCAGCGGCTCTATTTCGGAGATTGAAATATGCGCGTGAAGTAATAAAGTAGCAGAGGTGATTAGCGTAATTACGTTAATTATTCATGTGAAGATTTTTGCTCTCTAGTAGAAGTAAACACCGCTGCATAGACAAATATATATCAACGGTTAGAATGTTTATGGCAAAGGCGATCCTTAAAAATTTTGTTCCAGCAAAAGAAAAGTGTCCCTTGCTATATATATATATACATATATATGTGTGTGTGCACGAGAACGAAGGTTGTTAACTGAGGGGCCCGATTTGTATTAGTCATATCATAAGACGCCAACAAACACTGACACCAAGGACAATATGGGGAAATTACTTGTGCTGAATAAAGGAAATAAAGAAACGATAAATGAATGGAAATGAACGTGGATGAAAAAGCAATTTGCCGCAGGTGAGGAGCGATCCCACAACCTTCGCACGTTCCTCACCTGCGGCAAGTTGCTTTTTTTGCAGTTGCAGTGTATGTAAGCGAAAAATGTTTAAGACCAATTTATATTTACAAAGTGCTGTCATGTCGAGTATTCCGAATGGTCGAAGGAGCCCAGAGTATCTGAGCAGGGACTGTCTCTTTGATTCACTAGAATATATCGCTTTTAATTATTCGTTCTTTTAGAAGTAAGGCAAATTGACAACGTCCTGTTGAGCGGCTTAGCTGCTGTTTCATTTACATTTTGCAGCTGAGCACCCAATTTCAAATTTGATAAGCGATCAAGTTGGCTCCAATATACCTAGTCAATGACGTACACGTGTAATGTGCTCCGCTGTAGCAATCGCCATTTTTGATTTCAGTGCCCTTTATAAAAGAATAGTAATTAACATGTAACAAAGTAGTCGAGGAATGGCGAACTAATTTTCTATCTTTTTCTTTCTTTCCATGGCAGCGTAAGTACGCCATAGGCCAACTAGCTGTCGTTTCGTCGTTCGTAATCGCGCTAGCTAACCTTCTACATACAAGTCTTAATACTATCCCTCTTTGCGTGAATAGTTGGAGAACGGCTACCTTCCTAGTACTTATTTTTGCGCGTTTTGGGAATGTACTATCATTTCTGTATTGCCTTTTACCTTTCCTGTAATGTTAGGTTTTGCCTGCACTTTATCAATGCGTCAGCATAAGAAGCCTTAGTCGAACGAAAACCTGGTAGCGGCTGTCAGTTACGTCGTAGTGTTTACTTTCATACCAGCATTTGTGGAGACGTTTGCACCGACCCAGGAGGAAATCATTAGAATGTGTCGCGCCGCGTGGTTCGGGACGATTTAGAGGTGTTTTATCTCGTAATTTGTGAAATTGAGAAAATGAAATTTCGTACGCAGTCGTCGAAGAACCACTGTGCAGCCTGTCGCTTAAGCGGCCACTGCAGCTTGAGAAAATTTCTCTCGGCTGCGCAAACATGCTACGCGCCTCACGAGTCGCGGTGCGTGTTCGCGTTGTGAACGGTTTCGACTGTATCAGTTTTACTCAACTAAGACCAGCAGCGTCTCCGAATCGTCCCCGTAAAGAAAAAAATACAAATCACCTGACTATTTGGTCGCTTGGCGTAAGAACTAAAACACAACAATGCTCGTATATGACGAATAACATATTTGCGTTATAACATATTTGCGTCAGTCATCGGCATCGTTCTCGCGCATTTCAAGTCTAGTAGAACTGGAATCAATGCGCTATGTTTACGTTAGGCTCCTGTTTGTCGCCGATCGCATTGCTCACCCCAATGTTCACCGCTGTTGCAAACTAGATCGATACATATGAATTTTTTTACTTCGGCATTCATTTTTTGCCCTGTAAAGCAGTGATATAGGGCAATGCCGAACGTTGACCGTGCTTCATCGTTCTCATCTCGAGCAGCATCGAGGGGCGCGCCTGCATTGCCGCTTCCGTGGCTCCTCAGTTAGGCCGACGCTAAGGTGTCGGGTGTCAGGCAAGTCCCAGGACGTCGATTGTGTTGCGGAATACTAGTCGCCCCACCATTGTGCTACCCCGACTAATGCTACGTCGGCAGGTTCTCCACCTAGCATGAGAACGCTATCGAAAGCAGTGTTGCCATATTTATTTATTTCGAGGATGTCGCTATATTGCAGCAAAGAAGGGGCTGCATTATCGCCAAGTTTTCCTTCACTGTCGGTAATGTAATTCATAGAACCGTCCAGTTATGGTTACATGATATAGGAGTCTTTTTCTGCAATAGGCTAACACGGTGTAACGCATGTATTAAAGCATTTCGTGTTCGTCTTGTGTCCGTGAAGGCGAGGAATACACAGTCAATTTATTAGCAGGTTCTTTAGAACAAACATTTTTTTATTTAGTAGATTTAAAAAATTCTATGCGAAGGCAGCTGGTGCATTGCGTGTATCTTCATGCTTTAAGGTAAAATATTTAGCCCGCTTCAAAATATAACTCTTCATCAGATTCTGCCCCCACTTCACCATGACCACTAAGGAGCACTTAGCTAAAACTATAATTCCAAACGTTCTAGCTTAAGGAGAACCAGAAGAGAGAAATAAATGGGACCCGATCTTTGTCATGGGGTTTACATGCCAATGGAGACGAAGACGAAGTGATTCTCGTAGAGACCATGTGCAATGTGTTCATTTGATTTGGGTGCCAGGGCATAAAGGTTTGTTTTTTAATGAAACTGCTGATTCACTGGCAAATGCATCACTATCCGGCCCTGCTCTTCCTATTCTACCAGCGACAGCACAGATCACGGCGGCAAGATTTCGGATGCGATCAATAAGATTAGCCTTATCAAACCCACATTTGACTGCTTCTCCAGAGTATAAGCCCCTGGCATTTCCCTGGCATAGCGAATCCTGTGACACAAATATGCTTGAGGTCTGCCTCACCAAATTACGCTGCCGCGTACCCTCCCTGAATTTCTATTTACACAGGTCGGGTTTGGTTCCCTCCCCCCTCTGCTCTTTTTGTAATGAGGAAGAGTCGATACACCACTTTCTTCTATCTTGTCGCCGCTTTACTGCGGTTAGAAAAAGATGGTTGGAAATATCTTTTCGAAGAATTGGCCTGGACTTGACAGAACCTTCAATTCTTTCGTTCGGAGCGTCCACTTTGGGATTCAGCCACAGGGATGCATGCTTCGCTGTCCGAACATTTCTTACGGAATCTAAACGAATGCCCTGCTACATTCCTTTCTTTTTGTTTTTACATTTAAATTAATTATTACTCATTCAATATGACCTTCCTGATTTTATTTAGCAGGTAATTAAGCGCTATTCAATGCTATTTCAATAGCTATTAGGAAATTTATGCTCCATAATAATTTCGAATAATCCACCCATTTCTTGGCCAATCCCCCAACGTGGGTAGGAGCCACACGCATCGCAGGCTACAACAACAACAACATATTCCTTCGCGCTGCAGTATTTTCGGCTTTTTCCCGTGTTTTACTGGGAGACGCCGCTCCCATTGCCACGGTAATGGAAGTGCAGTCGGCAGAATGCCGACGCGACGTGACTGCTTCGGCAGGTACCGGCCCGAGGAAGAGAAATTGCCAACCGAGTCAGGCTGACAGCGAGGACACTGTGTTGTACTCCTGCTCAAGCGATGACGCCTCAGATGACGAAGGCTTCGAAAGAGTGGTGCACCGGAAGGCCAAGAGAAGAAACATCAGCGGACGGTCTTCGTCAAGTAAGTCTACCGTTGTTCCACAGCGAAGGTCATCGGCGCACACAATTCTTTTTGTGCCGGACACACCTGCCGACAACCTCAACCGCCTTAATCGACAAGCAATTTCCGTTTCTCTGGAGGCTCTTGTCCCAGGAGAAATCAAAGATATCAGAATTAATACTCGAAAGAACGTCCTGGCTATTGACGTCCACAACCGAAGCGCAATCAATGCTTTGATGGCAGTAAAGCTCCTGGGCAACATCAATGTCCACTACCTCATTCCGCAAGGCGAAGAAACCACGGCGGGTGTTGTTTATGACATTGACACATCCATTAACGACAGCGACCTGCCAATTTTAAGCAAACCTGCGGCAGATGGTGTTGCCTTACTACAAGCTCGGCGCCTTGGCAAGTCGACCTGTGTAAGGCTCGTGTTTAAAGGGGACTGCCTACCATCACATGTAAAGGTCGGCCACTTTCGTCATGTGGTACGACCTTTCGTACCCAAACCACTTCAGTGCAGAAGGTGTCAAAGAATTGGACATGTGAGTGCTGTCTGCCGAAGTACAACGATATGCCCACGATGTTCCGAAGAACACGACACTCACACTTGCCGTGCAACAGAGCTCAAGTGCCCAAATTGTCAAGGATCGCACGTTGCATCCTCAAAAGACTGTCCACGCCTAAAGAAAGAGCAGAAAATCTTGAGAAAAATGGCCAGAGACGGATCGTCACACAGAGATGGTTCTGAAGCGATAAGGCGACATCGCTCCCGGAAACGAAAGTCTATGAAATCCTCTTCCGGTTCAAGGGAAATGTCTCGTCCGGCAACGCCACCTCCTGTTCCATCTGTCTCCAGTAAGAGCACGAATGTCAACGAAAGAAGTGGCCATGCTTCATCAAGTGAGGCGTGGCCGGCACTGCCGAGGACATGCCACGCGCCAGAGCCACAGCAAATGACTCGCCATTTAAAGTCAAATGTCACTACAGTTGACCAAATGCAAGACAAGGACTCACAAGTGATTGCCATGCTGAAATCGCTCACGAATGTCATGCGTCTACTACTGACGAATATGGACACTCCGGCTGCTCGTAGCGCACTGCAAGTATTGGACGCGCTGACTCCAGTACTTGAAAGCATCGCATAGCACCATGGCCCGCTCCTCGCTGCCCTTCCACAAGGAAGTCAAGAAAGCATCTTTACTGCAGTGGAATGCCCGTGGTCTCAAATCAAGAATGTCAGATTTTAGACATTTTGTCTTCGAAAACCATTTTCCCATCCTCGTAATTTGCGAACCGAACGTGCAGAATGTTATACACATTTCTGGCTATGAAGCATTCATGTCCTCTACCTGTGGTGATGAAAGCAAGGTAATTGTATATATTAGATGTGATCTGACTTACGTGTTGCACCCAGTTCTGCCTCACGACGACAACCAGTACGTTTGTTTAATCGTGAAAACGAATAAGCTTACGTTCACACTCGTCGCTGTGTACATTGCTCCTTCAAGTGGCTTCGACTCTAAACGACTGCACGACGTGCTATCAGCGACACCCGGCCCTACGATTCTCACAGGAGATTTTAACGCTCACCATTCGCTTTGGGGGACTTGACCAGACCAGACTTCCAGACTTGACCCTTGTTTCTCGGCGTCTTGAAAGAAACGTGCAATGGTTTACAGACATCGAATCACATGGAAGCGACCATATCCCGACGTACCTGAAGATCAAGGGACTATGGAAATGCTCCTCCATGACGCTCCGGCGAATTGACAGGTCGGCGTTTCGGTCGCACATGGAGGGAGTATGTCAGCAAGAGAACCATTCAAGTCTGGAACACGAAATTCAAAAAGCCATGCAAGAGGCTACGCGTAGTTTCCAGCCTTTCCCGAAATATGAAGAATTTGAAGCAGAACTGCAGTGACTACGAGCAATTCGCCGGCGGGCTGAAAGAAGATACAGGAGAACTAAATCCATCCATGATCCTCGAGAGGCAAGGCGGATGCAAAAGAAGGTTCAACGTCGCATCGATGCACTACAATCTCAAAGGTGGAAACGTTTCTGTGAGTCGTTGGATCCACGTCAGCGATTATCTCAGATATGGAGAACCGTGCGTGGGCTTCGCGTATCACCACAACAACGTGTTCCTTTCAAATCCCTCGCTTTGCACCAAGGTCTCAGCGAAATTGACGGTGCTGAAGAATTTTGCTCAAGACTTTCCAGCTTGCAGTTCCAACGCGCAATTACACCTTGTGCTACTCCTGTGCAACGGGATTCCCGCATGGATGTAATTTTTTCGCTGGAGGAGCTTGAAGCGGCACTGGCGACTTGCAGGCGCTCTTCGTCACCTGGCCCGGACGGGGTTACCTATGCAGCGCTCGCCAATATTGGGTAGAAAGCACGACTCATGCTGCTAAACCATTACAACGAGTCTTGGTGCAACGGTTTGGTTCCGCGTGAATGGAAATGCAGCCGCTTGGTTCCACTTCTCAAACCTGGTAAATCACCGTTAAACTTGTCATCGTACCACCCCATCGCTCTGGCCAGCTGCATAGGAAAAATAATGGAACGAATGATTTTGACGCGCCTGGAATGGTACCTGGAAAATTACAGCGTGTACCCAGATGCTATGTCTGGCTTCCGGCATGGGCGCTCATCCATAGATAATGTCATCGATTTGGTTACGTGTATTTAGCATCAAAAACGCCGGAAACGACTCCCTGCTGCATTATTCCTAGACATAAAAGGCGCCTATGATAATATAGCACATTATGCCATTATAAATGCTCTGATTGAAGCCGGAATCGGTGGCCGCACTTTTCAGTGGCTGTGCAGTTATTTGACCGACAGGCATTTCTTCGTGATGACCGAGGATGGCGCCACGACTCAACACCAAACGTGCCGTGGAGTACCGCAAGGCGGAGTGTTGAGCTCGACGTTATTCAACCTAGTGCTCGTTGGCCTAGTCCGATGCTTGCCCAACACAGTTCAGGTATCAATATACGCCGACAATATCTGCATTTGGGCATCTGCCGTAACACGACTGCAGGTACGAGTACGGCTACAAAAGGCAGCTACGCTAACATCTCTGTACTTGCGAAAACAGGACTTAGAGTTGTCTTCAGAGAAATGCTGCCTTGTTACATTCACTCGGAAGGAAATGAGGCGTTACAGTGTAAAGGTCAATGGGCAAGCAGTAGCAAATGCACGGAAACACCGCTTTTTAGGGGTAATTATTGACCGCGACCTATCATGGAGCCCGCATGTTTCATACCTGGAGAAGAGATTATCGACAATAATACATCTCCTCAAATTTCTCGGCGGAAAGTCATGGGGCACTTCGGTGTGGTCAATGCTGCAGCTTTATAACGCCTTGTTCCTCGGTTTCGCAAGATACAGCCTCCCTGTGCTTGGGAACACCTGCAAAACAAACCTGCGTGTACTCCAGGGGCTACAAGCTCAAGACCTAAGGACGTGTCTAGGCCTTCCGAGGTGTGCGTCTACAGCGGGAACGATTGTCATAGCTCGAGATCATCCAATATCAACGTACTTGGCAACCGACGCTCTCAGGGCGCATATTCGGCACGTTGCCCGATTACCTTCTCACCATCTTGCCGCTCTACCCGCAGAAAGGCCACACACAACCTTCAGTCGTTTAATTGATGCCAATCGTACCTCATTGCCATCGAACTACATGCCTGTAGCAAGACCATCCTCAATGGTGCTTTCACAGACCTGACATACGCCTCACCATCCCAGGAATCACGAAGAAAGCCAACATGCCGTCGTTTGCCCTTAAGCAGGCCACGTTAGAACTTTTACATGAGGTGCACAGTGGCCGCGTACACGTTCACATCGATGGTTCAGTCACATCTGCAAGCGCAGCTACCGCTGTGGTGATACCAATAAGATCCGTCAAGATACAGCTAATGACGTCACATGTATCATCAACGACAGCTGCTGAACTGGTAGCCCTGCGTGCGGCTCTTCATTTCATTAAGGAGGAACCAGCCCACGCATGGTCAGTCTTCTATGATTCCAAGGCAGCCCTACAGAGTGTACTCTCAGCGCTGTGCCGTGGATCACATGAGCAGCTCGTCGCAGAGATCAGAGAAGTCCACCATCGACTAGTTGACGAAGGACAAGATATAATATATCAGTGGTTGCCTAGTCACTGTGGTATACATGGCAATGATCGAGCAGACGCAGCTGCCCGATCTGCCCATGACAGCGTCAACTGCGTTGCCATTCCTTTTTCGAGAGCTGACGCAGCGAAAAAACTTTCCGCACTTGCGCGTGACCTGACATAAGCCCAATAGAATTCCTCCGATTGCACAAGTGCACGCCTCCATACCCTGGACCCTAATTTACAGCTCCATATTCCGCCCGAGCTTCCACGACGTGACTGCACCCTTCTTGTTCGTCTATGGCTTGGAGTAGCATTTTCAAATGCCTACTCTTTCCTTATCGGAATGGCCAACAGCCCACTGTGTGACTTCTGCGGGTGCAACGAAACGATCGAGCATCTTCTTTGTCAGTGCTCTCGTTTTAACCCACAAAGAACTGTCCTCTCAGCCACCTTAGACAAACTGGACAAGCGCCCAATGACAGAAAACAAGATCCTTGGAACCTGGCCTACGCGAAGATCAGCGCGATCCGCTATGAAGGCGCCGCTGCGATACTTGAAAGACACGGGACTTTCTGGCAAATTGTGACAGTACACTGTGTGGCGTAGGACTGTACGGTGACACTGCGTAAGACTAGGAATGCCTTTGCGGGCTGCGTGACAGTGCCCACAGAAATAGTTCGTGTGTACGTGCGTGTGTGTGCTTAGGTTTTTTTTTCCTTTCTTTTTTATCCTTCTTTCTTTCTCACCTATTGCATCCCCTTTCCCCTCCCCCAGTACAGGGTAGCCAACCGGAGATAATCTCTGGTTAACCTCCCTGTCTTTCCTTTGCCTTTCTCTCTCTCTCTCTCTCTCTCTCTACATGCCAGTGAAAACTAACCGCAGTGTATGGTCCCTGTGAGTGCATACCACACTTTATCATTGAGGGTGATCATACAGTCCAGGTTCTGTACTGGCAATTTATGTGTCAGTTTTTTAGCTTTTCAATAAGAAAACACCTCCTAAAATGTCCCATCTTGAAGCAAATTTGTTTACTGAGATGTCACTAAATTATCGCCAATTGTTCTTCTACATGGCGCTGAAAGAAGTGTATGTCGCTAGTGTAGATTTAGCAGGTACATACAAAGCTGCTCAATCTTGCGAGAATATTGAATACCAACAATTATCTGGCCAGCTAGAGCGCAATGGCAAAGCTTTCTGCCATTTTCAGTGTGTTGCCCGTCGGCTGACCTGTTCGAGGCTGCTGTGCCTATTGTAAAACGTCATCTTGTGTGAGAGCGAAGGGAGAGAGGGAGAAACAAATTTTTGAAGGAAATCAGAGCGGTCGGCTTGAGCTAGCTTGCTGCCCTACACAAGGGGAGGTGGAATCGCGGACGAGAAAAGACTGCCTCCAAAAACAATATTTTAAACTTCCTTGGTGCCACCATTCGTTAACTTTATTTATGTCAGTAGCAACTACTGCATCTGCCTAAATTCTGGATAGTGAATGTTTACTACTGTATCTGTCAAAATTCTGGATAGTAAATGCTTACCTGTTGTGTTATGCAGATTTTAATTAAAAGTTATTTGCTGAATAAGAAAGGAGATAAGTGGTGTTGTTCAATTAACTTCAGGCAAATGACGAAGTACAATGCTGACGCAAAACCCTCAATGACACCAAGTGTCAGCTTTCAGGTTGAGTGGAATAGAAAACGTGGCATTGTGTTAGGAAAATTGGCTCTAGCAGCAATACACCCAAGACAGGAATGATTCTCATTTGCGGTATTTACATTGCCATTCCATGTTTGGTCTAGCTAGAGTATTTCCGAACTAGTATTGTACCGCCGCTGGTATGGATAATTATTTGTAACCAACAGACGTCTTCAAATCTGGCGTGCCGATGTTTTCGATGAGCGGATAGTCAAATGCCTTAAATTTGTCCTATTGAGTGCTTCGTCATTGGAGTAAAGGAAACCGGCCTGCGTGTACGTGTTTTCGCGCACCCCTGCTACAGAAATGTGACGCACACGGCGATCAAGTTAACTTTCCTCGACACATATACACGTGAGATTGTGGCGTAAATGCGAGACTGAAGCACGTGCCATGGAAGAAAAAAGAAACCAAGGCCTAATTCTTAGAAAATTGGGATCTGTGCTCGAACACTGAGGTTTCAGTCTCACCATCGGGCACGTAATTCGCTTTCTTATTTTGAGCTATCTGGAAAGGCAGCAGTGGTGCCCAGCAGCCCTTTAGCAGTTACGGTCAGGAAAGTTTCGAGATGGTTCGCCAAGAAAGCTTCGCTTTGATAATAGCACATAAGCACCTGTCGCGCTCAGGTTCTCACAACCTGTATAAGTAAACTTCGCTTTAGCACATTTACGAATGTACTGCAAAGATGCGCAAAAAGAATCACTTACAGTTAAAGGAAGGGTTATCTAACCAAAAACCCTGTGTCTGCACTGGGTGTGGTTATCTTCTACGTGTAATCACCTTGACAGTCACATAGTCAGGTAAATCAAGTAATCTTACAGGGAAACGTGAAATCGTCGACTGCTACTTTTCAAGGTTTGTGACCAAATAAAAGAAACCTAGATCACTTACAAAGTTCGTATTTGAAAGAGATAAGGATAACGTTCGGTGCTATAGGTAGACAAATGTGGAAGTAATTGCAATATATAGGCGTTAAAGATTGCCACTCCTTCGCTTGTGACACGTTTAGAAGCGCTTTTTCGAATGCTCTATTTTCTTTCGTTTTCTTTCCTCTTCTTTATTTGGAGGGGGGGTGGAGGGGCGAAGCAAATGTGGTTACGCGTCTCGAAGGTATGAAAATTTCATTTGCGTCGCCGCGGTTATCATGGCCGCTGTGGCCGTGCCTTCCATTTAGAAGGCGCATGAGCGGTGTTAGAATCGCACCGCTGGTACGAGTTGTTGGGGTCTCGGTGCTGACGCCCGTTATTGCCAATGGGTCGCAAGCCCCAAGGGTAGCGTTGGCCTGGCGGCCTGGGGCACTGGAAGCATCCGAAGGTCCCGGCAAAGCAAGAGAAGACTGGTAACAGAACAACTTGTTTATTCTAACATAGCAAAAGAGCAGCCGGTCAGGTCGACCGAAGTGGAGAGACGGGAGAGCACGTAACTCAACAGTACAAATCGGAGCCTCTCTCCTGGCATCCGGGGGCAGCTGCTCTTATACTCTCGGCGTCGCGGTCCAAAAGGGAAGGTCACGGGATGAAGGTCACGGGATGACGGAGCATGAGCCCACGACGGCGCGCACGGTCGAGCCGAGAGACCTGCTGAACCGAGTGCAGTGACGCATCGCCAACCCGCCCACACGACGGCGCGAACGGTTGAGCCGAGAGACCTCCAGGCTCCTCATTCGGGGAACTCCGCTCCCCGGCTGCCGCGCTTTGACAAGCGAGGGCACACACACACACACGCACACACGAAGACACGTGGCACTGAAACACGCCTGGACACGCTTGGCGGGGAAGCGTTGCGGCGGCGTTGAACGGGCCAAAATGTCCGCCGCTTTGAACAAAGCCCCGGCGTCCGTTGCATCCGCGCCGGCATTACCGCGCGTTGTAGGCGAAACGTAACAGACCGCCCCGCCGGGGGAAGGAGATCCCGATGGTCAGGGGACTGCATCCGCTGTCCGGAGGGATGTCGCTCGATGATGCTCATAACCGTAGTCGGGCGTCCTTTGGCGTTTCTTGAGCGCAGCGCACAGAGAAGGCCTCGTTCTCACGTTCAGGTGCACACAGGACACTGCAAAGTGACTTCGGGAGAGTTGACATTTTTGTTCTCGTTTCCGGCAAGCGTTAGAACTACGCCGAAAGTCAACCGCTCAGTCAGCAAGCACGGCACAACCCTCACTAAGCCCTGCCAGGCTCTTTCCCCTTTTATACTGCTGCCTAGTTCCTTACAGTAGTTTAGCAGCACTCAGAACGCGTCCACAAATCGGAAAATTGCACTAGAAAGCACATCATCACTTTGAAACACTATACAAAAGCAATAGGTTAAAAAAAATCCTGCCTCAGGAAGAAAAACATCAGTAACAAGCAATTTTGAGGCTGATTCCCACGTTAGGGCTTCGACTTAAGCCATCGGCGTTACCGTTGAGACTCCCCTTTTTGTAACGCACCTCAAAGGAATATTGTTGCAAAGCGAGGCTCCAGCGCAGGAGGCGGCCATTTTTGGGAGAGATGGTCTGCAGCCATTGGAGAGGGCAGTGATCCGTTTCAATGATAAACCTCGAGCCGGCTAGGTAACATGACAATTTCTGAACGGCCCACACGATACACGCACACTCTTTCTCGGTGGCGCTATACGCCTGCTCACGACTGGTCAGCTTACGACTAGCATACAGGACGGGGTGTTCTACTTCTCCATTTTCCCGTTGGCACAGTACAACGCCCATGCCTCGCTCACTAGCATCACACTGAACAACGAACCCTTTAGTGTAGTCGGGCGATCGTAGCACAGGCTGGCTTGTTAGGGCGCTCTTTAGGGCGCTAAAAGCTCTTTCCTTTGTCTCATCCCAGACGACTGTTTGCGGCTCTGTCTTTCTTAGAGCATCCGTCAAGGGAGCCGCGATATCAGAGTACCTGGGGATGTACCTCTGATAGTAGCCGGCGACACCTAAGAACGACCGAATATCGGTCTTCGTACGCGGTTGCGGGAAGTCTCGCACAGCGGCCACCTTTATTTCAGAGGGGCGGCGACGACCCCGACCAATCACGTGTCCGAGGTAGACAACCTCGGCCTGTGCTAACTGGCACTTGGGAGCCTTGACTGTCAAGCCCGCATCGCGCAGGCGGGTTAGCACTGCCCGCAAGTGCGCCATATGTTCAGGCCAGGATGCGGAGAATATCGCTACGTCGTCTAGATACGGTAAAGGGAATTCTTGCTGTCCCCGCAACACTTTATCCATGAGGCTTGAAAAGCAGTATGGCGCGTTCTTCAAACCAAAACTCAAAACTTTAGGACGGAATGTCCCCATTGGTGAAATGAATGCCGCATACCTACTAGCCTCTTCTGTAAGTGGAACCTGCTAATAACCCCTGACAAGATCTAGGGTGGAAATAAACTGAGCGCTACTCACTCTCTCAAGGCGCTCCTCGATGTTAGGGATCGGATAAATTTGATCCTTAGTGATGGAATTAGGCCTGCGGTAGTCGACGCAAGGACGAGGTTCCTTGCCCGGTACCTCAACTAAAATCAAAGGGGAGGTATAATCACTCTCACCCGCTTCAATAACACCGAGCTGTAGCATTTTCTTTACCTCAGCCTCCATAATATCGCTCTGGCGGGGTGACACCCGGTACGCCTTGGATCGTACTGGCTCTGGGGAGGTAAGTTCTATGTCATGAGTAAGGACAGAAGTCCTACCAGGCCTCTCAGAGAACAGACCTTGAAACTCTTGTAAGAGCTGGTGTAGTTCTGTTTTCTGCTCAGGCGACAGCGATGCTTTACTTATTAAGTCACTAATGACTTGATCGGTGTCTTTCCTGTTCGTCACTGAGCCTAGTCCCGGAAGCTCGACCGGAAGCTCTTCTAACTTTCCCGCATCGGGAATTTCCTCTCCAGTATCTGGTGCCCTTAACGCTACAGGCTCAATTTTATCCCGTTCGGGCGTGCTCTGAATACTAGCTTGCTGCGCCTCTGACCCTTTCTCATCGTTCGACAACGTCGGCCCCGCAACTACCGCCTTTGCAGCGAGCTCCCGAACCTTCGATCTGGTTAAGGCCTGAACGCTAGCCTCACCGAACAAAAGCCCCTTCTCGCGCAGGAGGTGATCGGACCTGTTCGAAAATAAGTACGGGTACTGGGGGGGCAGCATAGATGACACTGCGGCCTCCGTCTCAAGTGCTCCGAAAGGTCCTTCAATAAGCACTTTTGCTACCGGCAGACACACGCTATGAGCTTCCACTGCTTGCTTGATCCATGCGCACTCGCCCGTGAACATATCGGGTTCTACGTAAGAGGGGTGAACTACATCCATCGTAGCTGCGGTATCGCGAAGCACTCGGCACTCTTTCCCGTTCACGAGGAGGTCTCGCATGTAAGGCTCGAGAAGCTTGATGTTCTCGTCAGTGCTGCCTAATGAAAAAAACACGACTTTTGGTTTTGTTTCTGGGCACTGCGCCGAAAAGTGACCCGGCTTCTGGCACGTATAACACAGGCGCGCTTGCCTCGCCTCGAACCGCTTTCTGCGTTCGGCTTCGGTTGCCGCCGTCTCCGTACGTTCGGTCGGACTGCTTTCACTCGCATCCGCACTACGTGTATCCCCCTTTGCTCTCATGGGTGTGAACTTCGGCCTCTCAAACTTGGAGCCAAATTCACCCTTTTGACCGTCCTTAGCTCCGCGAGCCCGACGCGTCACAAACTCCTCGGCTAACTCAGCGGCTCTAGCCACCGTACTAACGTCTGGCCTATCCAAGACCCAGTACCGCACGTTCTCAGGTAACCGACTATAAAACTGTTCTAGCCCGAAACACTGCAGAACTTTCTCGTGGTCACCAAACGCTTTCTCTTCTTTGAGCCACTCCTGCATGTTTGACATAAGCCTGTAGGCAAACTCTGTATATGACTCACTTTTGCCTTTCTCATTTTCCCGAAACTTCCGACGGAACGCCTCCGCTGACAGCCGGTATTTTCTTAGCAGACTCGATTTCACTTTGTCGAAATCCTCTGCCTCCTCTCTCTCCAAGCGAGCGACTACGTCGGCCGCCTCGCCGGGTAGCAAAGTGAGCAAGCGCTGTGGCCACGTTTCCCGAGAGAACCCCTGCTTCTCGCACGTTCGCTCAAAGTTAACCAGGAACAAACCAATGTCCTCTCCAAGCTTAAACGGCCGCATCAGGTCAGTCATTTTGAACAATACTCGTTCTCCTGCGGAGAAGACGAAGAAGACGAGTTCTTGATCAGCTGCTAGTCCTGCTTCGCTCTGGTTTTTTCGGTTAAATTTGTGCGTACCGTCGCCCCCGTGGCGGGTACGATATCAAAAGCAATGACGGACGTTCCGCCTCCTCTGCCGCCAAGGTTGGGGGCTGACCTCCAAGCTGCAAGTCGGTCCGCTGCGCTCGACCACCTCAACGCAACTCTGCCAAGGTCTTCGAGCTGCTCAGACGTCGACGACATGGATTCTGACGGCGGATATACCGAGGTCACAAATCGTCGGTTCAAGAGGAAACTTCGTAGGACATCAAGCGTGAGTGAGCTTAACTACAATAAGCCGCCCACACAGCAAGCGTACACAATCGCCTACATCACCGTCGCTGCTACAGGCAACCTCAATTCCCTCAATAGGCAAACTCTCACTGCCTATCTCGAGAGGCTGGCTCCAGGGCAAATCAGAGAGGTCCGAATTAATCCCAGAAGAAACATACTTACTGTTGATGTGACTACACGAACCAGCCTCGACACCTTGAAATCTGTAACTGAGCTAGGAAATATACTTGTCCGCTCATTCATCGTACATGGAGGCAGCACCACCGCTGGTGTTATCTACGATGTCGATACAGATATTGATAATGACGATCTCCCAACGCTAATCTCATCAACCGTCCATATCACAGACATACACCGTCTTGGACGGTCGAGGTGCATAAAACTCATTTTTGAGGGAGAGACCTTACCAACACATGTAAAAGTGGGTTATGTGCGCCATCCTGTCCGTCCATACATTCCTAGGCCCTTGCAGTGCCGTAAATGCCAGAAAATTGGGCATGTAAGTGCTGTGTGCGTGAACAAGATGACATGTCCGCGCTGTGGTGGTGATCACGATCAGTTGACGTGTGCTGGCTCTGACTTGAAGTGCCCTAACTGCGATGGGCCACACGAGGCAACGTCGAAGGACTGTCCAAAATTAAAGACTGAAATGTCCGTGCTAAGGAAAATGGTACGAGATCGATCTACACACAGAGAAGCTGCTACCAAGGTCCACCGCCGCCAGAGGCGCTCACGTAATCGCAGAAGGAGATCAGCATCGACAACAGGACAACCTGTACTCCAGGAAAAGTCGTCGAGCGCTCATGCTAGTCCTCAAACGTCACAGGCACCTTTAACCACGTCTACTCTTCTAAACACCAAGGACACTACAATATGGCCTTCCCTGCCATCTCGGAGTACAGAAGTGCAGCCGGAACGCCAGCGTGACCATGAACCTTCATCGTCGGATAGGCAAATCAAGGCAATGCTTGCACAGTTGATTCGTTCCTTGCGAATGCTGCTCATCGGAGTTAAGACGCCCGTTGCCAAGGCTGCGGTGCAAATTCTCGACGCACTAGAACCAGTGCTTGCTGCTGTATAAAGGCTAGTAAACGCCATGGCATCATCAACTTCAAGGTTGTCACTACAGGAAAGGATAAGCGGTTCCGTTATATTCCAGTGGAACGCACGAGGTCTACGGGGTCGCCTGGGAGATTTTAAACAGAGAGTGCTCAAGCATCGGTTTCCAGTCATCGTAATATGCGAGCCGAATATGACATCGCCATTTAGACTCTCTGGCTATCAACAATTCGCGTCTGTGACAAGTGGAAATACTAGCAAAGTTTTACTATGTGTGCGATGTGACCTCACGTATTCGCTAAACCAAGTTCCGGTGCATAACAGCAACGAGTACGTCTCTATAACACTGAAGCTAAAGCGCCGGATAATCTCGATCATCGGTGGCTATATTTCTCCCAGGGGAAGATTTGACTCTGGACACCTGAAACTTGTTCTCGACTCTTGCCAAGGACCTCATATTATTGTGGGCGATTTCAACGCGCACCACCATCTTTGGGGTAGTAGCATCACAAACCTTCGAGGAAGACAACTTCTTAACTTCACAAGCAGCAATGATCTTGAGATCATGAACGATGGCTCACCAACATTTCTTCGTGGCACGACGTACAGCAGCTGTCTCGATTTAGCTATCGCTTCACGATGCCTTTCGTCTTCTGCTGCCTGGTGCACAGATGCTGAAACGTATGGCAGTGATCACCTACCTACTTATGTCCAACTGAGGTGGTTTACAAGACTTCCAAGTTCTCATACGCGACGCACTGACTGGGATGCGTTTCAGTACAAGCTAGAAGAATCTTGCAACTGTGTAATTTCACCGAAAGAGATTGAAGAGCGCATTAGAGCAGCAATGCACGCAACAACACGCATCATCGAAACTTCAAATTCAAGAACATCCGTTGACGTTATATATGAAGAGCTGCGGGCAGTCCGACGTCGCGCCGAGAGGAAATACAGGCGAACTAAATTGATATCAGACTTGAGGACGTCACGCCGTGTGCAAAAGAAAATTCAAAGATACTTAGACAAGCTCGACAGACAACGTTGGAGGTCATTTTGCACCAGCCTGGACCCAAGAAAACCGTTGTCCACAATATGGCATGTTGTACGAGCACTACCATCTCCTCCACAACAGCTACGTCCCTTCCGAGCTTTGGCTATCATCCAGACGCGCAGTGAGAAGGAAATCGCGGAAGATTTCTGCATACACCTCTCTGGATCTACAACATCGGTAGCTTCAGTGCTCAGGTGTGCTCCTCCAACAATGGACGATCGCCTCGACCTCCCGTTCACGCTGCAAGAGCTACGTGCAGCGATTTCATCCTCAAGACACTCAAGTGCGCCTGGTCCTGATGGCATTACCTATTCTACCTTGCGCCATCTAGGCCCTCGAGCGACTGAAGAGCTCCTGGCTTTATACAATCTCTCGTGGTCCTCGGGAACTGTGCCTGCACATTGGAAGACAAGCAAAATTGTGGCATTATTGAAACCAGGCAAGACACCCCATGCTATGCTTTCCTACAGACCTGTGGCGCTTGCCAGTTGCATAGGTAAAACCATGGAACGCATGGTTTTGACGCGCCTGGAGTGGTTTTTGGAGAAGCGTAATATATATCCAGACGCAATGACAGGTTTCCGAAAGGGTAGGTCGTCAATCGACAGCGTCATTGACCTAGTAACAACTGTTGAACATCAGAAACGTCGCCGTCGATTAACGGCTGCTGTCTTTCTAGATATCAAGGGTGCTTTTGACAACGTTCTCCATGATGCAATTTTAAATGGCCTAGAAGAATGTGGTGTCGGGGGACGTATGCATCAATGGATAGCCAGCTATCTTCAAGAGAGAACGATATTCATGACAACTCCAGACGGGGAAACAAAGAACCACCCCGTCTATCGTGGAGTGCCTCAAGGAGGTGTATTGAGCCCAACCTTATTTAATATCGTTCTCATCGGACTGGTCCAAGAACACGCAGGCGCAGTCTCGGTCTCTGTGTATGCAGACGACATCTGTATATGGACCACGAGCTTAACGCGCTTACAAGTGCAAACGAAGCTGCAGCGCGCGGTGTCAATAACGTCCACATACCTAAACAGTCGCGGACTGCAGCTCTCACCGGAAAAAAGTGCAACCATGGCATTTACACGAAAGTCAATGGCCTGCTACCCCGTTATGATTGATGGGAAGATTATACCTTCAGTAACCCACTACAAGTTTCTCGGAGTCATCATCGACCGTGACTTATCCTGGTCGAAGCACCTCTCAGGATTAAGAAAAAAGCTAGACAGCTTTACTCAGATCATTCGACATATGTCTGGAAAATCATGGGGGCCATCCAAGTCATCTCTTCTGCAGCTCTACCAGGCACTTTTTGTTGGCTACTTCCGCTACAGTGCGCCTGTACTTTCTCGGCTTAGTACAACTGCTGTACGCACGCTTGAAAGTGCTCAGGCTCGCGCACTGAGAATTTGCCTAGGACTACCACGATGTGCGTCTACTTGGGGCACTATTGCAGAGGCACGTGCGTGCCCAGCTCGAGTTTATCTGCAACATGAACCATTGCGAGTGCATCTAAGGGTACTGACTAGACACAGGAACCATTCACTCACGAACGTCACAAGCGTACGGCCTGTGTCCGCCTACTCAGAAGCCGTGTTGTCGCAGCAAGACTTATTGCCGTCGGATTTCGAACCGTATGACATACCCGAAGTTCCACTCTGGACGATGGCAAAGCCAACGGTCAGGCTCTCAATCCCTGGAATAACGAAGAAGTCGAAGATGCCGCTTGCTGGCCTCAAGCATTTCGCGCTATCATACATTGCTTACATGTATGGATATTACGAACATATTTTTACAGATGGTTCTGTGACACAGACCTCTTCCGCGGCGGCCTACACGGTGCCAGGAATGGGGATCGCACAACGTTTCAAGATAGGACACAGGACGTCGTCTACAGCAGCTGAGTTGACCGGAGTTCGAGAAGCAGTTCGCTGCATACTGCAACAAAGTCTCGAGAAGTGGACAGTGTTCTGCGACTCAAAACCAGCACTGCAACTCATCAGCAATTATATGAGTGACAGAACCGCATATAGTCCCCTGGTTTATGACATCATGTATCTGCTTGCTGAGGCGTCTCATTCCGGACATACCATCGTGCTGCAGTGGATTCCTGGCCATTGTGGAATAGCTGGAAACGAACAGGCTGACGCAGAAGCAAAACAGGCGCACACTGACGGAACTATTATAAAAATTCATTTTTCCCGGTATGACATTAACGCCTTGCTCCATACCTCCCTTAAAACTTCTACGGCGCAACATTGGGACAACCCCGAACATCGACAAGAGCGCCTCCATAGACTTGACGCTGGATTACAATTCCGGCATCCACTTCGGTTGCGGAGAAGCCAGGAAACGCTCATTCATCGATTACGGCTGGGTGTGGCGTACACCAACCGATACCTTCACAAGATTGGACAAACACGGGACCCTGAATGTAGCGTCTGTCACACTCTCGAGACAATAGCTCACGTACTTTGCGTGTGCCCTCAATATGCGGCCGAACGAAGAAAACTCAAATCTACAGTTGACAGCTTGGACTCCCGCCCCTTTTCAGAAGAAAAGCTTTTGGGCGCGTGGAGGAGTGTTGACTGTGCCCAACGTGCCATAAAAGCACTTTTGAACTTTTTAAGTGAGACTGGTTTAGATGATCGCCTATAGAAGCTGTGAGACGTGTAGTCAGTGCGAAATGTGTTTGCGCAAAAACTTTTTGTGCCAAGATTACTTTTTGTATCGACAAGGTTACTCTGAGTGTATTGCGTCTCCAGCGCGCATCTGCATATTGGACAACGTGTATATAGTATCTCATTGTACCATATCATAATCATCCGCCACCTACCTTTCCCTGTATTTCCCACTTCCCCATTCCCCAGTGAGGAGTAGCAGGCTAGAGACACGCTCTCCAGGCCGACCTCTCCTCCTTTCTCTCCATTAAAATCTACTCCTCCTCCTCCTCGTTCTCCTGCACCGTGTGCCTGACTTCCATTACGAGCGCGTTCCATCTCTAACTCGAGACGCTTCATTTCCAACGCGTGTTGACGGTCGCGCTCTCTTTCTTTCTCTTGTTGCTCTCGTTCTATCTGTTCTTTACGTTCGCGCTCATCTTTCTCTTTCTGTTCTTTAAGTTCACGCTCCTGTCTTTTTGCCGTCTCCCTCTCCTCAATGGTCTCAAGGCATTCCGACAGCTCGTCATCCTCAGCTTCTAACTCAAGAATAGCCCTTAGCAGTTCTGGTTTTGTGAGTTTGTCTGAGACATCCAGACCCAACTCTCTCGCAAGCTCCAGCAATTTCGGTTTGCGCAACGACTTCAAATCCATGGCTGCTCTGAATGCTGCTTTCTCTACTGCCTACTATTGTCTTGCCGCAAACTAACCCGGCAGCAACGACAACCACAATTACCAGCTCTGTTTCTAACACTAACAAAAGCCTGGCAAAACTCAGAAGAAGAAAGTCCCGCACTCACCAAACCTCGCAGCCAAGAATTCAGCGCAGTCGTTCCGCTGCAGGCAACCAGTCATCACACAGGGCTCGTTGCGCTGCTCCCGGATGGTCGTTGTGCTGCTCAGCATACAGTCAACCGCATCTCTTCGCTGCTGGCCTCCGTTGTCGCGATCTCACCGCTGGCAACCAGATGTTAGAATCGCACCGCTGGTACGAGTTGTTGGGGTCTCGGTGCTGACGCCCGTTATTGCCAATGGGTCGCAAGCCCCAAGGGTAGCGTTGGCCTGGCGGCCTGGGGCACTGGAAGCATCCGAAGGTCCCGGCAAAGCAAGAGAAGACTGGTAACAGAACAACTTGTTTATTCTAACATAGCAAAAGAGCAGCCGGTCAGGTCGACCGAAGTGGAGAGACGGGAGAGCACGTAACTCAACAGTACAAATCGGAGCCTCTCTCCTGGCATCCGGGGGCAGCTGCTCTTATACTCTCGGCGCCGCGGTCCAAAAGGGAAGGTCACGGGATGAAGGTCACGGGATGACGGAGCATGAGCCCACGACGGCGCGCACGGTCGAGCCGAGAGACCTGCTGAACCGAGTGCAGTGACGCATCGCCAACCCGCCCACACGACGGCGCGAACGGTTGAGCCGAGAGACCTCCAGGCTCCTCATTCGGGGAACTCCGCTCCCCGGCTGCCGCGCTTTGACAAGCGAGGGCACACACACACACACGCACACACGAAGACACGTGGCACTGAAACACGCCTGGACACGCTTGGCGGGGAAGCGTTGCGGCGGCGTTGAACGGGCCAAAATGTCCGCCGCTTTGAACAAAGCCCCGGCGTCCGTTGCATCCGCGCCGGCATTACCGCGCGTTGTAGGCGAAACGTAACAGCGGCATGACTGCGGAGTTTTCGAGCTGGAATATCCAGAAAAGGGGGCGTGGGTAGGGCTACATAAAGGAATTCGCAGTTCCGCGAGAAAGGAGAAGCACCCTTTGCAATAGCCAATTATTAGACAGCTTTACGAAGTAAGGATGCTTCTTTTATCGGCCATATAAACTTGTAAAGATTAGCCTACTAATTAAATTAACAATGATAGAATCTCCAAGCGTGACTGACCGAGAACGTAGAAAGACACACTGAGACAGCGCCGTCTTTGTGTGTCTGCCTCTTTCTGCGTCTTAGTTCAGTCGAGCTTACACATTCTATAATGGATTCAAACAAATTAGCCCGTAATTGTGTTTTAAATAAAGTGACCAGAATGGTGTCGCGCCTACGCAGGCAAACCTGAACACATATTTTTCGATGACAGCGGAACCTGTCCATGAAAACGATGGAGTTACGAATCGCGGCAGCAGCGGCGAGCTCAATGATCACCGTGCATCTGTCGCTTCAACACATGCGAAACAACGAAAGCACAGCGCATACGAAGCTACGGGCACTGCGTGCACTCTGAAAACATCGTAGATCGCTTGAATATGAGGCCAGCACGGTCTCGCACTTCAGCCACCTTGCAGGCCTGCTTTCAAGATACACTTGCGCCGGCAACGTGTCCCTACGGCGTCCGCCAAAGGCGTCTACTACGGCGTTCTTGATTCGCGTGGCCTACACTGTAGTGGAACGCCGCGGTTGTGTACACTCTGTACGGAGCAGTGGGCCAGGAGGGCATGATAGTGATAGTTATCTAAAGAAAGGAAGGACGCTTGATTCTGCAACCCGTGAGGGAGCACAGCGAAGCGTCGTCAGGGGAGAGGGAGTGGGAAGTGAAAGATGATAGAGAAAGAGGGAGGATGTGGCCTAATAGACTTCACTATGAGCGGCAGTTGGCAGTCCTCAGTAAAGTTGCCAGCGTTGTAGCGGGCGCTTATAGGGTGTCTATTCCCGTGGAACTTATAAACTCCAGCAGGCTTCGCAGCGCAGGGAGCTGTGGGCACACCGGGAACAGCAGGTCAGTTTCTGTGGCCGATGGAAGGCCGTGGCGTCTTTAGGTGTTGATCACTGTGGAGCGCTCCTGCGCCAAGGATGGGCAGGCACAGAGAAGGTGCTTCAGAGTCTCGGGGTCCCCGCACCTCTTGCAGGAAGTTGACGGGGCGCGGCCTTGGCGTACAACCTGGCCGCACTCCAGGTGCAGCCAGTGCGCAAGCGCAGGAGTGTGGAACGGTCTCTTCTGGAGAGGCCGTTCTCTGGAAGCGGCTTGGGGGCCCTGCCACTAGCCACTCGGGGGTCCGGGTGAAAGGAGGTGTGTAGGCACCGTAGAAGATGTCTCGTGTAGTCCGAAGCCGCTACCGCTCTGGTAACCTGGACTACATCATGATGGGCAGCTTTGGCGTAGGTATCCGCCTCCTTGTTACCGGCTACTTCGACATGTGAGGGCAACCAGTGGAAGGATATTGGGATTCCGGCGGTGGCTAGAGCCGTTAACTTGGCAAGCAGCAGCACCCCTGTAAGTCGTGCCCGCCATGGGTTGACGAGGGCCTCGAGCGCTGGCTTGGAGTCGCACACCACCACGACCGGCTGCTGGGGAGGGCGCTCAGCAAGGAGGTCGGCAGCCAGGTGCAGCTCCGCGAGCTCAGCTGCAGTAGAGCTTGCTGTAAACGGGAGCCTACACTGCCTGTGACAGGCAAGAGTTGGAACTGTGCATGCCGCAGCTGCCGACCCGCTGGGGAGGACTGAACCATCCGTGAACACCAGCAGGTGTCCTTCCAACTCCTCCTGGAGCTTGCAGGCTGCCGCCTGCTGCAGTGCTGCGGCTGGTGCTCTCCGCTTGGCTATCCCCTTGAGGGAGAGATGCACATATTGAAATCCGTGATGGGGAAGAGGAAGACCCACTGCCACAGGTAGTTGGGCAACTCATAGAGGCGACACAGGCTGCCCATACGTGAAGCCGGCAAACTCCGGAGCCGGTCTAGGAGAGCCTGGCCGTCTGGTGCGCGTTGTAGCCTGTCAATATGGCCCATTCCCCGTTGTAACATGAACAGTGACAGTGGCCATTTGCCGGCCTCAGCCAGTGTTGCGGCGATCTTGGAGTCCCTTAGAAGCCCCAGGACATTTCTGATGGCCGTCCTGTGCGGAACCTCTAGTTGTGCTTTCCTGGTATGCGTCAGGGAAACCAGCGAGAGGGCATACAACAGACGATGTTGCTGCAGCCTTGTTCAGGCGCAGGGCCCACTTGGTGGAGCATCCTCGGCCTCGTTGAAGGAGTCGGCCCACGGCTGCCTGTACTCGGCGCACCTTGGCGCTGAAGGCCTTAGTAGCCGGGATCCACGTCAGCCGGTGGTCGGAGAGGGGTCCGACCACCGGCACCGACCTCTTTCCACGGAAAGGGGTCGGTGCCGATTCTCAACTGGTGGACGCTGAGGCGGGAGGCAGCCCTCGTGTGTATAAGTAGGGTCACCGTCTTTGCAGGAGAGACGGTTAAGCCGATGCTCCCGAGGAATGTTGTCACTGCGTCCAGGGCCCCCTGCAGTGATCTCCGGACGGCTGGAAGGCACCGCCTTGGTCCCCGGACTTAGAGCGCCACATCATCAGCGTAGATGGAGCACTGTGTGCGGTACCGGGTGTCTGCCGGTAGTGCGGCTGGCAGACCTGCCAGGGCTGCATTGAACAGAAACGGGCTCAGCACCGATCCCTGCGGCGCGCCGGTGGCGATGGCTCGAGGGGTGCTGAGCGCCTGGCCCACTCGTACTCGTAACGTTCTTTACGCAGGAAAGGCAGAGACATATCTACGCAGCCCTCGATGACCTCGTGGAGCAGGCTGTCAAAGGCGCTCTGCACGTCAAGCAGCGCGAGAATGGGCCTCATCACCACTGTTCTGTGCATCCTCCAGTGTGGCATCGAGGCACCTGAGCAGCGTCCGGCGAAGAACGCCCCTCCTCCCTCGCCTCACCCCCTTGTCTTACGGGCCATAGCAAAGGCTACGCATCCGGGCCGCATTCCACAATCGAGCACGCGGGATTGAACCGCCTTCGATGGCGTACCCTCACAAGGTTTCACTCATACGGAACATCAAGGAGATGGCGACGCCGCCGACGACGACGACGGGAGAAATGCGCTTGAAGAGTCCGTATAATTGATATCGAAATAGAACGATGAAACAAAGCGGGAGCACGGGCAACGCGGGACCACATTGGTGGCGGACACAGGTCATGCGTTCTAGCTTCCGTTGCTTTCGTGAGCGTTGTGGGCACGCACGCAATACGCACACTAGCGTTCCTTCTGAGCAACTATGTGCTGCCCTAGCGCGAACGAGAGCGTCCCTTTTTACCAGTGCACCGTAAAATCCCAACGTTTGTCGGGTTAACTTCGCTTCATTCCTCTTCTTGCTTCCAGTCTCTTCCTTAGCCGAACGGACAGTAACAATTAAGCTAACGTTATACAATATTTCTCTGGACGATGAGTGAGCAGACACTTTACGCTTGCGCTCGTCTGGTGCACATATGCAACTGCATATGCGAGGCCACTAAATTGTCGTTCACCACGCCAGCGTCCTAAAATGCCCGGTAGCTGCCACAGCGCTGCTTCTTCATCTGAGCAGGAACTGCCTTGCAGGCTGCGTCGCGCCAACATTTCTCGCGCCTACTGCTATCGCCCGCGGAGTTCACCGCGAACGTTGCGTTTGCTGTCAATGCTTCGCCCTTTGTGTGGAACTGGCAATTTGAAAGAAAACTATATCCAGGTGAGTATATTGACGGCTCTGAACGGCGAGGAGGGAAAATATCTGTTAACAAAACGATTAAAAGCATCAGCTCCTGGCGTGGAGTGTTGTGCTGACTGTCCGCCGGCAAAAAACTCCCAAGTACGGACAATGTCGGCTAGAAATAATTTTTTGTTGTCTAAGAACCTGTTCGGTGCACGGAGAAGCCAAATGCATACAGAATGCGCGCAACAAAAACAGATTTACAATGACGCTCACAGTCATTGTTAGTGCACACTGAGAAGCTGACAGAGCTCATTAGCGACCGCACGGTTATGGTTACACCAAACCCTTCCTCTCCGCGTATCCTGGCTTGAGGGGTTTTGGTTTTATCCAGTAGTATTGGCGAGTTGACCGAGCGGCAGAATTGGGAGTTTCATCAGAAATTTGGATAGCGGCGAGCTCCTGTAAGAACTGTAATGACCGTGTTCAAAAGTGTACAGATGGGAAAGGGCCATGGGTCGAGCTCACCTAAGGAGCCGATAATTATACACATCATGCGTGCGTCGCGCTTCGGAGCTCACAGCAGCGAGACTACCAAGGGAGAGGAGGGAATCGTGCAGTCATAGTTGGCAGACCTGTCGGTCTTGGCAGATTGCCCGTGGTGTTTGAAACGTCAGGGCGTGTCTTGTGGAGGCGCGAATCTTGTAGTACCATTTAGAATGGATGCAGTGCCAGGAACGAGCAGTATGGAAAGTCCTGCAGAGGAACGTCGCCGGAAAAAACCGAGGCGATGTGACCGCGACGACAGGCGAAATCTGATGAAGCCCGTAAGGCTCGTTCAACTGCAGCACGAATGCGGTCTATAGAGTAAAGGCAGGACCACCAACGTCTGGTAGGACAGGGAGCTGAAGCAAAGCGGCCTAGGCGTCAAGTGGACACTGCTGTGCGTGTTGCAGAAACCGAGGTGAAACAAGCGAAGTGCCATGTATATGCCGAATTACGACGAGCAGAACCTAACTCATTTCTGTCGAATCAACCAATTGATCGACAGTTTTCATCGTTGCTACAAGTTGTCTTTGCCTACCGGTCGTATTGGTGTTTGTTTAACTTTTTGTGATATGGAAATAAAACTTATGTCAGTCTCACTGCGGTTGAATATGTATGGACTAAATTCAGCAAGTGCGCTACCCCAGACACATCTCTTTTCGCTTATATATAACAGCGGAAGTAGTCATAGGAGTGTAAATAAATCATAGACGCACACCAGCTGGCGCCTCCTTGCATGCCAACATCTCTTCCGTAATACTTCCTTGCTGTTTGGAAGCCTGCCGCCGTTGCGATGAGAGGTAACAAAATGAATTTGATTTACGCAACGTGAAAGTCCGCTTTTATTAGGTGTCGTTTTACAAAACAAATTTGCTATACAGCCCCAGAAAAAGAGAACGAAACACGGATGAAACATCTGGATAATGAGGGGAGCTTTTGATTGGACTACTAAAGAACTCTGTCCATACGCAACCACCATCTCCACAATCGCTGACGTCACGCGAAAAGGCATTGGCATAAAAAAATAATTTCTACAAAATCGCACACCTGGGCTAGACTAATTGCGCCGAGATTGTGACTAATGTTCTTATCCTCTCTCGACGAAAAAAAAAAAAAAAGATTTTCTAGACAGTACTACAGCCACGGCCTGAAAAGTCTTGCAGAATTCGAAAAGAAGGCGTTGCTTTAAGATGTACGTGACCATTGCAATATGTGCTGGAGACAGCAGTGCCCGTTGAAAAGATGCCATGGTGTGTGTCAGAATTCCTCAACTTCGATGTCTCTGTCAGCCGCAGTCGAGGACAAAAAGCCCGATTGAGTGTTTTTGTCTGGTCCTGCATAGAACGCTAATTAAAAAGAATATGCTCGGTTTAAACTGGGACTGAGTGCTCTTGTGTACTTTATGTCCCACATCTGATGAAGAACATTATTCAGCCAGAACAGGCACCATCACAGAGCACTAGTTAGCTGGTTGAGTGCAATAGCAAGCGTGTGACATTAGAGGCCATTATTTGGCTGTAGAAGCATTCACAGGGGTGTTTGGTGTTGTTAAGGCGTGCTCCTTCACAAGTGCTAGATCTTTACTGTAATTCTTTCCCAAGTGTACACGTTTTCACACAGTGAGGAGGAAATGACGCATGCGTTGCTGTCGCGTGCTTCGGAACGATTCAGAGGTGTTTTAGATCCTAATTTGAGAAATTCACAAAATGTCACTTCATACGAAGTCATCGAAGAACCACTGTGCAGCCTTTCGGTAAAGTGGCAGCTGCAGCATGTGGAAATTTCTCTCCGCTGCGCAAACATCCTGCGCACATGAATTGTCGCGGTGTCTGTTCGTCTTGTGAAGTCTTTCATTTGTATCAGTTCAATTCCACTAGGAGTAGCAGCGTCTCTGAATCGCCACCGTAAATAAAAGAAACATGAATCTCCTCACTATTTGATCGCTTGGCGTAAGAACTAAAACACAACAATGCTTGTATGAGGCGAAGCTAAAGCTACCTAAAAATATCTAAGTCCAATCCTTCTAATATATTTGCGTCAGCCACCGACATCGTTTCAAGTGTAGTAGCACTTGAAGCATAATGCTATGTTTATGTTAGCGCCCTATGTGACGACGATTGCATTGTTCAACCCAGGAATCATCGCGTTTGGTAATCACAACGATACCAAAAATTTTGATGTTTGGCATCTTAGATGACAGCTGAATAACCTATGAAGCACAGCACGGATTTCGGAGAGTCCTACCAAGGATAACGACTGAACATCTATCGATACTCCCAATTCCCAGAAACATGCACCCGGAGTTTCACCAAGATCAAAGAATCGCAAGGACGAGAGCTCTCCACAAAAGATTCTCTATTGCCAGAGACCTGGTCTAATCGCACGCGGCGGAGTACGCAAATAAAGAGATTAAGTCGATAGTTTGTACGAGTCTAGAGGGGGACTGCAGAGTTAGTGGCACGGTAAAAACAGAGAAGCCGGAGGTGGTGGAGGAGGCTGCCTTAGCATTGACAATAGCCTCCACAGAGGCTAACATTGTATTAAGCGACCCCAAGACAGCCGTCAAGAACTACGCAAAAGGAACAATCTCGCCGGAAGCACTGACGATTTTAAGCAACTTTCGTTGAGATCAAGATGTTCACATTATATGGGCACCCGCACACTCCTCCCTTCCCGGGAACGAAATAGTGAACAACCTGGCTCGACAACAAACGGGTCGAGCAGGTGACACGCAAGCAACACTGGGAACTGAGAGAGACCGAGTGATCAGCTTTATGGAGATCGTCAAACACTATAAATTGGTAAGGGCCCATTTCCCCCCGGCACATTCATCGCTGAGTAGACGGAAATCGATGGCTCGCAGCTCTTGCAAAGAGATACCTATCCACCCCGGTGGCCTACTACCGCTACTATCAGAGCCTTTACACGGATAGATGTAGATACTGTGTAGAAATGGCCGACCTACAACATATGGTTTGGGCATGTCCTCGGACACCCACACAGAATAAAATAAACAAGATAAGAGAGCAGTGAAGGACCGCGTTGTTCAGCTGTTCACCGGAAGAGCAACTCAAGGCAATCCAGCAGGCCAAAGATTGCGCCAAGGCCCAAAGGCTCGTGGCTGTCAGCTAGATAGACAGGCCTAGGTCTCAAATCTGCTGTCCACAAATAAAGTTTATTCCTCCTCCTCCTCCTTGTTTGTTAAGCTAGGGCCGGGATTATGTTGCCCAAATCTGGCAGCCTGGCGTGCTGTGCCACCGCGTCATATGGCACCCCGGCAGTTTCTCCACGTAGCATGAGAACGCTACCGAGAATAGTGTTGCCGTGTTTATTATTTTTTTTTTCGAGGATGTCGTTAAACTGAAGCAGGAGGAGGAGGAGGAAAAAACTTTATTCTGGTCCTGTACAAGGTGTTGCCACCTGCCTGGCTAGTCCCATGTCGGGACCGGGAGGTCAAGCCTCCTAGCCCTATCACGGGCGTACTGGACAGCCAGGACTTGAGGGATATGATCTGAAGATCTGATCATTCCTAAAAACAGATTCCGGGAAATGCCAGGGCCGAGCGACCCACACTCCCAGAGCAGATGTTCAAGCGTGCATATCTCCTTTTCGCATGCTTTGCATAAAATATTCATGTCTGTAATGTCATACCATTCCTTTATTTTTGCAGGTGAATAATAAGACTGTGTTTGTAATTGCCTAAGTGTAACTGCTTGTGCTCTGTTTAGCCTATAGTGAGGGGGTGGAAACTCCCTCCTTTCCATGTAGTAATGTTTTGTAATTTCATTGTATGTAATGAGTGCATCTCTCTGTAGGTTCTCCAATCCAGCAGAATCAAAACCATATGTAAAAGCGGCCCGGTCTGTAAGGTCGCGGGCGACGCTGTTGGCCGATTCATTTGGATTGACAGGAATGTCCTCAAGTGAACCAAGGTGTGCCGGGAACCAGTAAATGTAACGCGTAACATTTGTTTGCATTTGGTTAATTATTCTAGCAGCCTGCGGGGCAATCTTTCCCCTAACTGAAGCAGATAAGTGGCTACATTTTCGCCGAGTTTTGCTCGAATGTCACTAAAGTTGTCCCTACAACTGTCCACAGATTTTGATATGATGTAGGCATTCTTCGCGTGGGTAATATTGTCTAACATGGTGTAAGTCATCTATCACATTTGGTTACGTTGGCCTAGTACGCAGTGAATTTATTACGACGTTGCATAGGGCATACTTTAACTAATTTATTAGATTTAGAAAATTGCGCACGAAGACACCTGGTACACTGCATTTATCTCCATATTCAAAGGTAAACTCTTTAGCATGCTTCAAAATATCACCCGTCGCCTAATTCCCCCTCCCCTCCATAACAAGTAAGGAGCACATAGCTCAATAATGCCTGCAACCTTTCTAGTTTAAGGCGCACCTGAAAATAGAATTACATTGTGGAACGCGATCTTGCTCATGGGATGGACATGCCAATGAATATTACGTTATCCTTATACAAATCAACTTATGCGGTATCATTATTTCAATTCGAAAGAATGATCCGTGAACTATTTGTCCGTAAGCCACAGGAAGCGAAGATGATGCACTAGCTCAGCTGCTCCGATAGGAACTCCTTTCTATAATTCACATGTTCTATTATTCTGGTGTTAGGCCTATAACAATTTACATCCCTGTATATTACAAAATGTAGGGCATAAGTTTTGATAAATTATTACGAGGACGCGGTAGGGAGCGTGTACCAATTGTACTCGTGAAATTGCAGCAGCCGCATTTTAGAGCCTTTGAGTGGGTTACCTAAAGAAGAAAACAAATACAATTTGTGATCACAATTTGGTACTTGTTTCCCTTGACGGAAATAACCGCAGCGTATGGTCTCGGAGAGTGCACACCACGGTTTCTTAATTAGGATGATCATATAGTACACGTAATATACCCGCTAATTCGGTGGCCTTTTTCTAGCTTTTGTATAAGAAAGCGCCTCCTAGAATGTCTTTTTTCAAGCAACTCTTTTAACTAGAATGTCACTAAATTGTCGCCAATTGTTCTGCCACATGGCAGTGGTAAAATTGTTCGTCGCTAAATACAAATATTTGCCGCTAAACAGTCCAAATATAGCTGCTCAATCTTGCGACAATATCGAATGGCAGGATTTATCTGGACAGCTAGAGCACAATGGTAAAGCTTTTTGTTGTTTCCAGTGTGTTGCCCATCGGGTGCATTTTCCAGTCAGCAGTGCCCATTGTGAAACCTCATGTTGTGTTCAAGCAATGAAAGAGAGTGAGCAATTTTTTTTAGGGAAGCCACGGAGTTCAGCCTGAGTTAGAATGCTCTAGACTGCTCCTCTGCATAGGGAGAGGAGGGAAGGTAAACTTAAGGGCTGCCACGCAAGAACTTCATCTCAAACTGCCTTGGTGCCTACGATTGCTTACCTCCGATGGCTCTGACAACTACCGTGTCTTTCGAGATTTTGGGTAGTGAATGTCTGCCTCTCAGTTTATTAAAAGTTAAAAGTGATATGCCACATTCCAAATAATAAATAAATAAATAAATAAATAAATAAATAAATAAATAAATAAATAAATGTTGTTTTAATTTTAGACAGTTACATTTTAGACATCTGTGGCACAATCATTGCTCAAGGAAATTCGAAGCAGGGCATCATTACCTGGAAGGGAGTCTTGTGGTCCAAGCACACGCGAAAAAATACTGGTGATGCCGTACTTTCACTAGACCGCGCACCGTATAAGAAATTGGCAAAAGGTGCATTGTTGAGCGCGTGTGCAAAAGTAAATCCAGGGGCCACGCAGCAACGAGGTTGTGAAACTCAACACAGAAAGAAGTTCGTCAACTGCACTGAAGGAATGGTATATTCTATTCCACTTCAGTGCGGCAGAAAGTACGTCGGACAGACTGGACGATGTCTTCTGAACGAAAAATTAAAGGAGCACGATTATAATGCTTCAAAAGTATTCTCCGGACTTCATGGGATACAGTGTAGAGATTGCGGATGTCGGCCATTCTTTAAGATTGTGAGCAAAGATGGCCGCCAATTGACGCGAGAGATAATCGAAGCCGCTGACATTGCGCGTGTTGGAAGTAGGTGCGTAACTATGCCATTCGTCTCCATTAGTGCAAAAGAAATAGATTTCCTCACGCGCTAATCTGAAATATTCTATCCTCGTTCCATATTTTGCAATGTCGAGTGCACCTAAATTGATCACGTGACAAAGCAAGCTTGGCATTGGTGGCAAGCCCCGTTTGTAAAGTTTTTTTCGCTCTCCCCCTTTGAGTATCTTCCTGCATCTATTCCACTGACAAGAGAAACAAAATTGTTGTAGCAAGTAGCGCTCCGTGGTGTGTGTTTCTGTTCTGTGTGTCTTGTCTATATGTTGCGCAATCCAACCTCTAAGATGTTGAAAAGTTGAATTTTGGAAAGAACACAAGGGCTGAAGTCGCTCATGTCGTATCTCGAGATGCACTCGGCATCCTGGTGCAAGCGGCCAGATTTGTAAGTGGCGGTATATGAATACAGTATACAGAAGACGGTAGATGCCGTTTACAGAACCACGATATCTCTTCTTGATGCACAGCTAATAATTGGTAAACCCCGTGCTCCTATATTTTTCGAACTTCCGAATTTTTTGAAAATTCCATCAGGAAGACTCAGGCCGTAAATCAATATTGCGCTTCCAAAAGTCACTAGAACTCAATTTTTTCTCTCCAATGCAACAAGTCTCAATAAAATCGGTCCAGCGGTTATCTCACCAAAGCGTTTCTGCATTTTACACGTATTTAAATATGCGGCGTCGGAGTTGGGTGCGAGTTAAAGCTTCTTCTTCAGGCACAGAAAGTGAAGGCGCTGCATTCATTTTCATGGACGAGCCTTGCCACTAAGACATGTACGCCTTTGTGTATGTCACACATTCTATTGTTCACCTGCTGTTGTCCTCAACCTCATTATACATTTTAAGTGCGCTGCATAACTGCTGATAAATTATTTTGCTGACGTGCGTGTGAGCGTACGCCAATTGAAATTATTTGTGAAATTAAAGTTCCCGCAGCTTTAAAACCTTTTTGTGGGTTTCTAAAAGAATTTCAAAAAAACTCTCATGAGAGCGGCAGACCCGACGTCGCAGAAACCCTGAGCTTCGAGAGCGATAAGCGCTCGCAAAGCAGCAGTGGGGGAAAGCCAACTCCCACTTTCAGGGGACGGCGACCCAAGCGAAGCGCTAGCAGAAGCATGGTAACCCTCAACTTCGAGAGTAGGATGCCGTACAGAGACGTCGACGCAGAGAGATTCCTCCCACGGAGGTGTCGATGGACATTCGCTTCAAGGGAGAATTGCTCGGCCGTGAGTGAGGCTACAACTGCAAAGTGTGTGATAGACTGTGATTGGGTCACAATCTCACGGAACTTAAGAGTATGCGCAATCCGGAACCGAAGCTCTAATCCAGCAGAACGACGAGAACAAGACAAAAGCCTCTCATGAAAGTGGCGCTAAACACTAGTTAAAGATTTAGAAAACGACCACAAGCTTCTCTGTTTTGACACTTTTCATTGCGTGGAACTGGCGTTACTTTTTTTTTTACCTGCACCAAATTTTTAAATATCGGCTGTTGCAGAGTGCACAATTCTAACTTTGCAAGAGGACCGTGGCTCGAAACTCGGCGGCGCGCAATTTTCCACCGGATTTAAAAAAATAAATACCGCGTGTTTACGAAATTGCATAAACAGGCATGGAGTGCGGCCTGATCCCGGTGACCAGAATCCGTAGCGAATTGCCTCATCAGACCAGGATTGGCCTCCCTGGTGCAGTACTTGGCCACAACCTCCTATATGAATAAAACAATCAAACCGCGGCCCTCAGTCCCTAGCAGCTGCGAAGGAACTGGCCGCGGCGGCGGTAAGGCCTGTGACGCAGCAGAGGGTGCTAAGAATCTCTGGATCCGGACAGGCCGCCATTGGAATCTGAACCTGGCAACGTTTAAAGTTAGAACGTTATCTCATGAGGTGAGTCTAGCAGCGCGATTGGAGGAATTAGCGGGCCGTAAATGAAATAGGGCTCAGTGAGGTTAGGAGGACAAAAGAAGCATATACAGTGCCAAAAGCGGGCACGTCCTGTGCTACCGGTGCTTAGCGGAGAGACGAGAACTACGAGTCGGATTCCTGATTAATAAAGATATAGCTGGTAACATACAGGAATTTGTTAGCATTAACGAGAGGGTGGCAGGTCTTGTTGTGAAACTGAATAAGAGGTGCAAATTCAGGGTCGTATAGGTAGGTCTACGCCCCTGCATACAGTCATGATGCCCAGGAAGTCGAAAGCTTCGATGAAGACGTGGAATCGGCGTCAGATAAAGTAAAAGCAAAATACACTATACTGATGGGCGACTTTAATGCCAGGGTAAGCAAGAAGCAGGATGGAGACAAGTCAATGGGGGAATATGGCGTATGTTTTCGGAATAGCAGGGGAGAGTTATTAGTAGAGTTTGTAGAATGTAATAATATGCCGATAATGAATACCTTTCTCCGCAAGCGGGATAGCCGAAAGGGGTCGTGGAAGAGCCCGAATTGCGAGACTAGAAATGAAATAGACCTTATACTCTGCGCTAACCCTGGCATCATACAACATGTGGGCGTGCTTGGCAAGGTGCGCTGCAGTGACCATAGCGTGGTACGAACTCGAATTAGCCCAGACTTGAGGAGGGAACGGAAGAAACTGGTACATAAGAACCCGATCAAAGTGTTAGCGGTAAGAGGGAAAATAGAGGAATTTCGGATCAAGCCAAAGAACAGGTATTCGGCTTTAACTCAGGAAGAGGACCTTAGTGTTGAAGCAATGAACGACAATTTTATGAGCATCATTTAGAAGTGTTCCATAGAAGTCGGTGGTAACTTAGTTAGACAGGATACCTTTAACATATCGCAGGTGACGAAATGCCTGATTCAGAAAAGCCAATGTATGAAAGCTTCTAACCCTAAAGCTAGAATAGAACTGGCAGAATTTTCCAAATTAATCTACAAGCGTAAAATAGCTAACATGAGGAAATATAATATGTATAAAATTGAGCATGCTCTCAGGAACGGAGGTACCCTAAAAGCAGTGAAGACGAAACGAGGAATAGGCAAGAATGAGATGTATATGTCAAGAGACAAAGCCGGCAATATCATTAGTAATATGGATAAGATAGCTCAAGTGGCTGAGGAATTCTATAGAGATTCATGCAGTACCAGTGGCACCCGCGAGAATAATGGAATAGAGAACAGTCTAGAGGAATTTGACATCCCAGAAGTAACGCCGGTAGAAATAAAGAAAGCCTTGGGAGCTATGCAAAAGGGTAAGGCAGCTGGGGAGGATCAGGCTACAGCAGATTTGTTGAAGGATGGTTGGCAGATTGTTCTAGAAAAACTGGCCACGCTGTATACGAAATACCTCATGAACTCGAGCTTAACGGAATCTTGGCAGAACGCCAACATAATCTTAAACCATAAGAAAGGGGACGACAAAGTCTTGAAAAATTATAGACTGATCAGCTTACTGTCTGTTGTCTACAAAGTATTTAATAAGGTAATCGTAAATTGAATCAGGAACACCTTAGACTTCTGTCAACCAAAGGACCAGGCAGGATTTCGTAAAACCTACTCAACAATAGACCATATTCACACTTTCACTCAGGTGATAGAGAAATGTGCGCAATGTAACCAACCCTTATATATAGCTTTCATTGATTAAGAGAAAGCGTTTGATTCAGTCGAAGCCTCAGCAGTCATGCAGGCATTACGGAATCAGGGTGTAGACGAAACGTATGTAAAAATACTAAAATACATGTATAGCGGCTGCACAGCCATGGTAGTCCTCCATACCGAAAGCAACAAAACAAAATAAAGAAGGCAGTCAAGCAGGGAGATACGATCTCTCCAATGCTATTCACAGCTTGTTTACAGGAGGTATTCAGAGACCTGCAGTGGGAAGAATTGGGGATAAGAGTTAACGGAGAATAGCTTAGTAACTTGCGATTCGCTGATGATATTGCCTCAGGGGACCAACTGCAATGGATGCTCACTGACCTGGACAGGTAAAGCAGAAGGATGGGTCTACAAATTAATCTGCAGTAAACTAAAGCAATGTTTAACCGTCTCGGAAGCGAACAGCAGTTTACGATAGGTAGCGAGGAACTGGAAGTGGTAAGGGAATATATATGCAGGTAGTGGCCGCGGATCCGGATAATGAGACTAAAATAATAAGAAGAATAAGAATGGGCTGGGGGGCATTTGGCAGTCATTCTCAGATTATGAACAGCAGGTTGCCATTATCCCTCAAGAGAAAAGTGTACAACAGCTTTGTCTTACCAGTACTCACCGACGGGGCAGAAACCTGGAGGCCTACGAAAAGGGTTCTACTTAGATTGAGGGCGACGCAATGAGCTATGGAAAGAATAATGATGGGCGTAACGTTAACGGGATAAGAAGAGAGCTGATTGGGTGAGGGAACAAACGCGAGTTAATGACTCCTTAGTTGAAATGAAGAAAAAGAAATGGGCATGGGCAAGGCATGTAATGAGGAGGGAAGATAACCGCTAGTCATTAAGGGTTACGGACTGGATTCCAAGAGGATGGAAGCGTTGCAGCGGTTGGCAGAAAGTTAAGTGGACGGATCAGATTAACAAGTTTGAAGGGACAACATGGCCCCATTTATCACAGGCCTGGTGTAGTTGGAGAAGTATGGCTGAGGGCTTTGCACTGCACTGGGCGTAGCCAGGCTGATAATGATGATGATGACTCTATAAAGCGGCCAATACGTGCCCGGGCAATCAAATGCGGTATTGACCAACTAGCAAAAGGTCAATAATTAACTACGGTAAACCTCCTTGTTCCATAATTCGTTAACTTCGGTGTCTCTACAACTGCCGCATCTGTCGAAGTTGTTGATATTTAATGTTCGCCTGTTAGATTACGGAACCTTTAGGTAAAAGTGATATGCTGTATTCAAAATGGGATGAGCAATTTTTCAGACATAATTTCAGAACTGTGATGAAGCACAATGTTAAAAGAACAAAAAAAAACTCAGTACCCTTCAACTTTGTGAAGAAGGTTGACCAGCGAAGCTGTGCATGTGGGCCCCTGAATGGCGAACTCCAGCACCGCCGTGCGTCGGTCCGCATTGTACTACCTTTCGGATTTTTTTCTACAGGCGGACACGATCCTTGGTGAAAGTAGCCCTTAACTGCTTCGCTGTAAAATAAAAAGAAAGAAAGAAGAAAAAAAGAAGCGGCACGATAGCTTAATGGTTTCATAGTGGATATGGCATTGCTCTGCTAACGTTGAGCTCACGGTTCCAAACCAGGTCGCAGAATTCTATGGGAACGAATTGGAAAACCACTCGTTAAAGAACCGCAGGTGGTGAGAACTGATCAAGGAGCGTCATATGCATATCACCTGACGTAAAACGCTCGAATTTGTTTAATAGAAAGCAAAAAAGGAAGGTAGGTGTGTCTGTGTGCTTTTTTCTAAGGGTGCAAACGAAAGAAGGTATTCTCGAGTCGGATTTTTGAGAACAAGACCTTAGACTTATCAAATATTTCATGCTAAAATTTAATGCCGTTGCCGATTGTACGTCCGCTCAACTAAGCAGCTTCTGTATTATGTGCGGCTGCTTTCAGGTATCCGGTGCACTATCGTAAAGACAATAATGAAGCAATTCAAGGAACCGCATGCCTCATATACACGTACATATATTTGTAGATCTCCTCTGTTTGTTCAAGAAGATAAGCGTGGCACCATATTCGCCACCCATCTTTAATGAGTTGCAGTCTTGCAGACATCGTGAGACTGCGAGAAAAATGTTTTCCTTGCCTGAATCAAGTTTGCAGATTGTCAGGCTGTCACAAAACGGGGCGTTTACACAGAAGGACGGCTAGGAACTTGTTCAGCAGAACGGTTTAGCACCCGTGCGTTCCCGGTTTCCCAATTCAGCCTGAGTATATAGACAATATACTATCGCTGACACTGTTGTTCATATTAACGTCCAGTAATTGCCTTGATTGCTTTTTTTTTTGGAAAGCAGATTGGTTCACCTAAGGTTGCCGCAACATTAAAAAAAGCACGATTATTCCTGTCAGGAGTTCTCACTTTTTCAATCAGTGCTATTGGAATATTTGATAATTTTTCTCTTGCATATATTTCGTGGATGTGTATATCTGTGTGCCCTTAGATTTACCTAGAAATGCAATGGTCATCTGCATCTCTTCGCGCCATGCAGGTAATAAATGTGGTTTATTTCTCTATATTATTGTTATCTTTGATCATTTTCCTTGATCAATACTCTAGCAACGAGAAGCGCGCGTAAAATGACACAATATCATCACAATTTCCTTACGCAGCTTCATGTTTCCTATAGGCTGCTTCCGTGGCAAAAATAACGTGTTGCTTTTAGATTGGTAAAAATAGCAGTTCACATGGCCAAAACTACGGCCGCACTAAAACAAGTAAAACCATAAAGAAATTTTACTCGACAGACTTTTTTGCGAGAAGAACTGGGCGTCCGCCAGCGTCACCGCAATGAACGCGCGTTCGATAGCAGACGACGAACTCGGCAATGATTGCAAAATTGAAGACGTCATGCTTTATAACCCATGATTCAAATAGGTGTACGTAGATAAAACGTGTCAATATAAAATCGCAGTGGAAATAGAGCACTACTTAAACAGCGTACGCGCGCAATCGGTCTCAGGGCCTGCGGCGAAAGTTTGTTGAATATGCCGCGAACCGCGTATCCGCCCGCGCAGCGCCATCGCAAAATTTTTCCACACGCGGCGCCTCAGCGAGAGAGATGCGTTCGGCCCACTCGACCATTGTCTTGTACAATCTAGCTATAGCACTGTTATTTATTACTTTAGTAAGAGGACTCTGTCATACTGCCTCAAGTTGGTAAAATTATGCGGATCGCAAGACAACTTGAAATCTAAGCGACATGGTGCTTTCTGTAAGTGGTTAATCAAATGCTATAAATTTGCTCCTTTCACAGCTCTGTCTTCGGTGTAAAGGAACCCGGTCTGCAGGCATGTGCTCTCGCCAACACGTGCTACAGAAACATAAGACAGACGGTTGTCAAGTTGTCGTTACGCGAAATAAGTATACGTGTGATGGCGGCCTAAACGCGAGCTTCAAGAACAAGTCATGGAAGAAAAGGGAAATTGTGGCCTAGCTGTTAGATCATTGGGCTCTGCGCTTGGACACTCAGCTTCGATCTCGCCATTGGGCACGTAATCTGATTTCCTAATGCGAGCTATCCGGCAACACAACAGCAGAACCCAGCAGCGACTTAGGAGATTAAAGCTTCGCATTAAAAAATCGCCGCCCTCCACTCTGTGTGTGTGGGCTAGTAGCGGAACTTCCAAAAGGACTAAACACATGAGTGAGTCTAAAAGCTTACTCATTTCGGGGCTTTTCGTTTCCACTTCTGCAGAATGCTCTGCGAACACGAAGAATTGCTCTGCTAATAACTGCTCAACATGTCGAGGATTTCAAATTCAAACATGACAATTGCCTCAAGAAGCAGCCTTGCCCCATAGAAATTCCTGAGAGCGTTCTCTGTGGCCTAATGACTTGAATGTCGGACTGCAGTGCTAGAGATCCTGGGCTCGAATCCTGCCGGCGGATGAGTTTAATAATATTATAATTTTATGTTACATAGTTCTTTGCTGAAAATCACGAATTTACAAAGTGGAAGCGATGCTTAAAGCCAGAAGGATGAAGCTAGGGCAAATCCATGCACTTTCCTTATTCGCTAGGGTCCTGAAGCAACCCGATTATAGCGCCAGAGTTCCCTCTAGCAATTGGTGTCGTAAAATATGTAATGGATGGTTTCTTAGCTTTCCTCTTGCTGCACGAGGTGTCAACACATGCCTTGCTGTCTTGCTGTGGCTCCTTATAGAGAGCGGTGGAGCCTTGATGCATGGACATTGAAAAATCTATCGGAGGGTAGACAAATACAGCTCCGTTATAAAATAGTACGCAAGCACCTGTAGGGCCTGGCTTCTCCCAACGTGTACAGGCAAATTTTCCCATTAGCCCATTTAGGAATGAATTTAGCAGATTACGGTTAAATGCTCACGTACATATGAAAGGAAGAGTCATCTAGTGAGAATCCCTTTGTCTGAACGAGGTGTGCTTAACTTCTAAATATCATTACCTTGACAGTAGCGCAGTCAGGTTAGTGAGTCAATCTTACAGTGAAAAATTTTGTTCTTCTAGAAGCGCTCAATTCATCCAATGTCGATTTGCAATGTTTCTGAATATAAAGAAAAACTATATCTCTGCACATTTTATATTTCAGCATTTAAGAAAATTGTCAATCCCTCATTTGTGACAAGCGTAGAAGCGCCATATGCAAAGTTTTACTGTTTAACCGTACTTTCGGGCAGCGAACAAAAGTGGTTACCTGTATCGAAAGTCTGAAAAATCTGAAAGGCGTCGCCAACGTTACTATCGCCGCTGTCTTCGTGCCTTCCCGCTCGAATGCGCATACGCGGCACGACAGCGGAGTTCTAGAGCGAGAGTACGCAGAAAGGGGAACGTTCATTTAGCTGCAGGAACACGACAACGAAAAGCGGGCGTATGGGCAACACTACGCACAACGACCTTGATTTTGGTAACAGGTCTGCGTTCTGGCTTACGTTCCTGATAAGCAGCTGCGTGTAGCACTGGTCTGAGGTTAAGGTCCCTTATTACCAGTGTAGCGCAAAAACGAACGCATTTCCGGTTACGCTCCCGTCTTTGTTCTCCTTGGTTGCATTCTATCGCTGAGTTTAACGGAAAGTAACCATCGAGTGAAGGTTATGCAATATTTTTCGGGGCTTTTACTTAAGTTGACACATTTCCGTTGCGCTCATCTCATGCTCAACAGCACGTGCAACGATTGCAACGCCACTGGGTTGTTCTTTAGCACGCCGGGGTCCTCAAGTGCTCGGTAGCTGCCACACTGCTGCTTCTTCAGCTCAGAAGGAGGTGCTATGCGGACTGCATCGTGCCTATATTTCGTGCTCGCTTACCGTTACTGCTGGAGAGCTTTAAGTGAGATCGTTGCTTTAGGTGTCGGTGCTTCGCCTTCGGGCGGAACTGCCAACCGAGAAACATACAGGTGGGTACAGCGATCACTCTGAACAACGAACATGGAAAGAATTTGGTAATAGAATGATTTGACGCATCAGCTCAGCCTTAGCTCAAGACTACAACCACAACTCCCCTGCTCTGTAGCTGAGACGGTTTACGGCTGCACCCTCCATTTGCTCGGTGACCCCATCAGCCCCTTATCTACGCCGAATGTTTCGGATCCATGTTCTTACATCCAGCGACTACGCGTTTTCACGCACAACTTGCGTTTATCGCTAACCTCTGCTCACTCAAAAAGCAGGACATTTTTTGACCTTCAAACCTGCAAACATCCACACACGCTTCTATCCGTGTTGTTCCAGATACTTTTTTTCATGGAAATAGAATTGTAGCACAAAAGGATCTGGAGCACCAATGCAATTAGACGGACACCTTTAGAATTAATATCTCGGAACTGGTGCTCGTCAGATAATTCGTTTTAATTGGAAACGCCATGCGAACTCAGCGGCTGTAATTCGTAGATTGAAATATGCGCGTGAAGTAGCTAAGTAAGAAGTTAATTAGCCTAATTACGTTATTTATTCATACGAACGTTTTGCTTTCTAGTGGAAGTAATCGCCCTTTAATCGACTCACTTATATTAACGGTTAGAATTTTGCTCTCTGCCATGGGCCGTCTTTAAAGACTATGGTGCAGCAGAAAAAAAACCGTTGAAATAAGAAACGAAAAAGAAATATGAAATAAAGAAACGATAAATTAATGGAAATGAAAGTCAATGAAAAGCAACTAACCGCAGATGGGAAATGTTCGAAAAATGTGGGATCGTTCCCAACCTGCCGCAAGTTGCTTTTTCATTCACTTTTACTTGTATTAATTTATCGCTTCTTTATTTCATTTATTCCGCACAAATAATCTCCCCTATGCTGTACTTGGTGTCAGTGTTTGTTAGCTTTCTATGATATGTATATATATATATATATATATATATATATATATATATATATATATATATATGGGTGGGGGGTGTTACAATGCTGGTAGGTTGTAGGGCCCCAGCACGCCTTCTCCTTCAAATGGGATCAATAACTTTCCGCCTATGCATACGAGCGACGATAAACCATGACAGCATCGATGGCAAGCCACCGACACAGCGACAAAACTGATCACAGCAGGGTAACGACATTCATTGTCTGTGCAGTGTATATGAGACACATATACACTGCACTAGACGAAGAAGCGGCGAGTCAATGCTCACCAACGCACACCAGGAATTTTGCGTCGGTCAACATTGCGTCGTGGGTGCGTCTGTTGCTGCCGTCAGGACAGCTAGCACAGTCACTGCTTCTCACCGAGCGCCCGCTGTCTAGGCTATAAATTCGTTAAATTACATCCGAGAAACGACCAGAAGGATCAGTGCTTTATGTTCATTGCTGTCATCTGGTCTTCTGGGCTACTGTAGAAAACCTCTTTGATTTCCCTGTGCGAGATAAGGTTTATCTGTCAGAAGGCTCTTCGTGTACAATTTTCGCAACAAAGTGATTCTTATAACGAAGCATAGATTATCGGTTGCTAGTTGAATAAATAGGATTCTTGCTAATCCAGCTTATGCTGCGATATTTATTGCGTGATTTAGAGTTCAGCGTAAAATTGTTAACTGTGTACCCTTTTCGGGCGTATAAATTGAAACAGACGTTCCTGTAGTGTATGTGAGCGAAAAATGTTTAAGACCAATTTATACTTACAAAGTGCTTTCATGTCGAGTATTCCGAATGCTCGAAAGAGACCTGAGTATCTTAGTAGGGACTGTCTTTTTGATTCGCTAGAATATATTGCTTTTGATTATTCGTTCCTATAGAAGTTCGGTAAACTGAGAACGACCGGTTGAGCGGCTCAATGGCTGTGGCTTTTGGAGCTGAACTCCCAATTTCAAATGTGATACGTGACCAAGGTGGCTCCAATATAGCTAGCCATTGACGTACATGTGTAATGTGCTCCGCTGTAGCACAAAAAATTTTTGATTGCGGTACCTTTGATTAAAAATAGTAGTTCAGCTGTATCAAGGTCCCCCAAAAATTGTGCACTATTTTTCTATCTTTTTTGCCATCGCAGCATAAGTACGTAATAGGTCAACTGGCGGTTTTTTAGTCTTTTATAATAGTGCTAGTTACTTGTCTACATACAAATCTTAGTACTATCCATCTTTGCGTCGATAGTTGGAAAACGGGTGCATTCGAAGTACTTGTCCTTGCGTGTTTTGGGAATCCACTACCATTCCTGCATTGTCTTATACCTTTCTTGGTATGTTAGGCTTTGGCTGCACTTTATTAATGCGTCAGCATTAGAACCCTTATTCGAACGAAAATCTGGTAGCGGCTCTCAGTTACCTCTTGGTGTTTACTTTCATACTAGCATTTGTGGAGACATTCGCACCGACCCAGGAGGAAGTCACTATAATGTGTTGCCGCCTCATGCATAAGGACGACTTAGAGGTGTTTTCACTCGTAAATTATGAAATTCGCAAAACGTCATTTAGTACGAAGTCGTCCAACAACCACTGTGGAGCCTTTCGGTTATGCGGTCACTGCAGCTTGCGGAAATCTCTCGCCTGCCAAAGCATGCTACTCGCCTCACGAGTCACGGTGCGTGTTCGTGTTGTGAACAATTTCTACTGTGTCGGTTTTATTCAGCTAAGACCTGCAGCGTCTCCGAATCGCCACCGTAAAGTAAAAAAAAAAAAATCTCCTGGCAATTTGGTCGCTTGGCGTAAGAACTAAAACACAATGCTCGTGTATGGTAAATCTAAAGCTACCCTAACATATCTAAGCCCAATCGTTATAACATATTTGCGTCAGCCATCGGCGTCATTCTCAAGCATTTGAAGTCTAGTACAACTGGTATCACTATGCTATGTTTACGTTAGCCTCCTGTGTATCGCCGATCACATTACTCAACTCAACGTTCACTGCGGTTGGCAAACTAGATTGACACATATGAATTTTGTACTTCGGCATTCCCTTTCTGCCTTGTATAGGAGTGATATAGGGCAATGACGAACGTTGACGGTGCTCCATCGGTCTCATTTCGAACAGCATCGAGGTGCCCGCCTGCATATCATCTTCCGTGGTTTCTAAATTATGTCGACGCTAAGGTGGCAGTTGTCAGGCATGTCCCAGGGCGTCGATTGTGTTGTGCAACAGTGGTAGCCTCGCTATTGTGCCAGCCCGACATGTGTTACCTGGCCACTTTCTCTAACTAGCATGTGAGCGCTATCGAATACAGTGTTGCCGTATTTATTTATATCGAGGATGTCGCTAAACTGAAGCAATGAAGTGGCTGCATTTTCGCCAAGATTTACTCCAACCTCGGTAAATTTGTTCCTAGAACTGTCCAGTTATATTTATGTGACACCGGAGTTCTTTGCGCGATAGGCTAACATGATGTAACGCGTGTATTAAAGCATTTCATGTTCGTGTAGTGTCTGTGAAGGCGAGGAATACACAGCGAATTCATTAGCAGGTTCTTTAGAACATACTTTTTTCATTTAGTAAATTTAGACAATTGTACACGATGGCAGGTGATGCATTGCGTTTACCCTCAGATTTTCAGGTAAAATATTTAGCCCGCTTCAAAATATAACCGTTCATGTGATTCCGCCCCCGCTTCCCTTTGAGCAGTAAGGAGCACTTAGCTCAATCTATGCTTCCAAAGATTCTAGCTAAAGGCGCTCCAGAAGAGAGAAGTAATTGGGACCCGCTCATGCTCATGGGGTTTACATGCCAATGAAACTAACCGCAGCGTATGATCTCCATGAGTGCATACCCTAGTTTTTTATGTAGGGTGATCATATTGTAGCGAAGTGACGCAGCCGTTAGATATCAGACACGTCAGCTCACCAGGGCGACGGAAGATGAAGGGGGATGAGCTCTGGCAGGGGCAAGTCCAAATCCGCAGGTACGACGACGAGAGTAGCATTTGAACAACTAGATTTATTCACTTGGTATTTACCTTAAGTTTAAACCGTACAAGATATCTACAAACAAAACGATGTCATACCCGTCGTCGTCGGCCTGCCTGACCGGCCTGGTTTCCCGTGGTGAAGTTACGCCGTCCGCTGCTGTCTACTTGCTCACACCTTAAAACTACCCCAAACTATTCCTTAAATAAGTTTCCTCGGTATTCAAGGGACCCACGGACCGGCGCGAGGCGCAGGCTTCACCACCAATGGGTTACTTCATTACTCCGACCAATCAGGCAAGCTGACCTCATCCAATAAGCGGCAGAGTTCAAGGGGACAAGAAATGGTCGCGTCAACACTCCGTACACAAAAGCACTCTGACCATTACTAATCAGCTTTTGACAGCCGAGCGTGGGAAGAGGACGCGTAAGGTGCACGTGTGACGCCAGGCGCGGCGGCGCCCGGGCGGCAGCACATGCCTGCGGCGCCGTCGCGGTTATTTGTGTACAAAGGTTTGCCCCGCGTCAAGGAGCCCCCAAAATTCCCCGAAAGAAAGCAAAGAGGCCCGCGCTATACTCTTTTCGCGACAATATAGGCCACGTTCTGTACCGCCAAGTTCCGTGTCATTTTTTAAGGTTTTTAATAAGAAAGCGCCTCCGAAAATTTCCCATTTTGAAGCGGCTTTGTTTACGGGAATGTCACTAAATTATCGTCCATTGTTATGCTACACGGCACTGGAAAAAGTGTCCCTAAATGCATACGTTAGCCGATAAACAGAGCAGACAGCTGCTCAATGTTGCGAGAGTATCGAATGCCAACAATTATCTTGACAGCTGGGGCACAAAGGTAAACCTTTCTATCGTTTTCAGTGTGTTGCCCGTTGGGTGACATGCTCGAGACTGCCGTGCCCATTGTAAGACGTCGTCTTGTGCGCCAGCGAAGAGAAAGACAGAAATATTTTTAAAGAAAGTCAGAGAGCTCGGCTTGAGCTAACTTGCTACTCTACAGACGGGGAGCCGGAATCGGGATGTAAATGATGCCACCCAAAAACCTTACTTTTAACTTCTTTGGTGCCACCATTCGTTAACTTTGATGTCTGTACCAACCACTGTATCTGTCGAAATTCTTGATAGTGAATGATTACATGTGAGATTATGCAGCAGTTAATTAAAAGTGATCTGCGGAAGAAGAAAAGCAGTAAGTGCTGTTGCTGGTTTAACTTCAGGCAAATGGTGGAAAACAACACTGGCGCAAAACCCAAAATATTACCCAGTTTCAGTTTGCGGATTCAGTGGAATAGGAAACATGTGGCATTACGCTATCATTTTGGCTCCAACGACAGTTCCGTCATGGTACCAATGATGAACAGCAAAAAAAAAAAAAAATAGAAACGTATAGACGTCGCCTAAAAGGTTCCTCATCATATGGATCGTATCTGCTGACGTCCGTGCGTATTTCACGTCAGGGGGCGTTAACCTATCACGCTAGGGCACCTAGAGTGTCGTGGACTCCTTCGAATCCCCAGGTCTTCGATGCTTCGTCCCTGTGGTGAATACTCCCGAGACCGTCGTCGACGGGACGGCATCAGTAGTTGGCCTCGGTGAGCTCTATTGCATTCAGCACATAGGAGGCTTGAATTTCCAACTCACCGTCAAGAGCATGGCTTTCAGTTGCCCTAATTGTCGATGCTGGCTGCCTTGTCATCGGTGGCGAGCGTTGACCTGTCGTAGCCGTCGGCCTGCAAGTCACAAACGTAACCTCCCTCTTTTTGCCGTCCTTCGTTCCGAATGAAGTCCTCGTCCAGGCACTATCACCATACGGCAATGTTCTGTCTGTCGACGCTGGTGTTATGAGCAGACGACGTGGCGTGCTCACAGGCACCCGCTCCGTTCGAATGGAAATGAGTAACACAACCACTGTCCCCTATTATATGCGAGTATCTGGTCAACGTGTGACTTTTGACGACCGTGGCTTGCCACGAGCACGTCTTTGCTGCGGTTCCAGCGAACACTATCGTGCACAGTACACCGCAGCGTTCTGTGGCCGTTGTGGTATCCACGGCCACGAAAGCGACGGATGTGACCGTCCTTGTCGGCGTTGCGGGGATGGTCACCATACACTCGTGTGCCCTGTGCGGCGTTCCTACTTAGACTCTACTGCTGGTGCCTTTTCCCCTTACCGCGGGCGTCAGCTGCGGTCGCGACGGCATATGTCGCCTTAACCAGAGAGATTGCCTTGACACCGCATGAACCAGCGTCGGCGAATGACAAAGAAGAAGCATGCAGCTCGAGCATTCAAAACACGCGATGTTCGCCGGCCTCGTCGGCTTAAAGGGAGGACCGTGCTATTGATGACGTGGCCGATCGCAGCAGGCTTAGCCGGCCTCCCAGGGAGCGAGGGACACGCGTGTGGTGGCCGGTGGCCCCTCCACTTCGCCTGCTGCCATAAGTCCTGATCGCACCAAAGTTTTCGTCACGGCTAATGCACCCGGCCCTGCGATATCCGGGCTCGCTACACCGACGAAGTCTGCGGTGCCTTCATCCGCGTAAGTTGCGTCACTTGTAACGCCACAACCGATTTGTGACTTCTGCAAAAGCCACTGCTTCATTGCATCTGAATGAGCTCCCGGCTGCAGAAGTTGTCGGCGTGGATGTCATTGATCCCGCAGCCCAACCGCTACCAATTATCATCATCTGAAATTAGCTTCAGTCTAGGATTTGATAGTAGCGTTGGATTTTCACCAAGCCTGGATGAACTCGACGTAGAAATGGCGGTCCCACGAGACGTAAAGCGTGCCCACGCGTCAGCTTCTCGCTTGGACGGCGCCCCGCATTTCCCCGCCGAGTTACAACGGCCAAAGAAACTTCGGCCTTCTTCGAGAGGATCGAAGAACTGACGTGGGTACTGCATGTCCCCTGGAATTGTTCCCGGGGCGCCGACTTGAACAGCACGACCAGGCCAGTTAGACGACACATTTAATTAAATATGGCTTACACCCTGAAAATTATTTCACTAATGCACAGGGATTCAGAAGTCCTATACAACAAGCCGATATTATCAGCGTGGCCTGCGCTAAAAATTTTGAAATTCTGTGTTTGCAAGAAACAGATTTTCTCACCATTGGACATGTTCTTACTTTCAAAACCACTTTCAACCTAGATTGTCTTTTTTTTTCTGTTTCGCGACGTCACGCTCTACTGCAGTCGGCATTATTATATTAAACTGAGCTTTACTGCGAGGTCATCATGTTTTTTATGATGGGACGGGGCGGCCATTGGCATTTGATTGTCTGCTATTTTTATATAGGTTACCTTCTTTGTGCATTACGGGCCCGCTCAAGCCACTAAGCCCAATGATCTTTTTCGTGACCTGGATGTGTATTTCCTGGACGGTCGTCACGTAGTTCTTGTTGGGGATTTTATTTTCATTATAGACACGCGAGCAGATGGGCAAGGCTCGGGCTGGGGCAAAGCCAACTAGAAAAAAATATAAGGCCTCCGCACGCCGGTGTGACGCCACGCTAGTCGGATGGGCCGGACAGTCGACGCCGTCGGTGTCTGCGCGCCTAGGTTCTTTTCGCTTGCAGCGTGTCTCTGTGCACGTCGTAGTTACTATGGCTTCGGAAAATTGTTGCTGTCCTTAAAGTGACAGCAACCTATCAATGCATATGCTTCGGTTCCACAGCAAGGCACGTATAGCTGACGCAAAAAATAAGGGGGAGCCACCGGTTCACCGCAGTCAACACCACCATAGAAAGCAACATTCTTTCATACCTTCCTTAGATTACTTGACTGGCGACACTGTTTTTTGCGTGTATCGTAACATGAGCTGTCTTATTGTCCTTGTTTTGTTTGGTATTTCAAATTTTGGTATATTTCAATTTTAATCGCGGTGAAAGACGTGTGCTAAAGCTTGTATATATTTACCTGAAGCCATTTGTTTCAAGTCTGTTATTTTGCCTTCTCACAGTCAGCCGTAGCTCTTCCTGTGATGTGTTAGTGTGCGAAACATATTAATGTAACATATTCAGATGTCTTTTGTGTATTCACACGCAAGCATCTTGAAGTGTTCATGTGTTCACAGTTGGTTGTTACAAGGGTATGCTTAAGCCCGGCCTTTTGAGTCGCTTTGCCTTCTAGTCATAAACCTAAGTCGAAAGTGAAGACCACGATGATCGTTTTGATTGAATTCATATGTATAGGTTTTTTTTTTCAGATGTATTTACACTGCTAGAGTGCTTTAGGTACTAGCCCACCTCTCCAGGTTCGATGTAGTGGTGCCTTATGTACTGTAATAATGTTTCATGTGCACGCATCTTTAGCGTAAATAAAGGTACTTCAAGTTGATCAGTCTCTCCTTTGATTTTCTTTGTGTTTGGGAAAGCTATGAGCAGGTACCGGGGCATGCAAGTGTGAACAGCAAAGCAATTTCAATGACGCGTGTATTCTATGTAGACGACGACGCCGATGGGAGCACTAACGGACTCTGTCTAGTGGGTCAGAGCGAGATTGGGTGATGATGAAGAAGACGTGTCTCTGCTCTGTTTGTTTTTGAACAGATTGTCCGGTTGTTCGTGAAGAACGTCTTCCTGTGTTCTGTCCGCGTTGTACCGCGACACTGGTGGAGGTGCTGGGTATTGACCACGTCTGATGCGTCGGAGTCCTTCTGGGAGTCGCTCATCTAGCCCGGACGCACTGTCACCAGTTACGACACCCGTGCATCGCTTTAGCCATCGTCTGCATAGAATACACGCGTCAATATGAATAACAATCCACTAGCCCAACAAAAGGTCAATCATATTTCAATGACAACTTCTGAAATCTCAATGCTATCTCAATTTACCACAATGTGCTTTTCAGTGCTGTGGCAATAATCGCGAAGCGATCGCTAAACTAAGTGTAACTGTGAATAACTTCTTTGTGAAGAATGAGCAAATGGGAAAAGTGAAGTGCAACTGTTCAACTTTGCTAGAAAGAGAACTACGAAAAGCGAAATCAATATGCACGAGCGTGCAGCGGCAAACTTGCAGAAACGATGTGTAAGCATTAAAGCTGCCTCTTTCCATCACTTTGCCTTACTTCCGCCTTCTAGCTGGTACTTTTATCGGAGACAAGGAAGAAAGGGTCGTTACACTTCCGACAGGAAGATCATCTGTTGACGCTTTTTTATCTCTTACTCGAGTTTTATTTTAAAGTCACCTTCATCAAATTTCATGGCGAATTTTATGTACAAAGACAAGGCATTTGTGTTCGCTCCTGTGTTTCTCCTGTGATTTATAAGTTGTTTTTATCTACTATTGACCGTGCCTTGCACCAGCATTTCAATGGGGGGGGGGGGGGGGGGGGTAGGTTTCGAATGTATTTATTATGTTGACGATTTTTTAGCTGTCTTAAAGGAACAATTCATTCTACCATATCAACCCGTTGTTGATAAAGTGTAGCGGCTTTTTGCCTTCTCGGGAAGGGATAGGTTCTTACTTACGAGGTGCCTTCATGCAATTCTTTACAATTTTTAGATCTTAGCATAAGCTTGCAGAGGGTTCACACCTGCTGGCTTTATTCGCCTCGGACAACAAAGGAATAACTAGCATATGGGTCGGCGCATTCCAAGACAGTTAAGAGAGCCATTGCTAAACATTGCCGTAAATCCGCTCTTGTACGGTCGTGCCCTCACGCAATGCAGGCAAGCTTTAGGAATCAATTGGTTCGGCTGTGTTCAACTGGGTTTCCCCGCGCGCTCATTACTGCCGTCGCCGAGTCGCTGCTTCAGAAACTCGAGAGCGACGAACACAGGAGAAGGGCTCAGCAAGTGCAAAGAGCGATGAGGCCGGAGGTATTACCTTATATGCGCGGTGTAACCCACAACCTAAAGAAGGTTGCAGACAAACATGGGGTGCCAGTCGTATTCTCTGCGCCCCTTAAGCTCGCCCAGCTGTGTCCTCGCATTCTCTCTCATGGCAGCACGAAACATGGCTGTCTTAAAGTACACGCCAAGCCGTACACAAAACGTGCTGCTGGAGTCGTGTATCAGTTTCCGCTGTCTTGCGGTAAGACATATATGTCGGCCAGATTGGGCGATACGTAAAAGAGCGTGCGCGGGAACATGAGCTGTCACTGAAAAGTAACGACGGAGCACATTTGCCTAAGCACTGCAATTCACATCAGCGTGAGCCACGGCTGGAGAAGATACCGATTCTCGCAAGAAGCAGGGACACCACGGCACGTGAATTGTTAGGAGCGTTTCACATTAAAGAGCGAGGTTCGTCTTGCATTAGCGACAGATCAGTTTTACTTTTGCATGCTGAGAGAGGTTTTTTGGTAGCCGGCTATGATTGGGGTGTTGCGCGATTGAAGCTGCTTTTTTATGTTGCGCATTGACCTGTGTGTACATATTATACATAGGAGCGTTCATATACTGCGTGTACATATATATCTCTATATAATGGACAATAAACAGTCGAAAGTTGGCTTTCCCTTTGTTCCCTTCCGTCCTTCCTTGTTTGCGCCAAAGCGATCATATTTATGATCTGAAGCATAACAGCGAGTCGGCCAAGTTGGAACAGATTCATTATTTAAAAACTTTTTGTGCGCAACCAGACAGGGACAAAGAAGAGGGGCAACACAAGGACGAGCACTTTCTAAAACCAGTTGTTAAAACCAGTTGTTAGAAAGCGCTCGTCCTTGTGTTGCCCCTCTTCTTTGTCCCTGCCTTTTAGCGCACAAAAAGTTTTAAATAATATGTATGATCTACTCAGCAGTATGAACCGACTAGCCCAGTAACGTGTACTTCAGGAAGATTAAAATTCAACTTCTTTCTGGCATGAACACAAAACTCTCGCAGAATGTTTTGTTTTCGTTTGTATCTGTGTACCTCATAATTCAGCTGCTCCTTGTCATCGTGCGCCATTAGGCGGAGATGGTGTCTTAATTATCTATTTTTAAGTAACTCACAAAAGGTATAAATATATATTTACGGCTAACAAGATACGGGATGGTCGAGGTTACATATGCTTTGCTTAGCTAGCACGGAAACGAGTTCCGAAGGAGAGAGCACAGCTGAGCCAGAACGACGCGTATCCCTCGTGGAGGTTACTTCATTTTCAAGTTCCTGCGGCGTTGGAGACAAAAACCGGCAGGCAGAAGCAGAACTACTGTGTTTAATTCATGGTCCTTGAGGAAGTTATTTGTATATGTGCGAATTAGGAGAAACACTGATTAGCCACTGAGCCTAAGTAGGATGCGCATTCATGCACTTTCCGTTTCTTTTCTTTTTTTTTTTTTTGTTGGAGATCGCGTGCGTGACATTCCGACGCAGAAAGGAATACATGCGTGTCAACACTCACCCGTCTGATATCTATGTGCAAGGTCTGCGTCGAACGTTTGGCAGCGTGCTTGTAGAACAGAAATGAATTCAATTGCCTTTATTTCCTCAAACATACAATTTACTGGAGGCTTAAGGAAAAAGTGGCACACAGAAAGTTGGGAGACTTTGAAACCCAGTCTGAGGGCAGCAGCGGTAGGCACAGACACTGATTTAGCCCCGACAAAACAGAACAATACATTACAATACAATGTCGGCCTAAACTTGCGCCAGCGATGGGAAATACAATATAAAAAAAACACTTACAAGCCCCCCCCCCCCCCCCCCAAAAAAAAAAAAAGCGGGAATCCGCAATTCACACAACAGAAAAAGAAAGACAAAGGTAGCCGGTGCGACTACTATTCTGATGTAACCGAGCGGCCTCTAGCAAGTGGGATCCTGTAGCGCACAGAAGGAGCGTAGCCTCTGGCATCGCCACGGAGCAAAAGTGCACCTGTGCGATCTCGGACGGCAGGCAAGGAGCGTGCCAGCTTTTACTGGCACTATTCTATTGGTTAACTCACGACGTATAACTGGCTTATAAATGGTTCAAGAGAATTACACATTTTTTTCAGACAGTTTTACGTTTCAGGCAAAATGATGGGATTTAACGTTACGAAATACAACACGGGGTATGTGGGACGTGGTCTTGGTGGCCTGCGGATTAATTTCGGCCGCTGCATTATTTCTTTAGCGCGGCGATAAATTTAGACGCACAAGTGTTGCTGCTATCCTTAGCCGACGCAGTGCGGCCACCACGGCAGGGTATCGAAGCCGCGACTCAGCAGGAGAACTGCGTAGCCAGTGAGACACCGTGGTAAGTAGGATTACATATTTCGAAAGAATCATCGCTGGTATCACAGATAAGCTTATCGTAGAATCCAGCAGATGTAGGTATTGAAAAACGGATGTAGCAAATTGTACACGGCTATCAAATTACCTATGAAGCACGAAACAAAAATCTACCGAAAAATGAAATAAATGGTCATTAGGAGTTGACCTGTAAACCTTGCACTGCTGCAATGCAGGTGTCTCTGAGGCAAAACAAATGAGATGACATATTAAGGAGCTGGGTGACTGGTACCAAGGCATTTGTTAAACACAGAGAAACGTGAAGATTACGAATTTTTCTTTTTCCCTAAAAAAGTAATACATCGCAAGAATATCAGCGACAGCCATCAGAAAATGGTGGAGCAAGATGGTCAGGTGGAAGAATGAAAAGTTGCAAAAGATGGAAATAAAATTTGAAAACTACGGTGCAGTGATAGACGCATTGAAAGAGCACAAGCTCTGCTGGAATATCAGGCGGCACATCATGTTCCCGATTGTCGCGTTGAATAATTTAATGATTATGATGAGCTATGTTTTATTAAGGACACCTTCTACATGCCGGATTTCAGTGGCATCAAGAAGGGTGCCCTGAGCCCAAAGCATATCGCGGAAATTTTCGGAAGGTTCCTTCGTAAAAAATGATCTATCTTTATTTGCAACTAACTTCTAATTTCGAATGACATTCCTTTTTTTGCTTCTCTAGTAATAACTGCTTTTCCCGGTACGTAGTGGTAGCCATATTCAGCCCAATCCCCAACGAAGCTTGCCGTTACTGGACGCTGAAGACTACAGGAAACCAAGAAAAGAAACAGCTGATCTAACTTGGGCCTACCGAGTTAGTCGACGAGCCGTATTGGGCAGACCAGTCATATCTGGCTGAAAAAAAGGACTCAAAACAAGGAAGATGAAGCTCTGCAGATCAGGAGATATCAATTCTTACAGGATTTCTGAAGGGACGCGGAAGACGAACGCTGCACTAGTACCACGATGTGCGACTCTTGTTAGAGATCGGAGTGGCTTCCCGTTGGGAAGTTTGCTTATTCGCTCTTCGCTTCTGCTATTTTAACCACGACAGCAAGCAAGGAGAAGGAAGTGGGATAAGAACACTTGGATGACGAAAGCCAAACTAAAGAATGAAACTCGTTTGCATCTTATCAACCGGAACGACTATAAATTTCTGTGCTTTCGTTCTCTATCTTTTGTTCAGCAGTATGAAAAAAGAAGGAAGCACCTACGACGTAAATCTTGGAGGGCTGGGCTCTTTACGATATCGCCAGGGTGCTCTGAGCAACAGTTCAGGCATGCACCACGAGTAAGTCCTAGTGAAATTAATAGTATTATTCCTTTCGAAAGATATACACTTGACAGGAAAGGTAAAGCGAGGAGCAGGTTGACAAATCACACCGGAAGTAACACAACGCCTTCATACTCTTCGCAAAAGGAAAACGTGGAAAATACCCGAAACAGGACATAGTGTATTGAATTTTTTCTTCTTCAAATGTTTGTTTACACGCCATTCAAAGTACGGTTGCTGCCACTATCACTGCTTTGCACGTTTGTGACTGTTATCGCCTTTTGTTTAGACTTTACTTGCCATAACAACGAGCGAAAATGCTAGCGTCTTCTATGATATTTCTTTAGTGTTACTATTTTGCACTTTTCCGTGACTCTTGCCCGCTGCGGGTTGGCCGTTTCGGTGTATCGTGAGGCGAGCATTCTAGAAGATGCTGATGTGTGTTTTCGTCAAAAAAGCCCCAATAAAAATGCGGTACTTCAGCGCTACCAATTCAGCGCAAGAACAATATTGTGTAACCTGTGCCAAGCCGTATTCAAGTAATAATGTTTACATGTTTGTAACTAAAGTTATGAAAATACACAAGTAAATGAGCGAATCACTACAAAAGTGATCGAAGCTCTTGGAATTCTCGCGAAACTATGTCTTTCTACATGTTTTCAACTAAGTGACCTTTAGGGGTCAGGGCAATTCCCTTCCTGAAAGTAGGAGAAGAATCAAATAAACCCGTCGATCGGAATGTCGGGCTGGCGCAGCAGCTTCTATGTCGCCTCGAATATCACATTGTCCCGGAATTCACTGAAATTTTGTTGTCTGCTGTGCTTGATTTGCCTTTGTGAGCTCTCTGAGTGTCTCATAAGCTGTTAGAGCCGTCGTTATTGTCATACTTTTTTGTTGCATGAACATGCGAGTGCTGTGTAGAAGTCGCATAAAGCTAGCCGCTTTTGCACCCCACATAGAGAAGGCAAAGATTTATTTCAACATAAGCTAGCCAATAGTTCAGCGATGGTTGGCAAGGGTTCACGAGATAACCTACATGTGCGTTAATTATTGAATTGTGGTAAAAGAAATAGTGAAGTTTAAGACATCAAAACATATTTTAGTTTCTTACTTGGTGCACCCTTATCATATTTTAAAGGAGTCTCTTTTTTCGCCCCCTTTAAGTATGCCATGATGGCGGCCGTGCATAGAGTACTCTTGACGACTCTCGAGAGAAGCAAAATGCGATGCCTGAGCGCACAACGTGCAATTCTTTGAAACCGTATACGTGACCAGCCGACGGCAAGCTAAGCGATTAATGGAGGGATTGGCTTGCATATTATTTAAATAAAGAGGAAAACAGGCAATCGAGATGCGATGTCAGAAAATAAAACATTCACATATGCCTGTTCCTGTAAAAGCGCCAATCTTTAGTGGCACTTGAATTTAATGAATTATGCCATTCCGCAGCTTAACATAGTCGTGCACAATTTCACCTACCCTACAATCTGCGAGGGTAGAAGTTAGGCCAAATTGGTGTTAGTTCATGGCGGTGTTTGGCGCAGCGGCCGAATGGCTTTCGGAAAAGTACAGAGGAGAAAGAGCACTCGTTACACAGGTGTGCAGAAAAACAGTCAGTGAACCGCCGTGGTTGCTCAGTGGCTATGGTGTTGGGCTGCTGAGCACGAGGTCGTGGGATCGAATCCCGGCCACGGCGGCCGCATTTCAATGGGCGCGAAATGCGAAAACACCCGTGTACTTAGATTTAAGTGCACGTTAAAGAACCCCAGGTGGTCGCAATTTCCGGAGCCCTCCACTACAGCGGGCCTCATAATCAGAAAGTGGTTTTGTCGCGTAAAACTCTATAATTTAACCTGTATCGACACAGCTTGGGTTGTTCTCCAGCAGGGTGCTCCAGAGGAACAACTTTGCCTTTAGAAACAGTAATGCAGTCTTTCCCTCTTTCTGCCAGCGCTGATCGCGACAATCTTCCCCCCCGGTGACTCCCTACGCGCGCAACTGATCTCTTTCACTCCCTTCATTATATATATATATATATATATATATATATATATATATATATATATATATATATATATATATATATATATATAAAATTAAAAAAAACGAAGAGGCATGGCATATGCTCTTGTTTCTTGCCGGAAGACCGGCCTTCATCGCGTATATATATATATATATATATATATATATATATATATATATAATAGTGCAACTGATAATAGTGTTATCCGGACCACAAAGAGGTGCGACGTAATACTAACGCATTTCTTTGGCATACACTGCCTGAATTGCCGCTGAATTTTTCATTGCTTAGTTCCTCTCTTTAATAAATGATAGCAAAATCAATATGCAATTAAGCCATAACAAAGCCAAAAAGAGCCCACATTTGTTAGACAAAGTGCAAACTTGCTTCTAGAAGTTGCTAAAGAACGATGGAAACATTTCTTCAACGGTCTCAAAATTGAGGGAGCCAAGTGAACACTTGCATAGGGCACAAAACTTTTAACTTTCTTTTTTTAGACTTCTCGGGCACCCAGAGTGAAGGCACAGAGAATAACTCTCGTTCACAGCGCTTCGTATACAAGGCCGTTAGGGTTGCTTTGTTAGCTTAACGAGCGGCTGCGACGGAAAACGCCCGCGTGCATTGCACAGGTGGGCTGAAAAAGTTGCGAAGGAAAGATGCATGCATCAGCTGCGGAGAAAGGCAATCACGCTGGCTCAGACATTTTCCCAGAACGGCATGTGCCTCTCATCAAAGAGCGGGAGCTTAGACCCCTTCATACAGATTTCCGAGAGACGCTCCAATTTTGCCGGCATTAGGGCAAGCGCCCGCGTTTCCTGCGGCAAAGCTTGGGCCAGGCAAAAGTACGCATTTCCAACACGAAATGGCGTCAACGAAGGGAACTCCTTGAAAAACTGGCGCTAGAATGCGGCGTTCATGGGCAGGCATGAGCGAAAGCGGCGCCGCAGCGTGGGATCCCGCTCTGTCAATCGTGGAGGACTACTTTGGCGGCGAGCACACTAACGATGAATGAATTTCCTTGACTGCTCAAAAAGTGAAAGAAGAAAACTTATCAAGTGTCGCCGTTTCGGCTTGAATGCATAGTAATGACAGTGATCAGCTTCCTCAACTTTCGTGACTTTCCTTTTGTAATACCGATGGCCGAAATTCGCTAACGGTTGCTGAAAGCTATTACAAACACAAACACATCAAATAACACAATACAGACATTTACAGTATACAAGATAAAGAAGCAAAATTTACAACACGCCCACACTCACTCCTCGCTTGCTGCTCAGTCAAATAGGTTGCAGTCTTTCTTAAAAAGCATCTTTAGCAAATATTGGAGACGTATATTTGGAAAGTGGTTGTAGTGTTAAAATTTCTGCTTATTTGACAATACTTCACTACTCCTCGGCTTCACTGCCACTATTATATGTTCCCTAGGGAAAATAAATGAAATGCTAACTGGAAACCTTTAGGTAATTGAAGATTGTATTTCTGCTTCTATCCCATCTGCAAAAAGAGCAGCTGCTTAGGTATGGCAGATTCGTTTCAATGAAAGTGTAAGAAAAGAACACATCGTAGAGGTGTGCTTTCTAAAGTGTTTCAAAACACAGGTGTTACCTACACAGAATGCGCAGCGAACACGCAAATGAGTGTTTATGTACTTAGAAACAAAACAAAATTCCACTGGTACTCTAATCAGCTCCATGTTGCGAAGGAAACTTAAAATTATGGGGTTTAACGTGCCAAAACCACTTTCTGATTACGAGGCACGCCGTAATGGAGGACTGCGGAAATTTCGACCTCCTGGGGTTCTTTAACGTGCCCCTAAATCTAAGTACACGGGTGTTTTGGCATTTCGCCCCCATCGAAATGCGGCCGCCGTGGCCGGGATTCGATCCCGCGGCCTCGTGCTCAGCAGCCCAACACCATAGACACTGAGCAACCACGCCGGGTGCGAAGGAAACTTAGGAGCCGCACCCGTTATTTCGGCATCGCTCCATGTTTGCACTTGGGCACTTCCTCATCGCTTTGGGCTCAAGAAAATCTTTCATAGTGGAGGAGTGTATCTATTTATTTCGGGCACAAGACGCTATACCGTAGTGGGTGAGAACATGTGCTTAACGAAACATCAATGTTCTGAAGAAGATGACGGCTGTACTGTGTGACATCCTCGTACAGTGCCCGTAAATGACTTCAGCGTCGAGACTGCCCGAATAATTTACCGGGCTTCGATCTCATCCAGAATAATATTAAGCAGTGTGAAACGTCCTATCAGTTGCGGTAGCAATTATATGGAAACTCGAAGCGAATTTTGGCCGTCGTCGTTGCCATCCGCGTCGCCGCGAGGTTACGTACGCCATATTCCCGGTCATGCTATGCGACTTGCGGGATACATGGGTTATATTACCATGCCATTCTGTCACTACACTTGCTCATACCAGTTCTTGCATTCTTGACAAAATATATTCCCCAGAATTTGGAGAATCGCAGGCCCACAAACAAATGTCATGAAAGGAAACACTGACAGTGCATGCCTTTTATGTTTGATCTTCTCAAACTTAAATATGAAGAAACAATAACTGAGTTCAAACTTCAACTGGTGAAATTTCTTGGCGCCGATGGGCACTACCTCCGGGATCGGCCCAGGGAGGAGGCTTGAAATATATCGAATGTGAAAAAAGGTATTAAATTCACTAATAAAGGCATTGGCTTTAATTAACAAGCATGAATGAAATTGCCCAATGGCAGTACCCCTAGCACAACAGCTTGTTTTTACTTGGCTTGCGTTTGCTTCAATTGATACTGCCACTACAGGTAGAAGTCTTACAGTTCGAGTAATATTCTAACATGTTGCTATCGCATTCATTGCTTTGCCCTTATCGTGAAACAGTGATATCTTTTATATCTGTATTTGTGCAGGTATTTCTTCTTTAAACCATTTTGCAAAAGTTATTTCACGGTAAGCTTTTGTTAGTTCAATTTCCCATTTATACGCAAGTCGTGAAGAAACAACAATCTTGCTATACTGAACAAAGGGGATATCTGGGTGAAGATATCGGGATATCTGAGTTGAATATCTGAAATAACGCGGTAGAGCTAGAGAAAACACATTGCACATATAGCACACGATTCGTGCGCCATAGATCGTAGTATGTCCTCTCAGCATTTTTTTTTTTGTCCGCATTGTTTGCGACGGACGTAACGATTACATCATAACAATTCATATTCTTTGCGCGTTCAAGTACGACGAAGCTTACAATATGCCCGATTTAACATTAATTTGAATATGGCACGTGCTTCCCTGCTCTGGAGTATCTGTTTCAATTGTCTTGCAGAACGCCGCACATTGGATTGTTGCACAAACGTTCCTTTTCCCGAGTGTGCCAACGATATTTTGGCTAATCTTCGTGTGCTCCTCAGAATGCACTTCCGTACATTTGTTTGCGCAGTGCCTTTCGAAGAAAAATAAAGCGTCTGCATATGTTACGCTTCAGCGCTACCGCAACCAATTGTCTTCATGACAAGAGAACAGAAGTTGCGCATCCAATCTTTGCATCCGTACACAAAGGACGAAAGTAGCTGAACGCAGACCGCGCGGAGGTCACACGATGGCCTGATTTTTTACTTCTTGCAACATACAACACTATTGACGCCCGGTTTGTCTCCTCCTTGAATATCCTTTACGCATTTCATAGCATCGTGTGTTAGCAGGTTAGCTACCTCACACTCTTATTACCAATTGGAGAAACGGGATGGGGAAACAGCGCCGCGGTAGATGAATTGGATAGAGAATCGCAGGTGTAATGCGAAGGTTGTGGGATCGTGCCCCACCTGCGGCAAGTTGTTTTTTCCTTCCCTTTCATTTCCATTAATTTATCGTTTCTTTACTTTACTTATTAAGCATATGTGATTTCCCTTATGTTGTCCTTGGTGTCAGTGTTTGTTGGCTTCGTATGATACGACTAATAAAAATCGGACCCCTCGATTAACACCATTTCTCCTCGTTTATTACATAACGAGGGTCTCGAATCCACCAAGATGGATGCATTCAGGGAGCATGTGGGTTTACTGACAGGTTGCCTTCGCCCAAGAGGACCACGTTCTCGTGACGCCTGCGGCAGAAATGATGTTCCACATCCGCCGCCAAGGTTTGTGGATGGTGGCGCTGGCTAACAGACCCAGGGTTCTAATAGGAAACATAATTACGCAAGAAAGTTAATCGTGAAACGGCGCCGCAGTATTTCGATTGGGTAGGCATCGCACGCGTAATGAGAAGGTTATGGGATTATTCCCCACCTGCGGCTAGTTGTTTTTTCATCCACTTTCACTTCCATATTTTCTGGTTTCCTTGGTTCATTTATTAAGAAAAAGCAATTTCTCCTCTGTTGCCCTTTGTGTCAGTGTTTCTTGGCTTCTTATGATATCCATAAAGAGTCGAAACACGAGTAAACAAACGCGCACACGCACACACACAAAAGCCCGGGCGCGCGCAAATAATACACGCCTTTTGTTAAGCGGCGCTTGAGAAGTGACCTCCTAGAACGCATCATGGTTTCAGAGACAGTATGCCCATACGCACGTAGCGTATGGGCATACTGAAAAAGAAAGAAAAAGAAAGCTGCGACATTGACATAAAATTTAAAAACGAGGCTGCAGTTCTATATGCATTGAAATAGCGCAACGTCTGTTAGAACATAATGTGGCACATCCTGCTCCCATTTGTCGCCTTGCTAAATTTTTTTTTTATTATGACGAACTCTACGGTATTAAGGACACCTCCTCCAAGCGGGAGTTGAATCGTATAAGAAAAGTGGCGTGAGACCCAAACACACCGTGAAAATTTTTGTCAACCTTTCGGTGCAAGAACGGCCCACTCTATAGTATATTTAGCCTATTTAGAGCATCGAATGCCATTTATTGTTTCTCTAGTGATAACTGCTTTCCCCGCTACCGTGTGGTAGTCATATTCAGTCGAATCTCCAACAAAACTTGCTGTTACTGGACACTTAAGGTCCGAGGAAATCAAAAGGAAAACTCATCTGGCCTGTGCAAATCTTTGAAAGCTAGAGGACGAGTCATACCTGGCAGAGAAATGGACGCAAGCAAAAGGAAAGAATGGCACTGCTGGCCAGGAGAATTTGATGTGTGTTTAGTCAAAGAAGTTGATGTGTTGTTTCGTCAACAAAGCCCAAATAACACTGCGGAACTTCAGCGCGGCCAGTTCGGTGCAAAAACAATATTGTGTAGGCTGTGCCGAGCCGTATTGGCTTAATAAACGTTTAAGTGCTTATAACTGAAGTTATTGAAACGATGAATTCAATAAGCGAATCAATATAGAAGAGATTGGAGCCCTTGGAATTTTCGTGAAACCATGTCCTTGTACATATTTTGAACTAAGTGGCTTTTATGAGACGGTATATCACTTCCTGAAGATAGGAGAGAAATCATATCAATCCTACGATCTGCATGCCGTGTTGGCGTAGAAGCTGCTGTGTTGCCTGGAAAATTAATGTCTCGGAGTCCACTGACTTTATCTTGTCTGCTAAGCTTCCTTTCTCTTTGTGAGCTCTTTGAGTCAATCATAAACTGTTCGAGCCATTGTTTATTATTACATTGTTGATGCAGAGATGTGAGTGCTGCTGGTGAGTCGCAGAAAACTAGCCACTTTTGCACCTTTCATACCCCCTCCCCCCCCCCCCCCCCCCAGAAGGTAAAGATTGATTTCCACAAAGTATAGCGAATAGATCAGGCCGTTGTTGGCAATGTCACTCAAGGTAACATATATGTCTGTTATTTACGAATGGTGCTATAACCAATCTGTCCCCACGCTTACCGCGATCCAAGTCAAGCATGAGGGAATCGAGCTGTGGTGCCAGAAAATGAAACGGTCACATATGTCTGTTCCTGTAAATGCGGCAACCTTGCCTGGCACTTGAATTTATTGAATTATGGCATTGCGCAGCTTCACGTAGTCGCACACAATTTCACCTGCCTTCCAATCTACGAGGGTGGAAGCTTGTGCAACTTGGTGATAGTTCAGGGCGGTGTTTGGCGCAGCGCACGAATGGCTTTAGGAAAAGGACAAACACCTCCTATGTACATTCAGTTCAATGCACATGAGAGAACTTGAGCTTGAGGTCGTCCTGTTCGTAGCGACGATGCGAAAACGCATAACATTAGGCGAACGAAAGAGCGGGAAAAAAGCTTGCAAGGACACTGTATTTGTAAACAAAGAAATCTTTTTCCGTTGTGGCCTATTTCACAACGTGTTATAAATTTTCACATAAAGAATAAAACGATTGTCCTAGCGCTACGCGTAAATTTCCAGGCACGTGCGAGCCCTAGTGCATCGCCAGCGTAAGCAAGTGCTTTTGAAGAAAAAAAAAAAAGCTTTTCCTCTCCAAATATTCTTTTTTTCTGTCAGCTATTGCTCTTTCTCAAAAGCAGTTGCCACGGTTTTCGTCTACAATTGGCAATTTTTCAAAGTGGAAAAATTTAGGAAAAGGGTCAGCTGCATTGGGAATGTTTGGTCTAATGCAACTCCTTTTTTCTGCTGTTGACACCGAAATGCAGGGCGGCTACAGTATTCTATGGGTGAATTAAAAATTTCTTGCTAAATATTGGCAAAATTGTTTTGACAGATATGTAGCAAAGGTAGTAATGCAACTGCACACCGGAGAATACTTGATAAATTACGCAAATTTAAAAGCGTCACTGCATGACGAGATTATCGCCGGCGAAAATTGATCTTGTACTATGACGAAACACAAAGTACATAAAGAATACCGCACCCAATTCAGAAGAAAAGCCAGACACTGTCGTAGCGCAAATCACCTTACTCCGATGTCCCCCTGAGGCATCCAATCCACGTCCACGTTTTCACCACGTATGTATGCATTTAAAACACGCGACAGAAATAGAGCATCAACCAAGAGCGGACATAACTCAATCTTTTCGCTTTTTCATAGGCACTAATGTGGCACAGACAATCATCAACACCGTCCAAGCAACAGATGAGCAGATAAAAAACTTCATTTTCTCGGTCAGCTATAAAAGATGAATTTTATTACGTAACTTGAAGAGACTGTCAAGACTCCTCGTCACCACAATAGGACCCAAAAATTACATACAAGACGCATATTAAAAGGAAGAAGTTATTAAACAACAAACAAATCGGGGCTACACCAAGTAGGAAACCCCTGAAACGAGCGTGCGCACAGGCTGGCATGCATGACACTAGTCAATGATCAGCACGAACCCATCTAATCCGCTTGAACTACTCTTCAGCAGGGCCCTGCAGAGCACCAGCATTGTCTCTAAAAACAGTAATACAGCCTTGGCTTCTTTCTGCCAACGCTGATCCCGAACGATCTTCCCCGATGACTTCCTACGGGCGCAACTGATATACATACATATATATAACAGGTTGTCATATATATATATATTGTAAGCACTATTAACGTACTTCGTCGTTTTCATTTGTACATAGCCATCATCATCTTCCCTCTTCTTCGACTTCTTCGCGCGTGAGCTGCGGGCGTTGCCTTTTTTGGAATAAACAGCGCTGGACAACTTGATCGGTCTCGGTATTATAAAGTGGTGGAGGTACGTCAAGATCCCGACGTCCTCTCGCGTTCCCGTCCTCCCTGGAGCTCCGTTCCGGTCGCCGCCTGCACCCAGCTACCCCTACAACAATGGACACTTCCAACCCCGGCCCTTCCGGCGCCTCTAACCCTACCACACCGACGACCCCGCCTGCGGCGCCCTCTTGGACTGTGACGAGCCCTCAGCGCGATCCCCCTGTCTTCGCGGGACTCCGCGGTGATGACGTAGACGATTGGATCGACCACTACGACCGCGTGAGTTCTTGCAACAAGTGGAACGACACCCAGAAATTGAGGCACGTCGCCTTCTACTTGACCGGTGTTGCAAAGACGTGGTATTTCAACCACGAATCCGACATCGCGGATTGGTCCACGTTTACCTCGAAGCTGCGGCAAATCTTCGCTTCCTCGTCTGGCCGTGCAGAAGTCGCCAAACAGAAGCTGGGAACGCGGCGCCAACTTCCCCAAGAGTCTTACACCTCATACATAGAGGATGTCTTGGCTCTGTGCCGCCGTGCGAATCCTAGCATGACGGAAGCCGAACGCGTTCGCCACATCTTAAAAGGCATTGGGCCTGTCGCATTCAACGCCTTAATCGTGCAAAATCCGGCTTCTGTCCAAGACATCACTTCAACGTGTCAACGCCTCGACGAGCTGCAGTCTATTCGTCTTCCACATGACTGCAGCGATCCTCAGGTTCCCCATTCTCCAGATCTACGTGCTCTTATCCGCACCATCATCCGCGAAGAGCTTCAACTACAAGACCTCAGGCGTCCACCTGCTGCCTGCGCCCCAACCCCCGCCTTCGACTTGCGCGAGGTCGTAAAGCAAGAGTTGACAGCGATGACTACACCCATGACGCATCTTGCTCCGGTAGCGCGCTCCACACCTACCTACGCGGATGTTGTTTCGCTACCCACCCCTACCGTGCCTTCCGTGCCTACTGGCGCTTCCTTTGACCATTTGGCTTCGATGGGAACCAGAGCACTTGCTGCGCCATCGTACCCTCAGTGGCGTCCACCTCGTCCAGTTTGTTTTTACTGCGGTATACGCGGCCATATATCTCGCTTCTGTCGCCAGCGCCAGCAGGATGAAAGGCGAGGCTATGCTGAGCACGAAAGAGACCGCACTCGCCGATCAGACGACTACTATCCCGGACCGTACTCGTCCCCGCAACAGCGTTCTCCGTCTCCACCAGCTGCTCCCAATCTGCCTCATAGTTCCCGTTCGGCCAGACGTCGTTCCCCATCCCCTTACCGGCGCTCTACATCACCGCTTCGCCCCACTTCCCATTTTGTCGACCAGCACTCGGAAAACTAACTGTTGCAGTTTTTGGAGGGGAAACTGCTTCTTATCGGTCTTCGAAAATTCCTCCTGTTCGCCCGGCCAACATGCTTTCTGTGACTGTCGAAGGTGTTCCCGCGTCAGCTCTCATCGATACCGGTGCCGCCGTTTCTGTTCTTCGGAGTGATCTGTGTTCGCGGCTCCGTAAAGTAAAAACGCCTTATCTTGGACCTATTTTGCGTGGTGCTAATAATGCATTCATTCACCCGGACGGACAGTGTACTGCTCGTGTTCTCATCGACGGCATACGCCACCACATCGAGTTTATCATCCTTCCAACGTGTATCCATGAACTTATACTGGGTTGGGACTTCCTACATTCTGCTTTAGCCGTCATTTCATGTAGAGAGGAAGTTGTCCACATCACGGATACAGAGCTTGAACCTGTTGCGGACTCTTCACTTTCATGCGTGAACTTGACCATCACTGCCGACTACGTCCTGCGTCCTGGTCACGAAGACATTGTAGCCGTAACATCCAGTCAGATCGCCGACGGAGACGCCCTAGTCGCCCCTTCTTCCCGCTGTACTTCTCGCGGAATTCTCATTGCCACCTGTCTCGTCCGGTTTTCACGCGGCCGCGCCCTTCTGTCTGCTTGCAACACGACCCCAGATCCTGTGATGCTGCCCAAAGGGATGACTGTGGCAACCCTCGCCGACACTCAACCTATCTCTCTAGTCGCGCTTTGCCCTTCTTCATCGCCAGCCCCAACCTCAGGTTTGGATGATTCTTTCCCTCCTCCAGCCGTTCTTGGTTCTGACCTAACAGCCGCGCAGTCCGAAGCCCTAATGGTGGTCTTGGCAAAACACAAAGCCTGTTTCGATAGCTGTTCCCCTGTGTTGAGCCAAACTCCTGCGGCTACACACCGCATCGAAACCGATGGTTCCGCTATTATACGACGACGCCCCTATCGTGTATCGCCGTCCGAACGAAAGGTCATTGAACAACAGGTTGCTGACATGCTTGCGCGGAAGATAATACGACCTTCATCTAGCCCATGGGCGTCTCCCGTGGTCCTGGTAAACAAAAAAGATGGCTCAGTTCGCTTTTGCGTGGATTATCGAGCGCTCAATAAGATCACACGCAAGGACGTATATCCAATACCTCGAATTGACGACGCTTTGGACACACTACAAGGGGCGGAGTATTTCTCCAGCCTTGATCTTCGGTCAGGATATTGGCAAATTCCGATGAACGAGACTGACAAAGAAAAGACCGCATTCGCTACACCGGATGGCCTTTATGAATTTAACGTGATGCCTTTTGGCCTTTGTAATGCTCCTGCCACATTTGAGCGCATGATAGACAACGTCCTTCGTGGTCTAAAATGGAAGACATGCCTCTGTTATCTGGACGATATTGTCATCTTTTCGTCTGACTTCAGCCAACATCTTCATCGATTAGACGAAGTTCTCAAGTGCCTTGCGAATGCTGGTCTCCAAATCAATACAAAAAAATGCAAATTAGCAAGCAAAACAATAAAAGTATTGGGTCACGTCGTCTCAAAAGCTGGCATCCAGCCTGACCCCGAAAAGATTAGTGCCGTTCTTCAGTTTCCTCGCCCCCAGCAACAGAAAGATCTACGTAGTTTCCTCGGCTTGGCGTCATATTTTCGTAGATTTATACGCAACTTCGCAGCAATAGCAGCTCCTCTACACAAGCTACTGGTTACCGGTGCCTCTTTCACGTGGACTAGCGACTGCGAGTCGGCTTTTCAAGCTCTTAAGCGGCATCTTACTTCTGGACCAGTGCTTCGCCACTTCGATAATCGTGCCCCCACCATACTCCATACTGACGCAAGCGCACAAGGTATTGGCGCAGTACTTCTGCAACGTAATACAGAATCTAAAGAGCAAGTCATAGCATATGCCAGCCGAACACTTTCTCCAGCTGAGCGGAACTACACCATTACAGAGCAAGAGTGCCTGGCTATCGTTTGGTCGATTCAGAAATTTCGCCCATACCTTTACGGCCGCCACTTCACCATCGTCACCGACCATCATGCTCTGTGTTGGCTGTCATCAATGAAAAACATGTCAGGACGCTTAGGACGCTGGATACTGCGATTGCAGGAATATGACTTCACTATAACATACAAGTCTGGAAAACGCCATCATGATACAGACGCATTGTCTCGCTGCCCACTCTCACTCTCTCCCGGTAACGCGCCGTCGTCTTCCCAACCACGTCGTTCCGATGCTACGCTTGCCTCCCACCAGCTCTCGATAACGCCCCTGGACCAAGTTACGCTTTCATCACGCTCTGATTTCGTCTCGCTTCAGCGGGCCGACTCCTACTGTCGAGCTCTCATGGATCGCCTTAGTGGGTTCACCGAACCACCCAACAGCCGCTTGCGACGCCAACTTCGACAATTCCGCCTTCAAGGTGGCGTGCTACACCGCTACGTTTACCACCCAACAGGTCACCGGTGGGTCCCAGTTCTACCTCGCTGCCTTCGCTTGCGGGTATTAGAGGCACTTCACGACGATGTATCGGCTGGCCACTTAGGCTTCCACAAGACTTACGACCGCATAAAGACCCGCTGCTTCTGGCCTGGCCTATCCACAACGGTGGCCAAATACATTGCCTCTTGTGCGTCATGTCAGCACCGCAAACGCTCGACATCCCCTCCTGCCGGTTTACTACAACCTCTCCCTTGCCCGGACGCCCCTTTTGAATTTGTTGGCATTGATTTATATGGTCCCTTGCCGTTGACACCCTCCGGTCACCGTTGGATTGTCACTTCGGTCGACCATTTAACAAGATATGCCGAGACTGCCCCTCTGCGATCCGGCACCGCTTCTGAGGTCGCCGACTTTTTCTTGCGCGCCATCGTCTTGCGCCACGGGGCTCCTCGCGTTCTTCTCAGTGACCGTGGCAAGGCGTTCATTTCACAAGTTCTCGAGGAAGTTCTTCGAGCCACTAATACCGTCCACAAATCTACTTCTACTTATCATCCGCAAACCAATGGCCTTACTGAGCGCTTCCACCGTACGCTGTCTGACATGATTGCCATGTACATCCGTCCTGACCACACTGACTGGGATAAAATTCTTCCTTTTGTGACATTCGCATATAATACTGCTATTCAACGGACTACCGGCTACAGCCCTTTCTTCCTTGTGTATGGACGATCTCCTTCCACCATATTCGACAGAGAACTATTTTTCGCACCTTCTTCGCCTGACGCGTCGCTTCCAGAAGATTTTGCTGCCCGAGTTGCACATTGCCGTCAAATCGCCCGGCAAAGCACAGAAGCTACCCAAGCTGAGCGCAAGCGTTACTGCGACAACAAACGCCGTGACCTACGTTTTCACCCAGGAGACCAAGTCCTGCTTTGGACTCCAGTCCGCACCCCAGGCCTCTGTGAGAAGTTCCTTCCACGCTACGTTGGTCCATACACCGTTGTGCAGCAAACATCTGCAGTGAACTATCTCGTCCGCCCAGTACACTCCGTCACTGACCGGCGCCGCCGGAATGCCGAAATTGTTCACGTGTCGCGGATGAAGCCCTTCACTCCCCGTTTAGATAATCTCTAATCTGCGGCCAGGCTGGCCGCTTCCATGACGGGAGGAAGTTAGTGTAAGCACTATTAACGTACTTCGTCGTTTTCATTTGTACATAGCCATCATCATCTTCCCTCTTCTTCGACTTCTTCGCGCGTGAGCTGCGGGCGTTGCCTTTTTTGGAATAAACAGCGCTGGACAACTTGATCGGTCTCGGTATTATAATATATATATATATATATATATATATATATATATATATATATATATATATATATATATATATATATATATATATATATATATATATATAAAATCATATCATTAAAATCAAATAAGAATGACGCCAAGGAAAACATAGGAAACATTATTTGTAGTCACAAACTGAATGAAAGAAATGATTAATAGAAATGAAAGTTGATGAAAAAAGAACTTGCCGAGGGTGGAAACGATGCCACGCCTCCTCATTACATACATACATGCATATATATATTGCCACGACTTCGACACAGCTGACAGCCACTCGGTGAAATTCGGTGCCACATGCTAGGCATGTTGGGTGGCTCCGAGAAGAAGAGAACGACGAAGGTGCCAGGACAGCGACATATATAAAAAGATCTTTAGCGTCGACCGAAGTCTTTTGTGGCTTTGTCTGTGACAAACTGGTGGAGGTGCTGGGTACACGTCTATGTACTCTGACCCCCAGGAACAGAGCGCGGACAACCTACGCAAAAGCCGACGGCTTCAAAGACTGCCTCCGGAATACGGCCTCCAAGATCTGCCGAGGATGTCCACCACAACCGCAAGCCAGACACAGGAGACGTACGGTACGGGACAGCCTCCTGCGTCGCTGGTTCTCCACACCCCACGCTGGCCGCGGCCGTTCCATGGTGAGCCTTTTGAGGACGTGGAAGACTGGCTCGACGAATTCGATCGTGTGGCTGACGTCAATTATTGGGACGAGCAGAAAAAGTTAAGGAACGTGTACTTCGCCCTAGAGGACTCTGCCCGAACATGGTTCGCTAACCACGAGCCATCCATCACCACCTGGCAAGAATTTCAAAGGCAGATACGCGATACGTACAGCAGCCCCGCAAGAAAAGAGCGAGCAGAGCAAGACCTTCAGAATAGGGTTCAAAGGCCGAACGAAAGCGTAGCCATGTTCGTAGAAGACATGTCGCGGCTTTTCAAGCGTGCTGACCCTGGCATGACAGAAGCGAAGAAAGTACGCCTACTGATGCGTGCAGTTAAAAAGCAGCTGTTTGCAGGACTGATGCGAAGGCCTCCAGCTACAGTAGCTGAGTTCGTCAGTGAGGCGACAACAATGGAGCGAGCCCTTCAACAACGCTCCTCGGTCTACGATCGCCAAATCAACCTGGGATCAGCATCTTCTGTCTCGTTACCCTGTGACACCGATGCGCTTCGAGAGCTTGTGCGTAGTGTCGTGCGTGAGGAGCTCGACCGGCTACAGGGAGTGCGATTTCAACCGACCGTAACATCCCTCACAGATATCGTCCGCGAAGAAGTTCGCCAGGCAGCACAGCCATTCGTGCAAACCAGACCTGAAGCCGCCCCCGTACTGACTTATGCGCAAGCAGTGAGGCTACCTGCGCAACCCGGGAACCACCGTAACCCGCCTTCTTCTGAAGAACCGCTGTGTCACTTCCAGGGCCAAGGTTCATGTACAAATATGTACGGGTCCACGAGCCCCCGAATCAATGCGCGAAAGTCAGACGTGTGGCGCACACCTGATTACCAGCCACTCTGCTTCCACTGTGGCGAAGCGGGCCACGTGTACCGTGCCTGCTACTACCGAAGAATTAGACTCCAGGGCAATCACCCCGGCGCTCGTCGCCCACGTGAGGGAGAGCGGCCGAGAGAAATCCAGCAATATCTGGCCAGTCAACCTTCGTCGCCGTACGCGCAGTTCCCACCGGTTGAACAGTCCCTGCCAACGACCCGATCTCCGTCTCCGCAGAGGCGCCAGTCATGATCACCACCTCCTCGACGATCAGCGACACCTAGCCGCTACACTACGTTCTCCTCTTCCGTGGGCAACCGGCCCACGAGCCCAAGTCGGGGAAACTGAGAACAGCGACCTCCGGAGGTGGGGCCGCTGTCCAACGCACTTCGAAAGATCCTCCGCTGCGACACCCCGACGACGACGATAACGACGACGACAACGACGACTGCGCACCTTCGACACCTTTCTTCGAAAACCGTGAACCTGTTTCAGCCGACATACTCGTTTCTGTAGATAACCACCCGGTAACCGCTCTTGTCGATACTGGCGCCGATTATTCTGTCATGAGCGGACAACTGGTTACGGCACTTCGCAAGGTGACGACACCGTGGCCAGGACCTAAGCTCCGTACAGCGGGCGGTCATGTTCTCACGCCGATCGGCAAATGCACTGCGAGGGTACAAATTCGCGAGGTCACATTTGTCGGTTCATTTATTATACTAGAAGAGTGCTCTAGGCAGGTCATACTCGGCATGGACTTTCTTCGGGAGTACGGCGCAATCATAAACCTTCGCGAGTTGCTTGTCACATTTTCCAGCGAACACGCAACTCATTCGGACGACTACCACCCACAGTCCACGGTGTTACGCGTTTCGGGTGACTGTGCTACTTTACCACCCCGGAGTACTGCGTTGATCGCCGTAGAAACAGACGATGATCCTCCCTATCTCGGAATCGCTGAAGGCAATCTGTCAGTCTTGTTGGCTCGACAGGTTTGCGTAGCCCGCGGCATCTTGCAGCTGTCGTCACGGACTGCTCAGATTTTAGTGACCAATTTCAGTCGTGAATACCAGCACTTCGCCCCACGAACTGCCATCGCCTATTTGGAGCCAGTCAGTGATTTTCCCGCTTGTTTAACTGTAGGGCAAAATGATGGAGATTCTAACTGTGACGTAAAAGCCAACAGCAATATTGATGTGAATTCTAAATTATCAGGTGAACAACAGGCTAGCATTCGAAGCCTTTTACAGTCTTTTGCGGACTGTTTCGCTTCAACATCGAAGGTCAACCAAACGCCTACTGCGAAACACAGAATTATTACAAATCCCAATGAAAGACCCGTGCGCCAACGTGCCTACCGTGTTTCTCGTAAAGAGCAAGACGCCATTCGAAATCAAGTCAAACAAATGCTTACCGACGATATCATACAGCCCTCCACCAGTCCATGGGCGTCACCTGTGGTTCTGGTGAAAAAGAAAGACGGCACAGTGCGTTTTTGCGTTGACTATCGCAAGCTTAACAACGTTACGAAGAAGGACGTTTATCCCCTTCCCCGCATCGACGACTCTTTGGACCGCCTTCGAAATGCTCGATACTTCTCATCGATGGACCTTCGCAGCGGCTACTGGCAAATAGAGGTTGATGAGCGTGACCGTGAGAAAACGGCATTTATTACGCCTGACGGACTCTACGAATTCAAGGTCCTTCCTTTCGGATTGTGCTCTGCGCCTGCTACTTTTCAGCGCATGATGGACACGGTTCTATCAGGTCTCAAGTGGCAGTCATGCCTTGTCTATTTAGATGATATCGTTGTCTTTTCGGAAACTTTTGAGCAGCACCTCCAGCGCTTACAAGCAGTTCTTGACGCAATTCGTACTGCTGGCCTGTCTTTAAAGCCTGAAAAATGCCATTTCGGGTATGACTAACTCAAATTTTTAGGCCATGTCGTCAGCTACGAGGGCATTCGACCAGATCCCGACAAAACCATTGTTGTTGCTTCGTTTCCAACACCTTCGAACAAACACGAACTCCGCCGTTTTCTAGGGCTTTGCGCATATTATCGACGCTTCGTGGCTAACTTTTCACGGATAGCCGAACCGTTGCAACGGTTGACTAAGGATAATGTTCCGTTTGTCTGGGAGCAGGACCAACAAGAGGCCTTCTGTAAACTCCAGAAACGTCTGCACATACCTCCTGTTCTGGGACACTTTGACGAAGACAGTGACACCGAGTTGCACACGGATGCCTGCAACGTTGGCCTTGGTGCCGTACTCGTACAGTGGCAAGATGGAGCCGAGCGCGTGATTACGTACGCATGCCGCACTTTGTCTCCAGCTGAAAGGAACTATTCCACTACGGAGAAGGAATGCTTGGCCGTTGTTTGGGCAATCGCTAAGTTCCGACCATATTTGTACGGCCGATCGTTTCGAGTTGTGACAGATCACCATTCATTGTTCTGGCTCGCCAATCTGAAGGATCCATCTGGCCGTCTTGCACGCTGGAGTTTTCGCTTGCAAGAATACGATATGTCGATAGCGTTCAAGTCCGGGCGTAAACACACCGACGCCGACTGCCTGTCACGTGCTCCACTTCAACCGTCGCCATACGACTTTGATGAAGAGGACGCATCTCTGTCCATTCTCACAGTATCAGACATCAGCAAGCAACAGCGCGATGATTCAGAACTCCGGCCTCTCATCGACTACCTTGAGAACCGTCTACCAGAGCCGCCTCGTATGTTCATCCGCAAATTATCCTCGTTTTTTCTCCGCGATGGCGTTCGCTACAAACTGGGTTTTCACTCGACCGCAACCGCCTGCCTTCTTGTAGTGCCGTCTTCACTACGTGACGATATCCTGCGGGCGACTCACGACGAGCCATCTTCAAGCCACTTGGGATTCGCACGGACGTTTACACGCATACGCCAAAAGTACTTCTGGCCTAACCTTCGCCTTGACGTAAAGCAATACGTGAAGACATGCCGCGACTGCCAGAGACGCAAGACACCACCCGTGCGTCCGGCTGGACTTCTCCATCCCGTGGATCCCCCGCGGATCCCTTTTCAGCAGGTTGGCATAGATTTGCTTAGGCCATTCCCCACGTCGAGGGCTGGTAACCGTTGGATTGCTGTTGCCACAGACTACCTTACGCGTTACATTGAAACCCGAGCACTCCCACGAGGCACTGCTAATGATATTGCGATCTTCTTTGTACATGGTATCGTACTCCGCCACGGTGCTCCAACAGTGGTTATAACGGACCGGGGCACAGCATTTACAGCGCAGCTCACAGAAGATATCATGCTTCTCAGTGGTACAGTTCACCGCAAAGCCACTGCTTACCATCCACAGACGAATGGGCTCACAGAAAGGCTAAACAAAACGATCGCTGATATGATTTCCATGTATGTTGACGTCGACCACAAAAACTGGGACTACGTTCTCCCATATGTTACGTTTGCATATAATACAGCCGTTCAAGAAACTACCGGCTTCACCCCTTTTCGCTTGGTACACGGCCGGGAAGCTGTCACAACGTTGGACGCAATGCTTCTACCCACCTACTGTTCTAATGTTGTCACTGATGCTGCGGAATTCGCTCGATGCGCCGAAGAGGCGCGCCAGCTCGCACGAATGCGTATCCGCCACCAACAACAGAACGACGCCGACCGGTACAATCTTCGTCACCGCGACGTCACGTATCAACCCGGTGACAAAGTGTGGGTGTGGACACCGATCCGCTAGCGTGGTCGGTCGGAGAAACTTTTGCGCCGTTACTTTGGACCTTATAGGATCGTTCAACGACTCGGCGACGTCACATACGAAGTGATTCCTGAAGGAGAAGGCACCACTCGCCGTCCTCAACGCCCACGCCTGTCCGATGTCGTTCCCGACTCTAGATTGAAGTTATACCACTCCCGCTGAACGCAAAGCTCCACACACCTCCCACCATCTACGCCTGCCTTAACAGTATCCCCGTGGCAATCTACAGTGCATCAATGTTCCGCATCGAGACGATGCTTCTAGGGAGGGGGGTAATGCCACGACTTCGACACAGCTGACAGCCACTCGGTGCAATTCGGTGCCACATGCTAGGCACGTTGGGTGGCTCCGAGAAGAAGAGAACGACGAAGGTGCCAGGACAGCGACATATATAAAAAGATCTTTAGCGTCGACCGAAGTCTTTTGTGGCTTTGTCTGTGACAATATATATATATATATATATATATATATATATATATATATATATATATATATATATATATATATATATATATGTATATATATATATGTATATATATATATATATGTATATATATATATCTATATATGTATAGGAGGCGGCCGGACAGGCCGCCATTGGAATATGAACCTGGCAATGTTTAACGCTAGCACGTTATCAAGTGAGGCGAGTCTAGCAGTGCTATTGGAGGAATTAGAGGGCAGTAAATGGGATATAATAGGGCTCAGTGAAGTTAGGAGGCCAAAAGAAGCATATACAGTGCTAAAAAGCGGGCACGTCCTGTGCTACCGGGGCTTAGCAGAGAGACGAGAACTAGGAGTCGGATTCCTGATAATTAAGAACATAGCTGGTAACATACAGGAATTCTATAGCATTAACGAGAAGGTGGCATGTCTTGTTGTGAAACTTAATAAGAGGCACAAAATGAAGGTTGTACAGGTCTACGCCCCTACATCTAGTCATGATGACCAGGAAGTCGAAAGCTTCTATGAATACGTGGAATCGGCGATGGGTAAAGTAAAAACAAAATACAGTATTCTGATGGGCGATTTCAATGCCAAGGTAGGCAAGAAGCAGGCCGGAGACAAGTCAGTGGGGGAATATGGCATAGGCTCTAGGAATAGCAAAGGAGAGTTAGCGGTAAGAGGGAAACTAGAGGAATTCCGGATCAAGCTACAGAACAGGTATTCGGCTTTAACCCAGGAAGAGGACTATAGTGTTGAAGCAATGAACGAGAATCTTATGGGCATCATTAAGGAGTGCGCAATAGAAGTCCGTGGTAACGCCGTTAAACAGGAAACCAGTAAGCTATCGCAGGAGACGAAAGATCTGATCAAGAAACGCCAATGTATGAAAGCCTTTAACCCTACAGCTAGAATAGAACTGGCAGAAATTTCTAAGTTAATCAACAAGCGTAAGACAGCGGACATAAGGAACTATAATATGGATAGAATTGAACAGGCTCTCAGGAACGGAGGAAGCCTAAAAGCAGTGAAGAAGAAACTAGGAATAGGCAAGAATCAGATGTGTGCGTTAAGAGACAAAGCCGGCAATATCGTTACTAATATGGATGAGATAGTTCAAGTGACTGAAGAGTTTTATAGAGATTTATACACTACCAGTAACACCCACGACGATAAGGTCAGAGAGAATACTCTAGAGGAACTTGAAATCCCACAAGTAACACCGGAAGAGGTAAAGAACGCCTTGAGAGCTATGCAAAGGGGGAAGGCAGCTGGGGAGGATCAGGTAACAGCAGATTTGTTGAAGGATGGTGGGAACACTGTCCTAGAAAGATTGGCCGCCCTATATACACAATGCCTCATGACCTCGAACGTACCGGAATCTTGGAAGAACGCTAACATAATCCTAATCCATAAGAAAGAGGACGCCAAAGACTTGAAAAATTATAGACCGATCAGCTTACTGTCCGTTGCCTACAAAGTATTTACTAAGGTAATCCCAAATAGAATCAGGAATACCTTAGACTTCTGTCAACCAAAGGACCAGGCAGGATTCCGTAAAGGCTACTCAACAATAGACCATATTCACACTATCAATCAGGTGATAGAGAAATGTGCGGAATATAACCAACCCTTATATATAGCCTTCATTGATTACGAAAAAGCATTTGATTCAGTCGAAACCTCAGCAGTCATGAAGGCACTACGGAATCAGGGTGTAGATGAGCCATATGTAAAGATACTGGAAGATATCTATAGCGGTTCCACAGCCACCGTAATCCTCCACAAAGAAAGCAACAAAATCCCAATAAAGAAAGGCGTCAGACAGGGAGATACGATATCTCCAATGCTATTCACAGCATGTTTAGAGGAGGTATTCAGAGACCTGGAGTGGGATGAATTGGGCATAAAAGTTGATGGAGAATACCTTAGCAACTTGCGATTCGCTGATGATATTGCCTTGCTTAGTAACTCAGGAGACCAATTGCAATGCATGCTCACTGACCTGGAGAGGCAAAGCAGAAGGGTGGGTCTGAAAATTAATCTACAGAAAACTAAAGTAATGTTTAACAGTCTCGGAAGAGAACAGCAGTTTACAATAGGTAGCGAGGCTCTGGAAGTGGTAAAGGAATACATCTACTTAGGGCAGGTAGTGACCACGGATTCGGATCATGAGGCTGAAATAACCAGAAGAATAAGAATGGGCTGGGGTGCGTTTGACAGGCATTCTCAAATCATGAACAGCAGGTTGCCACTATCCCTCAAGAGGAAAGTGTATAACAGCTGTGTCTTACCAGTACTCACCTACGGGGCAGAAACCTGGAGGCTTACGAAAAGGGTTCTGCTGAAATTGATGACGACGCAACGAGCTATGGAAAGAAGAATGATAGGTGTAACGTTAAGGGATAAGAAAAGAGCAGCTTGGGTGAGGGAACAAACGCGGGTAAATGACATCTTAGTTGAAATCAAGAAAAAGAAATAGGCATGGGCCGGACATGTAATGAGGAGGGAAGATAACCGATGGTCATTAAGGGTTACGGACTGGAATCCAAGGGAAGGGAAGCGTAGTAGGGGGCGGCAGGAAGTTAGGTGGGCGGATGACATTAAGACGTTTGCAGGGACAACATCGCCACAATTAGTACATGACCGGGGTAGTTGGAGAAGTATGGGAGAGGCCTTTGCCCTGCAGTGGGCGTAAGTAGGCTGATGATGATGATGATGATGATGACATATATATATATATATAGCATTCAAAACAGAAAAAAAAGAGAGACGTTATGGCATATGTTGTTGCTGTCCTTTTGGCCAGAGGACCGGCCTTCGTTGTATATATATATATATATATATATATATATATATATATATATATATATATATATCCAGAGTGAACTCATAAGTGACGCTTCACAACCTGGTAACGCGGTCTAAAATCGTAGATCCCGGACCTCAAAGAGGTGCGATGTAATACTGACGCATTTCATTGGCATCAACTGCTGTATTGCCGCTGATTTTTTCATTACTTAGTTCCGCTCTTTCATCAACGATAGCACAACTGTCTTTGCAATTTTAAACTACAACAAAGCCAAAAAGAGCCCACATTTATTTCGACCAAGCGCAGACCTGCTTCGAGAAGCTGCCAATGATCGACGCAAACATTTCTTCAACGCTCTCAAAATTCAGGTACCCAAGTGAACTCTTGCATAAGGCACACAACTTTTGTCTTCCTGCTGCCAGAGGGAAGGCACAGATATTAACTCTAGTTCACAGCGCTTCGTATAATAGGTCATTAGGGTTGCTTTGTTAGCTTAAGGAGCGGCTGCGACGGAAAACGCCAGTGAGCATTGCACAGGTGGGCGTAAAAAGTTGCGAAGGAAAGATGCATGCGTCAGCAGCGCAGAAAGGCAATAACGCTGGCTGAGGCATTCTCCTAGAATGCGCTCTGCCACTCCTCAAAGAACGGGAGCTTACATCCCTTCATACAGAGTTCAGAGAGACGCTCTAATTTCGCCGGCATCAGGGCAAGCTCACGCGTTTCTTGCGGCTAAGCTTGGGCCCCGCAAAAGTATGCATTTATTACAAGTAATGGCGCCAACGAAGGCAAGTTTTTGAAGAGCTGGCACTGGAATACAGCGTTCATGGGTGGGTATGAGCGAAAGGGATGTCGTAGCGTGGGAACGCGCTCGGTCAATCACGGGGGACTAAATCGGCGCCGAACACTCTAACGTTGGTTGGATTTCATTCATTGCGCAAAAAGAAAAAAAAAATGTGGGCAGTTTGCACTAGCGGTGCAAGGTGGGATCACTGCGGAGCTAGTTTCGGCTTCTAAGTATTGCTAAGTTTTGCTAAATCTTACGAGGTTATGCATGAATTAACTACGATCATACCAAGTTTCGCCAAGGTTTCGTGAGGTCATACACGGTCAGGCCGGCAAGCCAGACAAGCCCCAGGAAGTCACACGCATGCAAGGCACAGTGCGTCCATCACAATTTATTATGTACAGTGCTTCAGTACCAGTCGTCAACATTGTCGATCCGGTCCTAGTCCTCGACGTCCGACCGGGTATGGGCAAGTGGCAGGTCTTCGGCAAGTGCATCTTTGCCATTGCAGACTTCCACAATCTCGTCGTCTCGTCGCTCTACCAGATTATAGAAGCAAGGCGTGGCACACGTGTAGCCGTGCGGGCAATTCTCCATGATTTCATTTGAGAGGGTACACGTAACCGTTCGTGATACTGATACGTAACCGTTCGTGAACTTGCTTTTAAGTAGCGAGTCTTGGCAAGTCCGGGAGATCTTCACCTCGGGGTGGTCGTTGGCGTCGGGGACGGCTTCGCGAAGCACTTGCAAGGCAGAGGTATTCGGTTCAAAGTTCTGCACCGAGCTCGCCGTGGAGAGATTCACGCCGGTGTAGAGGCGGTAACAGATGCGACAGCTGTGCCCGAACACTATGCCGAGGAATTCACGCTGGCAGCGGCTTTTCGCACTTCCCAAGGATTTTCGGGCTTGGCGTTGGAAGTTCTCGGTGAGGCGCAGCGCCGGAACCGACTCCCGCCGTCGCCGAGCATTCAGTCGGCAGCACTCGTTGTCTCTGGCCCGAAACTCGGGATCCTCGGCTGGGCGACGGTGTTTGTCGGCAGCGGCCTTGGCGCAATGGGCAGGATCGGCTCTCCGTCGATTGGTAGCCCCGCTGAGCCGCGCGCGGAGCTTTCTTGTGGGTCACAAACGCGACAACTGTACCCAAACTCTAGTCCCAGAAATTTGCGCTGGAATCGGCCGTTCACGCCTCCCGTGTCTCGGCGGGCTTGACGCTGACGTGTCTCGGCGGGCTTGAATTTTCGAGCAGTCGCAGGCGACATCTAGGGTTCAGGCGCCCACTCTCGCCTTTTCTGGACTGAAACTTGGGATCCTCTACTCGGTGCCCCCTCTTAGGCAGCAACACGTACGCACGCAGTAGACGAGACGGCTGCTGTGCCACCGCGCCGGCCCGAGCATTTACTCGCCTTTGACGTCACGACTCCGACCTACGCGCTTGGGGTGCGAAGAGGTTACATGGCTCGGTGCTCTCGCAGGTGGTTGCTAAACAATGCGAGGCGGCGCACAGCTGGGCTAAGTTTTCTGGTAACGCTCCACGGCAGAACGAATGCTTAAACAGCTCTGCTGTTAAAGAACAAACCTAGCACAATGCCGCCGTTCCGATTTAAGTGCGCAGAAACGACAATGGTTAATTTCGGGAACTGCCTTGACTTGCCTTTTCTGATACAAATGGCCGCAATTCGCACAGAGTTGCTGAAAACTTGTACTCGTACAAACACAAACACATCCATTTACCAATACAAATATTTAAAGCATACAAGATAAAGAAACCCAATTTACAACATGCTCGCACCCACTCCTCACTTGTTGATCAGTCACATAAGTTCCACGTCCGTCAGGCTCTCCGTTTTTATTAAGAAACACTTTTAGCAGATATTCCGCATGTATATTTCTAAAGTGGTTATAGTCTTAAAATTTCTGCTTAGTTGACAATACTTCCCTACTCCTCGGCTTCACTGCCGCTATTATATGTGCCCAAGGGCAAATAAATAAAATGGTAACTGGAAAGCTTTCGGTAATTAAGGATTGTATTTCTGCTTCTGGCCCATCCCCCAAAATATCAGGGGCCTAAATATGGCATTTTTTTTTTAATGAAACTGTAAGAAACAAACACATTGTAGATGTCTAGTTTTTATATTGCTTCAAAACACAGGTGTAACCTACACGAAATATGCAGAGAATACGCAAATGAGTATTTAGGTACTTAGAAACAAAAACAAAAATCCACGGGTACTCTAATCAGTTCCATGCTGCGAAGGGAACTTAGGAGCCCCAACCATTATCACAGTATCACTAAATGTTCGTGCTTCGGCACATTCTCATGATATTGAGCTCCACCAGGTTTTTCATAGCGGAGAAGTGTATCCATTTATTTCTGGCACAAGACACTATACTGTTGCGGGTGAGAACATGTGCTTGACGAGACGTCAATGTTCGGAAGACGATGATGAGTATACTGTGTGACGGGCTCGTACAGTACCCATAAATCACTTCAGCGTCAAGTCTGCCTGAATAATTTACCCTTCTTCGATCTCATCCAGAATTTTCTTAAGCAGAGTAAAACGTCTAATCACTTGTGGTAGCAATTGTATACTCCAAGCGAATTTTTGCCGTTGTCGCCGCCATTGGCGTCCCCGAGAGGTTCCGTATACATTTGTACGGAACATTATACATATGTACGCTACTTTCCCTGTCGTGCTATATGACATGCGGTATATGCGGGTTATATTGCCATTCCATTCTGTAACTAAGGTGTTTTATATGAGGTGTTACATTCTTGACAAAATTATTCCTCAGAAATTTGGGCATATAAGCCCATATACATATGTAATGAAGGAAAACAATGACAACGAATGCCTTTTATCTTAGATATTTTCAGACCCAAATATTAAACGTGGAAAACATTAGCACAGCTTAAACTTGGAACTAGTGTAATTTCTTGGTGCTGCTGTGCACTACCTGTGGCATCCGCCCCGGAGGTAGGTTGGAAACACACCATTTACGAAAAAGCGGTGTTAAAATCTCCGAGAAAGACGTTGGCTGTAATTTATAAACATAAATGAAGTTGTTCGATAGTAGGATTCAGACAGAGGACCGCTAGCAAACAGTTCGTGCTTAGTCTTTGTTTACTTCAATTCATACTGCCGCTGCAGCTACAAGTCTCACCGTTCGATTAATATTCTAACACGTTGCTACCAAATTCATTGCTTCGCCCTTATGGTGAAACTGTGATATATTTTGTATATCTATTTGTACAGTTATTTCTTCTTGAAACCATTTTGCAAAAATTATTTTACGGTTAGCTTATTTTAGTCGAACTTTCGATTTATGCGCAGGTCATAAAGAAACAGCAATATCTTGCCATACAGGACAAAGGGGATGTCAAGGTCAGTTTCAAAGTTGAATATCTGAAATGGCGCGGTAGAGCTAGAGAAAACACAGTGTACATATGGTACATGATTCGTGCACGATAGCTAGTTTGTATTATGCCCTTTTGTCATTTTTATTTAGATTGTTTGCAACTGACGTGACGACTACATCATAACAATGCATATTGGCGCATTCAAGTACGACGAAACTTCTATTGTGGCCGATGTAGCATTCATTTGAATACGGCACGCAGTCCTCGGCCTCAGGGTACCTGCTTTGATTGTCTTGCAAAGAGTCGCACATTGGATTGCTGCACAAATTCTCGCTTTCCTGAGTGTGCCAATGATATTTTGGATGATGTAAAAGTGCTTCTGAAAATCCACTTCCGTACATGTGGTTGTGCATAGCCTTTCGAAAAAAAAAAAAAGCATCTGCATATTTTACGCTTCAGCGTAACCGCAACATATGGTCTTCAAGGCAACAAAGCAGCAGTTGCGCTTCCCATCTATGCATCCGTACACAAGGGACGAAAGTAGCTGCACGAAAACAGCGCTTATGTCACGCGATGGCCTGATTTCTTCCTTGAAGCAACATATAGCACTACTGACGTCGGCGCATGTTGGAATTTTCTTGTTAGTGTTTTATACAAACGCATCGGTTTCTGGAACATCATTTACACATTTCTTAGCATGGTGTGTTAGTAAGTTAATTACCTGGCACTCTTATTTTATACTTACATACTTGTGACGAACCAAATACCACGCTTTGGAACAGGCTCAAAACTGATTCTGAAAATCAAGGCTGGCATTCGCACACACACACGACAAAAAGTTTTTTTTTTTTTTTCGCGGAAGCTGTAGTGAGAGCACCTGCAGCACTAATGTTATGGCGGAAGAGCAAACAAGGACAGAAAATAAAAAGAAAACAATGATAATACGAAGATCAGCTGGTTGGCTACGTTACGCTGGGGGATCGGAAAAGGGAAGGCCGGACATATCATTATTGAAGGCTGCGGGCCAATGGCAAGCTGCACGTGAATTCAAACTGATAGCTCTAATTACTACACAAGTTTCGCAATCAAAGCAGTAGACAACCTACACGTGAGTTGACTCCTTTAAATGTAGGAAAACCATGCGCAATGGATCAGTAGGCTTAATAAATTGTTTGCGGTCTCTGCATTGAAACGTCTCATGTACCATCGGACTCAGCTTATAGAAAGATATTCAGAGCTCTGCAAGGATGACATGGGGAACTTCTTCGAAGAGCACATAATAATAAGCAGCAGCCGGTACGAACTTTGTACTAAGCAATTATATTGTTCTAGGTAGCAAAATTTCGCTGAACGTTTTTCGAGTAACATTGGTAATAATTTTTGTTTCCTAATTTTGAACAACTATTCTGAAAGCAATTGCTCCTAAACGCCACTTTGTGGTCATACTCCAGGCAATGCGTTTTAAATTGTAGGAATGAATATGCTGAAGCCGGAGAGTACAACTGTAATATCAATGTAAGATTATGAGCAATACCCAAGACTGACTAGTAATTGAGGTTTATTGTAGCAAGTGATGAGCAAAAATATAAAGGTCGTATGGAGACCTGACAGTTGTTACAAAATAGTAGTCTTTTACGCGTGTTTATCTGAGCTTCCTTTGCGGGTTATATTAAGGACCATTCGATATTCATTTATTATTGCAATAATTCAGCAAATTCCTTTGGTTTATTTCCCCAAAGAGACCTATTATAAATTGGTGAAATTGTAAGTATACTAGTCTTTATGAAAACAATAAAAACCAGTTATAATTATTTGTTTATTTATTTACTTGTTCATTTATTTACTTATTTTACCCTCAGATGAGCATTTCGGCATTTAAGGCAGAAGTGGATTACACAAGAAATATGATGGATATAAAGTAAAATTCTGCCCGTCATTTGATAATTGTGCAGTGTGAACTGAAAATTCTTGAAACGTGGTAAAACAACGTGGCAGAATAAAAGTATCATAATACAGCCAACATCATTTCATACAAGGGCTCGCTAATGTACAATACTAGCTAGTATACGTTCACGACATAATTTTGAATGTAGAGCAGTATGGTTAACTAGCATATGAGAAAATGATAGGCGAGAAATATACAACGTGTGGCCAGTAGCTGAGGACCCTCATTTGATTTCATTAAAGATGCTCTCGAAACACCGTTGTAGTTCCAAAGAACAAAACAAGATGTTTCAATTTCGACGATAACATAGTTTGGCAAGGTAATAATTTTAAATGACATGAAGCGCGATAAAGGTTACAGTGCGAGCACCCAAGCAGGTGGTTGGCTTTGTTGATTATATATTGAGCATAATGATTGTTTATTAGTTCCGATGCTATATGCAGGCATAACAACTTAGTGAACTGGTCGTTTCTAAAGCAACCTTAAACAGATTATTGTCAGATCGGGATACTGTCGTAAATATACACTTGATCAATGTATATACCATTGCCCACATTGGCAACAATTTCTGACGTTATTAAAGTTGGCATGAAGCAGGATGATGTCATATTCGTTAGTTATTTATATGAAGATTAGAGTCATCTACTAATAAGTGCATGGCACACTTTATCAAAGGCTTTTCAAAAATCTAGTATGAGAAGAATGATCAAGCATCTGGTGTAGCCCGTGAGTGAATGTTAATGATTGCAATTAACATGACACCAGTTTGCAAAATCCGTGTTGTGAAGTCGTAAAACTGTGGTTAAAGTTAATAAAGCCTGCGAGGTTAGTAAAAACAATATTTTTCTATTAACGGGCAGCAGAGGTTGGCTAATCACATGAGACTAATTTGTAGGAGACGGCTCGCTGCTGCATTTCTGCAATGTGAATTTCCTGTTTTCCATTGAGACGGAACAGTAGACGTGTGGGGCGACTGGTGAAATATATTAGTTAATGTAATGAAATCTGTGAGAACAAACGTTTTCCATACATTTAGTACTGATGTTTTCAAATAAGGATGACGAAAGTGTCTTCCATTAATCTATTAATGGAATTATTCATGACAGGTAGTCCAATGTGAGCAGGGCACGAGGAAGATCAAACAAAAAATTCTGCAGATTCAACGAGTTGGAATCTATATACGGCGGAGCTTTGTGTGAGTGCATGAACAGTAGAAACACGAATACACACGCACACACGCACAAGCGTGGGCGCAGAAAAACTATATCAGGTGTTTCGTTAAGCCGAGTTGCTGACTACTACCGAGTACGACGAACGCCTTGAATGCAACATGGCTTCAGATGCATCATGCGCATACCTAAGTAGCGCAATTAGAACGCGTTCTATCCTTAAGATGCGTTTACTTCCACATTACCGTGTAGCCGCCTATGCGCTTAGGCGAGCTTTCTGGTTCTTTTCTTTCCCCCGCACGGCCGGCGCCACCGCTGCTGTGGATCCGCGGAGGAGAGCTGGTGATGCTCTAAGGAACCCAGCGGCGGGCGCAGCGCACGTGTTTCACTTTGATTGGTTGACCTTTTCGGCAAGGAAACAGCCAGGCCACAACGGCCGCCGATATGAGAGCCGGAGAGGTTCAGAAAGATTCGATTTTAATGCTCTCGTCCTCCAGTTCCATTCATTATCCCGTCTATTCGGGACATCGGAAAAGGAAACAAATAAGCCAGCCGTTTTATTTGCCGGTAATATGTAAAAAGGCGAATTGAGCCATTGCCTTTCGTTACTATGGTGATTGGTGATGCAAAGGTGGATGTTGACGGCCTGGTAATATCGGTATTTAGCGGTGAGTGGAGTCCATTTGGTCTTTTTTTTTTGTGGGAGCGACTGTACGGCTTTTTAAGCACCACTGCGGTGTAACAAAGCTTAAAAGGTGCCTCAAGCATATCTGCTGCTAGTGAGTACGTCTCCATACAAATTAGTTAAGGAATATTTGCCAGTACCTCATCAACTCAGCTATTTCTCCGATGTGAATTTGTAATTCTGGATCAATCGGGTTTAATTGATCCGTCCATGGTCACTTTGTCTCTCCAAAAAATATTAATCTTCAGATCCTTCATACAAGGTGTTGATATAATAACCACGTCAACAGCCTGCATGACAAAGGCATCCACTTTCATGTAATGCTCACCAAATTCACCTTCTACTTGCTTCCAGTGTTGCAACATTCCAGTTTTTGATGCGAAAGCGTCAAGTGGCTCACTGACCGAAAAAGCTCGCGTCCGGCGTCGGTAGCAACGTAACGGCACCTAAATTCCCGTTGGCCGCGACGCCACGGTACGACCGGGCCTCATGATGCAGAGCTGGCGAAAAGGAACACCTGTTGCACAATAGCGCCAGGTGTTGCATGAGGAGAGAGGGCTTGGCCGCGACGCCATGTCAACCTCGCTGTCACTCTCGGAAGCCTGTGTTATCTGCGCGTTGAAATGAAGCGAACCCTGCTGAAATTCTTCTTAATCAATCATAAAACATACAGAACAGCATGTGGAAAACTATAGTCATCAATGGCTTATACCCCTTGAGCAATGAATGGCTCATACCCTTGTCAACAAGCAAAACATGCAATGAATCATAGTCTTGTAAGGCGCATGACTGCTCACTTTGTGTTAATTAGCTGCGATCACGCTACCCCTGTTATCGTTGTCGGTGATATCAATGTGGATGTGTCGGCGCCGAAAAGGGAGCGGTTTGCGCGTTCCCTTGCGATGCCACACCGATCTGGCCCCACCGACCACCCTGCGGCATACGTGCATTGATTTTACATTATCAAAGAATGTGATTGCACTTGCAAGTGAAAACCCCACTTTGCGGGAATTAACTACGCTGGCACTACCCCTGTTGTCGTCGTCGGTGATTTCAATGTGGATGTATCTGTACCTAAAAGGGAGTGGTTTCTGGGTTCCGTGTAGCAGACATATCGCTTACGATGCCACACCGATCTGGCCCGACCGACCACCCAGTGGCGTACGTGCGTTGATTTGACATTATCAAAGAATGTGATTGCAGTTGCGAGTGAAATATTGACGACCGATGAAGACAATAAATGAGTGTGCATGCCTTTTGTCACGATGACCCCATCAGGACAACAAATGAGTTCGTACCTTTGTTCAAAATTAATTTTCACCTCCGTGTCGTGTGCTAAACAGCTTCGCTCGTCAACCACCTTCACAGAGTGGAATGGCTCATGAGTTTTTCATCAGAGCTTTAAAGACTAACTGTTCCTCCTTCATACACCTTGGTTGTTTGGACAGGTTGCTCATTTAGCAATCTTACTAATGTACTAGTGTCTATTAGTGACTCCACACTATTCCCATTCACCATCATTTTAACATATAGAAGGTGCATTTCGAAAGGTATACACTTTCCATTTCATCAGAATGGTCGAACTCGGCATTCAGATAGTCTCCTGCTTCGCCATGTTTCTCATTGCTCAGTGATAAGGCATTACGCCTCTTAAAGGGACCATCATTAAGACAATCGCGAGGCACATAAGGCAAGCAAGTAAGTCATCTGTGGTGGTTTCACAGTATACACAATATCTCTTTCATTCGTTAGTTATGCCTTTAATTTTAAACGGCAAGATTGCTGATTCCGGAAGACTAGAGCTTGCTAGGGTTGACTAGGGCGGCGACCATTGCGTCGAGTTTCATCTACTTTTTATAATTACGTAGATCAAAGTGAAGTTGTAAATATTGTGGAATTACTGTCTAAATTCACAACGCACTACCTACGGGTCATATATACAAACTGTTTTAGTTCTTAACAGCAATGATGATGCGGATATCTATGAACGGACAAAGTGGAGGATCCATTGAACGAAATCAAGGACGACTCGTTCAACATCCCGCATCGTGTCGCGCATCTGCTCACTTCACCAAGTGAGGATTTCCTTGCTGTCGAAATGCCTGCGACGTAACCCACATTGTTGCCTGTGGGCTCGAGAATGCCCATTCGCCATCCTTTTCCACCAAAATTACCAATTCATCTCTCGTTACAAATTTCACATTCAGGTAGCTGTGCAACAGGAATTTGATAACATGGGTCATAACACCATGCACGCAATGATATGGGAGATTTTTGAAACAAACAACAAAAACTGCGCCTTACGTAGGTGTGAGTATACGGTCATAAGGTCTGGCTATATTTTGCGTGAGTTATTGCGCATTTATGCGCTAGCATTCTTAGACTACTTCACGCCCTTTCGGAGCGCTAATTTTTACGTACCCATGTAGTTAACCGTTTTGCCGCCTATCTGGGTCTCTCGGTAGTCCATGGCAGAGTGGGTAGCCTACCGGGCTGCTGCGCTGAGGAAACAAGGCTAGAAACCAACCATCGGTCTGACTTGACTCACTATGTCACAATGCCTACATATGTGTCACCCTTCAGCTAACTTCTTTCACACCCGCATCGATCACTGTGGATTCGGGACTTGGCATGTATCGGTCTTCAATGAAACCCCTTGACGACGACGTAAAGCACAGGGTATGTGCCACACAGTCTGTGCTGGAGTTCAATTAACCTCTTTGAGGCACTGAGTATGTGCTAGCAAGGTGCGTGCCGCTCTTCAACGAACGCCTTGGACGCCAACTTGTGTAATTGAATTCACAGACAGCTTTCTGTCGCAGTGAAGGGAAAGACACTACGTCAAGTAGGCTGGTTACGTTTGACAGCGCTTTTGCTCTCTCGGAACAGACACAGCCTCCACGTGTGACGACTTCGAGTTTGCACAGACGTGGAAAGGAAAAGCCACGAAATAAGCCGACTTCAACGGTTAGTGACGTGTTTTATCTTCTTTAGCTTTCGTAAACAAGGTGTTTAAGTGTTCTATACCGCAGTTTAAGCTATCACAGATGAAAATGTGAGAATTTATTTCAGACGTGCTCTCGCTTATGCGCGCACGTTCTGCCTTTGTAGCAGTCCCTTCGCTGCCACAGAAGTTGTCCGCGAGTTTGAGTCTGTGCAACTGGGAATGGGCCGGTCTACAATGACAAAAAAGATCACTTATATTTCTCCACTGCTGGGCGGAATAGAACTTACATCAAACGGGTTCCACAAGGACAGCATCCCAACGCTTTATCAGGCTGCACCACAAATCTACTAGATATCTGCCGCTTTTAATGAAGGTAATTCACGCTAACGCTTTAGCGAGCTCCGCTATGAACGCCCTGGGTATGTGCCGCTTTTCAATGAACCTCTCGCCATCTTTTGTTACTAGGTAGTTTCCACTAAATGTGCGGCAAGCGAAAGAAAAATTCGCATCGTTCGCATGCACCGGCGCACCACGCTTCTAGTCTCGGAGCCCACACGTGGTCTATTCGGCAGCCCCACTAGATGCCGCAGCGTGTCCAGAAATAAGCGTGTAAGAGGATACAGGCTGCCACATGACGTCTTCTTTTTTTTTATTGAAGTGAATGTTAGGAGAGGTTGGCGCCTTTATGTGGTGGCACCGGCTACTCCTTGTCACTTGGCAGACGAAACAAACTTGCGCAAAAAGGAAGATAGCGACACTAAATATAACACTCAGTAGAACACCGGATCAGTAAAAAATATACAGTCCAACAGTACATGAGTCGCAAAGTTCTGTGCATGAGTTCAGTCCACGTACGCATATATGAAGTCCGATGTTTTGAACAGCCAAAACACACAACAACACTTGTAATACACTCCAAGTACAGGACAGAATTATACGTATTGCGTAAAAGTTGCGATCACCACATAAACCAACTATGCACCACGAACAACGTTTATGTAACTCATTTAGCGTATTCGGATCATCCAATGCTTAATATTTTCCCAAAATGTTGGTCTCCTCTAAAAACTTTTTCAGAGCAAGAAGCGCTCTTTTTTGAAGGCCTGCAGTTGGCCATGGGCCAAGTATCTTTTTCAGAGTGAATGGTCTTCTGTCTAATATAAACAAATTAGCTTGCAGTACCGCACTTTGTGTATCGTATTTCGAGCACTCGAGAAGAAGATGATGCACATCTTCGTCTGGATGGCCACAAGAACACTGCGGACTGGAGACACGTTTTATTCTGTACAAGAAGTGTCTCGTAAATGCAGTACCAAGACGCAGCCGGTGTACTAAAGTTTCAAATTTTCTGTTGTCTCTTAGAGTTTCCGGCATTGATAAGTTTATATATGGGTCTATTGAGTACAACTCCGAGTTCTTAGTTTGCTGGTCAAACAAGGTAGTTTGGCTGAGACGACAAGAAATCTGTCTCAGGATCAGACGGACTTCACTACGCAATAGGGGAAGATTGGTTGTCTCTGCGTTATTGTGCGCTCGATTCGCAGCTGCGTCCGCTGCAGTATTACCAGGAATATTGCAGTGCCCAGGAATCCACTGAAATGCAATTACGTGGTTCATTGCGCTTGCTTTTGTAAGTTCTTTGAGCGTCTCATACAATATCGAAGTGTTCAAAGAATTTTTCTTATTGCTCTGTAGTAATGTAAGAGCGGCTTGCGAATCGCTAAAGATAACCCATTTTTGCGAATGTTTTTCTAAAGTTATGAAACGCAAAGCACACAGGATTGCAAATAGTTCTGCCATGGTGGAAGATGTCTCCCGGGATAATTTAAATGTTTGCTCTAGCGCTAAGTGTGGAATGACGAATGCTGAAGTCGAGGAATTTTTATGACACGAACCATCTGTATAAACGTGGATGTACTGGGGATATAATGAGTAAATTTGGTAGAGTGCCAGTTGCTGTGCGGCTACTATGAACATGTCTCTCTTAGATATAATCCCGTCAACCGATAACTCTATTTTAGGGTATGTTAACATCCAGGGAGGGTAACTAATATCCACTTTGCATAATTCAAATCTTGGTAATAATGTTTTATGTTCTCGAACGACATCGTGAATTTTGCTTTTGTTTCTTTCGGTGAGCGCGAGGTTTAATGGATGCTTCTCGTGTTGGGTTAAGATGCGATAAATATGTCGGCATGTTTCAACCGTTCGCATGACTGGAAATGGGGGGTGACGAGCTTCAGCAATTACTAAAGAACTCGAGGTAGCCTGCGGAACCCCAAGACACACTCGCAGCCCCCTTGCTAGTAAACGTTGAAGACGTTCCTCAGAAGTTTGCGATAAACCATGGAGAATAGGTGCCGAGTAAGCAATTTTTTGTTTTATGAGTGCGTTATGAACTTGTAGTAGCGAAGAGACTGATCCCCCCCACGTTGTGCCTGCGAGTCGCCGAAGTACGTTTATTACTGCATTGGTCTGTTTTTCAATTGCGCGGATGTGTGAAGCCCATGTAAGTTGGCGGTCAAGAATAACTCCAAGAAATTTATGCTCTTTCACAAACATCAAAGCTTGCCCGTTAAGCCTAAGTTGGAAATTAATCAACTGTCGTCTAGTGAAAGGAAGTACGGCTGTCTTTGCGTATGAAAGACTCATGCCTCTTTCTTTTAAAAAGGTGTCGATGCTATCAAGGCCGTCTTGCAGCGTTGTTTGAATGTCTTGTATATTAGAACCAGAGGCCCATATGCAGATGTCATCTGCGTACAGAGAATACCGTAGGCCAGACGGGAGCTTTTGTGGCAACGCTGCCATGACACAATTGAATAAAAACGGACTAAGAACACTGCCCTGCGGAACGCCCTGCGTGATGCTGTGATAATTACTTTCTCCGTCTATTGTTTCCATAAATATTTTTCTATCTTTCAAGAAGTTTGACACCCATCGCAGCGTTCGACCGTGTAGGCCAAGCTCTAACATACCACCAAGGACGTGTATGTGACTTACAGTGTCGAATGCTCTTTGAATGTCTAAGAATACTGCTATTGTCACATTTCCGCAGCTTCGTTCATGTTCGACGTATGTGGCAATATCTAATACTGCATCCATTGTACAACGATTTTGTCGAAAACCGGTCTTGTGGTCGGAAAACACATGTGTGTGTTCACACCACCATTGCAGTCGACTGTCTATCATCTTCTCCATTAGCTTGGAAAAACAGCTTGTGAGACTGACGGGTCGGTAGGAGTCAAGACAAAGTGGAGTCTTTCCTGGTTTTAGCACTGGAATTACCCGAGCTAATTTCCATGAATCCGGTAGAGTCTCTCTTATCCAGATATCATTAAATATCTCCAAAGGAGTCATTCTTCCTACTGGACCTAGGTTCTTTAACATCACATACGTTACACCATCTGGGCCTGCGGTTGTCTTTGTACGGCATGACGAAAGAGCACTTTTCAATTCATTTAAACTAAACTCACAATCAAGTTGTGGATGTTGTGACATAAAGCACGCACGAAGCTTCTGTTCTGCTAGTGTTGTCGAACTCGCAAATTGTAGGCAAGTAAACGGAATTCCTGGTCTGGATATAAGTTGACAAAATTCGTCAGCAACAGATGTTTCCGGAGTGCTTCGAGCTACGGCAAGGGCTCGAAAGGGATGGCTCTGGGTAACTGGACCACTAAAAGATCGGACAACGGACCATATTCTGGGAACTGGAGTAAACGGAGACAACGACGCGCAGTATTCTCGCCATTTTCTTGTACCTAATTTTTGTAAGCGTCTGCGCGAAGTTGACTGAACTTTCTGTGCCATTTTGTAGCCGTCCAGCTTTCCACTGCGGCGGTAAGCCCGTTCTGCGCGCCTTCTAATTGCTCTTATGCATTCATATTCGCCGTCGACTGCAGCGTATTCATTTGGAACAATGACTTGCTTTGTGCAGTTCTTGTAGGACTCACACAATGTATTTGCAAAACTTTGAAAGTACGGATTTTCACCCAATGAATTACTTAAATGGTGCCGAAAACTTTGCCAATTAGTATACTTTGAGTAGCGGCGGGTCCCTTCACTCCGTATGAGGCGATGTTTGACCAGGATCGGAAAATGATCCCTACCGTGCGTTTCTATGTCCGTTGACCATTCAACACCATCAAGAAGGTCTTGGGAGCAGAGCGTAACATCTATACAGCTTGAGTAACGAAACTCCCGCAAGAACGTTGGAGAGCTGTCATTTAACACAATCAGATTACTTTTTTCTGCGGCAGACTCTATAATGCTTCCACGGGAATCATTATATTCACTGCCCCAGATGACGTTATGTGCGTTGAAGTCCCCACAAACCAGCACATGTGAGTTTGCGATACCAAACACATTCACCAAGCTGTCTACTGATATTTTGCTAGAACATGCATTTCGGAAGCCACGCGCAGGCATCGCGACAACGGCGCTAGATCGCGCCAAGTGTTTCTAGAGAAGTGCAAATGGGGAGTCTCGCTGCAGTTCACGTGTCGTACATAAGTCATTCTGACGGTGGCAATGGGTTCTGTCTCTATATCACTTCCATTCTAAACGCATTACCGTGAGAGTCATCGTGCGAAAGATCCTGCTGATTGCTTTTCTTTTTGTCAGGAGACCTCAGAGGTCATTCTCATGAAACTCTTATTGCGTTCGTCAAAACATGCTTGCTCAGTGCCAGCTCTTATGTTCGTGCTTTAGCCAAGAAGCCACCTCAGTCTTTGTCATTCTACAACTATGACTTTCTGTAAGATTCTGCTAGTATAATGCTACTGCTACTGAAGCAAACATTCAAATTTCTTTAATTGCGCAAGCATTCTTTGGCGAGTACCCTAGCGAAGTCTGTCCTTGAGGCGAAAAGAGCCACACCCTTTATGCGCAAAGAAACACTTAATGGACAAAGTTCATACATTTAGTCATTTCGATAGTGCAGATGTACATGATTGGCTCCTTTAGAACTAATAAGGAAGGAATGGAAAAACAAAAAGTCGCAGTTTGGTCCGAAAGGCTAAACGTCGGTTGTGATAGCAAATTAGTAGATAGCTATAAGAAGTAAGGATAGTACATTAGTCAGCCGAATAAACTTGTAAACATTCGCTTAATATATAAACTAACAAGCATGGTGTCATGCGCTCACAGATAAACATCCAGAATAAACCGCGGAAGCTCGCTGTCAAAACGCCGGAGTGAAGAATCGCGGCAGCAACAGCGAGCGAATTGACATTCATGCATCTCTTGTTTCAACGCGAACGAAACGTCCAAAGCACAGCACGTACGAAGCTACCGGCACTACGCGCGCCCTGCAAACATCGCACATCGCTTTGAAGATGAAGTTTGCGTGGGTGCGCACTTTCGACCCGTCGCACGTCACTTCCAAGATACGGCGCCCGCATGGCCGTACCGTAAGCAGCAGCAGCCGCCGGAGAAGAATGCCCAACCCTCTTCTCCCTTGCGTCGCCCCTGTGCCTCGCGCGAAACAGGAGGGCCCCGGGAGAGTAGCGAAGGAGGAAGGCGGGGTGGAAGCCCCGCCTTCCTCAACGAATAATGCGGCAAGACGCATTAATTTAGGCATGACGCTCTATATATTGCAATGCTACCACTGTGTGTACTTATTTATTCGAAATGCCGGAAAAACTTATAATGGCTGCGTCTTCAATCATCGGAATTCTGATTGTTCTTTCAAAACCTGGCGATAACATTATGATCAACAGCGAAGCAGTCTTTCAACAGTTGAGCGTTCTCACACCTATCTTTGAGTATTCAGACAATTCTTCCAGCTGCATAAAAAACTGTCAAGATGAACTTTGACGTCACTCTGCATTTATATAGTGACAATAGCAATGCGTGACCTTCATGGAACGTCTTAAAAGATCCATGCGTTTGTAACGCACATGCACAGCAGCTGCAACCAAGAAACACGGTGGTCATCTTTACTTCAGTACTTGCGATTTTACGTGCGCAAAATCTAAATGAAGTTCACAATAACATGCGTTATTTTTTTGCTAGGCTTCATTATTTTGTCTCAGTAAGTACAGCACTTGGAGAAGCAATTGCTATCTGGTGTTTTTCTTCATTGTCTAAGTGGCTAACGCTTGCGATATGGGTGAGGGCTCAGGTGACAGAGTAAGCAGTTCCTTACCCGCTTTTTCTTCACTGCATGAAAGCCAAACGATTCAGCAATAGTTGAAGCCTCGCGCATGCTGTGTGCTAGTGTAGCCATAGTGCCTGTCTCGCGCATGCTGCGTGCTAGTGCGCCATGTTTTTATACGTAATAAATGAGCTTACAGGTAATCAAGCAGATAGAGCTCTCGCGTACGCCTTTATGTTATTCTTACTTGTTATTCGTGTTGGTCTGTTTATTAAGTGGGCTATGGAATATCTGGGCCCAGTTTGTACGTTCTTAGGAGCAATCTTACAGTACTGAAATACGTCGTGGGCTTTCGGCCAATCAATAATACTAATCTTGTTAAAGTAGACTGTTCAGGCTCGTTCTTTACGCAGTTTCATGCGCATCTGCAAGATATAATGGTCAATTCCCAAATAATCTTCGGTGTTTTTCCCTGTGGCGGGGAGATAGCTCCCATTCACGTAGGGCCGGCTATAGTGTCCTACTCTGCGACTGTGCTGAGTCTCTTTGAACGAGTAGTATTGTTGAACAGTGTGAAAAGAAGATTGCTTGTAAGGTAGTTCAGTATTCGCGCTTGGATGCTTGTCTGATCGTACCCACATTCTAAGTGTGGACTGGTAAAGTCTCTCAGCAGAAGCATGGTCTGCTGCTTTCAGGGCTGGGCTGAGAATGTGTCAAGTTGTGCTAAAATCTATATCGATTTTTAGGGTATAATAAAGGTCCACTATGTCGAGCGCGTGTTCAGCAACATTTGGCCTTGTGAGGTCATGCTATGAAGTAATGGGGTTGCTGAACGCCGTTTCAATTTGAATTGTTGGGATGGATTTTGTCACGTATATCGTGATATAGTAGACATGGTAACGAACACAGTATAAAAACTGTAAATGACGAAACTAACTTTTTATTGGGCGAACCTGTACCCCTAAAGACAGGTTACGCTCAAAGCACAACAATAGCGGCGAACACAGTCGGTGATCGTCGAAGCCTGATCAGGGGGCAAGCGCGTCGTCTTTTCTACATGAGTCATGGAAGGTTCCAGAATAATCGCCTGTGTCCGGGAGCGTGTCTTTCAAAAAGTACTACACAATTCGTGCCGCGCATGCAATCTGATTACATAAGGTTCGGTAGCAAAAGACATCGGATGAGGTCCGCTGAGGACCATCGATAACATTCGAGAAACTTCCGATACATGCAGGCACGTCCTGCGCTGAGCGATAACGTTTAACATTTGTTAGCCGCAGAAGAAGCGGTCACTCGAGAAAGATAAACAAGTACACGTGTCAGTATGGCAGCCCTATCCTATACGTGTGACATGGTTGTGCCTCTCTGCCTTTACTGGGTACTCGGATACCCTAAGTGGTTGTAGCCTTTTATCGAAAAGAGCCGCCTGGTCCCCTGAAGAATAATGATGTCAGGCTTTGTTGACGTGGATTGAGTATGTGGCAGAGAGTGGTTTCTTTATTTAACGCAGGCCTCTACGGCTACATTGCCAGATTGTGAGTGCATGTTTTCAGGTGCACAGCGGTGTTGCTGTTTGAGTAGGTTTAGTTACCATTTTCGTGTTCAGGAGGTAGTGTGGCGGGACGCTTATATGGATGCGCATCCTCTTCCGAAATTTACACGTGACATAGGAGTGCTTCATCCTCTTATTTTTAAGGGGCAAGAGCAGTTCTTATTATGCATGTTAGTTCTTAGGATTTATTTGTTGGAGATGACGTTCTAATTCAAATGTTTATATTGCTTAGTCATCGTGATGAAATTAACATCAACATTTCCTATTTCGAGCATAATGCATCGCAAGAGCATTGGCAGAGAACTTTAGCGGGTAGAGGCGGCGTTTACAGCTCTTCGCTGTAATAGCAATTTCTTGATAGCTGCAGCTGCTGAAAAAAAAGTGCATAAGAGAATGCACTTTTTGTACCATTTAAATGTTTTCAAACTGCTTACTCTTTCAGAAGCGGAGAAGCACCACCGGATTTTACCGGGAAAAATGGTTGCACTGCACAGGTAGGGTGGATTTGAATTGTACCCAAGGGATTTATATGAAGTTTTATCGTAGCGCTATGCAGTTACTTTGCAATAATAATGTTGGACAACAGACGAAATCATGTATGTATCAGTATTTCCTTAGGTTTGTCGCGTCTCTTGTATTGTTCTGCATTATTTATTTTTATGTGTGGTAGCGACATTTTTTCGAGATGTTATTGTTGTGAGATTACATTTCTAAGAAGCCGAAAAAGACAACGTCACAGGCTTTAGCATTATCAAATCAGTAGCCGATGCATCAGTATATGATAATTTTGTGGCCACCATAAGGCTTTATTTCAACTGTTGGTGTTAGAGTGTTAGAGTTGGTGTTAGAGTTGGTGTTAGAGTTGGTGTTACAGCCACGTGTGTAAAAGAGTTTTTGTTATGTTTTGCCCAGCACACCTAAACTTTAATAGTGACAGATGAAGACATGCGTTTTGTGAACTGCTGTTTTTCCCCACCTGTGCTGTCGTCACTCCACATACGGCCCATGGCGCGGCGCTTTAGGGGGACATGAGCACTGACGCGGACCCGTGATGTAAATGGTGCCATTACAGAACTGAGAGGAGTTTTCCGGGAAGACCGGTCAGTTTGTCCGAATTGAAGGTTTCGGTGTAGTTTGCTACTTTCTTATGTATTTGCGGGACTCACGCATAGCTGCGCATTTATATCATTGTGTGATATCGGTGCCTGATACTTACCCCATGGTAACACGTTTCACTTAATGTTTTGTTTGGAATATTGCGCAGGATTCAATTGTCTATAAAAGCTAGCAGATTCGCCTTTTCTTTTTTGCGAGCCTGCGAGAAGGTATAGCCTCATTGGAAGTTTGGTCCGACGGAAGTTTACCACGCGAGGACGGGAATTAGGCTACGTTATTGCAAAATGAGAAGAAAGCCGAAACGCGAAGAAACAGACCACGGGCGCGTTTTAGGAAAACTGGAAAAAAGGAGGCAAAGTTATAAAGAGACTACGAAACCATCGAAGGCATGAAGGTCCCCGAAACAGCGCATGACCACTCATGAAACATTATTTGAAGAATTCTTAGCAGGATCATGAGTGATGGCGTGTCTTGTGAAAAATATGCTTTACCCTCATGACAAAATTTTTGAATACACTAATTTTTAAAAAAGGCCTTATTATTGCAACGTAGTGGCAAAAAAAAAAAAAAGATTCCGTAACCAAACAATGCAAATATAGCTCTCTAACATGTTTAATGAAAATGCATATGAAGTTTTTTACAAATTTGTTGGTCGAAGTTTTCGTTAAGTGCTACAACTGTTCTTTTTTTTTTAAATAACCCAATTGTCTTACAACAGCGCTATTTTCTTTGCACTAGAGTTGTAAGGCTCAAATACCGGTGCGTAGCGCAGAAATTCCCCAAAATAATGTTTTGGGTCAAGAGAAAGCAGCCGTGCGCAATAGGAACAAAATGTCACAGTCAGATATGCTGTAGAATAACTGAATCTAGAAAAAGAGCATATCGAGCAAAGCAGAGTCGCTTTCCAGTAGGGAGGCTTTAGTTGTCATACTTAGTTCAAGGCAACGAGAAAAAGAAATGGTATGCCTATCAAGAAATTTCACTGCTGTAAAGGGCACTGCTTTTGACCACATCGGCGCTAAATATTAGAACAGCCATGGCATATAATTTATAGTCTTCACGGAGCAAAGGGGCTGGCCATACAGAACCAACGGTCTGCTTTACTTTATGGCGCGAATGAAATCACCCATCAAGGTGTCAATAAAGGCCCCTAGCAAAACGTTCGTACAAAAATAATATGAATGCTACAAGCAACTCGGCATAGATCTCCCGTTGATATCTCACTAAAAGAAGACACATTGACGCACAGCAAACTCTGGCGATATTGCAAAATCCCAGCCCAGTTTTCAGCAAAGCTGCTACTTTCGAGTGGTCGTCCCAATAGGTTTATTCACTGCAAATAAAGCACGCGTTTTCAAACGTTGCCCGCATAACTGTGGTGACATTGATCCGATTCTGTAGAAATTTAAACACCATATCACATTTCAATCTCTCAAGGTGCCGTGAAAACTTCAGTATAACACTGATATACCACTGTAATTAAGTTACACATGCACAATAAATTTTCATGCACATCAGACATAAAGTGCACTCTATTTCTTTCAAATACGAACTTAAGTCAGTGTCATGCTACGCTCTCGGAAAAGAGTGGGCAGACATTACAGTGGCACCCATGACATCTGAAAGTAGAGGTAGGAAAAAGTATTCAGTAAATAACTGAAAATTCAATTTTTTGTGTGAGGCACTTTGCTCCTCGCCCACATATCACCGAACTCGACTTAGCCGCCTCCGACACGTTCTGCCACTTCGACGACCTACATCACTATCCGTGCTCCTCGTGATCCTGGCGTATTCTCGGGCAAAGTTGGAGAAGACGTCGAGGACTGGATCAGCCTGTACGAACACGTCAGCCGCAATAACCGGTGGGACCCTACTATCATGCTCGCCAACGAAGTCTTTTACCTCGGTGGCACACCTCGAGTTTGGTATCGGACGCACGAAGATGAGCTCACCAGTTGGGATTCGCTTAAGCAAAAGCTCCGAGACTTGTTCGGCAACACCTACGGTCACCCACTTGCCGCGCAGAAGGCGCTTTCCGGTCGTGTGCAGACGTCAACGGAGCACTACGTCACGTACATTCAGGAAGTCTTGGCTCTGTGCCGCAAAGTTGACGCACACATGACTGAGTCCGACAAGGTCTCCCACATCCTCAAAGGCATTGCCGATGACGCCTTCAACTTGCTCGTATTTAACAACGTGGCGACGGTGGATGCAGTTATAAAAGAGTGCCGCCGCCTGGAACTCGCTAAAAGCCGACGTATCGACCAACAGTTTGCCCGTCTGCCCAACACCCCAGCGACATCGTCCTGTGCCGATGCTCCTCGTCCCAACAACACTGGCGATGTTACCAGGATTGTCCGGCATGAGATCGAGGCCGCCTATCCGGCTGCCTTCGACTCCAGCCCCTCCAATGCACCTGCAGTCACTGTTTCCCTGATCCAGGCAGTTGTCCGCCAGGAGTTTGCCAACATAGGTATTCACACTATCTGCTCGGCCCATCGCCCTGATACCCACCCGGCTTCTTCGATTCCGCCCCGTCCCGCACCTTCTTACTTCTTACCCACCACGTTTCCGCAACCCCTCTGAATGGCGCACTGCAGACGTCTGCAGTGCAAACTGCGGCGTATTGCCTTGTAAATATACTTGTATATAGCTTTTCGTCGGTGTCTTCCTACGTAACAATATTGAAGTGTCCTCATGCAGGGGTCTTGAAGATTAAAAGCGCTAGGACCTAAAGAATCACAGCCTCTAATTAAGATTCTTCTTTCTTACTAGGGCGTACTTGCCGTTTCTGCGAAGTCTCTTGCACACGTGCAGGATATTGAATGTAGGGAAAGCGAGTGTGTACGGACAATGCATACAGATCTGCAAGTATACTGACACGTAATTGTTTATAAAAATACGTTAAGGTTCTGGGCGTTACAGATTGGCACATAAATAAAGAGCGATGATTTACACCACGTAAATGTTACTGGACCCACATCGATGAGAGCATACACTGGCAACATTACTGTCATCAAAACTGCTGCTGGGCTTACATTGTACTCGACTTTACACGTGGGCAAAATAAAGCTAATCAACAGAAGCGAAAACTTGCAAACTTGCAATTTCTTGATGATTTATTAAAGTTACAACTAGAAATCCTATTTCTTGTAGCCTTTAGAGACTGACTGTCAAACATTGCTTGTCAACGTTTTTTATAACTTAGTGCAATTCGACCAATCATCCAAGAGACCCGTGCGGCGCTGGTTGCCATTGTCTTGGATTAAATGATGGCATCCCTGTAGAAGGAGCTGGAGGAGCTGGAGGAGGTGGAGGAGGTGGAGGAGCTGCTGGTGGATTGAACTGTGTTGTTAAACGCTTGACGGCTGGTTGATGCCTGCAGATACAACACGCGAGCTCCTTCCAGGTGTCAGCTCAAACGCCGTTTATGTAGCCGGACGATATCAAGACTAGAAGGATGCAATAAAATATATTTTCAACAATTAAGGTGATCACTATACCCCTACATTATGCAAAAAAGAGGTGAGGCGTGCAGACAGGACACAAGAGTAGAGAAGTGGACAACACGAACGCCGACTATCAACTCTTTGTTGAAGCTCCGGAAGTTTCATCCTCCACAGGGGAAGTCCTCATGTTGCACGGCTAACCTATTCCAATCGGCGTAGAGGCGGCTCCAACGGCGTCCGTCTCCCAGGGCCGCGCAACGTACCTTTAGACACTCCTGATAGAACCTAACTTGGCGCCATGATTCGGCGGAAAGAATAGCTCCAATCTTCCGAGCATGCCCTGTTGATGGTTGAAGGAAGCCGCACATCATTTAAACTTCCAATGGGACGACACGATTACGACTAAACCACGACATAGTTCTAGCGCGGAACATACATATCGCAAATAAGGAAGCTAACGACGCAGGATTGTGCAGATAAGTAGAGGAACATGGAAAAGGGCTCAAAGAGCTAGAAATGAAGCTTAGAACGACAGAAAGTTGAGCTAGTTGGTAAGGAGAGAGAGATGGTAGCTCCACGTGTTGTCCACTTCTCTACACTTCCTGTCTGCACGCCTCACCTCTTTTTTGCATAATGAATCCTTACCAACTAGCTCAACTTTCTGTCGTTCTAATACTATACGTCTACCTCATTCTCAAACAGAAGCATGCAGTCAACCTACATAAGCGATTTACTGATTGCCAGCCAATATTTTGACATCACCCCCTAGTTGTCGAGAACTTGAGCATCAGAAACCATTATAGCACTGGTACCCCCAAAACCATTAGAAAATTTTGATTTCCACAGCTTCTATAAACAAAAAAGTGCGCACTGATCTTACAAGCAACCACTTTTTCGAAAGACAGACCTAATCTTACTTGAAATGAAATAAAAAGTCGTAGTTTAGACGGCTTTACGTTGTCACAATTATTGCATAGCTATACGAAGTAACATTACTCAGTTTTATCAGCTGCATAAACTGCTCTAAGATTCGCTTACTAACAAAATAACAAGCAGGTTATCACGCGCGCACAGCCAAACATGAAGCCATCACACTCCACATCCGAGGACGCTCACTGTCAACACGTTGGCGCGAGGTAATGTGCCAGGAGCAGCAAACGAATTGCCCTTCGCACTCCCACTCGCTTCAGTGCGAAACTAGCAACGAGAACACGGTGCACACGAAGCCATCAATGCTCGGTGCACCTCGACTCTGTACCTACCGCAGATCACTTTCAAAATATGGCCAGCTCAGCCGTGCCATACGCAACCACCGCCGAAGTATAATGCCCCCTCCCCGCTGCTGCCTTGCAGGCGATAGAAAATGGCGTGCTTCCTCCCCACCTTCCTCACTTGCGCGAGCGACATTGAGCTACAATCTTTCTCTCCACTCACTCTAGCACGATTTAGGTCGCACGAGCAGCATACAGCGTGTGTCCGCGATGTTATCGCACTTGGACTTTATAAGCAACGTCGTGGCGATGCGGATGACGAGAGCAGAAATTCGCCTGGAATGTCGCTGAAGTGCTATCGCAATAATAATGTGGACCAGTACTTAAGTCACCTTATTTTGCAAACAGGGCTGAAAACATGGCAATTGTAAAGATGACTTATAGCATAACTATCGCAAACACTGCTCAACATGACTTAAAACAGATGCATAATTTTTCACGCGTGTGCATGAAGCGTCTAATTTCATAATCACGAATAACGTGTACAACTAGACAAAAGAAAGCTTTTCATACAAAGAGTAAACGATGCTTGGAGGCCACCACAAAACTAACTAGAAATGATAAGGAGGCAACAAGCTGCCTTACTGCGGCTTTTGACGAACCATACGCGTGTTTATTCATTTTGACTATGCGAGAATTTTTCCTAAAAATTACCTTGGATAGTAGTAAATAAAGTGCAATTACTATAGACCGCTAATCTAAGAAACAGACATCGTGGGTGATGCGCCCGCTACTGGGCCAGTATAACGTAAAACTAATCCAATCTATGTACATTTATTCTAAATCGGTATTAGCCCACTGTGATAGGTAAATATGGCTCGGGGTCTGCCCATTTGGGCGTGGCACCTGCACATACGGGTTGGACCCGAACTACTCTGACCTATCACGGAGGGCTAATGGCTGATTTGGAATAAAGACCGGTTGATATGGTTTTATTTTATACCGGTCCTGCCTTATGCTAAGAAATATGGAAAGTAAACAGGCTTTTATTCAGATACATCTGATTAACGTAGTAATTCATGAAGTGGCTGACGGTCTTTTTTAAGAAGCGTCTTTTTCAATTGCTACATTTGCCTTTTTAAAATAAAAGAAAGTTTGTATCTATTTTGCATGACCAATGTGTATATTGCGCTCCCCGCAAAGGGTGGCTCAATTACTACAGTGCTCCGCATAAAGTGAACAAAGGGAAAATGAGACATCCACCCAAACGTAGCTAAGTGCTACAAAGGAAACCCATACGGGTTCCTCGAAAGAAAAGCTTCGCAGTTGAAGAAAAATTCGTCCTTGTCGGGGACTCGAACCCGGGACCACCGCCATGCCGGAGCAGCCGCTCTACCATCTGAGCTAACCAGTCGGCTAGCAGATGGCAGGCGAAATCGAATTTATCAACAACTCAGAAGCAAAGGCAAGAGTTTGACGTAATAGTTCTGCGGAAACCCGCAAGGTGTGGAGAAGTAATGAATAGTGTAAGTAATGAAGGGACTGTTAGCACCGGTTTGCTGTGTCAATGATAGTGGTGGAGATCATGCAAGCATACCTGTTTATGCTCGTTAAAAATCCCAAGCTTGTATAAAGTGAAAAAGATTTCCACATCATTGAATCTCTTATAGTCCCCGAGTTGCTTTGGTTATCTAGGCTCGATCACTAAACCAACAAATAAAAAAAAATCCGAGAACACTTAAGCACTTCTTGTGAGTTGGGAATGCGAAAACATTAATGTCCAACTGAACGTCGCTAAACGGTTATTCGAGTTATGAACTCATCGCAGGTAACCGACCGCGTTTAGACGCTTGGCCAGGGTTGGCTTGGCGCGTTTTTATTTGGCCTCACCGAGGCACAGTTAGAACGCAGGCGAGTGCTTGAACAAATAAGGAACTCGCGGATTACACAGGCTTCTGAGAACGACAGCGAGGGAGATGTAGCGTCGCGGGGATGGCCGCCCCCATAACGCAACACCTAACGTGACATCGTGGCAGCAGGTGTGCTCTTTCGCCGACTCTGCTCCATCGAGGCATGCTCGTGACGTGGCGTCGCCGTTAATGGGAATTTCAGTGCAATTTTAATGAATTTAAGTGCCATAGAAGTCGGATTTTTCGCTTAATGGGTCATCTGATGCTTTCGCTTGAAGAAAGAAAGGCAAGAAAAGAAAAGGATAACCGCCCCTTCCATTCCTTGAAGATAGTCGAACAGCGCAGCTCTGTTACTTACACCAAGTGCTACACCATGCAAGTCAAACTTCGCAAGCAGTCTATATTGTAAATCTTTTCTTTCACCACTCTTTCACCTCATGTTCGCTTTTGCGTGCTTCACGTGGTAAGCATGCTTTCGTAGTGTTTTATTTTGTGGATCTCCCAGTTCTTTTTTTTTTTTTTGAGCGTGAGGCAGGTCCTACGACTGCGAGCCTGTCCACGAGCCAACTCTCGCTGACATTCGTAACAGGCAGCTTCTTCCTCAGGAGTACGCACTACTCGTGGTCTTACCATAGTTGTAGCTGGGATAGAATGTGCGAAACCCCTAAAGCAAAGCTCCGTATATTGGCCGCAAGGCCCACCACTGGAGATGCGGGCGCTGTAATCGTTTGACAGTTGGTTGGATTGGTTTGACGATTGATGTCTTGGTGTTTCTTAATGAGGTCACGCACACGTTCCGCTGCGACAGAGAGAACGACGTCTGTGACGGTACGCCCGCAGTCCGCCGTTGTCGCTTGCATCCGATATCTCGAGTTTGCTCCGTGGCGTGGTTAGCAGCATCCGCACGGAATCGTCGCTTAAGATTCTTCAAAATGAATTTCTTCAAAATTATATCTGTCCGTCCCGTAAGAATGAATGGCTCATACCTCCTTAACCAGTGACTTATACCCCGTAAACGCGGCCTCCCCATCACAAGGACAGAAGTGAAATTCTACGCTGGAATGACGAGCGGCAACGGAGCCAGCTAGTGGAAGACGAGGACGACGCTCGAGCCGTTGCTGATGGTGATAGTTTTAGGGAACTGCGAGAACGACGGCACAGGGTCCGCATAAGCAACTTCGCTGTAGAACAATAATTTGTTAAGGGTTTATTTCGCGGTAACTTTATTGAATTTCCAGTAATAGAAAGCAAGTAATCTTATATATGTGTCTACGAACACGTTTAGCTCTTCTGCCACACAACCTCTGCAGCAAAACCAAATGCATGGCTCTCTCCTTGCTGTACCGAAGCGCAAAACTGATTGCAGAATTCGCCTACAAACAACCCCTTTCCCTGTGAAATTGACTGGAGCTTTTCTTTTTGTTGTGATTTTTTCTCTCTGCTGAATAATGAGTTTCGAAAAGTAAACCTTCTACTATAAGGTAGCATTGTATTGTCGAAGTCGGCCTCGATTGCATGTAGAGGATGTGGTCCAGTGCAGCGGATGGCAACGGAATCATGGCAGCATGACGACGATGGCATGACAACAGATGCGCACTTGGTACTTTTATTAGCGTTCCTTTACTCCATGAAACGGATGCCATAAACTACTCCGACCGTTCGCTTTAAATTTATGAAGGTTTCGCGCAAGGCGGGAGTCGGTCTAAGCGAACCTATGTGTAACGGCGAGACAAAACGGCGAATCTTGACAAGAAACGCAAAATGGACTTCGGTAATGAACAAGCCTTAAAACTGTTAGCCCAGACGGCATATAAACGTGGCACACCGACGATAAGGTCTAAAACTTTGCACGCCACAAAGTTTTCGCGCGACATAGCTGGCGTTCGTCAATAAACGCGACCAGCAGCTAGGATGCACGAGGGTGCGTGCTTCGGCATCGGTGGAGAAAGTCCAGCTGCCGTCCTTTATGAACACGGTTGAAAGAACCATAGAGCCAGTTAAAGAAGTGTGTTTACTCACATAGAGATTTTTCTAGGTATTTCGTAGTTTAACCTCATACCTGCCGCAACTAAAGAGACAGGGCGGGAAACAAATTGCAGCAGCCTCTATCAAATCTGGAAGGAAAAGCGCTGAATGTAAGCAGGTCAAACAGGGTAGCACAAAAGTAGTACACTATCTCCCAGCCAGGATAAGTAGTTATAGCATTATTTGTCCTGACAAATGACACACTGCACCTTAAAATGCATGTCTATCTAGGATTGATATGTCAATACATCGACCTGCTAGTTAAAAAAAAAAACACTTTCAGGGATCCCCTTTGTTGTGTTTCAAATTTTGGCCTTTTAAATTTTCATACTCACAGCGTCCATATGTATATGCGTGGAAAAGATACTCAAACAGCGGGTTGGTGCGAACAGTAATTTTTGAGAGCGAGATGAAATTGACTGAAATAGCGCCAGAAGAAAATAGAATAGTTTCCAAATATATTTCGAATAAAACACAAGCATTTTCACAATTATTATTAAAGGATGTGGATATCCTACTATTTTTTACGTTAGCAAGTTTCCGTCATTAAATAGCACTTTATTTAGGGTTGTTTGTTAAAAGCACTAATTACACATTCGAATCAGATAAGCGAATTCTTCGTAACTGGACTCTTTGGAGTGCAAAGGATCTCTGTTTAACCGTGAAGTATGTCTCCTTGAGTGAGGTAGCCTGGTCCACTACGTAAGCTATTGTGTTTATATGTTTGCTATTCTCACAGGGATGACATCCGCCATACTTTTACTTCAGCTGGCTCATTAAGTACACTTTCCTCAGCATGATCTTCATGATTAAAAATTTATTAGTGATTTCGATTTATCATGCAGAAAAACCTCTTTACCATTTATTTTTTCCTCTGTGTCAGCCTCCAAGCGATTGGTAAAGTTGGGAAGAAACACCTCAAGATGCCGTTTCTTCTGGGCATTTTCAATTACTTTCTGCGCAACAGCATGTAGGAGTGGTTGTACTCTGGTCAACACCTGTTTGCAGCATGAACTCGTTGTGCAGCTTAATGGGAGAAAAATAAAACATAAAAAGGACAGTCCTTACAGCAGTGCTTTGCTCTAAAGCAAAGGAAATTAAAGAATTGCACTGTTGCTCGTCTCAAAGTCTACTTGTTTCCAAATTTTCTGGCTGTACAAGCGGTGTATTTTGGCTACAGCAGTTAGTACAATTTATATTGCAAGCGTTGAGCTACAACTCAAGTGCACAAAACTAACCGTAATGGAAATAAACTTATGCTGCAAAAACAGTAATATGTTACCTGCAACTTAAAGGTAGAATTTTTAACTGGTCTAAAGTGAATTACTATATAATTATGATCATAAGAAGTGGGTCGACTTAGTCTTTACGTGCTGCGAAATTGAACGATAAGCTACTCGAAAAATAGCTTTCACTCGAAATATACCAAAATATATTAATGCCGCAAAACACCCTAGCAGCTTTCAAAATTAGTGCGCAGGCTATGAAAATAATACACTACAGCAATGAGGCAGGCTATATTTTATTGTATCTTTAGTTTTTCTTTTGACAGTTCTTCTTAAACTTACATACACCAAGTGTTTGCTGCATTAACTGGTCATGACATCACTATACATTGCACAGAGCCATTGCATTCAATATCACAAATATGTCATGCAGAGTATAGGAGAAACATTTTCTCAGTGCCGTTCTGCAGACCTCTAACATGACAATGAAAGATGCGGAAATTAAAAGATTGTTTGATTTGCCCTCTTTGATAGGGAGTTAGGCGCCGCAATGGACGGCTTCAAGAGTAACTTCTACGTGCAGTTAAAATTTTTGAGCATGCCCTATATCAGAGTACATCATGTTCTTCCTGTCCTCTTCTATTTAATGGCTCCCAGGATTCAAGCTGTGAACAGCGAACACGAGTCCTGGTAGTTTTTTTTTTCTTTTGTCATGAAACTTCTGTGATAAACCTTCTTCGGCTGCGCAAAGTAGCTGTGACGTGGCGTAGAGTTGTTTGAAGGGCTCATAGCCGTTTAACCCCGAAGAGGCTGACGTGTTTTTATTCCAGCAAGCCATGTGCGTAGCCATTCCAATTACTGCAGTTTTGTAGAACGCAAAACTATTGTGCATTCGTGCAACTACTAAGTTTACAATTTGTTAATGAAAGGCTGATGGAAGCACAACGAATGCAAACAGTACAGTCCAAATACTATTATGCTAACTAAACAGAACATACGTGCGCTGTGACTTCAGTTTATTCAGAGGCATTTATTGCGGGCATCTAAATCTTCCACAGTACAGCACTGATGCTATCATCATCATCATCATCATCGGCCTAGTTACGCCCACTGCAGGGCAAAGGCCTCTCCCATACTTCTCCAACTACCCCGGTCATGTACTAATTGTGGCCATGTTGTCCCTGCAAACGTCTTAATGTCATCCGCCCACCTCACTTTCTGCCGCCCCCTGCTACGCTTCCCTTCCCTTGGAATCCAGTCCGTAACTCTTAGTGACCATCGGTTATCTTCCCTCCTCATTACATGTCCGGCCCATGCCCATTTCTTTTTCTTGATTACAACTAAGATGTCGTTTACCCGCGTTAGTTGCCTCACCCAATCTGCTCTTTTCTTATCCCTTAACGTTACACCCATCATTCTTCTTTCCATAGCTCGTTGCGTCGTCCTCAATTTCAGCAGAACCCTTTTCGTAAGCCTCCAGGTTTCTGCCCCATATGTGAGTACTGGTAACACACAGCTGTTGTACACTTTCCTTTTGAGGGATAGTGGCAACCTGCTGTTCATGATTTGAGAATGCCTGCCAAACGCACCCCAACCCATTCTTATTCTTCTGGTTATTTCAGTCTCATGATCCGGATCCGTGGTCACTACCTGCCCTAAGTAGATGTATTCCCTTACCACTTCCAGTGCTTCGCTACCTATCGTAAACTGCTGTTCTCTTCCGAGACTGTTAAACAATACTTTAGTTTTCTGCAGATTAATTTTCAGACCCACCCTTCTGCTTTGCCTCTCCAGGTCAGTGAGCATGCATTGCAATTGGTCTCCTGAGTTACTAAGCAAGGCAATATCATCAGCGAATCGCAAGTTGCTAAGGTATTCTCCATCAACTTTTATCCCCAATTCTTCCCACTCCAGGCGTCTGAATACCTCCTGTAAACATGCTGTGAATAGCATTGGAGATATCGTATCTCCCTGTCTGACGCCTTTCTTTATAGGGATTTTGTTGCTTTCTTTGTGGAGGACTACGGTGGCTGTGGAGCTGCTATACATATCTTCCAGTATTTTACATATGGCTCATCTACACCCTGATTCCGTAATGCCTCCATGACTGCTGAGGTTTCGACTGAATCAAACGCTTTCTCGTAATCAATGAAAGCTATATATAAGGGTTGGTTATATTCTGCACATTTCTCTATCACTTGATTGATAGTGTGAATATGGTCTATTGTTGAGTAGCCTTTACGGAATCCTGCCTGGTCCTTTGGTTGACAGAAGTCTAAGGTGCTCCTGATTCTATTTGCGATTACCTTAGTAAATACTTTGTAGGCAACGGACCGAGGATCTCGAAAGATCTTCCTCGGGCGATGGACCCCTGGCAGCCTAGCCCCGGGCACCAACATCAACAACTGTTGGACAAATAAAGTTTATTCCTATCCTATCCTATCCTAGGCAACGGACAGTAAGCTGATCGGTCTATAATTTTTCAAGTCTTTGGCGTCCCCTTTCTTATGGATTAGGATTATGTTAGCGTTCTTCCAAGATTCCGGTACGCTCGAGGTTATGAGGCATTGCGTATACAGGGTGGCCAGTTTCTCTAGAACAATCTGACCACCATCCTTCCACAAATCTGCTGTTACCTGATCCTCCCCAGCTGCCTTCCCCCTTTGCATAGCTCCTAAGGCTTTCTTTACTTCTTCTGGCGTTACCTGTGGGATTTCGAATTGCTCTAGGCTAGTCTCTTCCACTATCGTCGTGGGTGCCACTGGTACTGTATAAATCTCTATAGAACTCCTCAGCCACTTGAACTATCTCATCCATATTAGTAACGATATTGCCGGCTTTGTCTCTTAACGCACACATCTGATTCTTGCCTATTCCTAGTTTCTCCTTCACTGTTTTTAGGCTTCCTCCGTTCCTGAGAGCCTGTTCAATTCTATCCATATTATAGTTCCTGATGTCCGCTGTCTTACGCTTGTTGATTAACTTAGAAAGTTCTGCCAGTTCTATTCTAGCTGTAGGATTAGAGGCTTTCATACATTGGCGTTTCTTGATCAGATCTTTCGTCTCCTGCGATAGCTTACTGGTTTCCTGTCTAACGGCGTTACCACCGACTTCTATTGCGCACTCCTTAATGATGCCCATGAGATTGTCGTTCATTGCTTCAACACTAAGGTTCTCTTCCTGAGTTAAAGCCGAATACCTGTTCTGTAGTGTGATCCGGAATTCCTCTAGTTTCCCTCTTACCGGTAACTCATTGATTGGCTTCTTGTGTACCAGTTTCTTTCGTTCCCTCCTCAAGTCTAGGCTAATTCGAGTTCTTACCATCCTGTGGTCACTGCAGCGTACCTTGCCGAGCACGTCTACATCTTGAATGATGCCAGGGTTCGCGCAGAGTATGAAGTCGATTTCATTTCTAGTCTCACCATTCGGGCTCCTCCACGTCCACTTTCGACTAACTCGCTTGCGGAAAAAGGTATTCATTATCCGCATATTATTCTGTTCTGCAAACTCTACTAATAATTCTCCTCTGCTATTCCTAGAGCCTATGCCATATTCCCCCACTGACTTGTCTCCAGCCTGCTTCTTGCCTACCCTGGCATTGAAGTCGCCCATCAGTATAGTGTATTTTGTTTTGACTTTACCCATCGCCGATTCTACGTCTTCATAAAAGCTTTCGACTTCCTGGTCATCATGACTAGATGTAGGAGCGTAGACCTGTACAACCTTCATTTTGTACCTCTTATTAAGTTTCACAACAAGACATGCCACCCTCTCGTTAATGCTATAGAATTCCTGTATGTTACCAGCTATTTCCTTATTAATCAGGAATCCGACTCCTAGTTCTCGTCTCTCCGCTAAGCCCCGGTAACACAGTACATGCCCGCTTTTTAGCACTGTATATGCTTCTTTTGTCCTCCTAACCTCACTAGATAGCGCTCACTAGATAGACTCGCCTCACTAGATAGCGTTCTAACGTTAAACGTTGCCAGGTTCAGATTCCAATGGCGGCCTGTCCGGAGCCAGGTATTCTTAGCACCCTCTGCAGCGTCACAGATCTGACCGCCGCCGTGGTCAGTTGCTTCGCGGCTGCTGGGGACTGAGGGCCGGGGTTCTATTGTTGTATTCATATAGGAGGTTGTGGCCAAGTACTGCACCAGGGTGGCCAATCCTGCTCTGGTGAGAGAGTGCGTTACCGGTTCTGGTCACCGGGGTCAGGCCGCACTCCAGGCCTGTTTGTGCAATTTTCTCAGCACACGGTTTTTTTTTTGTATTTTCCGGTGGAGAATTGCGCGGCACCGGGATTTGGATCACGGTCCTCTTGCACTGGAGACGGATACTCTACCGTCCCCGTAGGAGTTAAATTAAAAATTAATTTATGGGGTTTTACGTGACAAAACCACTTTCTGATTATGCACGCCGTAGTGGAGGACTCCGAAAATTTCGACCACCTGGGGTTCTTTAACGTGCACCTAATTCTAAGTACACGGGTGTTTTCGCATTTCGCCCCCATCGAAATGCGGCCGCCGTGGTCGGGGTCCGATCCCGCGACCTCGTGCTCAGCAGTCTAACACCATAACCACTGAGCAACCACGGCGGGTCCCGCAGGAGTTGTACGCCTCATTTAACCTACAGTGGTGCCCTGTTCTATGCTCCTGCTATAGTGATACCTAATTAATAAAACAAACTATCATTGCATTCCCAGATTTTAAGAATTTAACATGTGCCATTAGAGGTATTTGTATGACTGCACCTTATTTCACCTCCTTCTCCAACACTGTAGAAGAGTTCACGAACCTGGCCAAATTTGTATGAAGTATGCTGCACCCCCATGCGATATGCGAAACGCATTTGTTAACGGAGCATAGAACAGGAGATTAGAAAACAGCCGTAATTACCATGGTGCTCAATTTCAGAGCTGGATATTCATCCATTGTTGCCTGGATCGATGGGCACTGCTTTTCTATCGAGTCCTTTCGAGCTTTATATGCCCGTAACATGCAATCTGTGACATATGAAAAGTAATCCTTTAGTTTCACAAGCTCATTTTTCATGGATGCGATGTGCTTCTGATGTTGTTCTCATCTTTGCCATCCCACACTTCAACAACTTAAGAAAGAAAAAAAAATATTGCACCTATCAACTTGCCAACTCAACAATTTGTTGCATGCCAACGCCAGGCAACCGATGTTAATTCCTTTCCACCTAAAATTTGGTTCATTCCATCGTAATACCAGCTTCTGATACAAAGACAAATTACTCTTATTTGCTACTTTGATCTTTCGCTCATTCGAACGCCCACACATATGGATGGCTGCATGCTGAGTTATTCAGTAGCTCACTCATTCACTACTTAATAACATTCAGCTGACTGACATGGGTCTCCACAGACTTCCCGCATCTCGTCCATCTTACACAGCAGCGCTGCTTCGCACTATGACTTTAATATTGTCAACGTCCCAGTTTACTTGTTTTCTTTTTTGTCTCTTTTTTGCGGAGAATAACAGTAGCGAAAAGCTCCTATGGCTGGCACGCCCAATTCAAGCACGACGCTACATAAGAAGCGCACGAATTTTCATTCAGCACTACTAGGCAGCAAACGTTAGGGTACAGACCAGAGGTAAACAAAACGACTAGAGGAAACGTTCCAAGAAGTCGCATCACTAGGGTCGGTGCTGTCGTGCGTACTGAAGCAGCACGAACACGTCAGTATATTGCAACACTCATGTACGAAGAGAAAGAAAGAAATACCAAAGAGAGCAAAGGCAGGGAGCTCAACCTGGGAAGTCAATCTACCCTACACTGGGGAAGGGAAAGGGGAATAGAAAGAGGAAAGCGGGATAGAGTGTATTGCAGTAAACAATGCACCTGTAATACGCGGTAATATTACCGAGACCACGTCGCTTCCACCTAATTCCTCGCCTACTTCTCTTCCTCTTTCCTCGAGCTCCAACATCACGCTTGAACCATCGTTATTAATGAACCCTAGCCGGGTATGTCGGGGTAATATCTGACGCACATGGGGCCGCTGCCGCAACCATGAATGCTTTTATTTTGTGCCCGTGTTTCTTTATTGATCTTCAGAACTCATATCGGGCTTCAAGTAACGCCTCGAGCACAAATTACATCTTTCATATTTTTCTTCGTCATCTCGGATTATATTCGTGAACAACGATTGAGGAAGACACGCAGGAAAAGCCGCTGGCGTAATATCGCGCAATTCGCGTGGAATACCGAGCACGCTATTTCCTTTGCACTTGTTCGGAGCTATAACGTTCGGATTCTTGCCTGTTTACAGTACGCTTTATTGCGCCCGCACGTCGAAATAACCTCAATGGCGCTCGCGCACATAGTTTGTTATACAGGGTGTCCCAGCTGACTTTAGCCAGAGCTTAAATATATGCGAATGTCACGTAGCTGGAAAGAACCAAGGTATTGTTGTTTGCCGTCGCTCGGAGATACTCAAATTATTTTGTTTTCATTCCGCCTAATTAGATAATTAGTCTTAACTTATCAAATCAACTTCTCAGTTATTTTAATTTGATTAAAAGGGTCAATGAAAAAATTGTAGAGCGACATGAAGAAACCCCGGTACAGCTTTCTGATGCTGTATTGGGGATAACATGTCACGTATAATTTGGGCAGAAGTATTTTGTGCCCCTGGTTCAATTGCGTCTCTACTCAATCAATGCCACCGGTGCGTAATTTAAGGTCTGTAAATTGCTTAGAGCGACTATATATGGACCGCATAAAGTGCGGCAGTCAATCATAGTTAATGTGTGCACCCGCCGTGGTTGCTCAGTGGCTATGGTGTTGGGCTGCTGAGCACGAGGTCGCGGGATCGAATCCCGGCCACGGCGGCCGCATTTCGAGGGGGGCGAGATGCGAAAACACGCGTGTACTTAGATTTAGGTGCACGTTAAAGAACCCCAGATGGTCGAAATTTCCGGAGTCCTCCACTACGGCGTGCCTCATAATCAGAAAGTGGTTTTGGCACGTAAAGCCCCATAATTTAATTTAATTTAAGTTAACGTGTGCGAGTCAGTATTACGCGAATGGTAATGCGCGAAACAGCCGTCAGGTAAGACAAAGTAGCCGCGGCTGGCGCGAATAATCACGCTGCTACGAATACACTATATATCGACTCTAGTTAAGAGGAACTAAGCTACGTATCTGTCGGCAAGCGGGAGACATTTTTTGTGCTTTGCCGCTTGCTAACCTATCCTTCATTTCAAGAAGGTGCAAATAAGATTACGAAGTGCTCAAAGAAGTCCCTCGGGTGACATGGCGGCACTCTACCGGCATGCCCACTTCATGTTGAAAAGATAGCCATTGCTCTTTCGAACCCCTTTGACCGTTCAGCTGTACCTTTCGTTACCTTTTCGCTCATGTCATCTGTTGTTACCCTGCTTCTACCTTGGCGTCAAAGCAGGGGCGTCATTTCTGCAGCATTTTCGAGATAGGTTCTCGATATCCCTGTTGCAGGCCTAGCTTGTGGTTAGGCGTTTCTTTAAATTATTGTTTAAACCGAAACTAAAGAGCTAAATGCATGCGTATAAGTTTTGGGGGAATGATTTGAACCAAAAGCAGCAGTCAGTAAAAACAAATTTCTCACAGAACTAAGATAGCGATTTGCTTGCGGCTGAGAGCCAAAATGCGCTCTGTTGCAAGGAACTTGGGTGAGGTCGAGGTCACCTGCCTCTCACGAAGCCTTTACTCTCTTCTCATTTGCATACGTTCTGCTGGGCGCTGCAAGAAAAAAATGAGAAACTGATAAGTGAGTAACTGGTGAGAGATAGGGATTGATTGTGAGTAGAGGCGTTGGTAGAGCCCGGGCCCTTGCAGTGTCGAAAACAATAGCCGCCGAAAAAAAAAAAGAGATAGAACAGCTAGCCTATGGCCAGAATAATAATGTTGCCGCATTTGTGCATGCGACTTGTTTTTGTTAGTCCTACCCCGCAAAAGAAAAGAAAAAGCGTAGACGTCAAGGCTGTGGGTAAATCGAACCCTCTGTTTAACTGCGGCACCATTTAATTTCAGTGTGCAAGTACTGCTACACGCAAACAGTTTACTCAAGCGCTTGACACAATATTCGAAGTGCAACGTACCGTAAGCAATTACAGAAAGATTATCTTTTCCTGCGTCGTAATGCCTACACCACATAACAAATGTGTGCGTATACTTCAAGAACGCAACTTATGTGACTGCACTATAGAGATAATAATTTAGTATAGTTACGACCTATCGGCCAAAAAAATAACATAGAAACAGGATCATCTATATCGTTCTGACTTTCTTTCAATGGAGTTTCCATCACCTTGAAATTAAATTATTTGACGTTCACGCACTTTTGGACCGTCCATAATAATTTGTGATGGAAGGAATATTGTAACAAGTCCCTTCCAATTATGGACCTCTTCACGCTTCACCAGTGGTCGGATCACTGCCCTGCCTATTTTACCGCTGTGACCGGCCTGCGCGGCTGATGAAAGTAAAGAAATTGGATCTAACGAATGAAATCTCGACTTTATATTGGCCGCGATATTAGTTATATGCAGACAAAATGGCTTCCTTTAAGGCTGATATAGAGCTCCCCATTTCAATTAAACTTAACTCGAGTGCTACCTATTCAACAGAAAGCTTTCTTATTGCACAAGAAAAAATACCTCCACTTTTTCTTCCACATATAATGGTCATATTGTTTCTTGTTCTTATGAATATTTTTATCAGGCACTTTGAACACACTACCCTTGCATGAAGGGCAACGATGCGTACGATAGCAATAAGTAACACAGTGATATATAATTAAGAGAAAATTAGTAACACAAGATTAGAAGTTGAACTTCATTAAAGGGCTTACAATATGTTATAGTACGAGGAAGAATACTTGTACGTGATCCTTCGTGCAAAATACGGTGTTAACGCGTCCCGCCAACAGTGATTAGCGTGTGTAGCCGGTAATTGCAATAACTATGAAGATGGGTTGAGGAAAAATTTGTTACTGTCAAGTAGGTTAATTAATTTAGGTATCTTTTTTTGTAAGCCTTTGCTGTAGGATTTTGCTAATTTTCTATTCGTTCGGAGGCAGAAAAAGGTTATGAAAATTTGTTGTATAAATATGTAGCAACCTACTTAAGAATCATTTCAAAACTAATGACAGCAGTTTTAGTGTAAGGACCAGGATCACGATCTGCACATGCATATACCACTTAGGGTAGGATGCTAAAGAATCAGTACGCTAAATTTGCACAAATCATAGTGAAGTATTATATTGAATTTTGTTAGAATTGAAAAGCGGCACATAGTTTCTATTTTGTCAATAAACTAACGGATTTTTTGTTGCTGAAATCCCAATACAGCCATTTTTCCCATACAGATAACGTGAAATAGCTTCTAATTTGCTGTGTGATAAATTTCTTGTCAATATTTCCAGGACCAGTAGCTGGGGGAGGCTCAGCTGCCTCACGCGTAGCAGCAACACCCTGAGATGTAGTGTATCCCCTGCAACAACGTGGTAGCTTTGTATTGAGAAATTTAATTATTATCTAGTTTCAGCCTCAGACAAGCTCTTGTAGCCTTGCCGCCATGTTGTCACGCTGATTAGTTAACATGCTGCACTGACTGCTGCAATTGGAGTTAGCGGAGGAGCCCTCTATATTCGGTAGGATTTCAGAAGTGCTGGCTAAACCACAGGAGCTGTGTTCACAAAAGATTTTACCGACAAATTGCTCCCAAAGTCAGTGCTCGGGACAAACTCCCAAGTGGGTATCTTGGATGAAATAACGCCATGTTCTATGTGCTCCTCCAACTTTCGGCACTGCAGCTTAATTACCTTGCGTATTTTCCTCTTATCAGGTCAGATCATCGAGCGAGTGAGTGAGTGACTGAGCAAGTGAGTGAGTGAGTGAGTGAGTGAGTGAGTGAGTGAGTGAGTGAGTGAGTGAGTGAGTGAGTGAGTGAGTGAGTGAGTGAGTGAGTGAGTGAGTGAGTGAGTGAGATAGTGAGTGAGTGAGTTACTCGGGACACATCCGGCAGAAAGTATGTTCCCCATCCGCCGCCAAGGTTTGTGAATGGTGGCGCTGGCTAACAAGCAGTAAAACATAAATACCTAAGAAAGCAGATGGGAAAACGGCGCCGCGGAAGCTCAATTGGTAGAGCATTACACGCGCATAGCGAAGATGTCGTATCGTTCTCCACCTGCGGCAAGTTGTTTCTTTTTCATCCGTTTTCATTTCCACTAATTTATTATTTCGTTAATTTGGTTAGTAAGTACAAGTAATTTCCCGTATGTTGCCCGGGATGTCACGGTTCGTTGGCTTCTTATGATAATCGGGCTCCTCAGTTAAACTCCTTTCTTCCCGTGTATATATATATATATATATATATATATATATATATATATATATATATATATATATATATATATATATATATATATAGCACAAGCGGTGGTTCAAGCCAACGCGTCCTAGACAGCGGGAGGCCTGCGCACATCGATCTATGATGTCACGCTACCTTGCCAGACTGCCATAGAATCTAATGGGGAAGCTCCCGAGTAAGGTGGTGATTTGGGCGTCACCGCTTTCGTAACGACAGGCTTTACAGTTATTTCGGTCAAAGTAGCATGGCGTCATAATGCAGAGTGCACAGGCCTCCTATGTTAGAAGCGTTGGTCAAGCGCGTCGGGTTTTATACATTACTTTTCGAAGGTTCCAGCGTAATCGCTGGTGCTCGCATACATTCCAGAAAATACAACACTACTCACGTCCCACATGCAAACTGATTAGGCCCACACAATGTTTAGCGAGAACATACACAATAGATAGAAACAACGATAACGTTCGAGTAAGTTCCAAATCGTGCAGGCTCGCCTTGCGCTGAGCGATAACTTTAAGCTGTTATCGGATTAAATGCCCTCCCCGGAAAAGGGATAAATAAGGACACCTGTCAGTAGATTACCTTAGTGATAAAAATCTTCCCCTAAGCACAGATCACATGCTGCATAATATGCGGTATTTCTTTAAAGCTGAGAACAGGGACGCTGACAATGTTCACAAGTATTGAATCGGTATAAAGACAGGTGTGCATGCTCACTATGAGAATGCGCCTATAGCTGAATGAAGAAAAAAGCGAGCCAGGTTCAGCGTTGAACTTATTATTTTCCCTTCAAAAGCGATTTAAGAAAATGCTGTGTAATTCTAGAGTATGATCCAGAAGATTTCAACATAACCGACTGAAATTAAGTGCTCGTCCTCACAATGTCCGTTCTTGGATATCCTGCAGCGAAAATCTGTAGGGCATCTATCAAATTAAACAGGTAGAACATTGCTATTTCTCAAACATAACATCCGCTGGTTGGCCTTAGGACGTCCGATTTCAAATCTGGACGTTCAGATCTACTCGGGACGTTCAAGGGTTCAGTATGGCTACGGGCAACCTTGACCGGTTGCAATCATCTCTGTCCAATATCCTCAGGTGCCAGATCAGCCAGTGGCGCTCGCCATTTGCTTGTCAAGAATGCTAACGCAAGAAGAAGGGCGCATGTGGCTACTTTATAATCAAACATGTTAATACCATTCAGTGGTCATCGTCGCCGTATACTACCACTAATCTTTTGAAACTGTAGATGAGTCCTGGTGCCGCATTATGGAAACACGGAAGCAAGCCTTGCTACAGAAGTGCATTACAGCTTATAGAGCAGAACGCTTTGCCCTCGCCCCCTTGTTTAGAGCATGCTTACATACTCTCGACCCCAGTCAATATCTGTCGGTGTGCCCAAAGAAGTAACTGCGGGCCTTATCACGTAACAGCTGATGACGGAGAACAGTGGTGGTTGTCATGTGATATGAACAGTCCGCGGGCTTTTGTGGCCGCTCATTCGCATATTCGCGCAGTCATCGGCAAAAGATGGCTACCACTTACAAGATCTCCAAATATTTTCTATAGGCAAAACAAGGGACACGTATTCTTTAAGACGGTTTCGTAGCATTACCACAATCGTTTACTGCGTTTCCTGGATTAATGTCAAAACGACATTCTTGTCAAAAAATATAGTACTTGCGATCCCTAGAGAACGTCATCAAAGAAAAAGGAACTGAGAGATTGCAAGACACATTCAAAAGTAGTGAAGCAGGTAAAAGCAAATATGAAGAATACACGACAGTATGTCTTCATTCAATTCATCGCGGCGCAGAGAACAGAAGGCATGAAAGAGACGCATTTTATTAGCGGCGTTCAATGCAACGGTAAATAATGCAACGTCTTTAGAAGGCAACAATGCTGGAAAGTAAGGGTCAGAGGGCAACAGCACTTAAAAAAAAATCTTTCGCATTCCTTACTTCGGTGTCGTATACATTAAATTATAGGGCTATGAGGCCGCCATTGGAATATGAACCTGGCAACGTTTAACGCTAGAATGTTATCTAGTGAGGCGAGTCTAGCAGTGCTATTGGAGGAATTAGAAGGCAGTAAATGGGATATAATAGGGCTCAGTGAAGTTAGGAGGCCAAAAGAAGCATATACAGTGCTAAAAAGCGGGCACGTCCTGTGCTACCGGGGCTTAGCAGAGAGACGAGAAATAGGAGTCTGATTCCTGATTAATAAGAACATAGCTGGTAACATACAGGAATTCTATAGCATTAACGAGAGGGTGGCATGTCTTGTTGTGAAACTTAATAAGAGGTACAAAATGAAGGTTGTACAGGTCTACGCCCCTACATCTAGTCATGATGACCAGGAAGTCGAAAGGTTCTATGAAGACGTGGAATCGGCGATGAGTAAAGTCAAAACAAAATACAGTATACTGATGGGCGATTTCAATGCCAGGGTAGGCAAGAAGCAGGCCGGAGACAAGTCAGTGGGGGAATATGGCATAGGCTCTAGGAATAGCAGAGGAGAATTATTAGTAGAGTTTGCAGAACAGAATAATATGCGGATAATGAATACCTTTTTCCGCAAGCGGGTTAGCCGAAAGTGGACGTGGAGGAGCCCGAATGGTGAGACTAGAAATGAAATCGACATTATACTCTGCGCGAACCCTGGCATCATACAAGATGTAGACGTGCTCGGCAAGGTGCGCTGCAGTGGCCATAGGATGCTAAGAAATCGAATTAGCCTTGACTTGAGGGGGGAACGGAAGAAACTGGTACATAAGAAACCAATCAATGAGTTAACGGTAAGAGGGAAACAAGAGGAATTCCGGATCAAGCTACAGAACAGGTATTCGGCTTTAACCCAGGAAGAGGACCATAGTGTTGAAGCAATGAACGACAATCTTATGGGCGTCATTAAGGAGTGCGCAATAGAAGTCGGTGGTAACGCCGTTAAACAGGAAACCAGTAAGCTATCGCAGGAGACGAAAGATCTGATCAAGAAACGCCAATGTATGAAAGCCTCTAACCCTACATCTAGAATAGAACTGGCAGAACTTTCTAAGTTAATCAACAAGCGTAAGACAGCGGACATAAGGAACTATAATATGGATAGAATTGAACAGGCTCTCAGGAACGGAGGAAGCCTAAAAGCAGTAAAGAAGAAGCTAGGAATCGGCGAGAATCAGATGTGTGCGTTAAGAGACAAAGCCGGCAATATCGTTACTAATATGGATGAGATAGTTCAAGTGGCTGAAGAGTTTTATAGAGATTTATACAGTACCAGTAACACCCACGACGATAAGGTGAGAGAGAATAGTCTAGAGGAACTTGAAATCCCACAAGTAACACCGGAAGAGGTAAAGAACGCCTTGGGAGCTATGCAAAGGGGGAAGGCAGCTGGGGAGGATCAGGTAACAGCAGATTTGTTGAAGGATGGTGGGAACACTGTCCTAGAAAGGTTGGCCTCCCTATATACACAATGCCTCATGACCTCGAACGTACCGGAATCTTGGAAGAACGCTAACATAATCCTAATCCATAAGAAAGAGGACGCCAAAGACTTGAAAAATTATAGACCGATCAGTTTACTGTCCGTTGCCTACAAAGTATTTACAAAGGTAATCGCAAATAGAATCAGGAATACCTTAGACTTCTGTCAAGCAAAGGACCAGGCAGGATTCCGTAAAGGCTACTCAACAATAGACCATATTCACACTATCAATCAGGTGATAGAGAAGTGTGCGGAATATAACCAACCCTTATATATAGCCTTCATTGATCACGAAAAAGCATTTGATTCAGTCGAAACCTCAGCAGTCATGAAGGCACTACGGAATCAGGGTGTAGATGAGCCATATGTAAAGATACTGGAAGCTATCTATAGCGGTTCCACAGCCACCGTAATCCTCCACAAAGAAAGCAACACAATCACAATAAAGAAAGGCGTCAGACAGGGAGATACGATATCTCCAATGCTATTCACAGCATGTTTACAGGAGGTATTCAGAGACCTGGATTGGGAAGAATTGGGGATAAAAGTTGATGGAGAATACCTTAGCAACTTGCGATTCGCTGATGATATTGCCTTGCTCAGTAACTCAGGAGGCCAATTGCAATGCATGCTCACTGACCTGGAGAGGCAAAGCAGAAGGGTGGGTCTGAAAATTAATCTACAGAAAACTAAAGTAATGTTTAGCAGTCTCGGAAGAGAACAGCAGTTTACGATAGGCAGCGAGGCACTGGAAGTGGTAAGGGAATACATCTACTTAGGGCAGGTAGTGACCACGGATCCGGATCATGAGACTGAAATAACCAGAAGAATAAAAATGGGCTGGGGTGCGTTTGGCAGGCATTCTCAAATCATGAACAGCAGGTTGCCACTATCCCTCAAGAGGAAAGTGTAGAACAGCTGCGTCTTACCAGTACTCACCTACGGGGCAGAAACCTGGAGGCTTACGAAAAGGGTTCTGCTGAAATTGAGGACAACGCAACGAGCCATGGAAAGAAGAATGATAGGTGTAACGTTAAGGGATAAGAAAAGAGCAGATTGGGTGAGGGAACAAACGCGGGTAAATGACATCTTAGTTGAAATCAAGAAAAAGAAGTGGGCATGGGCCGGACATGTAATGAGGAGGGAAGATAACCGATGGTCATTAAGGGTTACGGACTGGACTCCAAGGGAAGGGAAGCGTAGTAGGGGGCGGCAGAAAGTTAGGTGGGCGGATGACATTAAGACGTTTGCAGGGACAACATGGCCACAATTAGTACATCACCGGGGTAGTTGGAGAAGTATGGGAGAGGCCTTTGCCCTGCAGTGGGCGTAACTAGGCTGATGATGATGACGTGCCAAAACCACGATCGGATTATGAGGTACGCCATAGGGAGCGACTCCGGATTAATTTTGACCACCTGGGGTCCTTCTACGTGCACCTATATATAATTACACGGGTGTCTTTTTTTTTTCACTTCGCCGCCATCAAAACGCGGCCGTCGTGTCCGGAATTTGATTCCAAGACTCCCGCGAAGCTACTGAGCAACCACGGCAAGCTGGCGTAGTATTGCAGAGCACGTGTTAGCACCAGGCAAACAGCTACTTCTTGCTGCAATTGCTCGCTTTCTGAATTCCCTGCCTGAAATTCCAGAGCGTGCGTGCGTTTCCCTCGCAGATATAACGCACAAGAGAAGCGCTAATTTTACGTAAAAAGGAGAGAGTTCTGAGTTCTGATCACAGACAACATTAGTTCCATTCCACTTTTTAGTGTCTTGAGTCATTTACCCCTCACAATTGATGTTTCATGCTTCGATTCTCTTATATGAGGATTGAAGAGCCTGTAGAATGGATTTTCATCCAGTGCATAAACATAATGACAGCACATGCCCAATACAGTGACTTCAGACGTTGTAACATATAAAAATTGATAACGTAGCCTTCATAAAAGCTGAGACACAGGGCCACGCTTGCATTAGTACGCCGGATTGAGAAATCATAAATCAAGGAAACGTCAAATTTAGTAAAGCATATTGGTTTTGTCGATTTTATCTGGGTGAAACTGATCATACATTTACTTCATTTTTGGGGAATCACGATCACTTTTTGCGTACATGCGTCCGTATGCGCGTGTAGATGCGTGTGTGTGTTGGCTTGCGCTTATTTTATGATTAGGAGTTGCTGGCATGCCTACAAGGGTCAGAATTTCCTGAAACACACTTGACGAAAAAAAGAAATACTGAGCATAAATAACAGTATTAGTCGTAATAGGAATATTAATAAAGAAATGTAGCAATTTCGGAAAGTCTAAGGCAGAGTTTGATTACCTAGAAATGTAAATTCACGTGTGGTCCTAGAAACAATGTTACTTACAGACACAAAAGATGAGGACATGTTGCAGCACATACTGTACCTAGCGCCGACATTTACGCTTATGTTACTCAAGCCCGTAGGCACAACCGCGATGGAGTGTGTGAAAAGCAGGTGCACATATATGGAAAGTACAGAGAAACTCTATTACGCGCAGAAAGACACAGCCATCGATAGCAGATTCGATCACACAAGGCGACGCACAAGTTCGACAGCACTCGTGCACGAAGAAATATAATAGACACTACATGCTGTTACGCAATTCTACCCAGTGTGACACCTAATACAAGTATGCCTGCATCTTCAAAGAAATTATTAGGTGAGTATATTATTACATTTTGTCCGTTCTCGTTATTTACTTCTGCTAAGCGACCGTTCTGTCGGCAACAAAACATCTCCTCTCGTATTAATCTGTTGCTCGAATCATCATATCTCATCAATTTTTCATAATTCTGAGTTTATTGCGTTGCATCGCGAAGAAAGATATATTTCTGGGCCTTGCGATAAGGACGCTTTGCTGGTTACACTTGTCGTTTTTCTATTGATTTTTTCGATTGTTGAGCGGCAAACAGAGTAGTCAGGAAATTTATTGGCACTACGTTTCCTGAAGGAGAGTGAAAGCTTAAGGCTATAAAAACTGGCAGAGGCTCTATATTAGGGAATATATTAATATAAAGTTCACGTATATATGAAACATGCAGTTTGGTCTTCAAACGCATACAACGCTGGCGCAATGTTCAGTGCAAGTTGCGTGAACAATAGTCATTCGAATATGCATATATAACAAAGCATATGACCTGCGCATTTATTTAATTCACACGCGTATATTTAACCTTAATATGGCGGCTCCACCTGTCACAGTGCGCTTTCTGTCCTCCACTTTAAGCCGCTTGTACGAAAATATTATTCGCTAGTAGTTTCAGCTATCCAAAGGAGATTCTCCAGAAATATCGTATTGTTGCTTCCGAGCACCGCTGGGAACACAGCAAGTCAGTGCATCAGTTCAACCTTTGGTTTGATTTTTCGAGTTCTGCGGGCGGCGCACACATGTGCGAGCTGGAATACAATCTGACAGCCAGAGTGCAATAAGGAAGTGAAGGAGCAGGAGTGAGATTTAGGGCACTCCCGGTAATCTCGTATGTAGCGCAGATTTGCGCGGGGCTCGGTTCTATTCGCAGCCGAGTAAGAAGAAAGGTCCTCGTGTAGCGAGCTCCATTTGTTCTCATTACGAACGCAAAGATAGGCGTTCTTTTCCCTCGCGCTCTCTTTCGACTATGGCTCTGTCGCTCCCTTTTTCCAGCGCTGATCTCACGCCATGTCCCAGAACTTCGGTTCGTTCGTTCGCTCGTGTTTCTCGAAAGCTGCTGGCCTTGGGGCTGCTTTCGCTGCCTTCTAGCGTCCTATCAGTGCTCACATTCCCTCTCCAGGAAGAAAAATCACCAAGAAGTGGAAGAGTGGTGAGCACGACACTGTGTATTTTGTTTTATCGCACTCTGCCAAATCATTGTAGGCTTACGGGTGCCGGTAACGAGGTGTCGATTCTATTGGCAGTTCGTTTTAGAAGACCAGGTATGTCTTCGCTTGTAGTCCTCTTGAAAACCGCTCGCTTTCGTTGTACTGCGGCTGCTCTGTCTTTCTTGGCGTAAAACTCGCGTTTGAGTGTAAACTAACTTTGTAAATTTTTTCTATCGATCTGTTGGGACCAGGTGTTAGAGAGTGCAACTAATTAGTGTTATACAGCATTCCTCTTTTTTTGTTGATGCTGTTTGCCGGGTGCAACTGCAAAAAAATATCATCGCATAATTTATGGAGAGTGTTGCGTTACAATATATTACATATTATTTTAATTGTTTTTACATCTTATTACACTGCCATCAAGAACCACTGGGTGTTATAGAGAGGACGGGTAGAATGTACATTAAGAAATGCACCAGTAACCACAAAGCGTTACCCCCAAAAAAAAGAAATTCCTAAAAAATGTTACCGACTTAGCATGCAAGTCCACTCAAATAAAGAAAATGAAAAACAAGAAACACCAAACAAAGTATTAGGGAAGATATGGTTACTCAACTAGTGTGAAGTACGTAGTCACTAACGGCAGCCTTGAAAATAATTTTGTCTTTTATGGAGATGATTGAGGACGGAAGGTGGTTGCACTCCGTATTTGTCTTGGGCAAAAGAGACTCAAGCAATGCATTTCTTCTAATAAAGAGAACGAAGTCTTCTTGCGGGTGTTCGATTCTGGAAGACATGTAAGCTGGTTTTAATGCTCTTGCTTTAACAGTTCGCTTTGAAAGAAAATTTTGTGGAATAAAGAGAAGGGAAATATTTTTCGTCCAACTTTCAGGCGTAGGCTTGACTTTATTGTAGAAACACTAGCTCCGCGTGAACAATTAGAAACAATGAAACAAGCTGATCGGTTTTGTACTGATTCGATGCTACCTGTTATTGTTCGTTGTCGAGGATCCCTTACACATGGCGAAAACTCTAGCTTCGGCCTAATGAGTGTTTTGTGCAGAAGCAGTTTTAAGTGCTGTGGGGCTTGCGAAAAATTCCTGCTTATGTTGCCTAGCATTTTGTTCGCGTTACTGATGATTTTGGAGATATGTGCATGCCCGGAGAGATTATTGGCTGCGTGGACACCGAGATACTTATACGAGGGACCTCTTTCAAGACGACCTTTGTTAACTTTGTACAGGAAAGGTGAATGCATAAGACTGCCAAGAAACTGCCATTACTTTCTATTTGGTTGGATTAAGGACCCTATGCCACTTGGAACATCTGCTGCAGATAATGTAAAGGTGAGTATGCCGAATGAAAGAATGCTGTGGATTTCTTATCTCACGCTATAGGACGCACTCCTCCGCGAAGAGCTTAGTGGAAGAGTTAATCGCGTCGGGGAGGTCATTAATATACATTAGAAATAGCAATGGTTTTAAGACGGAGACCTGTGGTGCACCTGAATGACATGCGCAATGTTGTGACACTGAATCAGTTGCAGTAACCAATTACGTGCGGTTAGTAAGAAAGCATTCAATCAACTTCGCTATGTTAGAATATATATTTGGAGCATTCATTTTAAGGAGAAGCAGTTTCTAAAAAAAGTATGGGGTTTTACGTGCCAAAACCACTTTCTGATTATGAGGCACGCCGTAGTGGAGGACTCCGGAAATTTCGACCGCCTGGGGTTCTTTAACGTGCACCTAAATCTAAGTACACGGGTGTTTTCGCATTTCGCCCCCATCGAAATGCGGCCGCCGTGGCCGGGATTCGATCCCGCGACCTCGTGCTCAGCAGCCTAACACCATAGCCACTGAGCAACCACGGCGGGTGAGAAGCAGTTTCTGTGGAACCTTGTTGAATGCCTTGGAAAGATCTAAGAAAATGCAATCAACTAGTAGTCCTTTGTCTAAAGAGTAAACTCAGTTAATAATGAAGGATATTAAATGCATCGCACAGGAGTAACTTTTACAGAAACCATGCTGAGAATGAGTGAAGAATTAGTTTGATTCTAGAAAAGATAAGTCGCAACTAGATTACGTGCTCAAGATGTTTGCAGAGAATGCTTGCTAGTGAAGTACGTCTATAATTAAGAGGAGCATGTGGATTACCCGATTTAATAAGAGGGACCACTTTCCCTACCTTCCTATAATCAGGCAATGATGCACTTTCAATAGATTGGGTGAAAAGATACATAAAAGAAACAGATTAATATATTGCAGTGTTTTTCCAGAGATTTAAAATAATTTCGTCAACGCCACAGCTAGACAACAGTTTCAAGTCCTGGATTAACTTCAAAATTCATGTAAGTTCAATAGCAACTGGGTCCATAGGAAAAAAAATTGCGTTTGTGTATGTACAGTGTTGTGACAGCTTAAGGCTTAGGGCTTCTTCACATTATAAGGCTTCTGTCAGTCGAAGGATATCCATTTATATCACCGTGAACTTCCTCCTTATCGTATAGTCTTGCGTTAACTATTATATTTTGTACTGGCCATTTACACCGACCTGTAACGTCCTTAATCCAATGACGCTTCATACCCTTTTCTCACCATTTCGGAACCAACTGATCATGTTTACTCGTCATGCATTGTCGAAGTATGTCCAGTACTATTACTACAACTGGCCAAGCAGCAGTAACACAATGGTTCAGCAACTCCATTTCATTACACTTGATAAACTAAACTGCAGCGCGCCAACGCATGGCAGGCACTGCGGAAAAAGATGCCCTATACAGGGTTCCTAGCACTCGAGGAATCACGCGATGTGATATGCTTACCACGTAGTGTCAATACATGCACTCTTTGCATTGCAGTTGCATTATTGCACAAGGTGAAACAGCATGTAAGAGCGGCATCGCACCGTGTAGCGTCGATGCGTACAAATTTCGCATTGCAGTTGCTTTGTATTCCACCAAGTGTCCCCCCACCATGTACCATTTGCATCGTATCAGGCCCGATGTCGAGGGATGCGACATGTGCTCCGCGTAGTCCCGATACTTGTGTTTACTCTTGCGTATACATTAGCGCACATCCTCGCAACGTACGAACCACTGCTGAAGAAGCGAGTCGTAGAGCTAGGCGAACAACTGCAAGCACGCGCCGTCAGGCTTACTAGACCGCTGTGCAGAGAGCAGTACAAGCCGCAGCTTGCCGTGGACACCGGGCGGACAGTTCAGTTCTTTCGCGTGAAACCAACGCAGAGACGGTCACCTAAGGAGTCGCTCATCCAGGTTGTACAGCGACAGTGTTGAGTGCGCCGCGTAGGCCTGTGACTCTTTTGGGTAGAGTCGCTTAAGTACAACTGCTGACTAAGAAGCAATAGACTATGCACGTAGCCGGTCTAACCTGAAAATTCACAGGGTCTTGTTATGATCGATCTGTCAAGTGTGAGCAACGTTCAGGCGTGCGTTCCAATGACGAGATAATTGCCCTCTTCCCAGAAAAAGCATCGCCCCTTCACCTCCTGAGCAGACACAAAGTGAAGGACGAAGAGGAAATGACACGAAGGGCGGGAGCTCGTAGACTTCTCAACCTGACAAATACACTGACATTTCCACAGGTTCCCCAAATTTTCCAAGAAGCCATCGACTACCACAAGACCGCAGGGGTTATTTAAGGCCGTCCTGGCCCCCGTGTTAAGCATGTTATGATCGACCTGTCAAGTGCGTGAAAGGTTCAGGCATGCGTTCCCTTGACGAGATAATTGCCCTCTTCCCCGAAAAAGCTTCACCCCTTTACGCCCTGAGCAGACACAAAGGAAAAGACGAAGAGGAGAAGACACGAAGGGCAGGAGCTCGTCGTCTTCTCACCCTAAAAATGGCACTGATACTGCCTCAAGTTCCCCAACTTTTCCTAGAAGACATCCACGATCACAGGACCGCAAGGGGTTATTTAAGGCTGTCCTGTCCTCCGTGGTATTCAAAACCGCTCGCACTCGTATAGTCACAACCACGCACCAATGAAGTCAATACATTCTCTTCTACCGTTTTTTTCATCATCATCAGATGGCCACCTTCGTCGTGATTTCCTTATCTTTGCGGTGAAGACCCACTTCACCTGGTCGAGATCGTATCAGTCTCTTATGTTACCTTTAAGACGACTTTAATGCGAAAGCCCAAGTACCAATGCGTGAAAGACGGACACATGAAGTACACATTCCCCTAAATTTGCTTGGTCTACTTCACATAGCCATCCCTCCCATTTCGCTTATTCATACTCCTAACTCACTTACTCATTCTCTTAATACGCTTAGTGATCCCCTTTAGTTCGCATAGTGTACTTCGCTTAGTAATCCCTCCTAATTCCACCCGCCGTGGTTGCTCAGTGGCTATGGTGTTAGGCTGCTGAGCACGAGGTCGCGGGATCGAATCCCGGCCACGGCGGCCGCATTTCGATGGGGGCGAAATGCGAAAACACCCGTGTACTTAGATTTAGGTGCACGTTAAAGAACCCCAGGTGGTCGAAATTTCCGGAGTCCCCCACTACGGCGTGCCTCATAATCAAAAAGTGGTTTTGGCACGTAAAACCCCATAATTTTTTTTTCCCTCCTAATTCCAAAGGTCGGGGGTTCGAGTTCTACCTAAGGCCGTGGATTCGAGTGCCTTAACTCTATTTTACTTACCTGTTCGTTAATTAACTTGGACTTAACTACCACCAAAGGTGGTAGCTTCTACTCCCACTAATAGTCTAGATTTCAACTCCGACCAAAGCCCGAGGATTTGGTTTCGACCAATGATGGTGGTTCGACTCCCACCACAGGTCGTGGGTTTGTATCCTCAATTATCAACAAGGGTCACGTGTTCGACTCCCAAGAAAGGTGGAGGTTTCGTAGCCTTCTTGTACATTTCATGTTGTCGACGCATTTTCGGTCATTGTTTACTGATTGATGAGACCTATAGGGCTTTCGTCCTAATAAATTCGCACCTTTCTTTAATAAGAAAGAAAGTTCTTATTAATGTTACTTTTAAACTTGTTTTGCGTGTAGAAAAACATGGTACAAGGTGCTTGGAAGGCAGTCACAACCCCGCCTGTGTTTTATTGACAGCCTTACGCGTTCCCATCTTCTTAACAGGCTATCTATCTACGTTTCGTTTAGTTACCTTCTCGGACTTGTGTTTTCTATCCTGTCTGGCGTTCAGCACACGTCTTTAGAGCCCTGGCATTCCGCCAATGTTCGACGGTGCGAGAAGCGACCTCTTAACGAAAGTTGAGCCTGTACGTCTTCTCGGTTGAAGTGCTCCCTTGCGAACGCTTTGCTATTGACGCCACCACCTAAGAAAGTGCGCTTAAAGACGTTGCGCCGGAAGTCTCTGTGCCTCGTGGCCGCTTGCTCTTGGTGGGTCCCGACTCTCACTTGCTTTCAGTTCCTTACAGTCACAACTCTTCTGTACGTGTTGTTCTTTTTCGTTGATAGCACACTTTACTTTCCTTGCTTTTGCAGGAGAAATTATGAGTTTGCCTTTCCTTTATCAGTTTGATTAGCACGTTTCCCGTCAGTGTCTTCCATTGTGCCAGTGCCATTTTGTGCATTGTTCCACTTTTCCCCCTGCATTTGTGAGGTTTATAAACTTCTGCACTGCCTAGATTGGGGCATCCACGAGATAGTTTTCTGAGAAATAAACAAGGACGCATATAGTAAAACCTTTATTGTAGGTGAATGGTAATGCTACTTTTGTTATGGTAAAAAAAGATTACATTTCGGTCAGGTGCTACTGTACACAAAATACGGGATGCAATATTGAAAAATGGCCAGACGAGTGTGAGACAGACCATTGTACTTGCCATAGCTTGACGCAGACGACAGAAGAGCAAACGATGATGCACACGCTAGTCATTTAGCTGCCGTGCCGTAAGCTGGCCGTCGCGCGAATGTCAGTTTGCTGTTTAAAGTGTATGTTCGCGTTCTCATTTCTCCTGCATGCACAGAGCTACTCATATTCTCACCGATAGCCAAGAAGAGCAGCTTTTTCAAGAATTCTGCGTGCAGTAATTAGCTTTATTTAGTTACTTTTATTTTGAGCCTGTTTAAAAATTTTCGTTGAGGGAAGCCCCCAAAATCAGTAGTGGTTCCACAACCATAGACACAGTTTTCAACAAACGTTTGCGAGGGACAAGCGAAATAAACGATAGCCTGCTGCGAGATAGTGACGGCAATTACAAGATTATAAGGGACTCATTCAGGTTCACGTGTAGTGAACACAGTTTCTTCTCGGCCACGTAACTGCTATTGAAGTTCTTTACACCTTTCTTATTAATCACTTCCAGCACCTATGTTCCACATGGTTTCCTTACACCTAATTGTACCATTGGTATCGTTAGAAATAGGAACTTGGTGGATAGCTCTACATGTTACGGAAGCTGCTTCGACATTTCCAGCATTCTGCGCAGATCTACACTAGGAAGTAGATGATAAACTCGATATGCCCGCTGTTTCTTAGAGTTCGATGGATTCTTTTTACTCATTATGTCCTTAAGACCGACCCCAGAAACCTTTCAAATTCACTACCACAATTATCTGGCATGGCCGCACACGGAAAAGATTGTAGTTCTGTGCGGCTACACTGGCAGGAGCGTATAAGCATTCAACGAGGGAGCAAGACAGGAAAGGAAAAGTACACAGTGCCGACAGGCTTGAACCGGCATGACGCGAAGATGTTTGCACAGCCTTTCTGAACAATGCGAAGCTCCTTTTGGGCGTCTTCTGAAAGGGTGGAAAACGCACCGCTGTGTTTAGTGCACACAAAGCCATTGTTCCGGTCTGGGCTGGTGTATTCCCGCAAACTTTCCTGCTGGAGCGGGAAGAAAAAAATATGGCTTGACAGTGCACAATACGAGCCGTCTCGCTATACCAGAAGCTAGCAGTGCTCGATCGATGGCCCTCGAAGAGCGTGAGCATTGAATTTCTAACACAAGGATAGCAGCTGAAGCGGACACGGGCAAGACGCTCCTTTCTTCCGAGCACGTGCAGTGTCCCGCATCTCTTGCCCGCCCGACCCTTCAAAGCCTCCCGCTTCGCCTTATGAAGTGCACTTTGACAACGTAAGAAGTAGAGTCTGTAACAAAATAAAGCAACTTTCTCTTTCCTTGAACGAGCCGGAACGAAATGCGTGACTATTTGTTTGCTTTTCATTAGCCCTCAATAAGTAAAAACATTTCTCGCGAAAACTTGCTTCCCACTTGTGCAGTGTTACAAAATGGTGCACACGCATGAATGCTGCGGATTAAGCTTTAAGGTGTAATGAATGCGCTCCTACCAAAAACTTGAGTATGCCAAAAAGGTCGTTCCAGCTGGTGACCCTTTACTTTTGTTGCCCGTTTTTTTAACGCACTTATCCTAGAACTGTTCGTAGATGGAAATTATGGTCAATCCTGATGCTTCACATATTATCATCGAAGCCATAGCCGGCCAATGAGAAAACTTGTGTCGAGAACGGTGGCAAGTGAGGGGAGTTAGCGTTCGTAATTAAGTTAGGGACTTTAACGTCACCTAGCTTAAATAGCGGTGTACACGAAAAACGGAAAGAAACAAGAATAACGGAATCATGAACACAGCTTAAGAACGCTGGCGGTTAAAAGAGCGAACTGTACCATACCCCTATAATTCTTTTTCAGTAACGGATTGGTAATAATGCACAAGTTATTTCAATGTACCGATGAATTCGTATTCATGATGATGGTATGTCTTTCAAAAAACCAAGAATACTCCGCTCCCGTGACGCCCTGTGTCATTACAACAATAGATATAAAAGCTATCCGCACCTCCGAATATTTCATCATCACGCCTGTGCTGCTTAGGAGCGAGCACGTGATGATTTTGTCACTGAATAAAGTTTATTCTGTTTGTTATGATCATCACGCGCATCAGCTGGAAGTCATGTTTCGGTGAGTGCATTGATAGGAGCGCGGCATGCACTATCATGGATTATAAGTCAGATGTTATTACTGAGCTTTGGAGTAAGGCACTCACTACGGTGAGGGGGCCCCTCGCAATAGTATACGCACTATTTTGTCGGGCCTGCTCACTGCTAAATTGAGGGGACCCAATTTTATTCCATCGCATGTTATGTGCAGACAGCTTTGCTAGTCAGTGGATGGGGGCGGGCCCGTCTCAATGGGACAGTACATTAATACAGTACAGTACAGTTAATATCACTGTAATCGGCGACCTTTATGCTGAAAGGTCCGCCAAAAATACGGCGCCATGCTCCATCCACACATTTAATCTTGGACGTGGTGCTATCGGATACAAATTTCTACAAGTCGGCACGCTACACTTAACGATACGGACAGCTGAACGCAGCAGGTTGCTCCCTGCCATGACTGTCTTCGCGAACCTTCCTGCAAACGTCATCTTGGGGAACGACCATTCGATACATGATGATGTCGTGTTCGCTACTTCACAGGGGCTTATCTACCTCAGCCATCTCGACTTTGGTGCTACCTCAACTAAGAGCATGGGAGGTGATCATTCAAACTGCCACCACACTGAAGAATTGTAGGCTACACGGCCGAAGCTAGGTCATAGGAATCAAGTGGTGGCCGCATGTCGCGAAAAACGAGTCCTGGGGTTTTCCTATAACGAGAGCGTGTCCAAGGCCCAACGGGCACGTACTTGCTATTGTTTTTGCACACCTTTTAAACAAATCGGACAAACAGTTAAATTCGTTCAAAAAGCTCAAATTCTGTACAGTTGCCATCGGAGCAAGAACAAAGGGAACGTCATCTTTTCGTAATCCCTCGCTAGTGGGGCTCCCATTTATTGAGCAACACCCACGCCACTCAACATGGGGGACGCATCGCCAGCAAGCTACGTCCCGAATGATACAACAGCGATTCTGGCGGCCGAAATTGCAAAGCGACATTCGTTTCTACGTTCACCATGCTGACATGTGTCGGCCGTGAAAACAACTGCACGGACACGGGCCGGGACAGAGCAAGTACTGTGTACAACACCATATTGAGAGCAACAACTTACAACTGCTATCATGCAACCTCGCAGAATTTTCGGGCCCGAAAGAACGCTCTCGTTGATTTTGGAGCGCCAAAATGGCGCAGACAAAGGTAGTATGCAACGAAGAGATCACCGCCAATTTCGACCTCCGCGAGGCGCGAAAAAAAATTCAGCAGAATGAGACGTGTTCAATGTTTTGATCGAAAGCTTTGCGAGAAGAACATTTTGTTGTGACCGAACGGCTCGTGATGAACACGGGGTGAGTCGGATGGTCTCGTAAATTAAACCTAGATTGGACGAGAACAACCAGTTTCGTCGTGCAATTGTCACACCTCAAAACAAGAGTACTTACCGTTGAGTGACCATGCTCCGCTTTATCCTGTGCATTCACTGTGTGGCCGAGTTTAAGGCAGAGGAAGCGTTTTTTTTTTCCGTACGAACCCTTATGAAGAGACTGGGCAGCAAGAATTTCATGCAGCCTTTGAAGAAGGTGGGTCCACCAATCAAAGCTGGCTACTAAAGGAGGCAAGGTAGCCACGAAGTTTGGTTCTCATATATATATATATATATATATATATATATATATGCTCAGTTGCGAATTCTGTACATGTCCTCCTGTTCTTTGTTTTTCTCGGAGACGAAACTATATTGTTCAGCAGTGAAGAATAAATAGAACGTTCGCATGCCTTGCCATAGCTTTACAGACGTGTATACTGCCTGATCTTCACTTTTGCTAGTATATACGGAACGCATGCATGCAAAGCAAACGACAGGAGTGCAGTGCAACTGTAGTCATTACTCGTTTAAGAAACATAAAGCGAAAGAAAATGTAAGCTCTATTTCTATATATTAGAATAGAATGGAATTTATTGACAGGAAAGACAGAGAGTTCGACCTGAGCTAGGGCGCTCTAGTCTCTATTCCTAAATTACCGCCTTACAATGTTGAAAAGGCAATCGTAGTGTTAAGGGAGGATTGGTTAGGTTTAAAGAAAGGCCACAAGAGAGGGGTGACGACATCGCCACGAAGTTCTCGCACCGGCTGACCATGACGTCATAGATATCAATGGCGTCTGCTTAGGCATATCGCTTATTTTTTATCGGTAAACAAGGACTATGTACATTATAAAATGAAAGAAGCAATGTGTCAACATTGCAAGCTTAAAGAATTTTTATTGATCCGCAATGCCGCGAATCCGATAAAATCCTTTGAAATCTACGACGGTACGCTAACATAATAGCGCAGTGGTGTTGATGCAAATAAAAAAAAAAAACACGGAACCCACACTTTCATTTTACCTCCTGTAGTCAAGTTATGACTGACAGATTGGCAAAAATGTAGTTCGAACGAAATTCTTGTCTATAGGTAATTACTGTTTCCTATTAGTGTCGCTTTAAGTACGGCAATAAAGAATTCAAAGCGTCCATCCAGGGCTAATGAATTGGTGGAAGTTCTCTGTTTTCCAGCACGCAATTGCGCTGGCGTAGGATCTCACTGGGCCTCTTCAATTTGTCCTCCGGAACTGTCCAGGACTGTCCAAAACTTTCCATACGCAACGCTCATTGGCTGAAAGCACCGTCTAGGGCAGTCCGGGACTGTCAGGGACGGATAATCGAAGAGACCCACTGAGCTACGCCCGGTGCACGAGTTCAGGCGAGTTCCAAGCCGTCGATAAACTAAGTTTCCTGCTGCAGATAAACTGCTTGTAGTTCCGCGGAGAAAATTTTCATACGTTCGCATACCTGTTTTCATTGCAGGCTTACCAATATGTTGCATTGCGGTAGCAGCAGTGTGCTATTCGCTTCCCTCGTGGTGTTCACGCGGTTTGATGGATGACCACAGAATAAGGACAAACGAGCAACCAACTGCCCTGATTTTTTCCTTTGTCGTGATTTTCTACAACCAATTCTGTAGACGTAGACGCGTTTGAGAAATAAAGCACATGTAGAAGTAGCGAATAGAAGGGAAAAACATTTTCCTTCGCCTTAAGCTTTGGTGAGTGTAAAAACCTGTTTTTCTTTTCCAGTAATCTCTCTACTTCTCACCAAGTCATCTTTCTAACAGAACTGGTTGCTCAATTCTGCTCTATGGTCTGCCAGTCAGTGGAAGATAATTTATCTCTCATACAATAAGCTATCTCTATTGAATGGGTACAAACAAAGAAAGCGGTGGAAACGGAGCAAATGGTGCACAAAGGAATCAGCGAAGAAAATATGCGAGGAATACCAATACGTTCGACCAGACAGGCTCACCCGACTTGTCTGAGAAAATTTGTCGTAATGTTTGCATTTTCTTTCACAAAGCGATCTGGTACTAACAGTGGTCGCTCATCAGTCAAAACTTCATTAGATTAGGTATCTTTTTGTGCAGAAATAAGTACGCCTGCGCCAAATAAAGGCTCCATCATTTCCGGCATACCATATATTTCAAATATACATCGTTTTCGAATCAACCAGGAGCACTCGCAATAGTTCAGCGCCTTCTTGTCGTCTCGTGACACAAAGCACCTTCGTGTTATTGTTGATGATTGCGCGTTTCCAATCCCACTCATAGTCGAGCACCGGGTTTGCATTAGCCTTGCGCGCAGACTGTTATTTAGTGTGTGCAGACAACAAAGGCAAGCAGAGACAGCCTATTTCAGTCATTCTCCGCGGAATTCAATAAGCATATCTCACTGCATCAGCCATTTCTTTGGCGAGCCTGTATGCGCGCCATCCTTCTTTCCTCTTTCTTTTTGCAATTATTACCTATTTACCATCACCTTCGTGCTCTGACCGACGCTGGCCTGCTTCCTTTCTTTTTTTTTCGGCATTCAAGCTTTGCAGTGCTTTGCAGTGCTATGGCTCTTGAGGCCGAAAAACCGGTGTTGGCTTGACGCGAAGATGGTCCAAGAAGGCTATGAACCTACGACTTTGGTGGCAGTCACACACACGACCTTTGGTCGGAGTCAAACCAACGACCCTCGGCGTTAATTACGGCGAATATAATCAAGGCAAAGTTGATAAAGATAGCACTAATTAATTCACTCGAACCCACCATCTTTGTTTGGACTTGAACCCACTACCTTTGGTGTGAACGAAGGCGAAGTTAAATTAAGACGACTGAAATAGCACAGGCATCATGGGGTGGTCGAAGTGGTTTCGAGCCCATTTACGTAGGGATAACCAGGTGTCCCTTGAATTTTTTTTATATACATGTGTGTGATGGAGAGGTTGGCATCAAGGATGTTGCCCGCTTCTCCTTCTCTGTTAGGTAATCACTACTGATAAAGAATTCGCCGGCTAAAATATTTAAGTGCTTAGTGCACCACAACCTCCGATACGTTCTCGTGTTTCACGACGACCTGGCGGTTCCTGAAGCTATGCTATCTTCGGAGCTGTTATTGCGCCGCTAATCACATTTACTGTTCACGTATTCCATGAGTCCGTGTTATCCCTTTTTTAGCTTCAGTCAGCGTGTTTTCCCGTTCTATATATGGCAAAAATGGACTGTCTTCACGGGTATCCTGGTCTATCAATTTGGACCAGCACAACGTCATTCCCGTGAACGAGGCAGATTGTTGTCTGGAAAAGGTTATGCAGAACGCAATCTCATCTCTGATTCTGCCCCTGCAAAGTGGGTCGAGAAACGTCCCACGCCCAAATCGTATCTGCACTATGGTCTACTATGGTCGCACACTATGGTCGCATACTTTGGTCGCACGAGGCTGGACAATCTAGCCAATTTGAGTGGATTATTATTTACGGTGTTGCTTTTCTCTGGCACAATCGCCATCATTAATCTTGCTAGAGAGCGAGTGAAAAAGAAAAGGGATGGCAGGAATATCGAAACTACAGCCACATACTGGAGGCATACATCTTATACCTCAGGTAGCCTGAAAGCACCAATATCCATTGTGGTGCAGTGACTGAATCCACCAGCAAGGCGTTAACTCCCACTATGCTTCAAGAACAATTTATGAATAAGCAAAATGGAGGGGGTTAACTACATTACTATACAAATTTAATAAATGAGGCTTACTTTCTTTTTCACTTTTTCTGTCGAAATGTGTGTCTATTTCTTCTACCGTCTTAACGGCTTCACATTCTTCTGTAATTTTTCAGACATGATCGAACTTTGCATGTGGCAAATATAGGCACCACATCGCATCTCACAAATTATGCGTGACAGGGTACACGCTGCGGGCGCTGCGGGCACACAAACATCACGAAAACTCCCAAAACATGTGTCTCCCTTCGTCATGTGACACAACGGCGCATCGAAGCCGTTCGCGAGAATAGCGAAATAATTCGCACATTGTGCCTTTGCACTTGCCTAAGAAGCTGAAGCCAAATGGCAAAAAGAAATGCGCGACCTGTACAAAAGGGGCTATTACTACACTCGAGAAAGGGTGCAGTGTCCGACATTATCATCATCAGCAGCAGCAGCCTGGTTACGCCCACTGCAGGGCAAAGGCCTCTCCCATACTTCTCCAACTGCCCCGGCCATGTACTAATTGTGGCCATGTTGACCCTCCAAACTTCCTAATCTCATCTGCCCACCTAACTTTCTGTCGCCCCCTGCTACGCAACATGTACAGGTGAAATTGCAAAGTAGCCAAGACTGCCTACTCTTAAAAAAATTCATACTGAGAGAAGTTACTAATGTTTTACATTGAAGAGAACTGGTAGCAAAACGATATTACCACTTTAGAAGATTTTCAACCTGGCCTCTCTAATGTTTACTCCACGACATTTTTACCACTCAAGAAAGACAAGGACAAAGAACGCCAGCATGAACAACAATACGGGCGGTAACTAGCACAGTTGCGAGCTACCGCCTGTTTTGTTGTTCGCGTTTTCTTTCCATGCCTTTGTCTTTCATTCGCCGTAAACGTGTGACGTGATAATACAGTTGTCACGCACTCTCTCGCTTTCGCATAACGTGAATGCAAGGAGAATGTAAGCAATGGTTGTATACGTAAGTACTTCTCTGATAAAGCATACAGCACTGAAATGCGCTTTTGTACTGCTATGGCGCGAAGCCCCTGGAAAAACATCGACAGGTCCTGCTGCTCACAGAGCGGTGCGTAGCGTCACCGGACGCCGCACAATGACGACAAATAAGGCATGTAACAGAGCTATGCCTACGAACAATGTCATTGATAGAGAACGACTCAATGCCTTTGCATGCCAGGCTGCTGTCATAGCCTGCCGTCATACATAGAAGTCCGACAAGGTGATAGGTTCACTAAGTTTGCTAGAATCAAATGAGCTTGACCAGAATTGTAAACTGGACACACAGGATAGCGACAGTTCCTGCAGGAGTCTCAACGCGTCGGGGCATCTTGGATTGCAGGTGATTGTAGCTCTGTTCTGCGACTCGTCGTGCTACGTATGGCACCACCAATAAAATTTAGAATGGATGGCCGGTCGTTTTGGCCATTGACCGCTGGTTCACGGCCTTCCTGAATTGCTACAACTTTTATTTGTTTCCTCGTGTGAAGAGACGACAATGATACTTGGCGGTAGCAGCTGCGGTAACAAGGCGAGTGCAGTCTGGTGGTCCCTGTAACAGCTACATATGCAACAAAAAATTATGAAAAAGGGAAACAAGAGCGGTTTATTCTGCTTAGTCATTATAATGTCAGGACTAGGCGGATGCTTCAGGGAAAAGCATTCACACTATCGTACTGTATTTCAGTACTTAAAATTTCTCACATACCTTGCTGCCAAACTCAGTATTCAATCACTCATCAGCGTGGCATTTTGTAGAATCCTTCATGAAAAGAAATTGTGCAATCGTTCGCACGTCAGCATAAATTGTACTATGTAGGACCACGGGAAGAGCAGTGAGTTTTATTTGTGGTAAAAGCAGTCATTGCGATCATTTGTGGATTTGCAGTCGTTTGAGTCTGTGTACGGATCTTTGGGAGATCGGTGAAGTTCTCTTTTTAAAATGAATAATAATGGTTGTACACGTCGTACGCCCTCTGTAATCTTACGAGACGTTCATTTGAGGGATGGCCAACCGTTTGTGCGCAGGTGCGAGTAAGAGCGGGCGCGAGAGAGAATATCTGGGGGCTTTCGCTCCTTTAATATATGACTCTGCCTAGGCACTACGGAGGAGGTTTCTTGGTGCGCGTTGTATTCGTTTGTCCCCAGACATGCCGGCATTCCGGAGTGCTGTCGAGTTTGTTTACGCTCAGCCGCTGGCTGCCCGCGCGGTGAGGCAGTGGGCGCGGACGCCCCTTGGTGATCGCTGTGTCTAAAGGGACAATGTTCTGACTGGTGTTCTATAAGTAGCGGGTCGCTTTTTTTCGTCGCGACGATAGATTGGATTATTTACAAACACTGCTACAGGAGGATACATGTTACCGGCAAACGGAGGCGTCAGGAGAGCACCTGAGGTTATAATAAAGCAGGCGGCGCCGGATCTCCAGGACACCCTAGGGGTAGCGGGGGAATCAAAGCTGGAAGCAGAGCGGCCCCTGGGTAGGGGCCGCGGAGGCCGAAGCATGCCAGGGGGTGTTCGCATAAGAGAAACTGTCTGTCCGCGATAGCGGACAGCCGATCTTATACACCTCTGGCACGCGCAGGCCTTGGCGATCTCCAAGCCACGGACCAGTTCGGGTTCTAGCTTTGGTGTCCCCATTGCCGCTTCGATGTCCTGGAGGCCCCGCCAATAATGCGAAATAATGACACCTTGTTACAATTAGTAGAAAGCCCGATTGAATAAATATAATTATGTCCAGCCGCCAACCTGTGACGCTAAGTTCAGCACTACCGCGCCCCACGACTTTTTTCAATACATGAGGCCCGGGCTCTACTAGGGTCGCTACTTGTCCTACAGAAACATCTGCGATGTTATTTACAAGGTACACTGCCGTAAGGCGCGAGAAAGCTATGATCCGCCACGACTGACTTAGTACGAGCACCGCAGGTGTAGCCAGCCTGTCCGACACAGCGGTCGCCAAATCGGGCGTCAGTGCCCACTGCTTCACCTATTTTACAGCGCCGGCAGCCAGCGTCCGAGCGTAAACGAACACGACCACAGTATGCGCGATGCCGGCACGCCTAGGGACAAACGCCTACAACACGCGCTATAGATATATGAAACCCATTCTGTAGTGCCTAGGCAGAGTCATATATTCAAGGAGCCAAAGCCCCCAGATTTTCTCTCTCGCTGCCGCTCTTACTCGCACCTGTGCACAAACGGATGGGAATCTCTCAAATGAACGTCTCGTCTGTAATCTTGACTTCAACGCAGTGCCAAGGGGTCAGTCAAGTGTGAGCTCTTCAAATACATTGAATTACGATGTCGTTGTGCTCCTGTGTGTAGTCATAACTTGCCACGACGCTTAGATGAGCTTAATTATGTTTTTTTGTTCGGTAATCACTCGCAGATTTGACTACAGTTTCCGCCTTTCGAGAAGCCAGGATAGAAAAGAATAAAGAAAAATAAAACCAGCACAAATGAGAACGAGATTTCTCGATTCCCGTTAGAGATAGATAAGTGAATCAATAGTCGGTCACGCTCATTTCACTTTTGCTGCGGTTTTGTTTCCTGCGAATAGTGAGGTGTGCTCCTCTGACAGAATTTTACCCACCTTCCTTCGGACCTTTGTAATGGGCCTCTTTACTACTGGCTCTGGCTCGCCTTTGTAGCTGCTGTGTTAGGCTTGCCTTTAGCAAGGATTAAGTCGGCAGCTGAGTGTGGTGTGGGAGGGCAGCTCGAGGACGCGCGGAGTTGTCGTCGAAAGTTTTCTAAATGCGCCTCGCCGCGAAGAAACAACACTTAACGAAGGTAAATAAACTGGAGCGCCACAGCAGTGTGAGCACGTCGAAATGCTGCGACCGGTCAACGGCAGCCTAGGGCGTTCTGGGTAATCAAATAAAGTCTTCTCGGAAGCCAATGAGGCGAAGCGATCTTCTTTCTCGTCTTTTTCTCCCCGTCTTCGCAACCTTATTTTTTTTCTAGACCCTAATGCTCCTCACCTACTGAGAAAAACTTCTTAGTTCTTCTTTACTTATGTGCCTCCATTCTTGGCTATGGCTCCAGTGGCCGGTGCAGCCATCTTTTCCTTTGTCTGTTGCGCGACTCTCAGAACTTGTCTTTATAGAAGTTCCGGGCACTTTGTCTTGATCTTTCTGGCCGAACTTTTCGCTTCTATGTGTAGCTTTCTCTCCGCTCGGCAAGTTTTCTCTGGGGTCTCGCTCACGCGCTGCGCAATTCAGCGCTTCCACGCAGGTGGACCCGGCGCAAAGGAATTCTGGGATGCGACGGCAAGTTCTCTGACTCGTTCGCCGTTCCGCTGCCCTCGAGAGTCCAGCTGTAAATTCTCTTTAGTGGTCTCCTTGAGAAGGCTCTCGTATATTGTCGCTGTCATTCTGCCTGTTGGTTGTCTTTTTTTCTCTTCACCTGACCTGTCGTTTGAGCTCAAATGGAGGACACCACTGAAATGTGCTATCCTTATGTAGCATAGAGGTCATTATGATCCGAATTATAGTGACAACACTGCAGAAGCGAGCAGTGTTGAAACCTACTGAACATGTGACAAACAGAATACGCAAGAGAATTTGAATGGGTGAATCTTTGAGCAGAAACAAATTTCCTTTAACTATTCCGCCAGTTCAACTACGTTCCTACTTTGGCTTGTCATTTCCTTATTTATTTCTGACTTTCAGACAATGTTCAAGTTTTCCAATCAACTTCTTACTGATGCAGTTGGTGCTGCGAAATTCGTTGTAAGCTGCTGCCATTTTAAGTAACTGAGTCGCCAAGATTCTGCATCACTAATGGCATTATTAAAGTTTCATAAAAACCAAAGGTGGCACGAGAACAAAGCAGTGTGAGAAAAAAAGCGCATCCGGGTTGCTTCACTGGCCCTTCAAGCATTTCTTTTCTTTTGGCTTGCGGTAGCTACCCAAGGTAACTGCACCTGCCTGTTTTCATACAAGTGTGCCGAGCTTGGCCTGTACGAACTGCTCAAAGTGTCCTTTCAAGCAGCCACATTTCTTTGCATCGTCTTCGAACATACTAAAAATCGGAATAACATGACTGGTGCAATAAAAACCTTTATGTAGAACTACCACCGAAGGTATCAGTGATGTCAGCCCATATTCAGAATTAAACAAAACATGCAAAACATTCAGACCGAAATGTAATATCGTTGGCTGCAGCTCTCTATACATAGGCACGTTTCATTGTAAACGGTTTTAAACCTAAGTTTCAGGTCACAAAAGTATCTTCAAAACTCGTATAGCAAAACTGCGCGACAAATAATTGACGCATTTCACATTAACATATTAGGAGAGTCTTGTGTTAGCCAAGCATCAATATCACTGTTAGAAAGCGAATTTCAAGATCTCTGCACGTGTGTCAATATCAAGTAGTGCCTTCTCTTCGTTAGTTTTGGTGGCTTTCCTACCTTCTGATATGTGTAACTAATCGTGTTTAGACCATGTCATTTTCCCTTGCTACAGGTTTTGCAATCACTATTTACTATATGCTGATCATTTTAATAAAGATGCAGTTGATAGCGCTCGTGCTGTCTTCTTCTAGTCTTCGGCCCTGCCACTTCACGCTACAAACGAAGAATATGTTACCATACCAACTCACGCAACCATGCATTCTTTTGCAACACAAACTAATCTAGGCTTCTTGCAATAACAAAACCGAGCACTTGAGGCAATAGTTAACAAAGGAAGCGTATAATGCACAAACCGTACTACAATTACCATAAATTGCTAAACAAGAGCTTGTACATAAAAACTAATACTTGGGGTTTCCCGCCGATGTATTTAAAAATAATCATTTACTAACTAGGCACTGAACTAAACATAGTACATGCACTTTTAAAAATAAAATTGTAATGGTTGCGGCTGCAGGCCTTTATTCAACCGAACGAAAATTAGCAGAAAGCGCTGAAATCAGAAAGCGCGTGGACTTGTCCAAGTTTTCTTTATATAGATATACAGTATGATAGCGCATCTTAGCGAAGATTGCGCATTTCAACCTTCTAATTCTTTTCTGGGTTCTAAGATGCAACGTTTTTCGGGGTTATTTTATGATACCTCCTAATGCCACGCATCGTTGTTGTATATGAACATGCGTGTTGCTCTTATAAAACTTGATTTGTTAAGACAGCACTTTTGGTGTCCTTTTTACCGTCGCTTTTCGCTCGTATTTCAAGTATGCGATTGTTCCAAGTAGTATAGCTTCCTCCCCAAAGGCAAGTAAGCCACGACCGAGAACAAGATACCAAAGATTTAAAGGGAGTTGGTCAAAGAGTTCATCTACCAAGTAATTATTCATGCTTCTAACGTTGTTAAATTCTGGACTTCCAGCGCAAAAATTTAAAAAGGAAATGACAGAATTGGAAATATTTATTGAGTCCGGAACATATATTCAACTTTGTTAACATGCTTTCTTTTCGTTAGTCCTTCCCAGTCGGCACGTTGAGTTCCAAGACATTTTCTCTCGTATTGCATAAGAATACGCCCCAAAGCACAATGTGATATATATATATATATATATATATATATATATATATATATATATATATATATATATATATATATGTTTAACTGCTGTTGCGTGATTTCTGTGGTGGTGTTATTTAGTTTGTAGACCGCATTGGCTTTACTACTGTGATTTACTACATTGGCTTTACTACTGTGAGGCAGTTTTGCAACCTCTGTATATTTAATCCAAGCGTCTGATATCAAATTTCCCTTGGAAGGTAGCTCCTCCGCATGCCGTTTAGTGTGCTTTAGTGTTGTCCTAAAATTCGAGATCTGCGCGAAACTCGAGGTCTTACTCGCCGAGTTGAGCAAAGAGTGACTTCCATCGGTCAGGAGAACGCGGAGGAGGAAATCTGAAGAGAAAAAGATAGATTAACAACATTTAGCTATATTACCAAATTATATCAAAATCGGAGGCGAGTATTACCACCGCCTCACCCTAAACTGAACAGACCTGAGTCCGTTACTTGGAGGCGACTACAAACAGAAAGTTATACGAGTCCCGTGCAACTAAAAACTTTCTACCCCGATATATACTACAGCGACATGTGCAAGCTATGCAAGTCTGTTGGAACCACCCTTCAACACATGTCGTGGGGATGTGAAATATACCAAAATAAAATGGCAGTCTCCCCGGAAAATCTACGGGCGCGGTGGTCGGCCGTGCTGCTCAGCTCAGAACTCCAAGACCAACTTTGGGCCGTTCAGCGAGCTAAGGAAGCCGCACGAAAGCAGCAGCTTCCAGTGGCCATCTAGGCGGCCCCAGGCCCGGGCCTCCCGATCGCCGGATTCCAAATAATTTTATCACATCATCACCCTCAAAGTTTCAAGAATCCAAGAAGAGTTCTGCGACGAAGTCCTCAATGAATTACTAAATAAATAATTTGCTATGTTGAATTTTGATAAATTGTTCAAAAGATGATTAACCAAGAAAAGAAAGAGAATTTAGTGTGACAGCAGCAAGCTGTCACAGCGTACACCGATATTGCTGCTGTCGTAACTGGAACTGGTAGAACCAACGTGAGGTTATCCAATGCATTGCCGCTTTTGACATCAGTCGCAATTGATTATGTTCTTTTTTTTCAATTAATCAATAATATGAAGAAGTCACTAACCGTAATCGTGGTACTTTTGCACTTTTTTTTATTCTCGTTATCGCTCTTCTTGCCATTCTTGTCTTTCATGGATAGCGAATGTCCCTGTGCACGTCTATTTTTGACCCGTCGTGTTTCCAGGGCACGCGTGTTCGTGTTCATGAGTGCCGTGATTGGAACCTCTTTTCCACGTGCCCAGTAACCATTGAAATTTATGAGCTGCCAGGAATTTCGACAAACACGAAGTTCCTAATGGGCCCCCTGTGCATGGTAAACGAATCTTTTTACGTTCCACCACTGTCGCAATGCGACCGATGCGGACGGAAATCGAACCCCGACATCGTACCTAGCAGACAATACCAGAACGGCTAGACCACCGTCGCCGGTGTGAGCATGATATTTTTTTAACTTTTTTTCTCTGCCTATTCCTCAGATAATTGCATTGACCCACTACGTGGAACTGGACCAGAAGCACTGCTGTGACAGGGCAATTCGTTAAGGGGGAAGTGTGCGGTGTATAAAACGGGGTTTTACACTTGACTTTGACCAGTTGCCTTCACCCAAATAGATCACGTTCCCATGACGCCCAAACAAAAAGGACGTTCCACGTCCGCCGCCAAGGTCTGTGAATGGTGGCGCTGGCTAACACCCCCAGGGTTTTACTAGGGCACATAAATACCACGGAGAAAGACATATAGGAGGTGAAACTCCCGTCAGCGCGAGCGAGCGCGGGCGACCAGATAAAGTCACAATTGTTGCATGCGCCGACGCTACCCTATGCAGTGGCGGCACCATGCGGCGCGTCGTAGAAGCCGCAGCGGAAAAAAAAAAAAAGCAGCGCCCGGCAGGCGGCTCGGCTGCTCCGGCAGCTCCGGCGCTCCTCCGGCGGCGCCCGCTCAAAGCAGACGACAAGCAGACGACACGGGTGTTTGCTTCAGCGGGCCCGCCGTAACGTTCTTAGGGATTTATTTCGAAAAAAAAATTACCGTAATTTTTCTAGTGTGACTGTAAAGTAAGAAAAAAATATTTTGCGTTGGTATATATGCACTCTTCATTCATGAATAACAAAAATAAAAAAGGAAATATACTTATCAGAATTAAAAATTTGATGCATTTTTATGCACATAGTTCAAGGCTCTGAAAATCCCCACGCGAGAATATTTCGCAAGCCTCAAATGTTCTTGCTCTTACACTAATACGTACGTCCATAGCGTAATCGAACTGCGTAGGTGCGCGCACTCAAGAAAACTGTTTTGTTGTGTGCCCATCAAAAAAAGCAACACGTGTGGCAAACTTCCGCTAATCTTCCTCTTATCGCCAAGCAGCTAGGGCAACTAGTTTTCGCGAGTCTTAAAAAAAAGAAAAGGAACGGAAACACATGCACGGCGGCATCCTTCCTACGCGCACCCCTGTGAGCACTAGAGCGAGAAACAAGCGGTCGCCCTTTGAGCGATTAGGAACGAGATAGCCATCAGTTTCGCAAGCGCAAAAAGCCGAAAACCGCCCGCCACGGAGCAAGATAGGCCTGGCTACAACCAGAAGCTACGTATCATCTTATAGCTGTCATGGAAAACGCGTTTTAATTTTTACTGTGCTCAAATGGCTGAAGCGTAGCAGCAGTTGCTCTTCGGGCTACAAGCGGTAAAGAAGCGCGCGAGAGTGCCCTCAGTAGAACTCAGGCGCGCGCGGCCGAACGGGAGCAACACGCTCGACCGGTTGCCCTGGCAACCGAAACGGCGGTAATTTCTTCCCATGCCGCCAGGTGCCGCCAGCATGAAAATATACCCGCGGGCTTGTGACCTTTTCTGGTCGCCGCAAACAGCGGAGTTTCCACTCCTAAATAATTCTTGCTCCGTGATAAATACCCAAGAAAGTGGAGAGGGAAACGACGCCGCAGTAGCTCAATTGGTAGAGCATCGCACGCGAATTGCGAAGGTTGTGGGTTTGGTTCCCACGTGCGGCAAGTTTTTTCATGCACTTTAATTTCAATTAATTTATTGTTTCTTTATTTCATTTATTAAGCACAAGTAATTTCCCCTATGTCTTCTTTTGTGTCAGTGTTTGTTGGCTTCTTATATCATCATAGTTGATAGCGATCCGACGCTGATGGATAAGGTGCTAAAGAGCGATAAGGGCTTATATTGCTCAGCTCAATTACGATAATATCAACAACACTGATAACGGTTGATAAGGGTCGCATCAAGTGCGATATGGTTGATAATGATTGATAAGAGTTGATGAGGGTCGGAACATGTTTGATGAAGTTGATAAGGACAGGTAAGTGTTGATAAGGATCGGATCGAGAACGATAATGCTGACAACGACTGATAAGGGTTGATAAGCTTTATACTAGTCAGATCAAGTTTCATAAGATTGATAATGACACCAGGCTGCACGGAGATTAGTAAGTGGCACAATGCTTACGCCTACTTAGACCGCTCCCAGTGGACTTCCTGCGAGATTTCTTGCTCGCTACAGTACACTGTTTTCCTATTTAATTATATTTTAACCAATAATTGTGGAGAATGATGTTTTCTTATGTGTAAAGCAGCCGCATGTATTTCCTGCTAAAATTTCGTAGGAAAATGTCCAAGCACCTGCGTGACGGGCATGACTGCACCAAGGCATTGAAGATGACCTCAAAATTTTTAGTGTTCTCACACAATTTTCTTAACTGAGCTTTTGCATGAATCCACATTTAGGCTACAGATGAAGAGGCAGTTGTTATGCTAAAGGCCACGTAGATTTATGACTCCATTAATCGTTTTATAGGTCCCGCACGGGACATTCGATTTGTCTCTGAGGCCAGAACTTCTATAGCAGCTGATGCCACGAGCGAAATTACGCAGGGCCACTTACGATATCTTAGAGGCCTAATTTTCTCTGTGCATTTGCAGTGCTACTATGAAGGACACTTGGCGCCTCCGATATATAATGTGAGCCACTGCGTATACTTGGTGGCGTTGTCGCTGCGACGTCGCTTTTCGCCTTGAAGTTATCGACGTTGTGCACGCCTTTTAACCCAAGGCTCTTAATTTCGGCTCATCCTCTGTTGTTGCTATCTGCCAAGTTAGAAGCATTTCATCATCATTGTCATTTACGCCCCTTTTCAGCCGCCAACGCTGTTTTCACGCGAATGACAACGAAGGATTGCACGCAAATACATGGCCACCTTGTCAAGGACAATTTCTTATGCAACGTGCGTAATTTGATGCACGTGTACTACATTATTTGCCGGTCTGGTAAACGGAATACAAGCATAGATGCCACTGCTCTCGGAGTTTGTGAAGAGTGCAATAACTTGAACTAATTGCCGACTCAGAACGCGGCTTCCGAAAAAGAACATTTTGCGTTAATCAGCTAACTTCTCTTTTGTAGCGTGCCTGAACTGTCGAACATTGCTTGACTGGCCGTAAACATACTATTATATCCTGGCATGTTCTCCGTAGACACTTGCATAAAGTAACTGATCTAAATTCGGAAAAGATCCGATATCTTGTTTAAGCATGTGATTACGTACTATTAGATATGTTTTTACTAGTGTGCTTGCACAGCCTATGGAAAGCTCGTACGCCAGACCTAACTGCACACATGTGTTTTCTCAAAAGTACTTTTCTTTCAAATGATTATGCAGTAAAAGTACATTTACGATAAAAATTATTGTCAGCCGGACTGGTGTACACTTTTGATTAGGGGTTAATTTATTCTTTGAAGTTTTTGTTGGGATCGAAGGTGTTACTTTCCATGACAACAATATTCACCGTTATCAGACATGCAATAATAGCTGTAGGATTTATAGAAAAGCTGATCAAATCCCGGCCGCGGTGGCCGCATTTCAATAGAGGTGAGATGAAACAATGCCCGTGTATCGCGCATTGGATCAACCTATAAAAAAAAAAGCTGGTCAAAACTAATCCAGGGTTTCCCATTACATCGTGTCATTTGCACCTAAAACCCCACAAAAAGAGAAAGAGAGGAAGGAGAGGCATTGGGCATTTAATTCAGCGCAAAGCATAGAGAGCCATTTTTCTGAAAAAAAAAAACAAAGCCGCGGATGGGTACCAAGTGTATACGGACATGCATTAGGGGACGGCAGAGAGTAACTAATGTAATTAAAATAGAAACTTTACAGGCATAGTGTGGCTTTGGCTGGAATCAACTCTAAGCGCTTTTTCTAACCCGGAACAAGGAAAGCTCTATACACCACGCAATCTTCATTTTTTAATTTTTTGTGTTTTCATCGTTTTTCCATACGTGAATTCTTCCGCCGCCGCTGTTTGCCAGGTCAACCTTCAGGACAAGAAGTGATTGTGACTGAAATAAACAAAAAAAAGGGGGGGGGGGCGCAAGAACAAAAAAAAAAATGAATGGCGACGTGTGAACATAAGGTGGAACAAAATAATAGGAAGTGGAACAAACGAAAAGAAATATGATAGGCACTGGGGGGTGGGAAATGTCAAATAGCGTCCTTCTTTTATGGCGCTTCGACATGTGGCACTCGTCTAGCGGATGACCCAGAAATTTCAATATACGACCCCGCAGTCAGCCATTTGAGTATTTTCGTAAAAGCAGAAGAAAGAGAACGCCCAAGTCATCCCGCCATAAAAACCTGACATAGCGTCGGAGTGACGACAATGAAAAAAGGAAACGAATATGAATGCAATGCTACAGCAACTGCATTTGCTTTTAGAAGGTGCACGGAGTCTTTTTTGGGTAACATGAATCTCCGGAGCCTTTACAAAGTAGAGTAAAGCGTCAACCAAGGAAAAGCGGTCGCAAGGAGCTCGCCTTTAGAACTCATTGAAAAGAAGACCGGAGTGCATCTAGCAGACCTTGCATACGCATGCGTAACTCAAACGGTATCAAGTATTCATGTGCTCTCAACGTGGTCGCTGCTTCTTCGTAGACTTTGTTCCTGAGTGGTAGATAGCGGAAATCGATTTCTAAAGCAGTGTAACTGCACGCAGGGTTGCCAGTGACGACGGTGAACGAGATCGGTCCACCAGAATGAACATCAGGAGGAAAATAGCGCGCAGAGGACAACGTACCCCAATCTCACAAGATCTCTGAAAGTTTTGCCCGCAGAGAATGTAAAAAGAGAAAGCAGCCCCACTAATTCATTATGCATACCTGCATGTGCCAGACAAAGCAGCACCGTTGCGTCGCAATGACCTTGTTGAAGGTAATTCGCTAAGTGTGGAGGAAGAAAAGTATTGATGACACTTTATGAAGTAACAGATACTTATCTCACATTCACCTTAATTCTGGACAACACTTTAAGTCCAAAGTAAAGCATGTTTTTCATTTGTAGAAGGGACAGAGGTAGACAAACATTGGAAATAAAGTTATATGCACTAAGGCAAGAGAAAAGCGTGGAGCTGCGCCGGCCATGTGATTCATAAGATTGATAACCGGTGGAACATTAGAGTTACAAAAAAGGTGCCAATGGAAGGCAAGCGCAGTCGAGCACTGCAGCAAACTAGGTGGGTGATGAAATTGGGACATTTGCAGGCGCAAGTTGACAGCAGCTAGCGCAACACAGAGGTAATCGGAGATCGCAGAGAGAGGACTTCGTCCTGCAGTGGACATAAACTTTGGCTGGTAATGATGATGACATTGACCCCCTGATTTACCGAAGGGAATTGTCACACTTCCATTTATTTCGGCACTTCAGGTTACTCCTACTAGGGGAAATAACAATGACTCAGCGAAAGCCTATTCGCATAGCACTGCGAAATGGTTTTGCACTCCTACCGGATGCAAGCTGCGTCAATTCGCCTATGGTCACAAGCTGCCTGCCAATCGTATTGGCAGGATACGCATAAATACAGATATCTTCGCGCATGCAATACAGTCCAATATATACATACATATATATATATATATATATATATATATATATAGAGAGAGAGAGAGAGAGAGAGAGAGAGAGAGACGGCGAGGTCGGCCTGAGCTAAGCTATAGCTTTCTCTCCTTCTACTATGTAGACGGAGCGAAAAGGACTGATGAATGACGATGGTGGTGGGAGAAGGATGTTTGGACATACAATTCAATTACGTTGTGGCCACTCTAAACCCAGGCGTCTAGCCCAGTGGGTTGTAGAGAGGCTATACTTCGGCGCATGCAGCGGAAGGCCGAGCGGCGGAACTAATTAAGCTTAATGTAAGTTGAGAGGTGGTTACTACCACGGGCCTGTACATCTGTGAACCGTCGTGCTGAAGACAGAAGAGTCCTTGATGTAAACGAAACGTCAGGATAGCTGCTGTAAGAAGTTGCACGAATATATGCCGGAGAGAATCTTCATTCTGTTTTCCCTATGTACTAAGCAGCGCACACGAAAGCTCATTACATTTTTGGCATTGTTCCCTATTGTCAATATTGGTTTCTTGCCTAAATTTCAGCGTCTGTAACACTGAAACTATTGTCAGCATACATTTCGACTGAAGCACCTCCTTATTTGGTCTCATCTATGGCCACTAGGTCCTGTGATAAACCACCAGGTTTTCCAGCAAATAATTATGTCACATTTATCTGACTTTGCTCCGTTCTGGTTCTTCGTGCAGCAGTGGAGTAAAGATGTTGTTTCATGTTTTTTCAATATAACACTTACTTCGTTATATAAAGCTGCGGCACGCAATATAGCATATAATACTTACACTACATTTCGACACCTTTTTACACTATACGGCTGGGTTTGATAGCTTCGAATCTAGCTTCATCAGAAAATGCTGCGCAAACTTAAAAGGGACATAAGCGAACGAAACTACAACATGCTGCACGAGATTCCATGCAATGAACTACCGAGGCACACCAGTTTGCTGAAGTTCTGAGAGAGCACCTTCTGTCCTCGTAAGATTTCATTTGCTCTCGAAGTCGGGAATGCAAATAGGCAAGATATGCAGCACTGTTTCAATGCAGAATCGCAAATAAAACAAATGATATGACTAACACGCAAAAGCTAACAATATCGCCATTGCAGAAATCTAAAAGAAAGAAGCTCCAATAGAAAAGTGTAAAATAAAAACAGTTCGCTTCTATACCACCACAATATCAGAACTTCTTGTTTCCCGTTGTTTGCCTGAACGTATTGTGTGCCCATCTCAGAATGTATCGCCACTTTCAAAAAGCTGCAGCACATAATACTGAAACCTATACATTTTTCTAGATTGCAAGCAACAGTCGACAACATGCCCGAGGGTCGGGCGTGGCATTGAAAGCAGGAAGTAAAGCATAAAAAAGTATAAGAGACAACTAATGAGTGCCAATGCTCAGTTTCAAACACCAGACCGTATGAAGAATAATTAGGTCCACGCTTTAAAAAATTGCCTCTTTTCCGAAGCAAAAATCGTGCGACATCTGCAAACAGCATGGCCCGTACTCTCACAAAGAACAGGCTTATAGAAAGCACATAAATCTATTTTGTTAGCCCTAGCTAACAAAACGTCACGGAAAAGTCAGTTGTGGAAGTTCTCACGGAACCGCGTGTGCTGTGAGAACCGAGAAATTACAGTACCGGGATAGCATTCTTGCGAAGAGGAGAGCATGCGTATCAAACAATCTGCCTGTAGATGCTATTTATCAGCATTTCCTTTTTTCTGCTTCTTTTTCGAGCTCTCCTTCTCAGCTGTTGCCCACAATGTTTGGAAATGCGCAAGAAATTAAGAATTGCTGAGCCCTGGATAACATGCAGGCAAAATAAAGTGGACTCAAATGCCTAATGCAGTTGTAGTTGGTACTTCGTCCTTAAACATGGCACACACCCGCAACAACCTTTAGTTCAAGTATCAGGTTGCAGGAGTTATCAGGTACACGAAAGTACAGAAAAACCCAACGTACCTTACTAAAACGCGGTTTCACCCTAAATGCGAAGTATCGATTCCGATAGCAGATTAGTATAAAGCTATATGAACTAAAGATATTAGTTTTATCGGCGGTGTAAATTTGCAGACACTCGCTTACAACCTAATTACCAAGCATGGTGTCAGCACGCAGAAGCAAAGATGATCATGCCCCACTCGATGAGCGCGGAGTCGCTGCAAAACGCTTGACACTGTGTGAGCAAGCGCGGAAGCAGCAGCGAGTGAAGTGACTCTCATGCGCTCTATCGCTTCAACGCAAGAGCCGCGAGAACACAGCGCGCACAAAGGCAGGAGTCGTCTGCACATCCCTTTCAAAGTCGTGCGCGGCCGTGCAAAGTACACACTTCTTGGTGGAGTCGAAGCCGCGCCCTGCCTCCCGTGCTGCCTGCCAGCGTTCCTCCATATATGGCGCACGAGATAGAGCCGCAATCGTCAGTTCCCCTTGCGCCCGGCCGGCAAATCTACAGTTGGCGTCGCAATGCACGCAGTGCATGGCTGCAAGTTTCTGGCTGTATGCTTCCGCATGACCCAAGGTGGACACAACAGGTGAATGATATTAAAATGAAAATCGCCAGATCCATTCGTGTAATCTATGGTATCAGGCGTCTTCTTATACAACAAGCTAAGAAACAATTATATTTTGCTCTCGTCCATTTCCATCTTGTTTACTGTAGCCTAGTATGGCGTATGTGCAATAAAATTGATTTCTTCAAATAGTTTCCCCTTCAAAAAAGAGTCCTACGAGCGTTGTGTGCTGGCCCAGGAGTCGAAGCAAATGTTTTCGAGAGTTGTCAAAGAGACCAGAATTTTCGTTATCTTATTTCGTTGCTGACAATCATCACTTTATTGCGAATGTTATTAATCATTTGTTGATATAAAGGGTGTGGCAAAAGTTTTCGCACTCAAATAAAAACTTATAAATATGCTTGCTGTAACGAAATCGCTTTTATGTTAATCTAATGTGTTATGTTTTACGCACGCAAATCTAAGCCTAATTTTCCAAACCTCCACGTGGATATACAGATGTAAGTATTGAGTCGCTTAAGGGACGCGTCGATGGTGGTACGGATAGGCTGCGTCTAATTCACTCCGTCCTTTTTTTTTTAATGTCTGACGAAGAGCAGCCAAACTGCGCTGAGGAGTAGAGCAGACTGTGATTTTTAACACAGAACAGACTGAACAGTCAAGTGGGTTTAGATCCTGGCTATTGGGTGCCATTCTGAAACAGAAATAAAACCACGGAAGTTTTCTGTGCACCATTGCTGCACCACCTTCATCGTGTTAGCCGCGGCAGAATCCTACTGATACCTCCAACGGTTTCCGAAGTTCGATTCCGCCTAAGGCAGGAGCTCCTTCTCTAGGACATCTCCCAGTTAAATTGCGTTGTTCAGTTTGCCTCGCAGCTCCGAAGAAACAGCGGCATCTCTCCATCGGAAGTGATTGCCCTAAAAACCATCACTGATTGAGGGTGACAAATCCTTGAGGCAATCCCTCTACTAACGTTGGCTTCTTTTGAGGTTTTCTGTCTTCTGCCTATTGTGTGGTTGTGTAAACACTGCTTGATATTGAGCACTGCCTCGTCCATGAAGAGAATGCTGCGTTGAAGTTCCGCGCTACCAAAGCGTTTGAGCGGGCCCTTGCATTTCCCGATCCTGGGCTTTTTGACATTCGCTGTGAATCTATAAGCTTTCTGAACCTTGTACGTGAGCCTATTCACTTTCACAATTCTTTGGACAGAATGCGCAGAAATTTCTTCAGTTTGGGCCATTTGGCTTTTTTTACAACTGATTTCTGGAGAGGGCAGGAACTTTTGCCGCTCCCTGTAGAGCCCTGAAACAGTAAGTACTCCATTGATATGAACTGATTTATTGCTTCATTTTATTCTCCTTTAGAGCCAAGAACTCCTTTCTTAAAGGCCATCACGTTTCATGATATGGTCGGAAGTGTTATAGCCACACAACTATCGTAGGTGATATCGCGTCAAAAAGTCTGCAGTAATCTTTTGAACATCTGCGTCAACGCCGTGCCAAGACATCGCCGTAGAATGGGAGGTGAACCTCGTTACAAACTTAGTCTTAAAAATAGAGCAAATTGAGAAATCAGCGCTTCATAAGAAGTGATTGCAGTAGGGGAGAATCTGAAACCCTATTCCGATGCAACGTTCTTTGTTGTTTCTAATCATGGCACAGAAAGCGAATTCTAAATTTTCATTATATTTTTGTAATGTTCGTGGAGACTGGTAAAAAAATAAGAGTCTATGAAACGAGCTTAACGTGCCGGCACACAACGGCTTATCGCCTGTTAGTTTTATCGTACTTGTTCCTTACTGTTGGACATAACATTAACATTGTCAGCACCGCATTCCTCGACTCTACTCTCTATAGAATAATACATGCTCCCCGCCATGATTACGTCATTAAAGTAGGCTGCTTCAATTTCACTTGGGAACAAGAACAATGAGGAGCATACAAAAATGCAGCAATAATAATGCAAACGAAGACACAAGTAATTCAAAGACATCTGTAGACTAATGAGACAGAATAGGCAAAATAAAAGAAGGTGCTTTCGGTGTCCGACAGACATGTACCGACTTTTCTTTCATGTGCTGCGACAAACATCCAAAGACGCTTTCCAATTGTCGGCGGACTGTTGTCCAAAAACTACACTCGTGCGCTGACATTACTTTGCAGCGCGCGTGCCATCTTTTAAATGAGTAGCGGTGTATGAAATAAAAGGCCATCGCTGGATGTGTGCCTCAGGACCGCAGCATGTACGCATAACTTACCTGAGAAGGATATACCTTTTCTAAACAGGTGAGTACTTTTGGAGGGGAGAAATAACAGTAATAATGATCAATTTATGGTCCCCAAAGCACGCTGCCCCCCTTAGGTAAACAGACTACCTTATGAAAAATAAATGTTCGCGATAAAGTGGCCTTACTTCTAAGTGCGCTTTTTTTATTTGTGTGTCCTTTCTTCTTTTCCTTTTTTGCAGAGAGGGCGGGGCACGGGAGAGAGGAGGGTGTTCTGGGGGACATTTGTGCATTGCGATTTTTTTTATATCGGGCATTCGTTAAAGAAGCATCCCTTTCTTAGGGACTCCGTAGTAATAGAGACAACTTCCTCGATATGTCCCTACTACAATAAAAGTGGGAAAGCACGTCTTTTTCTGCTTCTTTTTAAAAGACGGAAACCACTGCCCACGTTTCATGAAATAACACATGGACAATTGAAGTTGGTATAGCAAAACCACCGGTCAGGGTAGATAAAGACCTTTCGTGAAGAACAACGACACCATAAGACCCACAATATAACCGCATCGTGAAAAGAGCGTAACTATTAAGACTGTCGCTATGTTTAAAACTAACATTGCTTTTTGAACGTGCAGAAATTAAACTTCGTCACACCAACTTCGCAATTTTGACAATGCCCCTGAGAACGGACTTTCTTCCATTGATCCTCCTTTCTTAATCTGCTTCAAACTAGAACACCGACGCGCTGGATATACTTCACTAAGTACATACATATATGCAAAAGAACACTGTTACGTAATGGACGCTCTCAGTAGTGTGCTGATGGATCTTGATTTGTTAATTACGTAAACCCTCTTTGGCGCAAATAGCACCCAAGTGTTCTGTTTTCCTTTATTTGGCCTCATCAAAAAGACCTTTACTCAACCGCAGTGGGTCTCACGTTCGCGTACTTAATAATAAATGTTCCGTCTCCAGTCCATTAGATTCCTGCCTGGCCCCATACTTCGCAAAAACTTCACTTGAATATGCAAGAGTCAAGAAACTAGCACAAGATTAGAACTTCCCAGAAATCAAGTGAGAGTATATACGAATGCTTTCTTTAATTGTTCAAAGTGCATTTCACAGCAGTGGGGCTTGACCTAGCACCACATGAGAAATCTAGATACCTTTGTTGATGAAGACAGATTTCCTAAGAGAAAGCTGATGAGCCAAAATCTCCTCCTTCTGCTTCTTTTTTTCTTTTATTTGCCTCGTTAGCTTCACTCTACCTGTCCGTCCGCACATTTGTGTTACTTTTCCATTCTCCGAAGGAAACTATGAAATGTATTTTTTTTATTTGTACAAGTTAATCTTTCTCTCGATTCCTCCTTTAGCTTGGGCGAGCTTCCTTATTCAGTCATTTGTCCTTCCTAACTGGTGTTTTCCTACGTCAATTAGTGCCTCCTTCTGCCCACTGCCCTCAAGACCGTTAATCTCGAACTCTTCAAAAGCTTATATATCTGTTTCGGGCTTTATTCTATAACCTTGATTTGAATTTTCTGTACATGATGCATATATATATATATATATATATATGCAGTCAGTTCAGCGCTGTATCGAGAGACAAGATTAATGATAGTCCGTGATCTGGAACGAGTTGAGGGCAGTGCGACGAAGTGCTCCGCCTACACGCAGCAGCTGCGAATACGAGTCAACTTTCTCTGGCCCTCTTCTCGCTTTCTTTAGTTGTGTCTTGGACAACCGGGAGTAAATTGATGGTTCTCGTGTGCTTGTGTATAAGAATAACTACCTGATCAAAAGTTGCTTTTGCGGGAGAATAAACTACATACAGCGACGATGTGTATGAACGAGAAGGAAGCCTATTTCATATATTGGCCGGGGTGCACGAGGTATATATTTTGCTGCATATATTCACAACTATGAAAGGAGGGAACCAATGACGAAGGAGAACAACGATAAGAAATTGCTTCTTTTGGCGATCTTCAGACGCGCGTGGAGAAGAAGGGTTCATTGATGCCACAGGTGTGAGGAATCGCTGAAGAAAAATGGAACAGGAAAAGCATGGTGCCCGCCCTTTCAATACTATCATAAAAGAGAGCCATGACAGACCGAGAGTTTCTTCAGCGGGCTCCAGCAGCGGACAGCCAAGTTTCAAAAGGCCTCCATCTGCTTTTTTCTTATGACTTTAGCGGGAGCGACGACCGAAGAACCGTCCCCTATTTTGGTGCATAGAATGTACGGTACCAATGGTGGTCATCGTACTTCCAGATAAAGGTCTACCAGTCATAGCATCTTTAGAAGTGGCTCATTCACCGGCACTTAAGCTGAAGGTCGATACGAAAGCGAACTAATACAGGAATTCTGTCATCGTGCCACAGTCTTCAACTCCTATCAATCGAACAGTACCTTCTAGAATGTCGGAAAGAAACACCTAACTTACATTCAAGGTGTCTGAATGGCGAAACAGCGTCCCTATAAAAGCGTTATGTGAGACGAAGCGTCCAACATTAAAGTTACCTCTTACAAGTCAGTCAGGCTCAAATCGGTACACGACGAGTTATCGTAGCTTATACATGAATTTGACGTTTCTTGGCATATTGCTCGAGATAGGCTTCGTCGATGCTACGACAGGGTAAGAGCGTTTGTTAAAGAAGGCTGCGGAACTGCACTTCTATATTACCACTCTTTCAAGCATCGTCGTTGGCCGCGGCCCTTCCTACTCCCCCAAATTTAAGTGTTTAGTATTATTGCAGAACCAAAACCGTTTCAGCAAACTCATCAACACGATCTGCGTGAAGAATGTCAGCGTAATTATTGTCTACGAATTCATCGCCACAGCAGCAGCAGCAAACACGCCACACCCAGGAGGATAGGAAATAAAGCGGTACATTTCGTTGGCCCATCTTACCAGGAACGTCCCTTCGACCTTTTTCTTGCTGGATCATTTTTTTCTTACAAAAGATAAAGGCTACTCACGAAATGGACTTTGAGCTTTTTAGGAGCTTTTGTATGTATAAACACTGTAATCTGGGACGCCGTGCGAACGTAGTTACGTAAGTGATTTCCGACAGTCTGTGTTTAGTAAGCCATTCTTACCAGTTAAAATGTCAAAATTTGTAGACGCTTAGGGTGCAGCTACAGTGTAACATCCGCGCCGCAATTTAAGTGAAGTATCTCTTATTAAGGGAGCAACGGATGATTGATTACAAGTTAACCTGCTCCCTAGTGATGCTTTTTCTATTCAACTTCGTCACCGAGTGAGCGGGGCCTAGCCCCGCATTCAGTGGCTCTGCGTCATGACGTGACGTCGTGTCGTCTACTTGCGGTCGTCTTGAATCCAGAGCGCCAAGTCTCTCCGACCTTCCCGCCAGCCGCCTGGTCGTCGATGCCCAACGAGAGCTCACCAAGCAGCGTGCGTTGCGAGCGTTCTGCCACAGTGACGAGCATGTCCGGTATTCCAGTAATCACAGGCGAGCTGGGCGTTTTGACGGATGGATGGAGGTGTAAGCTAAAGCCCCTCCATACTACTACCCTGTATTGAAGTTAAAACTAAAAGCAACTCAGCCACTGTTGCTGCCTGGGGTATTCAAACACCGGTTTCATCTTCTTCTATTTACCACACTGATTTTGCTCTTCACTTGCGAAAGCTTCACAGCATTTCACAAATTTCACAAGCATCTGATGCAGCAATGAGTAGAACGCCGAATAATAATGAGTCGAAAACACATTGAATGCCTGTGTTTACATCTCTTCGCGAATCACTTCATTTCATTGGCTACTCGAAAAGGTAAGTCTCTGTCCTCTACGAGATGGGGCACGTGGCACTGAAGAAGGGCCGCGAAAGAAGCCACAAAGGCGCAATCGTTAGGCGCATAGACGTGTGATTTCTGCACACTTCGTATAATGTGCGCCTTCAAACGAATCGAAGCAAACACATGTCACGTACTTGCTTTCGTGATTTACTGTGGAGACCTTTTCTAAACCTGTCGTTCTTTCTTCTGTTTAATAAATAAAATTATGGGGTTTTACGTGCCAAAACCACTTTCTGATTATGAGGCACGCCGTAGTGGGGAAAATTTTGACCACCTTGGGTTCTTTAACGTGACCTAAATCTAAGTACACGGGTGTTTTCGCGTTTCGCCCCCATCAAAATGCGGCCGCCGTGGCCGTTCTTCTATTTTAACCTTGTAGCCAATATAATGGGTAGGTAAATATATTGCGCAAAATACCGTGCTTGTGGTGCTTTGTACGACCTTTACTTTTGTTTGTGTGTATAGTAACGTCATACTTACAGGCAACATTTTGTTCTGATAGGACAACAGGTGGTCCGGCACAGAGCTTTTAAGTCATCCCTCCCCATGCTGCATTATTTTCCTGGGCGTGCCCCTTTACTCCAGTGGGAACTGTTAGGCCAGATACACGCTCCTTCGGCCAACCTGTCCGCTGTACCGTTTATGAAACCTTCCTTCTTTCTTCCTTTCTCTGCTTTTCTACGAATTATTTCTTCCGAGCACATTTTGCTCTCATTTTTATGGCGTCTTCAGCTTGAAATGCTTTTTTTTTTCATCCTTTCGCTTGCAAAGAGGCAACTGAGGACACGGAGGTAAAAGAAGACAGCATGGCAATCACAACGCACACTACTAAGAGACAATTCATTCCTTGATCGCACAGAATGAATAACTGCTTACGAGCCATAAATTGGAAACACACATCAATAATAAAGCTACAGGACTGCGCAGCACATGGGGCACAGTCACAAATTAGGCTGGAGGAGCATCTCAAGGACAAACCGTCGTAATCTGATTGAACATGGTAACTGCAAGTAGTAAGAATATTTAAAGTCGTGTTTTTATTTGCATACATTTATTTTGAAACCTGGCAATACATACAGTGAGGCAACTACAATACCTGCGAAGTTACGCGTTTTGCGCACGTCGGCCAAGTCTACGTCCGGTGCTCCTCCGAGTTTGAATGGCTGATACTCATTTCCTCGTTCATATATCATGACGCACTGCTAAACTATCTTCGAGGCAATGAGAACCGTGCGCGGCACTAGCCCCGACCGGCCGCAACTGTGGCCGAGCACGGCTTCCAATTCGCTGCAGCCGTCGGGGAGCATGCGTTCTGAATGGTTGCGCCGTGCGAGGCGGGAGCGCGTCATTGGCAGCAGGTGGGTGGTCTCCTCCAGCGCGTAACTTACGTACTCCTCGCCACAGTCCCGTACCCACTCCACCGAACGGCGCTGTTGTTGGCTCTTCGTGGCCGTGACGCACATCTAAACGAACGCAACGGCTTTTCGCTGGATTGGAAGCCCTAACGCTAGCGCAGTAAAAACGATTATGAAGAACACATCTCCGATGTATATCCAGGTAAAGGAAAATACTGGAGCTCGTTGCGTTGAAACTCAACGCATTGCATGTACAATGTATAGTACGGTGGGGATGTGGTGAGACAGCGCGACAGTGGCATGAGAGACTCACAGCGAGTTCAGTCAGCCACCATGGTGGACCTCGCTGACCAACCGGAAGTTTACTTCAGCCTTAAAGCGTGCTGCACCGCCAGACACAACTCGTTCGTCCTTGTAGAAACGCGCCACAGCGCCTCAGAACAATCAGGGATGCGAAGCGAATTTCAACGACTGTCAACGCGTCCTGTAATTTCTATCTTCATTGCGAGATAGAAGACGGATGGGCCCATTTTTGTAAGTAAATTCGCAAAGAAAAATTGCTGCGATGCGACGCAGCTAAAGCGCCAAGCGTTTTAGAGCTCTTAGTTCTGCAAGGAAAATTAGTAAGGGTAATTAATTCCGCATTATTAGGCATGCGTCCGTGCGCGGAATGCGTCGACTATCAGGCTTCCGACTTCGAAAAGAACCATAGGAAATATGATCGCTCTATTTATACTCAAGACTACGTCTTGTGACACATTTGCACGTGCTACGGCAGCATGGCGTTCTGACGTCAGTGCGCGCCTGCGCAATAAATAGCGGCTAGGCAGCTGCCTACAAACCACTGGAAGAGGCTAAGAAAGTTTCGCTCTACAAAAGAAATACGAATAGTAGCTACGGCTGCTTGCATGTCCATTGCGTAATGTACCGCAACTGTCCAAATAAACATAGGTTACTATGGAGCGGTCTGTTCGTCTCTAATTTTAAAGTAAAACCGTTACTTATCCGAATTTTTTCTTCGGAAGGCTGCCAGCCCTGCCGGCTAATGCAGGCGCACTTAAGATCTGGAAAATATGCTAATTAGAACGCATCAAGCAGAGCGAGTCGTCGTTGCCACATGCAGTAGGCTTGAAAGCCAGTGCTGCGTCTCTCGGCGAACGACTTCACGATGACTTGAGTCTGAGCGCTGGGCCACATTTCCGAAAGCCATTAGGCAAAGAACCAGGCTGTAGGAATAGCACGCCAGCAGCATAGGCGTACAGCCGCTGCATAGGGAGAGCCCATTAGCCTTGCGCAAGAAACCGACAGATTGAAGGCACGCACTCTAATTTGCATGCGCGCTTCGCGAGGCCAGAGCTGACCCAGCTTCCGTCCCTCTTTAACGCCTTGTTTTCACTTTGCGTAATCACAAGCGGTGGGTCGTGCGTCGATGTAAGCCACAACAATGGCTGCGCACCTCAAACATTCGCTCATTTTATTAGACAATGTGGAAAACTTCGAAAGTAATCTCCTTTCTCGAGAAAGAGGAACAGCGAATCTGATATTGCGCAGATCATATTAAAGAAGTACCGACACATCTATTCGAATTTGTAAAAGCTCGATATCACACACTTCTCATACGTATGCAGGGAAGAACATGCCAGTGAAGCACACACTTCTCAGACGTATAGAGGGAAGAGCATTCCTGTGAAGCGGCTAGCAGGGCTCACGAAGATGCGGTGAACATATCCCGATATGCCACTGTCAACCGATGCTGCAACAAAGTTTCGCATACTCGCGCGTGATGCCACATGGTGCATATGGAACACGCCGGGTTTCCGACAAACTCGACTGCACTTCCTGGACCCATCCCTCCGACTACGCATTCCACCTGGACTATCCCGAAGCTAGACAACTGTTCTCGGCCAACTGTGCCTTGTAGTGTCTTTTACGAATGTACTTGCTTTTCACATCGGAATGGCTGACAGTGCTGCCTGCGATAGTTGCGGCAGCGACAATACAATCGAACATATGCGTTGTTATTGCCTTCGCTAGTCACTCTTGCCGGCGTGGGCACGCCTCGACGACCGGCCGCTTGATCATCTTTAAATGGCGACTGATGCGGTCTCACAGCAGACGGCGACCAGTGCACTACTGAAATTTCTTCGTTCAAGCGACTTGTTTGAATGACTGTGACACTCCCGCGTCCCTGTGTGCGTGTGTGTTGCCATAGTGGAGGCTTAATTGTGCTTCTTAGGCGAGAAGCCGTTCGATGCAATTAATGACAGACGCACTGCGTCCCTGGGTGCGATGCTCTGGTTAGAACATCGCACGCGTAATGCGAATACGTGGGATCGTTCCCCACCTGCGGCAAATTGTTCTTTCATCCACTTTCATTGCCATTAATTTATCATTTCTTTAATTTAATAAGTAAGCACAAGAAATGTCTCTTACGTTTTCCTTGGTATCTTTGTTGGCTTCTCATGGTGCGGATAAGCACATTGCGTGCATATATGTAAAGTTATACTCTATTTGGAGCCGGCATGCATTCGCTTGCAGTGGCCATATAATTGCAGTCACAATTAAAAAAAAAGGACAGTCCAGCCCAAAGGCGAATCAGTGAAAGAGAGAAGAAGGCAGAGCGCTGCGCTGACATGGCTAGAGTTCCGTCAGTGGAATTGCAGTTGACGAGATTGGACTGAAACAAAATTTGTGAAAACGCCCAAAGGAACGACTAGACAGATTTAGCATTATGTTTACTGTGCGTCCTGCTAAGACGTGTTGGTGCATGTATGTATGTATGTATGTATGTATGTATGTATGTATGTATGTATGTATGTATGTATGTATGTATGTATGTATGTATGTATGTATGTATGTATGTGTGTATGTATGTATGCGCATGCCCGTTGATATCGTGCGAAGAAGACGGCGTGAGCGCGCTTGTGTGCGTCCATGCTGTTGCTAGAATGCGCCGCCAGTTTGAGCCGCTTTAAGTGCGTCGTCGTTCGGGCGAAGCACTGAAAAGCGGCAGAAAGATTTAGCATGGCGATTAAACTCCTACTGGGACGGGGTTCTAAGTATACGTGGGTCCGACCAACGTGGGCGCGACATACACGGGTGTGCCAAAATTTTTGACACTGTTAATAGTGTCAACAGGCCGCTGAAGATGTCGCGCAGGCGCCACTACGCTGCCCGTCAGAAGCCTCGTCCGTAAAATTAAGTAATTTTCAGGTTATGCACTGGTATTGTTTTAACATTTAATATTTAATAATCTGAGAAGATTTAGGATCATGGGCATGCGCCATGACTGTTATATTTCGGGATACTTGGTTGTGGGCTAAGTCCTGAGCAACAATTTAGTCAAGAACATAAAACCTTGAGTGAGCAATTTTTAGCGATTGGATACTGTAGCAATGTAAAACGCATTTACGGCATGAAAAAACACATAGCATACATATATCGAAATACATGCGGTGTTTCACGGCAACGCCAACGATGACAGCGAAGATGACTGCAAACATTCGCTTGTAGTATCCATATAATTGATACCGCTATAGTAAATATAAATCACTTCAATAAGAATATAGTTCAGCATTTAGCAAATGAAACTAACAAACGTAATTGCAACTTCGATGCAGGCCCATAATATCCTTGCCTTTCTCGGCATTGTCCTCGTCTATCCGCGCAATCATTCTCAGTGTGCATTTCAACAAACTAGCCCAACTACCTGCTCTTGCAAGTGCTCACAAAGGCTTGAATAGGCTCAGCAGCATTACGTATAATACGTTCATCTCGTACGTTCGGTATTATGAAACGCGAAATGTGCCGCTGAGACGAGACTGCTACTGCGTAGGTTTTACTGTAAAGCATACTTCGCTGCAAAAGCTGCGTGCACGCGGGAGTGCAAACTGGAACGGACAAAGGCATAAATACATATTTGCGCATTCCAAATTTAAGAAAGAGATCCTTTAAATAAATATATACAGAGACTCCTAATGATTGGGAATGTCAAACGAATATTTTAATTGAGAAAAAAGGAAAAATTGAGCCATATGGCCTTAATGAATCCGTTCTCAATTTATCAAGCAGTTATGGCGTATGACAAGGAAAAAACAGGAAAAAATTATGCGATAACGAACGTGTAAGCATTTTGTTATTGAAGGGTGTTGCACTTAGAGCGTTAACGTTGTAGAGACGACATAAATGCTTAATTACAGTTGTAGACGTTGTTTAACAGGGTCAGTAATTTACTGGACCGAAATGTCTTGGAATTGAAGGCCAGTGCGCGTGTGCTCAACGCCAACTATAAGTTATCACGTGTCACTGGGCATGCCACTTTGCAGGTGAACGTATATTCCTATAAAATTACACCTCTGGAGAGCAAGAAAAATCAGTAGTATCAAGAAAATAGCTCTAAAACAAATTCAGCGCCTTTGTTGTCAGCATCATTAAAAACGCCTGGTCACGCAAGTCTCGTTACCGTGCGTAATATAAATTTTATTCCGTTATTTATGGTTGCCTTTCGGTTATTGGCTTACGGGAGCCAAAAAAGAAAAAAAGTAGACCTAGACCACAATGGCAATCGCCTGTGAGAGCACGGAAGAGAAAAATGCGATTCCAAGAATTAAATTCTGGATATTTTTGTGCCAAAATCACGATCTCATTGTGAGGTGCGTTGGCGTGGGAGACCACGGAATAATTTTATAAACACCTCGATTTCCTTAACATGGACCTAAATATAAGTATACAAGTGTTAGTTGGATTCGCCGGTATTAAAATGCGGCTGCCGCAGCCGGAATCTGATCCACGACTTCGAGCTAAGAAACGCCACCCCGTAACCACTCGATTATTGCGTTGGGTAAAGAAATTGGGATGATCATGAAGACGAGCAAATGCGTTTCTTAAGAACACTATCAGTTCAGCATTAAGGGGTAAAAAATTGTCAATAAAGTCATATTACTGGCCTGCAGCTGGTAACTTGTTAGAACGCAGGAAGGACGGGCCGTGGCACAAAAGGTGCTCTGTTGTCTCGTCCCACCCTCGTAGTTTGCATTCCACACTCTGGCCATGCCTGTTAGCAATGAATAGGCATGCGTAAACGTGACGCGCAACCGCACGCGTCATTACCCATCCTTAGACGCTCAAGTATGCGTTCTGCAAGCTAAACCGAGCCACTTTGTTACGAGACCACTTTCGGATGAAAATATCCTGGGACCATGGCCTAAGCATTCTTACACGCATAAGGGCACAAAAGTTCTGCATTACATGAAGGCGACCGGACTGTGCGAACGCTTGGGAATGCGTTCGTAAGGACAAGCTTGTTTTATTCTCTTTCTTATATTTCTTTCTCCTTGTTTATTCTCCCTTCCTTAGTGCAGGGTAGCCAACCGGGCACATGCTTGGTTAACATATCTCTTTCTTTTGAGCAAACGAAATTTAGGATTAAAGTACTAGCTGCGGGTTCAAGGCCGTAGCTTATATCGTAAATGACCAGCATACACTCCCATAGAGAGACACCAGGTATACAAGTTGACGGCTGCGCCTTTATTCGATCGGGATTATAAAGTGACTTCACAAACCGATCAGCGATGCACCCCAGTAAGGCTCGGCCGCGCGCCATGGGGCGCATGGCCAGAAAAGGCGATGGCCTTGATGATTGTACAAGATCCTCCCAAAAAACCGGGTGATAAGGTCCTTTAAATTGTTACGCAAGTTTAGTGCCAGAAACAGTTGTTTCCGTGCTGAGGCACGCAACTGCGAGAAGAGAAAAGAACAAACAACAAATTTAGCGTCAGACCTTTCGAAGAGCAACACTTTCAACCATCTTTGGTTCACTCTTTCTATGAAATCCAGCGGTAACGTTCTCCTGCGGTCTCCTAAGGGACTTAGTGTCTGGTTCCAGTGCGATAACCAATATTTAAGTCGCACTTCCCTAAATATAAATGAAAAGGGGCATTGACAAGTGACAAAGGCAGAAAGCTATTTCGCATGAAGCCTACTGTCAACATGTGGAATGCGATAAGCATATGTCCCCGTTTCATTCACTCATCGAGACCGGCATATTTCTGGGCTCTACTGGTTGTGATAGGTGGCTAACTGCAATGTTAGAAAAGATGGAACAGCCATCTTTTAGAAGTTTCGCGCAAGATGAAAAGTCAGATTGTAAAGAATACGCGAGGCTTTAAGGAATATGCCAAATAAGCGGCAAGTAGAAGAACGTTTATTAACTGCACTGGAAAAAGAAACTGAGACATTCATAAAATGGAGTACAGTATTGGAGCATATCACGCAAACCTATGAACGGAATCGAGGCACTGCGAGATACTAGAGGAGGTAAATATTATTACGAAGGGGTCTCCCAGTCACAGAATTCTTCTTCGTGATTTTAAACCACGCTCGCGCTGTTTCCGCCAAGTAAAAAATTGTGTTCGTCGGCGTCACCATGGGATACTTTTTCTTGTGGCTCATCACCCACCCACATATCTCCAGCCAGTCGTGAATGTCGGCGTCAGCGATGCCGCAGAAGGTTCCTGGATCACACGGACGCGGGAGTACGACAGCCGGCGCAGTCGATGCAGGCATTGCCGCATCAGGCACTATCTCCTGCGACATTGGTGAAGAACCGAAGCGGCAGCCACTGCGAAGCTCCCTGCACTTCCACCAAATGCCACGAAGAGGAAGGTCAATGCAAAGACATATATACAACTATTTACTTGTGAAAGGTTAGTGACAAAGGCGCAGGCTACTATGAAGGTAACTGCCCCAGTAGAAAGTCTACCATTTCTGCTTCGTCTGTCTCTTGCTCGCACAGACCTGTCCAAATGCACCGTACCAACATGTAAAAAAACGCTTCCATTTGTAGCCCCAAGTTATCGCAGCGCAATAACCAGTTGAAAGATGAATGTAAAAATAGTGAGGCTTTTGCGCTGATGAAGCAACAGAAAGAAAACCCCGGCAGATTTGAGCAGCCTTGCAGAATATTAGCCTGCAATCCACCGAAGCAGAGTTTCAGAAGAAAGAGAACGCTGATCCCGACGTGCTCCTTGCATAATTTAAAAAATATATTGATCACTCCCTCTCTATTCGGAGAGTTCCCCTGACGAAGAAGGATTTCGTTTCCCAATCTAACTTTTTTACAGCGCCTCTACATCTGTACACATTTGCCTGTGGCACGCGAAGCCACCGCTGTTGCGCCGGCACTAGCCACTGTTGGAATCGCACCGCTGGCACGAGTTGATGGGGGTCTCGGTGCTGACGCCCGTTATTGCCAATGGGTCGCAAGCCCCAAGGGTAGCGTTGGCCTGGCGGCCTGGGGCACTGGAAGCATCCGAAGGTCCCGGCAAAGCATGAGAAGACTGGTAACAGAACAACTTGTTTATTCTAACATAGCAAAAGAGCGGCCGGTCAGGTCGACCGAAGTGAAGACGGGAGAGCACGTAACTCAACAGTACAAATCGGAGCCTCTCTCCTGGCGTCCGGGGGCAGCTGCTCTTATACTCTCGGCGTCGCGGTCCAAAAGGGAAGGTCACGGGATGAAGGTCACGGGACGGCGGAGCATGAGCCCACGACGGCGCGCACGGTCGAGCCGAGAGACCTGCTGAACCGAGTGCAGTGACGCATCGCCAACCCGCCCACACGACGGCGCGAACGGTTGAGCCGAGAGACCTCCAGGCTCCTCATTCGGGGAACTCCGCTCCCCGGCTGCCGCGCTTTGACAAGCGAGGGCACACACACACACACGCACACACGAAGACACGTGGCACTGAAACACGCCTGGACACGCTTGGCGGGTAGGCGTTGCGGCGGCGTCGAACGGGCCAAAATGTCCGCCGCTTTGAACAAAGCCCCGGCGTCCGTTGCATCCGCGCCGGCATTACCGCGCGTTGTAGGCGAAACGTAACAGACCGCCCCGCCGGGGGAAGGAGATCCCGATGGTCAGGGGACTGCATCCGCTGTCCGGAGGGATGTCGCTCGATGATGCTCATAACCGAAGTTGGGCGTCCTTGGGCGTTTCTTGAGCGCAGCGCACAGAGAAGGCCTCGTTCTCACGTTCAGGTGCACACAGGACACTGCAAAGTGACTTCGGGAGAGTTGACATTTTTGTTCTCGTTTCCGGCAAGCGTTAGAACCACGCCTGAAAGTCAACCGCTCAGTCAGCAAGCACGGCACAACCCTCACTAAGCCCTGCCAGGCTCTTTCCCCTTTTATACTGCTGCCTAGTTCCTTACAGTAGTTTAGCAGCACTCAGAACGCGTCCACAAATCGGAAAAAATGCACTAAAAAGCACATCATCACTTTGAAACACTACACAAAAGCAATAAGTTAAAAAAAATCCTGCCTCAGGAAGAAAAACATCAGTAACAAGCAATTTTGAGGCTGATTCCCACGTTAGGGGCTTCGACTTAAGCCATCGGCGTTACCGTTGAGACTCCCCTTTTTGTAACGCACCTCAAAGGAATATTGTTGCAAAGCGAGGCTCCAGCGCAGGAGGCGGCCATTTTTGGGAGAGATGGTCTGCAGCCATTGGAGAGGGCAGTGATCCGTCTCAATGATAAACCTCGAGCCAGCTAGGTAACATGACAATTTCTGAACGGCCCACACGATACACGCACACTCTTTCTCGGTGGCGCTATACGCCTGCTCACGACTGGTCAGCTTACGACTAGCATACAGGACGGGGTGTTCTACTTCTCCATTTTCCCGTTGGCACAGTACAACGCCCATGCCTCGCTCACTAGCATCACACTGAACAACGAACCCTTTTGTGTAGTCGGGCGATCGTAGCACAGGCTGGCTTGTTAGGGCGCTCTTTAGGGCGCTAAAAGCTCTTTCTTTCGTCTCATCCCAGACGACTGTTTGCGGCTCTGTCTTTCTTAGAGCATCCGTCAAGGGAGCCGCGATATCAGAGTACCTGGGGATGTACCTCTGATAGTAGCCGGCGACACCTAAGAACGACCGAATATCGGTCTTCGTGCGCGGTTGCGGGAAGTCTCGCACAGCGGCCACCTTTATTTCAGAGGGGCGGCGACGACCCCGACCAATCACGTGTCCGAGGTAGACAACCTCGGCCTGTGCTAACTGGCACTTGGGAGCCTTGACTGTCAAGCCCGCATCGCGCAGGCGGGTTAGCACTGCCCGCAAGTGCGCCATATGCTCAGGCCAGGATGCGGAGAATATCGCTACGTCGTCTAGATACGGTAAAGCGAATTCTTGCTGTCCCCGCAACACTTTATCCATGAGGCTTGAAAAGCAGTATGGCGCGTTCTTCAAACCAAAACTCAAAACTTTAGGACGGAATGTCCCCATTGGTGAAATGAACGCCGCATACCTACTAGCCTCTTCTGTAAGTGGAACCTGCCAATAACCCCTGACAAGATCTAGGGTGGAAATAAACTGAGCGCTACTCACTCTCTCAAGGCGCTCCTCGATGTTAGGGATCGGATAAATTTGATCCTTAGTGATGGAATTAAGCCTGCGGTAGTCGACGCAAGGACGAGGTTCCTTGCCCGGTACCTCAACTAAAATCAAAGGGGAGGTATAATCACTCTCACCCGCTTCAATAACACCGAGCTGTAGCATTTTCTTTACCTCAGCCTCCATAATATCGCTCTGGCGGGGTGACACCCGGTACGCCTTGGATCGTACTGGCTCTGGGGAGGTAAGTTCTATGTCATGAGTAAGGACAGAAGTCCTACCAGGCCTCTCAGAGAACAGACCTTGAAACTCTTGTAAGAGCTGGTGTAGTTCGGTTTTCTGCTCAGGCGACAGCGATGCTTTACTTATTAAGTCACTAATGACTTGATCGGTGTCTTTCCTGTTCGTCACTGAGCCTAGTCCCGGAAGCTCGACCGGAAGCTCTTCTAACTTTCCCGCATCGGGAATTTCCTCTCCAGTATCTGGTGCCTTTAACGCTACAGGCTCAATTTTATCCCGTTCGGGCGTGCTCTGAATACTAGCTTGCTGCGCCTCTGACCCTTTCTCATCGTTCAACAACGTCGGCCCCGCAACTACCGCCTTCGCAGCGAGCTCCCGAACCTTCGATCTGGTTAAGGCCTGAACGCTAGCCTCACCAAACAAAAGCCCCTTCTCGCGCAGGAGGTGATCGGACCTGTTCGAAAATAGGTACGGGTACTGGGGGGGCAGCATAGATGACACTGCGGCCTCCGTCTCAAGTGCTCCGAAAGGTCCTTCAATAAGCACTTTTGCTACCGGGAGACACACGCTATGAGCTTCCACTGCTTGCTTGATCCATGCGCACTCGCCCGTGAACATATCGGGTTCTACGTAAGAGGGGTGAACGACATCCATCGTAGCTGCGGTATCGCGAAGCACTCGGCACTCTTTCCCGTTCACGAGGAGGTCTCGCATGTAAGGCTCGAGAAGCTTCATGTTCTCGTCAGTGCTGCCTAATGAAAAAAACACGACTTTTGGTTTTGTTTCTGGGCACTGCGCCGAAAAGTGTCCCGGCTTCTGGCACGTATAACACACGCGCACTTGCCTCATCTCGAACCGCTTTCCGCGTTCGGCTTCGGCTGCCGCCGTCTCCTCACGTTCGGTCGGACACTGCGCCGAAAAGTGACCCGGCTTCTGGCACGTATAACACACGTGCGCTTGCCTCGTCTCGAACCGCTTTCTCATGGGCGTGAACTTCGGCCTCTCAAACTTAGAGCCAAATTCACCCTTTTGACCGTCCTTAGCTCCACGAGCCCGACGCGTCAAAAGCTCCTCGGCTAACTCAGCGGCTCTAGCCACCGTACTAACGTCTGGCCTATCCAAGACCCAGTACCGCACGTTCTCAGGTAACCGACTATAAAACTGTTCTAGCCCGAAACACTGCAGAACTTTCTCGTGGTCACCAAACGCTTTCTCTTCTTTGAGCCACTCCTGCATGTTTGACATAAGCCTGTACGCAAACTCTGTATATGACTCACTTCTGCCTTTCTCATTTTCCCGAAACTTCCGACGGAACGCCTCCGCTGACAGCCGGTACTTTTTTAGCATACTCGATTTCACTTTGTCGAAATCCTCTGCCTCCTCTCTCTCCAAGCGAGCGACTACGTCGGCCGCCTCGCCGGGTAGCAAAGTGAGCAAGCGCTGTGGCCACGTTTCCCGAGAGAACCCCTGCTTCTCGCACGTTCGCTCAAAGTTAACCAGGAACAAACCAATGTCCTCTCCAAGCTTAAACGGCCGCATCAGGTCAGTCATTTTGAACAATACTCGTTCTCCTGCACCGTGTGCCTGACTTCCATTACGAGCGCGTTCCATCTCTAACTCGAGACGCTTCATTTCCAAAGCGTGTTGACGGTCGCGCTCATCTTTCTCTTTCTGTTCTTTAAGTTCGCGCTCCTGTTTCTCTTTTTGTTCTTTAAGTTCGCGCTCCTGTTTCTCTTTTTGCTCCTCCCTCTCCTCAATGGTCTCAAGGCATTCCGACAGCTCGTCATCCTCAGCTTCTAACTCAAGAATAGCCCTTAGCAGTTCTGGTTTTCTGAGTTTGTCTGAGACATCCAGACCCAACTCTCTCGCAAGCTCCAGCAATTTCGGTTTGCGCAACGACTTCAAATCCATGGCTGCTCTGAATGCTGCTTTCTCTACTGCCTACTATTGTCTTGCCGCAAACTAACCCGGTAGCAACGACAACCACAATTACCAGCTCTGTTTCTAACACTAACAAAAGCCTGGCAAAACTCAGAAGAAGAAAGTCCCGCACTCACCAAACCTTGCAGCCAAGACTTCAGCGCAGTCGTTCCGCTGCAGGCAACCAGTCATCACACAGGGCTCGTTGCGCTGCTCCCGGATGGTCGTTGTGCTGCTCAGCATACAGTCAACCGCATCTCTTCGCTGCTGGCCTCCGTTGTCGCGATCCCACCGCTGCCACCAGATGTTGGAATCGCACCGCTGGCACGAGTTGATGGGGGTCTCGGTGCTGACGCCCGTTATTGCCAATGGGTCGCAAGCCCCAAGGGTAGCGTTGGCCTGGCGGCCTGGGGCACTGGAAGCATCCGAAGGTCCCGGCAAAGCATGAGAAGACTGGTAACAGAACAACTTGTTTATTCTAACATAGCAAAAGAGCGGCCGGTCAGGTCGACCGAAGTGAAGACGGGAGAGCACGTAACTCAACAGTACAAATCGGAGCCTCTCTCCTGGCGTCCGGGGGCAGCTGCTCTTATACTCTCGGCGTCGCGGTCCAAAAGGGAAGGTCACGGGATGAAGGTCACGGGACGGCGGAGCATGAGCCCACGACGGCGCGCACGGTCGAGCCGAGAGACCTGCTGAACCGAGTGCAGTGACGCATCGCCAACCCGCCCACACGACGGCGCGAACGGTTGAGCCGAGAGACCTCCAGGCTCCTCATTCGGGGAACTCCGCTCCCCGGCTGCCGCGCTTTGACAAGCGAGGGCACACACACACACACGCACACACGAAGACACGTGGCACTGAAACACGCCTGGACACGCTTGGCGGGTAGGCGTTGCGGCGGCGTCGAACGGGCCAAAATGTCCGCCGCTTTGAACAAAGCCCCGGCGTCCGTTGCATCCGCGCCGGCATTACCGCGCGTTGTAGGCGAAACGTAACACCACGTTAAACGCGTGAGCGTTTAAAATAAGCACTCATAGAAGAGTATTTTCTCAATTTTCCGATGAATGGTTTTTTTCTGTTGGCCTGCTTCCGAATTTACCAATGTTCATAGCACAACTAACCATAGGCGTGGTTGTAGCCACACTTTTAAAAATTTTTTCATTGCTCGAAAGAACATTTCATTTGTTCTCTCACGGCGACAAACACACACACACACACACACACATATATGAGCAACAATCCGTGTATTTGTGCGGTTGCTCATACGGTTTCTTTAGATCAATCTGGTTTTCGGTGTTTTTATTTTTGTGTTTCCTATTAGCATCCCGCTGCTGCGCTGCAGTCTCGCGTACATGCTCGTGTGAGCAAACGCCCTTAGCGCGCAGGGAAGCATAGAGGGAAATCATAACAAAGCCTCGATGGAACGCGCGGAGTAATAACTTTTGGCGACCCAACTATTTGCGTTGCTTCCACAAAGCTTCGCGGTAAGCATAAAACGGAGTATATAGTACGGCGGTAATCCTCGCAGAGTCCATCTGTTCTTGTAGGCAAGGTCTTTGAAGAATATCTGTTCTCATAACTGCACTGAAGAATTGAACTGTGTCGACTAAACTTAAGACTTAATCCAGGTAATAAAATTTCGAGGACACCTAAACATTTATCAGTTGGCACTACCCTTATTGTCGTTGTTAGTGATTGCGATGTACGTGTGTCCGTACCGAAAAGGTAGCGGTTTACGCGTTTCGTGTTGCAGCCATATTTCTTGCAATGCCACACCAATCCAGCCCAACCGACCGCCCAGCGGCGTACGTGCATCGATTTCACATTATCAAATTTGTGATTGCAGTTGCTAGTGAAATAATGACCACCGATCAGTATAAAAAATAAGCATGCGTACCTTTCGTCACAATAATCACCAGTCAAGTCAAGAAATGAGTTTGTACCTTTGTTAAAAATTATGTGTCACCTCCGTGTCATGTGCTAAACAGCTTCGCTGGTCAACCACCTTCACATAGTGGAATGGTCTTGATTTCTTTTTAATGAAACACTTTGTGCAGCCTGGCTTTTTTGTCATGTGCCCCTTTATTCTGTCTTCCGCGATATTTCTATCCTTGCTTTTTTTGTCTTGTTCAGTACTCGTTAGTTCTGACGCAGCTGTCACGGCGCGATTAGTTGCTAACGCGATGTATATGTAAGCCCTTCATTTTGCGCCAGACGACCTTTTGTTCACATCGCTAGTGTCTTTTTGTAGTTACAATCGACAGTGACACCGCAGGGTGTGGATTGTACTCCCGAATCCTCGGGCTCTATGCCCATTGTTCCTTTGTTCACCGCAGTATCCAACCCTTTGTTCTACTGTTCTCTTTGAAGAAACTATAGCTGGGAGGCTGAGAGGACAAGAAGAGGGCGGAGCTGCTGCTGGCCTTGAATCCCAGGCTATACGATCAATAACGCAGGAGGGGTCAGAGCGCACGGTCGGGGCAGTTCCAAAGAAACTGCTTTATGAAGCGGTTCTTGTGGTCATCTTGCTCACTCGACTGTCCTCTTCCCTGTTCTTCTCAGCGCCTGAGTGCACTGACATTTCCAGCAGAGTCGTCTTTTGCGGTTTTGTGGCCATTTGTACCGTCTGCGTTGTTAATGTAACCATTTCCTTCTCTCTTATGCCCTTCCTCTTTCCTAAGAGATTCGTTCTGTGCTCACAACCTTACCACAGCGTGCCTCGGGCAACGTTGATGGTAATTTTCCTCCTTGTTTTAACATCCTCCTGCAATTCTTTAAAGCGAAGCTTTTTTACCTTTCTGCCACATTTTACGAGTTCTATAAGTCTGGCTGCTGGTGGCTGCAGTTTTGCCGAGTAAAAAAAACTGGCGATTCGGTATGTCAAGCAGAGTATGTGTCACTCTGCATGTGCCCATTATTGGCAAACCCCAAGAATAGGTACGTGCGACTGTGGCAAACAAGGCATATGGGAGCCTCAAATGTATTTAGATATGGTTTGTACTTCTCTGTGTACAAACATCTCCTAGACATTCTTCAGTCAAGAAGCATCACACATCGCCTCCGTTATTGTGACACAGAAAGCCAACAGCTACAGGTGACGAGGCTGTTCTCATGTCATAGGCTGCTGCAGCTGCTTCTTTAAGCGAAGCGAGCTTCGCGTCGTGCAGATTTCAACATTGCCTTGCATTTCCGTGTTTTTTTGTTTTCCCTTCACTTTGCCCGTGATTTCGACTCATTCGTATAATGTTCTTCCCAGCTTTCTTACGCGCTACGCAACACTAACTGAAGGGGCGTTCTCCGAATCCAGCAAATATAACGCTTTCGCCCAATTTCTTCTTTTTTTTCGTGCTTGCATCACGCGTTCCGAACTTGCTGCCTCCACGCGTAGATTATCAAGTAAACTCCGGTAATCAGATTTGAGAGAAGAACAGCTACAGAGAGGTGTTGCGTGGGCTCTGTCTTGTTCACAACAGCGTGCAGAGAGTTTCGTGCCCTGTCAAGTGTCAGTACACATTGGTGAGGTCCCTCGAGGCAGCTTTGGCATTAATCGCGTGTTTTGATAACGTTTTATCGGGCTTGATCCAGGAGTTATTTGTCCCTCGGGACACAACCTTACACAAGAATTTCCTCTTTTCTTAAGGGCTTGCGAGTACAGAATGGTGAGAGCTAGCTTTACTGGCGGCTTTACTCAAGTTTTATTTAGCTTTGTTTCTCGTTCCATCTTTACGCTCATCTTGTGTTTGCAAAGCATCAGAAGAATACTGTCAAACAAGCTTCTTCGAAGCATCGTAAATCTTTACATTCCATGTACTGGTCCCTGGAGAATCTCTAAAGAAACTTTAGTAGCAAAGCCCCGGGTTACGTTTTATGGACATTGCTCCATTGTGAAGAGCAGCGCTCATCTCTTACAAGCTTGGAGTGCAAGAGAAACAAATAATAGCACCTGCATCGCCTAAAGGACGTCATGCGGAACTTTAAGATGCAACTTAATAAAAACTGGCTGGTATGGCTCGGTCACTGGGAGGAGCATATTGCTCATCGTTGGAAACGGATTATCTGCCTAAATTTCAAGCCTGTCTTGTACAAAGTAAGCTGACGCGATAAATATAAATGTGAAGATAGAAGCGGCACCGGCGCTTAAGTCTTCCGTTCGCTCAGTGAAGTCGCCTGGGTTTCGTTTCTAACGCCCACGCTGCGGTTGCAGAGTAACCGGGCCCAATAGGAAGCAGACCAGTGGCCGAATAATAAAATCCTTCGTTTGTAAGTGCACTTACCGGCTACCGTATTTAATAATATTTCACGAATCACAATTGTTTAGCGTCTGCTCTTATGAACACTTCTAGCATACGAATTTTCTTGTGAATGACATGGGACGTTAAAGCGCCTAATTGATGAGATAAGGGGCTAACCATCTTTACGAGATAACCTTCTTTGTTTGTCAAGTAGCCGGAACCAGAAGAACAAAAATGAAAAACAAGAATTAATTCACGATGGCAGTAACATTACATGGTCATTCAGCAAGCAACAGTGTTTCAAGATAACAGGTGTTACGGGTTATGTTTCTTGTGATTTCATTTTAAACAATATTTGTAATATATGTTTTAGTCTCCCTGATGCATGCTTTGCAGAAAGGGAGCGCACGCGTGACCTGAGCGTGTTTCCTTAGCGCCTAGATCAGTGACACACGAATTATGTTAAGAGGAATCAACCTTGACTGGAAGAGATACACCGGCAAAACTTTTTTCAGACATAAAGTCATAACTTTTATTTTACATAACACGAAATACAACGAACTGGAGAATAATCTAATCCTAGACAATGCATTAGATAGGATGAAAAGCTTTCAGGAACTCTCTCTTCGGTGTCACTTTCCTGACTGTACAGTATTAGTGAAAATTGTTGAAGTAATCTTGAAATTACGGCTGGAATCTTGAAATTACTGACTTGATTGTGGTTTTGAGGTAATAGCATAGCGTAGCATAGTATTTGCAAACGCTACAGCACTGATGCAGCCACGCCTATGGTTCACGGTGCGGAACCCAAGGGCGCGGTAATAAGACACTGGATACAAAGCAATTAAAATGTCGTGGTCGAGATCTGGGACTCTTTATCATCGCTGGATATGAGCTCCCAGGATTGTAGCTGAGAGACTTCAACAAATTATTGGAATATATTTGACTGTTATATAAGGAGGAGGCAAAATTATTCGCTACTTACATACCTTTTGATGTGTGTGTCAACAATGAATTTGTGCACTACAGCGTAGGGTGTGTTAGTGTTATAGGAGCCATATGGCTAGAAAACTTATATATACAAGTCATTGCACAGAAAAAGCAGACAGTATTTTTTGAATACATGAAATGGACTTGGCCAATTCGACCGCATTCTCGTTTCGTTTTCGTTTTAGTGGACTTTTTGCAACAATGCCTTCTCACTATCAAAGAGGGAGAGAGAGGAAGCAAAGAGGAAAGGCAGGGAGGACAACCAGACGAGCGTCTGGTTTGCTACCCTACTCGGGGGTGAGGGAAAGGGGGAACAGAAAGAAGAAAAGAGGAAGGAAGGGATCACCGATGTGCAATGAAGCACCCTGACACCAAAGTTCCATAGCTGGCGACCTGTGGTAATGACATCTGGAACGACCATAGGCCAGTGGTTGCTGCGCGATTAGCAGGCAGCGGCTGAGCCATGTGGCTTAATCGAGGCTTGCAAACACTAGATTAAGAGCATCCAGCACTTTCGCTGCACGTCGCGCTGATGTAGTATGCAACCTACTGAAAAGTACACGAAGGGTATTAATGAGGGACCAAAACATCCTAATCATTTTCCACTCTTCAGACAATTTGCGGGAGTCGGCGCTGTGGACCCTACCGCGGTGCGCTCTATAGTTTGATGTGACTGTAGATGCCGCTATTGCATCCGCTGTGGCATCGTTTGTGCCTCCGGCTGTGGCTTCGGCTGCGGCTTCAGGTGTGCCATTGCCTGTGGCCCCGGCTGAAGCTTCAGCTGTGTCTTCAGCTGCGGCGGCGGCTGTAGTCTTTTGGCGTGGGTATTGGTGCTGTACGGCACGACTTTGTCGTCGAAGTTAGACTCGACTTTGCCAGGCCCAAGAGACAGAGGAGCAGGAGTTGTCGGATGTGGCATGCTCTTCATGGAGGCATCTGCGTTCTTTGAAGTCCGACACAGGTATCGCTTTATAAGGGCCACAATACCTTCCTGACGAGATGAACGGTCTCTCGCCATCTGCTTCAAGACTTCCCTATGCGTACTCATTTTGGGGCAGTCCTTTCAGGTAGCATCATAAGACCCAATGCAATTGAGGCATTTCATAGCCATGACTACACAGTAGTTTGCAGCGTGGGGCTTTGCGCCACACGAGCAAACTTTCGCGTTCTCAAACAGAGCGCTCATGTGTCCTAGCCTCTCGCAAGTGCGGCATTGGAGTGGCCTTTGGATAAATAGTCGCACGGAGTATCCAAAGTGGCCCATCTTGAGGTGTAAGGAAGAAATTCGCCCTTCAAAATTACCTTTACGCAGCGGGATGCGCCGAGTCGAGACACATGAGTTTTGGTGAAGCCAGCAACGGCAGGCTTCACTAGGATAGGCAAGTCAGCAGTGGAGATCCAGACGTCCACTTCATACCGGACACCAGTAGTGGTGTCACTGTTCAGAGTGATGTAGGAGGGGACCTTCATGCCATCAAGCTCCGTAAAAAAGTTGCCCAAAGTGCTCAGCGCAATCTCATGTACAAGGTCAATAGCCAAAACAGTTTTTCGTGTGTTGACTGATGTTCGTGACTTGATTTGGCGTCACCGCTTCAAGACAGACTTTCTATTGAATCGCCTCAGGTTGTCGGTAGTGAGTTCTGGTATAAACAGAATCGTACTCACTGCACTATTCTAAATTGGTCCTACAGTCAACGTGCTTGAAGACTGGTAGGCCCTGGTGTTTCTTCGTTTTTTCTTGTGGCTCTTCACAAGCTCAAAGTCCTCATCGGAGACCTCCTCACTGCTGAGCGAGTAGACAAAGGTATCGCCGCAGTCGGTGTCACTCTGCAGGGTGGTCCGCTTCGTATACGCAGCCACCACTGAACTCCCCATCTCCAGCAGAGGCACGGGGACAACTCGCATTCGTGCCACAACCCATCGCAGTTTCCTCGAGATATACCACAGCAATCAGGAGAAAATAGATGAGCTAGAGAAATAGCGTTTTGGCTCGCAGTCACTTCATCTCCTTCTTTCCTTCAATCAAAGAGAAAGTTAACAAACGATACAGATGACAAAAACAGCAGAAAAAAGAGGTGATACCGACAACAAGCACCGCAAGGTTGTGCATTCTTCTTTTCTTCCAAATCAGTTCTCTGGTCTCTCTCTCCATCTTACAGAGTGCGTACTGGGAGAACTGTCTTCAGTCGAGTGCAAGCCACGAATGAGCATACCAAACTCTCTACGCGGTTCTCCCTATTGTATTTCCGTTCCTGCTTTGCGGAAGGCTGGAAGCGCCTGTCGCATGTTTCTTCCAGAAACCCATTATTCTGTCCGTCTAGTAGGAGGCGGCAGCGGTGCGTTTCCGGCGCGTTCTGAGGACGGGCTGCGTAGTGCCGCATTCCGAAGCCGACTGTTAGCTGGTAGCCGACAGAAACGACAGTAGCTCAAAGTACAGGGCCCCCACGGAATCGCAAGCGAAGTGCGGCGACGATGCCCAGCGGCACAGACAAAAGCCACCGCAGCAATTAAATGTCGCGCAAAGCGACCACGTGAGCAGCGACCAGATGTAATAAAGTGGTTAACTGCAAGGCCACGGAAACCAGTATGCACGGCCCTCCTACATATCCTGGCAACGACGCATTGCCGCAGCACCTGTTATTGTATTCTTGAAGGTGGCAATTGGGACACAGCGAAGATGGGACAATGCCCCACTGCTCCAGCTCGTCACAAGTTGGGAACACTTGCCACCATAGACGCTACATGAAGTCGCGTAGGTGGCCAGGCAGAAATGACGCCTTATCACATCCCACGACACATTATTGGAAAGTGCGAGGTGCGCTGGAGGAACTAGAAGAAGCAGAAAGGCAGACATGGTATAGACTACACGGTTTTCGAGAACGTCTACATCCGGATATGCCTGTTTTATGTGGCGATAAAATACCATGGCCGTACAGTGGAATGTTGGTGCGTTTAGCAGTTGTGGTCTGCGATTGAAGTGCACGCCCGGTTACATGAAACGAACTTTGTGCCAAGGAAATAGCAGGCGAGTTCAGGCGCAGAGCAAGCAGCCGGCAGCGGACAGACACGGATGGAAGCGCGAATCCACCGCGAGAGCGTGGTTCCCTAAGCGCCGCGCCACAGACCAGTTCCTTACTGCCTGACCAGAAAAAGGAACCAAGAAGGCACTGCAAGGTCCTAGTAACCCGTAATGGTGGCTGCACAACGTGACAAACGTACCCCACTCGGTCGCAAAGTACCGACTGTGCGAACTACGTTATTTCTATTAGGGGTAAATCATACCGTTATACATGTGCCCTACATCTTCAAAAATAGACAGCCTCAGCGAGTCTATGTGCAGAAGATGTTTATCAAACGAAAATGACAGCCATTGGCCAGCGTCTCAATGGAGCCAAGTTTATTCGGTCGCTGATCACATATGCCAACTCGAACAGCCTCCGTAGTGGCTCTGATTATTCTGCAACTTTGCTTTGCATAGCCAATTAGCCTCACAAGAAACGCATAAAATAAATGAAAGCTGGGAAATATATTTTAGCTTCTTTCATGTCTTTTAAGCTAATATCTCCGAATGTAAGAAAGTATGGCCGAAACAGTGCTGCCTTGATGGTTGTTAGTAAAGAATGTAGGACCAAGGCTGTGTGGTGCCGAGGTTGGCCCATGCAGAAGCAATTCGGCCGTTTCGCCCTCAGGCCGTAGCACTGACTACAATCAGAGGGTTCACCGTGGTGCTTGAACTTCTTGAACGGTGTTATATAGGCGCAGGTCCGACTAAGGTCGACGCGACATACGCGGGTGTGCCAAATGTTTTAGGCACATTTAAAAGCTCTAACGTGCCATGTAGCGCCTGTATTGACGTAACGCCAGCCACTTTCACGCTAGCCCACAAGGAGCCGCGTCAGAAAATTACACGACTTCCAGGTTTAAGCACTTATGTTATGTTGCACTTGCAGTAATTAGTAGACTGAAAAGATTTAAGATAAAAAAGATCTGCTGAAAATATTACCCTTCATGACATTTCTTTTGTGGGCTTCCCTTCTCAAAACTCTGAATAATAGTTTAGTAAAGAACGCAAAACCTGATTTGAGCAGCTTTAGTGATTGAACCGTCTGTATATATAACCCGCGTATACGGCATTGATTATCATATAGCATACATATGCTTAAATATATGCGGAGCCCCACAGCGACCGCGACGACGACCGTGACGACGGCCAAAATACGCTTGGAGTGTCCAAATAACTCCTGTCACAATAAATATTACAGCTTATTCGACGCTCCAGTTTGCGATTCCGCCTGAGCACTCGACACCTAGCAGCCACGCCGAGCGCCAGCGGATCCATGTTCAGCTACGAAGCGAAACAGGTTTCGCTTTACGGCACACTGCGTAGTTGGCTAGTAGTTGTCGAATTGTCCTGATGCCTTGGGACACAAGCCCGAAATAGAGAAATCTGATGTCGAAACACTTCAGCTGTACGTTATTATGGGCCCATCATCTGCAGTGGAAAGACAGCCATGTAACTCTTCATCGCTTCCCGATAGAAACAAACGACGTGCATATGAGTGCGACGTGAATAAGAAACATGCGCATTGGTAAAAGGGTGACTGACACTGTGCTAGTTTATTCTAAATATTTCACTAAAGACGAATTCTTTTTTTACCGTGGAAAGGCCATTGGATTTGTTTTGTTTTTTTAGAGCACAGCTCTCACGTGCCCGTTCCTGCGTTGAGCACAGGACTCATATTCGGCATAACCGTCAGAACGAACGAGACCACAGAAATAAGGAAAAGTAAAGCCAGTTTCACAGCGTGAAAGCTGTAAATACAGCGAAGCTGATGATCGTTTTCTCAAGTTTGAACTCGTGTTTAGCGCCATTTTTACGAAAGTCTTTTCTCTCGTTGTCGTCTTTTCGCTAGATTCAAGTTTTGGTTCCGGATTGCGCACACTCCTCAGTTGCGTCAAGTGGTGATCAAATCAGTGTCTATCACAAACCTTGCAGCTATGGCCGGGCCGCAGTCATGGCGGAGGAATTCTCTCTTGAACCATTTCATCGGCGCCCTCCGTCGCAGGAATCTCTCTGCGTCGACGTCTCTGCTCGGCTTGCTACTCTCAAATTTGGGAGTTAGCTTGCCTGCACTGGCACTTGGCGTGTGTTGGCTTCTCTTGAGAATGGGGATTGCCTTCCTACCACCGGCGCTTGGCTTGCGTTTCCCGTTCTCGATCCTCGGCTGCAGCGGCTTCCCTCCGATGGCGCTTTGCTTGCGTTTCTCGCTCTCGAAGCTCGGGATTCGCGAGATGCGCCCGCGCTCCCGCTGGCGCCGAGCGGAATGCATGGGACGAAAAGGCGCGCTCCGGCGACGCACCTACTCCTATGCCCTGTCCTCGCTACTCCCCCAACGGGCTCTCCCCCCTGACCCCCTGCGTGACACCGGACAACGGATGGCGAAGGATCGACTTAGAACAGCTCTGCTGTTCTAAAGAAAGGCGAAGGCGGAGCGCAGCGGCGGATGAAAGGCGGCGATAGTGAAGAAAGCACGGGAGAAAACAGGAGGAAGTGGGTACAGAACAAGCATGAGAAAGAAAGCGCAGGATGCGAGATTGAGGAAAGGATGAGAAAAAAATATCAGTCTCGCACGAGACGAGCAGCACCGCGCCGACCTGCTGCGAGATGGCGCCATAGTAGCGGGCGCTGTCGGCGATCACATGATTACTACGGCATGCGGTGAACGCCTCCACGAATACAAGATATGGAAGCAAAACGCTAGCCTGGGCTGCGGGCCAACGGGGCATGCGCTACTTCACCTGCGCCGCCGCCGGTAGAGAAGGCTCTCCGCGCGAGCCACGCGTAGGCGCATTGACGCTTTCTTTCTGAACAATGAGCGACGCAGCTGATGGAGGTCCTTCGTCTACAGCTGCTAAACGAGCCCACCGAGCATCAGCGCTGACGCTCAGAACTCTCTGTCGTTCAGAACCAAAATCTTCGCCACAATATATCGCCAACTGAAAAATTCTAAACAAAAAAAAATATAGCGTTTTACGTGCCAAAACCACTTTCTGTTTATGAGGCACGCCGTAGTGGAGGACTACGGAAATTTTGACCACCTGCCGTTCTTTAACGTGCACCGAAATCTAAGTACACGGGGGTTTTCGCATTTCGCCCCCATCGAAATACGGCCGCCATGGTCGGGATTCGATCCCGCGACCTCGTGCTCAGCAGCCCAACACCGTAGCCATAGCCACACCCCACGCCGGGTAGAAATTCTATACAGCTGCGCTGAAATTTCCCAACAGGGAGTAAAGTAATTATCGTTAAATTTCATCTATTTTAAATATAATGCGGGATTTAGAAATGGCGGAATGTACTTTCATTTAGACAGATGCTTTATTAAATTACAGTGATGCACGTTTAAACCTAACTTGGTTTCATAGTTCTACCAACCGTTTTTGTTTAGTGGCTATGGCGGGCTGCTCAGCATAAGGTCGTGGGATCGCATCCTGGTCACGCTGCCGTATTTCGATGGGGGCGATATGCTAAAACACCCGTGTGGTTAGATATGGACGCACGTTGAAGAAAATTGGTTCTCGCGAGTACCGCGAGTACCGGAAGAAATGGGTTTAACCCAGTTGGTTAAAATTATTCCAGAGTCCCCCACTACAGCGTGCCTTATAATCGCGTCGTAGCTTTCGCACGTAAGACCCTAGAACTTACTTTTTTACAACGAGAGCGGTTTATGACTAACTTTCCGTAGCTTTTTCGGCCGATCCTGGTCATGTTGGCCATGTATAACCGATCCTGGTTATAGTGCAGAAGGGGTCAAACCTCACTGGCACATACTTGTTTGGGCATGTGCGACAGGGGTATGTGCCACAGCGGTCGGGGTATGAGCTACTGATTAAGGGGATGTGAGCCGTTCAACAGCTGTGTTATTTATGGGGTGGACACGTATAGTTCCAACAGCCGAAGGACAACATGCGTACGAGGAGCGCCAGAGGAAACAGCAACTAGAATGTAAACGTCAAAGGCGCGAAACGGCCACCGACAAAGAGCGTTATCGCGATGCTGAACGAAAGCGCCAATCGCGAGTCCGGGTACCTCTGAATTAGCAACGACGCCAGACTCGCAACGCAATACTGGGGCAGAGGTACCGGGTGGACCAACTGAACGACTTCAAAGGTGCGGATGCCAAGTTCGACGAGACTTTCTGGATAGACATGTTGTGCTATACAAACGGAAGAAGGAATCGTGATCTCGACGGTGTACATATCGCCCGCTACTTCCAAGTCCGAAATCAAGAAGTTTATGGCACGTATTTTCATTGGGTTAGAAAGGATGATACCACACCTGTGATCATCAATGGAGACTTCACTGTGAACATTTCTAAGCCAGAGAAGAAATGGTTCATGCAGTAGATGTTGGAAGAGTTGGGGTTTCCGACACTGTACACGTACCTAACTTCCGCTATAACTGGTTCAACTCGTTTCATAGTGATGCATTCGCACTCATACAAATGACTTTACTGAACGTAAACCAAGGCTAAATTGCGGAAATTTGTTGGAAGAAACGTAATTTGGTCTGATTGGTTGTTTATCACTTTTCCCGTTCTCACGTTTCACGAAGGTGTTACGACCCGCGTCAGACGCTCTGCGGCCGGCGGGTGCCTACTGCTTATTTCTGAGCCCGGGCCTTGCTTGGAACACTGCGTACAGCGAACACGAAGAAGCGTCAGCCATTGCAGGCACACGACTTTATGACATGGATTTGGGAAAGAAATAGAAAGGCGCACGCCTACTCACAAGTGGAACTCTCACTTGTATGCCAAAGAACGCTGACCCCGACACTGTAGAGTTCTTTGTTTATCATGTTGAAAAATGACATTCCTTCTTTTTTTGTTTACTAGGTAACCTAGTTACCTAGTAACCTAGTAACCTAGGTAACCTAGGTAACTTAGTAACCTAGGTAGCCTAGTTTACTAGGTTACGTTACCAGCCATTGAAGTTTTCCAGGAGATCCGAATGCATGTGTGCTAAAAATACTCATAGAAAATCAATTATCACAAGCGCCACATAAGAAAAAAAATATTTTTTCTTATCCTAGCAGGTTGGTTGTTTCCTATTGTAAAAAGTTTCGAGTTTGCTTCACACGTTTTTTTTTTTTTTTTTTGCCGTAGAAAGACGGAAAATGCGTCGCTTTAAGAATTTTTGTTACAAATTATTACATCACTGGCTACTCTAACTACCCTTAGCACTTACCTTGTTGGCATAGGACGGTGTAGATGCACCTTTTTTCGAAAGTAGCCAATAAGCTTCAATAAAAAAATCGCAAACTTGAGAAAATGCGCATTTTGACTCATAAGTTGACGCAAGCTAAACGCTATAGCGATCATAGTGCACCTTACCTAGCGACCTACACTTGATCAACTACAAGTGGCACAAGCTACAATAGATGCGAGGTATAATTTTAATGCCTCTCGGGCCACTCCGGTGGCTATGTGAAGGGCCGCGCCGACGCTGCTGTGTGATTGATAGGGGACAACATAGGTACTTCGAAAATATTAAATTGCTGCTGGTGGTAATCAAAAACCGCACGCGAGAATTGCACCTCTCGCCAATTTTGTGATATGTCCGTGGTGGTTCTAGCTGTAATGAGGCATGACAAACATACTTTTTCTTTGCCTTCGTTTCATTTCCTTCTTGCTTTTTTTTTAATTGCGACGACTGAACAAACACATACTTCAATTAATACGATGGATGTCATCTTTCATGTTCCCATCTACAATCCGATTATCCCGTCATGAAAAAGCGTCCGGTACGAGAGTAGTTAGTACATTCTGCAACCTTTGAACAAGTAGACCTTTGTTCATGCAACGGCTTTATCTATATTTTTTTATCTATGCTTACCAGTGCTAGCAACGCGTCAAGAATCTAGCGAACCATGTGAAATGAGTTCCCGAATAGCTTTTTGCCAGGGGTAATGTGCAATGGGGTTGACAGACGCGACAGTCTTCCATTGTCCAAACAAAAGGCACTGAAGTCTACAGGCATACAGAATAAGAAAGCAACTATAAATAGGAACCAGCACTCGATTACAGTGCCAAAAGAGTGCAAGCGAGTAACCATAAACAGTCCAATAGCGCTGCACAATGCACTGGGTAAGCTAAATTTCTAATGGCAGTAGTGGATCGTAGTCCGTTCGCTTGCAGCCCAGGTGTATGTAGTGGATGTCTTATCGCCGCGAGAGAAAGTTTTCCACCTGCACCTGTAAGCAGCCATGGCATTGTTTGTTCAGCCAATTAAGAGCCGCATAGAAGTGTATGGATTTCATTAGCTCCCCGTTTCCCCTTCAGAATTTCTGTCGTACCTACAGCAGCTGAAAACTAGGCTTCATTCTTTGTTTTCCATTGGTCAGCCACCAGGGTTCTCAAGGTGAACTCTCATCTAAGTGCGGATACCAGAAATGCAGTGCCCTAATTGTGAATGCGCATGTGTGTTCGTGCGGAAGCGCTAGGTAAACTCACCCATTCTGCCTGCGCTTGTAGGCACAATATTAAATTACGAACTTCTTATAGTGGTTATGACAGAGGCCCCTGCGGTAAAGAACTAATAGTGATTCGTTCTTTATTGAACAGGTTTGCTGGCCCAGTCTTCAGATTTCTAACAGCGAAGATAATTTTTCAGAAGAGAATTTATTCTTAAGGAGACCAACTTTTCTCTTGGAAAGTGAGTTTGGATTTGTGTTTCACGACTTAAAGAAATTTAGGTACGAGGATCTCAGATGCTTAGTACATGCCGTGATAACTCACCAGATAATTCCGTTTTCGTAAATATATAATGCTATTACTGTTGCAATGTTCCTCCAAGAAGAGGCAAGAAAATCCGTTCTATGTTTTCTGAATAATGCCTTTCATTGAAAACAATAAGTTCGTATCATGTTACTCCTGCGAGCATGATTTAGCAATACGCTCAGCCGGTACAGCTGCTGGATACACTTTACTGTGGCTTGTAGGTGCAGATTCAAGATCCGCGAAGTAATCGTGAATAGAGCACAAACGTATATTCATAACAAAAGTTGAATAAACTTCTTGCGATGTTACAAGTTTCATCTAAAGCAGAACTGGGCCTCCACCATCGGTGTAACCACGGCCATTCAAGTAGCTTCTCAAGATGACTCCCAAAATATATTGCTTAGACAGTATACAGCTCTGCATAACTTCCTGTTCAACTTCCTCAGAAGTTGTCAACTTCCATGAATATGTATACAGTATGTCAAACGTTTTTTTTTTTCTTTTTGTGCTTGCTGGAAGTGCACCAGCCGCGAAACTCTGTTTCCCAACACATTTCCCATACACAACATTGAAATTTCCATCCCAACCTATTCTTATCTGGAATTTAAACACAGGACAACCTAAATTTTTTTCATTTCATGAGAGTAAATAATTTCAAAGTACCACTTTAATTGTATGTCACAACGTGCCTGACTCACACGTGGAAATAAATCAATATAGTTATTTCGAAATAGGAACCATTGTTCAACTAGTCCCCTCCCCTCAGCCCTTTCAAGAAGAAAAAGATACGTGTGTATAGCCTTGGCCATAATCCAAATATAGCTAAAAAAACAACATCAACAACTTTATAAAGCAAACAGCTAGATAAGTACACTGCCACAAAACAGAAGGACTTATATAGACACACTATATTGCGTAAAATCAGTGGTACAGATGTATATAACTATTTCCACAAACTATTTGGGCGTGAAAACTGTTCAAATGGCTGATTAAGCAGCCTTGACATTTAGAAGCATTTAGCAGACACAGAAAAATAACTGGCTATTCTGCATGTCCAGATTCATTTGCCCTCAAAGAAAAAGCCCTTGTTCAGTCCAGATATACATAAACAAACAACCTTTGATAATAGAATCAAGGTTTCAAGATTTACCAGCCGAATTTCTCACGTATCATATATATAATACACCCTGCTCTTGCAGGTATACCATACAGCTGTGCTCAGACACTTTCTTTTTCAATTCAACTCAGCTCTATTCAACATCTGCCAGATGTTGATAGCAAAAAACTCATAAACCTACCATAACCAATAAAGAAACATTGAGACTGCTTTAAAAATAAAGTATATTTCTGAGAGCTCCAGCCAGTATGAGTTTATTGAAAGTTTGATGACTTTATCTTTGATTGGCTATTCAGAGCTTTATTATGTAGGCTGAAATTTTTTTATCTACAGATTTTACTTTAATCAGCTTCGGTCACGAATCACGACTGACTTTCGATGACGTTACGAAATTTACATAATTATATGCCAAGGCACTGCACACTCAGTTATAAGCAAGTCCAGGTGGTACAATGACTTTCGGCATTTTATGATGATCGAATCGCCATAGTCACAGCGTGAAAAAGTATCTAATCATTGTTCGCTCAGTAGTGATATGTTTCTTCATAAAGCACTAGCGCAAATTCCTTGCACAAGGTAATTGTCGGTTGCAAGGCATTACTAGACAAAAAAATCATTCAAAGTCTTTACAGAAACGTCCCACGTCGCACCTCCCATGAAATACTGTAGTGCCTTCTCCAAAGCGCTCTTCAGTAGCAATAGATTTGCATCAGAAGTAAAATGAAGGCACTTTAGGTAAGCATCAGATTCAATTTAGCCTTAGCCTAATTTTGGCGGTTTATTCTTTGCCACAACTGCACAAAAATGATAAAAATAGGTAGCGTCAGCAAATGTACCCACCGGGACTGAAGTGGTTATACCAACCACTTCAGTCCTACCCATGCCTACCCATGATATTAAGGAGCTTGGCACAAGCTAAAGGAAAACGTTCTGCCTCTTCCGATAGTTATTTGTTGCTTCTGCTGTTAGTAGCTCTTTGAATGTAGCAGGCCGCACACTATCATGATTGCAAACACTCCAATTTTTATTTTCACCAATAATCATGCTAAAAAACAGCAGAGCACGTAGAACATGTAAAAACATTATAATTTGCCACCAAATTTATTCTTTGGTGAGATGACAAGTCTCTGATGTCGTCCCTGAAACAAGCCATAACTGTGCACTAAATCATATATGATACAGCAATTAATTCTTGGATCACAAAAACACCTGAATACAATTGATCTTCAGAACATCGCAGTAGGCTAATAAATAAGCAAACGTCGTGGTAATATTTTGCATTGTTTTCAAGTAAATTTTGAGAGTTACCCGTTCTTACAGAAACATTTTGCATGCTGCGGGACAAAAATCTGTCACGACAATTTTTTTTTAGAAATGCCTAATTATGTCCAGTGTGATAGTCCTCTATACTTCATTGCTAGAGAGGACATCGATTTTCAATAAATATGAAATATATCTTTTTATACACTGTGCTTGAAGAAGTTGTATCATATATCATATACAATGTGGCAAATAATGAATTAAAAAGCTTTGCACCAACAACTACTCTCCTGCCATTCAGACTTTCCTATGTGCAAAGCAAGAACCTTGCTAGCTGTGTCCAGAAACATTGTCCAGAAATGTCCAGCTGTGCCCAGAAACTTTTCCCTTTGCCACTCATCGTATTCACGCTGTTCCTGAGTACACCTAACTATGCGTTGCCTACCCATAGCGGTGCTAGAACAATCAGATGCGTTGCTAGGCTGGTTCTTTTACATATGAAAGGCTATTGACGTCACTCTCAACTTCACAGGCTGCTGTCATCGCGGCAGCTAGCGCAACAGTAATGTTTACTGGGAAACGTACTCGGAAGTGCTACGTGCGTAGGGTTGTTATCAGGAGCACCTTATCAAAAATGATATCATTAGAAGCCAACAAAGACAGCAAGGACAACACTGGGAAAATTACTTCTATTTGCTAATTGAATTACAGAACTGACAACTAATAGGCCATTAAATTGCATAGAAAATTAACTTGCCGCATGTGGCGAACGATCCCACGTCTTCGCATTCACGGTTCACGAATTCGATAATCAAAATCCCACCGTATCCGCGCTGTGGTGTGCATTGCCGGCCGCATTTCTATAGGGACGAAATGCAAGAACGCCCGTGTACTGGGCGCTGTATGCACGTTAAACAACCTCCCTCCCTCCCTCCCCCCCCCCCCCCCGGTGGTCGAAATGAATGCGCAGACCGCCCCCCTACGGCACAATTCATATGCAATAGGGGTTTTGGCACTTAAAACTCCGGAATATTTTTTTGAGCCCCACCGTTCACCAAAGACGTTGCACATGATTATTGTCTGATGTAAAAGTTCCTCAGAAACCCGCAAATTGGAGAGAAGTAGTGAATAAAGGGAAAATCAGACGTCCACCTGTTCGTAGCAATTGCTACAAAGGAAACTCATACGGGTTCCTCGAAAGAAAAGCACGAGAGTCGAAGAAAAACTCGTCCTAGTCCGTGACTCGAACCCGGACCAGGACGAGGGGGACGAGAGGACGACAATTCATGATTGTTGTCTATGACACAGTCTCAAGACGGATGGGAAGAAAAGCCACCCAGCCACATCTCAGCCGATTTTCCGCCACTCACAGAGATGCCTGAAACATGGCGTAGTCCTTAAACTGAATAATTTTATCTGCGGCCTTCTGTATCCCCCAAAATGTCTCCGTGAGCTCCAATCCCTGTTTATGCGTCGAGCCATGCGTTACTTCGACCCTAAACCTATAGGCGGTATCATGTGATTTCGATATCGGCTGCTGTTCCGACGCGCCCGTTGCGACCGAGGGAGCTAAAGGCTCAAGGGTCAGGAACAGATCTGCCAGATAGAATGGAGATGCCATACCCGGTGAGGTTTCACCTTCTGCAGAAGGCGCTGGTCTCGGCTCCCGGCAGCACCCAATAGGCTTTTATCGATTTACAACGAGGTGCAAGTCTGGGGACTCATAACAAGCACAGGAGTGAAAAGCTGGCACTTGAGTAATGGTAGGCCTGAGGACTCGGATCGAAGATAGAATTGACGCCGACGTATGTGTTCTGCTCTGACGCCACTGCCAAAACTATTCGTTTTACAGAAGCTCGAAAGTATTTTTACATTGCTGGCAGCTAAGAATGCCAAGTTTCTAGTTTAAATCACAAAAAGAAAAAAATATTTCATTTTATTTCAATCCACGAGCCATTCCCGGTTGGTGCGGTCCGCTCAGGATCAATTGCGCCTCTTTCCATGACGTCTTAATTATCACAAATGACTATTTACACACGAATCAGTAATCTTATTTCGCGCACTTCTGGGCACATACGCATGCTTTTGTGATAACAGTGACTGTTTATCTTTTTTTTCACGCTCAGTACTACCCACAATACATGATTGACTGCGTGTAAAAGTAACGCCTAAGTTCAAGATACGTCTAAGTTAACTACACCTCTGAACCAGCTGTTGTCGGTGTTGAGTATCTCACTCAAGATACTACGCTGCAACTCTCACCACGAGCATTAACTTGCCCAGTTACCGCTTTTTACTAGGGCGGTATTTTTCCGGTATTCATTTTATTTTCCAATATTTCTCTCTTAATCCCTGGCTCAAATGTCACTGTGCTGCCGGCATCGGCGATTTGATGCGACGGTGCCAACGCAAAAACTACAGAAAACGAAACAGTGTGTGGGTCCTAGGTGAAGACTGGAATGATTTTTCTTTTCTTTCATTCTTTATTAGGACATAAAACATACAATCAAATATTTTGTCAGCCCTCCAAAGCAGTGATGCTCTTGAGCGGGACTGGGCAGTGCACTGGCCAGAATTGCAGTCTTGTGCTCTAACAGAGGAAACAATATCCAGAGAGAAAAGTGTGAAGTATAATAGAAAAAATAAATTTCTTATATGTGCCACAAACAGTAGCCAGGGATGCATGAGTCATAACAGCATTTATGCATCATACAATCTCAGCTTTCGCAACATCTTTCTTCAATAGCAAACCACGTACCGTGATCAGTGCAGGAGCTGATGTAGCAGGAGGCATCGATGAGGGGTCTGCTCCCTTCGCCCGTTCGTAGACGGTCATCGCGGTTGACAGGGCTGCACTGCTTGCTTTGAAGAACGAGAATACACGTATTTGGGAGCCACTTTCCAGTGCCTTTATGGCGTTCTTATGCTTTATACTTGCAGCGTGGCTAGACACCGCGGTTTTTCCAATGTTGCTCAAGCTAAACCCCCTGCAGCACACAGCGCATTGTGCGCTATATACATCGTTGGGCACAGGCTTAATCCAGCTCGCGAAGTCGGATACGTTGGCGTTGGTCCAGTCAGCATTGAACGAGTACTTCGTCTACTGTGACATTGCCGATTTCGAGTGTCTTCAAAAGCAACCTCACCGCAAAACAGAACTATCAAAAGGCCCCAGCCACGAACAAAGCACAACATACACAAGTGCACCCACGAGCACGTCACGTATTGCCACAGAATGGAGATATGACGATACTCATCCGATGATGATGATGACAGTTGCCTCAGATCGCTTGATACTGGCTGCTTACTAGCGCCACTTAGTGGCAATTAAACTGCGGAGAGCTACGATGCATGGAGTCGGGGGTCTACGGCTCAATCTCGCAGGCCGTGTGTAACAGCGCCGTTGATGCACACCGCCTCAGAGATCTTCGCGGTATTAGGGCCAGTTAAGACGCTATGTGCAGCAACGGCGCTACTGCACGCGGCCTCCAAGATTAAGTCGTAAATTGCATTCATCGCTTTGTCGATCTCACCGGCCACATTCCCTGATTTGGCCACGTTTTTGTAATTTCCCTGACAATTCCCTGAGTTTTCCAGACATATTGCCGCGACGCCATCTCTGCCCGACCACGCTAACGACGAAGAAGACATATCGATGGTGTTGATTGTAACGTCGGGCATCACGGTCTTGCTGGCTAATTATACGAACGCGCGCGAGCTGTCTTGCTTCTTCGGACCACTCTGTAAAATCTGCAGCGTCAGTCTAGGAATCGCTGTAATCCTGCGGAAGCATAGCATCCAGCATTTTAGTTACTTCTCGATCGTGGAGGAGATTGAATGGCGTCATTCTTGCTGTTTCTTGCCGAGCCGTATTATACGCAAACGTTACGTAGGGTAATATTTCGTCCCACTTCTTGTATTCCACATCGACATACGTGCACAGCAGGTCTGCGGGAGTCTTGTTGAGGCGCTCCGTAAGTCCATTGGTTTGGGGGTGATAAGCTGTCGTCCTTCTGTGTGCCGTGCCACTGAGGGTGAGTACAGTTCGCAAAAGTTCAGTCATGAACGCGGTTCCCCTGTCCGTTACTATGACCGCTGGAGCCCGCGCCTCAGGACAACGTTTCCGACGAAGAATTGTGCGGCCTCGGCTGCTGTGCTGCTCGAAAGTGTCTTGGTTGCAGCATATAGCGTGAGGTAATTTATTGCAACTATGGCACACTTATTTCCGGCACAGATATTGGGAATGAGCCCAAAAGGTCCATGCCAATTTGTGCAAACGGCGTTTCCGGCACTGGAACGGGATATAATAGTCCGGCAGGTTTCGTAGGCGGCACTTTTCATGGCTGACAGCCAAGGCACGTTGGAATATAGCGCTTAACCTGTGCTGCGAGCCGTGGCCTGTAGTACTTCTCTTTGATCCGTGCTAATGTTCTTGTGTAGCCTAGGTGACCTGAAGTAGCTTCATCGTGACAGGCCTGCATGATTTCATTGCGGAGAGTTTTAGGGACGACTAGTAGATATCTCTTCCCTGTTGAAGAGAAGTTCCTCCTAAAGAGAACACTGTTACGTATGCAGAATGATGGCAGGTACCTTGAGAACGATCCGGGCTTGTTTGTGGTGCGACCTTCTAAGAAATCAATTAGTGAAGCGAGCTCCTGGTCCTCTCGCTGTTGTTGAGAGATGGTGGCCGCATCAACAACTCCTAAAAAGCCTGCGGGTTCGTCATCATCTCCGCCTGACGACTCAATCGGTGATCTGGAAAGGCAGTCGGCGTCTAAGTGCTGCCTTCCCGATTAATAGACCACTGTTAAGTCGTATTCTTGAAGCCGTAGACCCCAGCTTGCCAAACGTGCAGATGGATCTTTCATGTTGGTCAACCAACAGAGAAAATGGTGGTCACTTATGACTTGAAATGGGTGGCCGTATATGTACGGGTGGAACTTGGTAACTACCCATACTACAGGCAAGCATTCCTTCTCTTTGGAGGAGTAGTTAGACTCGGCACGTGACTCGGCACGTGTGCACTCGGCACGTGTTCTACTCGCGTAAGCGATCACTCACTCAGCACCGTCTTGCCGCTGAACAAGGCCGGTGCCTAGACCTACGTTGCTGGCATCGGTGAGTATCATTGTCGGCGCATCCGCGTCAAAGTGGGCAAGAACAGGCGGAGTTTGTAGACGGTGGTGCCACTCGTTAAATTCCGCCTCCTGCTCCTCGCCCCACACGAACGTGACATCTTCTCTGGTTAAGCAGGTGAGCGGTGAGGCGATGCGTGCAAAACCCGCAATAAATCGCCGGTAATATGCGCATAGGCACAGGAATCGTCTGACTGCCTTCTTGTCTTAAGGCCTTGAAAACTTTGCGACAGCTGCGATTTTCTCAGGATCAGGTCTAACACATCTGTGACTCACAATGTGGCCGAAAGATTGTAGTTCTTCGTAGCCAAAGTGACACTTTTCAGCTTTTAATGTAAGCCCAGTGGACCGTGTGGCTTGGAGAACCGACCTTAGCAGTCTGATATGTTCATCAAATCTGCCAGAATAAACAATGACATCGTCTAGGTAGACTAAGCAAGTCTTCCACTTAAGGTCTGAGAGAACAGTGTCCATTAGCCTTTGGAACGTGGCTGGGGTAGAGCACAAACCAAAAGGGAGAACTTTGAATTCATAGAGCCCATCAGGCGTTACAAAAGCAGTCTTTTCGCGATCCCGCTCATCGACCTGTATTTGCCAGTATCCGCTTTTTAAGTCCATCGATGAGAAGTAACGTGCATGCCGTAGCCTGTCGAGGGAATCGTCTATGCGTGGTAAGGGATACACATCTTTTTTTCGTAACCAGATTGAGCTTGCGATAATCGATACAAAAGCGCAGGCTACCATCCTTGTTCTTAACGAGTACCACGGGCGATGCACAAGGGCCTTTTGACGGCTGGATGACATCATCTTCTAGCATTTTCTTGAGTTGCTGCTTCACGCTCTTTCGCAGCCACGCGATAGGGATGCTGTCGGATTGGTATTGCTGTTTCCAGCATAATGATGCGGTCTTTCGTTAGTGGTGTTTGACGCACTCGGGACGTTGTAGAGAAGCAGTCCTTAAAATCGTCAAGCAGTTCCCTGAGACTTTGTTTTTGTTGCGGCGCTAAACCTGAATCAACGTCGACAACGGGTGCATGAGGCATCGTGTCGGTGGTCGATTACTTTTTTACAGCAAATCAGTATTGAGCGTCGTCAATTTCGTCAAAGAATGCCACAGTGGTACCTTTACTAATGTGCCGGCGTTCATTGGTCAAATTTGTCAGAAGTACCCCTGTGGACCACGGATTAGGCTGACGATACTCCGAGCGATGGCAACACCCTGATGGAACAGAAGTGCAGTTAATTGTTCGGCTGCACCGTCCTTGTTCAACTGTTCTCCGCAACTGACGGAGACAAGACTGCATGATAGTGGTGATATGCAGACATCGTCGTCGGCGACACGTAACGATGTGCGTTGGCGCTCTTCGTCGAGGTTCGTGTCTGTACTAGTTGACAAGGTTATCTCGCCGTCCCGTATGTTAACTACGGTGCCGTACTCTCGCAAAAAGTCCATTCCAAGGATGAGTGGTCTACAACACTCTTTTAAAATAATAAAAGTGGCCACAAAAGCTGTATTTCCTATCTGGAGTCGTGCAGTACATTTTTCTATAGGTGTCATTATCTGGCCTCCGGCTTTTCGAATATAAGGGCCTTTCCATTGCATTTGGCTTTCTTAAGGAAATGCTGAGACTGCTACGAAGGGCTGTTGCAATGTTGGTAATTTCCTCACCACCAAGATTTTTGTGAAATACGAAAAATTTTAGAGCACTAAACTCCCGTTGCATTTGCCGCGAATGACACATCCTATGTAATTTTATATGAATTATATCACTTGCATAAGCGGCATGCGGAAGGTATAGTACGAACAGCATGGCCATCGTTACTGAACTAATACAGATAAAACAATCTGCGCCTTGGTAGAAAACTTCAGATTGGAATTTAGAATGGCAGTCTAATAGTTCGAACTAAGAAACGTTGCATCAGTCCTCGATATCATTTGAATAAGGAGCTCTTGATGTAGGCATGTTTACCTTCGCAAAGTACAATATACAATAGAAGTTTGTGCAATCAAAGAGGGGAATGCCCCACTTTTGACATCTAGACATACATCCTGATGTAGGAATTCGCACCTTTGACACCAAGTAATAACCACCACCATGGCTTCGGCGGCTTCGTTCCAGTGAGCTCACTTTACCAACAGTTATTTTTTCTTACTTTTTATTTTTCTGTCATAGTAGCTCCTATGCTCTGGCATTATCATTCTACTGATTCTGCGCATAAATGCTAAAGTATAGGGCAGAAATATTTATTTTTTATGTGCTGCCTTTGCTAACGTAGTAGAGGCCTGAAAATAAAGCTTGTCATTAGGTGACAATCCACACAAGTTCACACGAGGAACTACAAGACTAAATGACATAACTAAAACAACATTCACGGAAACTGGTCTACACGAACATCAATCCGAGCCGCAAGGAAGGCGCTGCTGCGTTATTTAAAAGGCACTGGATTGTGCTACAAGTTCTGAAAATTTGTGACCGTGCACCTTCCGTGGTTGCTTAGTGGATATGGTATCGCGTTGCTAAGCACGAGATCACAGGATGAAATCCCGGCAAGACGGCCGCATTTCGAGAGGAGAGAAATGAAAAAAAAATGAAAAACGAAAAACGCAAGTGTACTGAGAGTTAGGTGAACGTTAAAGAAACCCAGGTCATCCAGATTTATCTGGAGTCCCTTATTACAGCGTGCCTCATAAGCAGATGGTGGTTTTGGCAAGTAAAACCCCATAATTTAATTAAGTTTTAACTGTGCACTGTGTCACGTAGAATGTATTAGTGGTACGTTGACACTGTGTAACACTGCGTAACGCCTTCGCATACTGTGTGACAGCGCCCATAGAAACAGTTTTGTATGGTGAGAGTGTTTTTTCTTTACTTTTCATATTATTTTTCGGTAATTTATCGCCTCCCTTTGATTCTCCCCCGGTAGACGATAGTCAACCAGAAATATTATCTGGTTAACGTCGCTGTCCTTCCTTCCTTTCTCTCTCTCTCTCTTTCTCTTTCTACTTTTCAGGTGCATTCATGTTTCTCTACGTTTCTCATCTTTTCTGCCCTTACCCCACCCCCTGCGCCGAGTAGCCGACCGATCACTTAATCGGGGAGCGCATTCTCGGCGAAGCTTTCGGCGATACTGTCGCCTTCTCGTGAAGCACGGCTCAACGAGCGATCAACTCATCCGGTTTTGCTCAACCCGACACTTATCGCACAATGAAAATGATATCACCGAAAGCGATCGTCCGGGAATACGTCTCCTGCTTAAACTCCCTGCCTTTCATTTTCTCTATCTATCTATCTATCTATCTATCTATCTATCTATCTATCTATCTATCTATCTATCTATCTATCTATCTATCTATCTATCTATCTATCTATCTATCTATCTATCTATCTATCTATCTATCTATCTATCTATCTATCTATCTATCTATCTATCTATCTATCTATCTATCTATCTATCTATCTATCTATCTATCTATCTATCTATCTATCTATCTATCTATCTATCTATCTATCTCTAGTTTTCAAGTTATCCACGCCTTCCAGTGTAGGCTTTGGGTAGACTTGCTTGTTATACGTTTTACATCTTTCTTCTGTCGTCATCGTGACCCATGGTGCTTCTCGCCCTTTCCCTCTCCTCCTTCTTCCAGCGCAGATCAGCTGGCTAGAGGAGTGTACATACACCCACCGTGGTTGCTCAGTGGCTATGGTGTTGGGCTGTTGAGCACGAGGTCGCGGGATCGAATCCCGGCCACGGCGGCCGCATTTCGATGGGGGCGAAATGCGAAAACACCCGTGTACTTAGATTTAGGTGCACGTTAAAGAGCCCCAGGTGGCCGAAATTTCCGGAGTCCTCCACTACGGCGTGCCTCATAATCAGAAAGTGGTTTTGGCACGTAAAACCCCATAATTAATTAATAAGTGTACATACGTCAGGGGCTGACCTTTGCATTTCGTACTATTAAACTCTTTCGTTTCAATCGACCTATCCGCAATGAACAACAAATCAATCAACTTACTACAATGGTTTCATCGAACAGTTTCAAATGTGGCCTCCATCAGTATCCCACACTATAAGTCAGATAACACTTGGAGCAGAATCTAAACTATAATGACTGTCTCTCTCCAAGGCTACGCAGGTGGATAGGCTTGGCTTCCCGCGGCAATGAGTAAGCATGTATTCGGCAAACCTCGTCACGTCGCATGTATATTCGATCTGCGCTCTTTCCAACGTCGATACAACAGACCTCAAATTTCCAGTTTTATCGCTGACAGCACCACGCTTATCGGCTGTACACACAGGCAACTAATGCATGGTATTGAGGAGTCCGTAAGCATGCAGGCTTCTTCCAAAAAATCCAACGTGGTAGGTATTGTTTCAGTTTTTGTGAGTCAAGCTATAGACAAGGAATAAGTGTCCAAGCTGCATTGTTTTTCCTTTAATATTCCCATCACACAAACTGCAGTGGACTCCCTACTTTAATCCCCATCTCCGCCGTGATAAGGACGGAGTTCCAGCTGTGCGTGGAATTACACTAGCCTTACATTTCCTGCAATAAGAGAACACATTCGGCGGGTACGCGTTGCCATGGTCCGCACATACGCGCGCGCGGCAGCCGCTCGTAATTATACGTGGGGCAAAAAGCGGGCGTTAAAATGAGAGGGAAGCAGGCTCTTCTCCGGCTTTGTATGTTCCTGGGCGCAAATGAATGCGCGTGCGCAATCCCTCGTTTACTGTTCCCGGCTATGGGGACTCCCGTCTGCAGAGGTCACAAGCCTTCCCAGTGTCGTGCTATTTCTGCAGAATCCTATTTTTAATGACTGGAAAAGGAGTACCGAAAATGTACAGCGCTTCTGACTGAAGCTGTCGTCAAGTCGCTTGCTGAGGGTGTCGTGGCTCCTCTTAAGCAGATAGCCACGTGCTGAAACGACGGGGGCAACCCATAGCGCTTGAAATCTCCTCGTCCTCGCTTGTAACATTCCTTGATTTGATGCGCGGCCTTACTCTGGGAGGCAAGCCTCGTAGCCTTCCGTGGCAGAATCTAAAACACGTGAATATGTCCTGTAAAACTGAAGTTGGGCGGATATATATATATGTATATATATATATATATATATATATATATATATATATATATATATATATATATATATATATATATATATATATATATATATATTTATATAGCGCGCTTGTGCTCAGTCGCATAGATGTAGCGATGCGACGCTAATAGCGTCAAAGTTGACTCCCCTGTATTCTTCCACATTTTATGTTTTATTGGTTTGGTAGTCCTCAGAATTACACATTTTCATGAAAAAGTGTGGCAACAAAATAAGGGATATATATGGGAGCACAGAATTGCAGTATTGCCTTAGTATTACCAGACATCAACACGCAAAGACAGATCAGACAGAGAAAGCTAGAGGGAACAACTGTGTCAAGTATTGAGTGAAAACTACGACTGGTTCCACGAAAAAATGGGAGGACGTTAAGAGTACCCTTTCTAGCTGACGCATTCTTGACAAAGCTGGAGGGCTGCTAATTGTCTCATTCTCTTATTAGCGACTTTCAAATAGCACCTTAGCAGGCGGCGCGAACACCTTGTGCTTAGCGGATATCACGTAAATCTCAGGACGACCACTTCGACATCTTTCGCCTGGCACGGACAGCTGCAGTCGGTGGCTGCTCTCGGAGTTCAGGCCGAGGAGCCATACGTTATAAGCCATGCGGCGCTTCGGGCGAGCTGTAATGACGGTGTTCCTTCTTTTTCAGTTCCGGTGTCAAAAAAATACATTTTATGAGCGTTTTGTGGCGTAACATTTTGCGCGGAGGCTCCTCTATACTTGCGCTATCTAAAGCTAGGCTTTTTCCTGGCTCAAAGATTCCAAGCCAAACTATCCTTGTTGCAGATGGTTAACAAACCGGAAGCGGACCATTGTCTGCCTTAACCAAAACGTGCCTATTTTAAGGGCACCTATTTATTAAGAATTACAAGAATGCGATAAGCACAGCTAAAGGCTGTGTTTCTTACGTTGATTGCGATTACGGGCTATAAAGGTGCAGCTATGAAGTTTTGGAGTACAGGTGTATTCCAAACACTGCAAAGAGCGCACGCAAAGAGCGGAATTGACTGGACGAATCAGGACTGGCTCGCACGAACACCTAATAATGAAAATATAAGCGAACTTAAGAATGCGTTCTTCTGCGGACTTGGCGTTGTCTGTGGAACATTTAAGAACGCGTTCTTGAGTTCGTGATCATTTTCATTATTAAATGTTCGTGCAAGCCTCGCCGACTATGAAACTTAGCACATATGAGCACCACCGGTTAGCGGATTAGACTACCGAGTGGTTACGGCAAACAACATTGCCACAACTACGTGCTCAGCTGCTGACGAAGAAGAGTGCCCAGCACAGCGAAGTATTCTCGCTCGGAAATGCTCAAGTGTCCGATGATTTCGCAAGTACTGTACGCTTAGGACTCCAGTACGCCATCCAGCTAAAAAAGTCTGGGCCGCAACTACTTTCGATGGTGCGATAAAATTTTGAACCGATAATTTCGAAACGACGATTTCAAGTGAAACAGAAATCGGTGTCAGCAGCGATGAAGACGCTGTAACCCAGTGCGAACTGGGCTGCTCCTTTTGTCAACCCATCCCTCGAATAGCGTCTTCTTTAAAAGCGAACAATTTGTCTGTGCTAACTTGAGGCAAGAACGGAGGCTTCGCTCTTCTACCCGTGAGGTTGCATGAGGAAAAAGTACGCGAATCTCTGTTATACGTTTTTGACATTCATGAGCTTGTTTCCTTGCGGAAATTGAAAAAAAAAAGTGACGCGAAAGGACTTTGCAGCAAGTTAAACCTGTCGAAGCTTTCGAAAAGCATAGGCGATTCTAAGGCCTTGGATGTAGGCTATCGCGCGAAAACCGATAGGCTAGATTGCCGCCTCAGAGTTATTGTATCCAAGAGAGACAAATGCAGAAGAAAGGGCTCTTTTCTCGCAAAATAAACGGAACCGTCTTGATGGCGATGATCCATTCGCAGTCAAGAAATCCATGGAAGTAATTGGAGAGAAAGGAAGAGGGGGATGCTAGCCAGTGTAAGTACCGGCTGGCTACCCTGTGCAGGGGAAAGGGGGAAAGGGAAGAAAAGGAATGGACGTAGTAAATTTTCTTAGTAGTCATTCAAAGAACCTCGAAGCCCTTTCTATCAACGTTAAAGCCCTGTGCTATTCTCTAAGTCAACAGGATTTGCTCAAATGTTTTGGTGCTAGCATCGACACGTTTGGATCCATCGCCTTTCAGAATGCAGTCGATGTACCGCTGGCGAGCTTTCTGGAGCTAACTTCACTTCACCTTAGCTCTACCTGTTGAGAATGGGTTGGGTACTTCTACCTGCAGAAAAGCGGTGTTCGTATTGGTTGTCGCTTTGCCGCCTCTTTTAATTGAGTTGCTCTTAGGACTGGACAACACACGCATTAGAGATCAGGCTCCAATATTCTTCAGATCTTTCGGTTCCTAGCTGACTTTTCAATAATTTTTGAAAGAAGCTCCACTTGCACACAGTTTGATGTCTTGAAAACATTTAGGCATATATTTTAGAACCATTGCAAGTGACTCATGAACTTCCATCAAATTAACCCATTAAGTTTTATAGACATATGTATCGCATTTCATAATGACCAAGGCTGCTAGGGTTGCCAGCCGAAATCACGCAAGGGATATTGCCTTATGGATCGACTTATACTAAGCTCGCCAAAAGAAGCATTACCAACATGCGTTTTAAGTATGTAGTTAAAATAACCTTGCCCCCACCTTGTACAGCTGTCTTTTTTGGAGCAAGTGCGTCGCCTGAAGGTGTCAGGCTATATTCACCATTAGTTTCAGTAGCTGAGGATGAAGTTAAATTATCAGAAAGCAATCTCTGTCAGCAGAGAAGCGATGAAACAAGAAAGCAAAGGTGGCGGTAATTCCGTGCATTAATCGCCTATCCCACAATCATAAATATGTAGCCCAAAGGCCGTGTATTAAGGTGGTCTTTTCCGCTCTCTTGAAGTTGTCCAGGCAGTGAAAGTAAACGGAACTACCTTCCAGTAAGCCGTCCGGTTGCACTGAGAACCATGAAGTAAAATTCGCTGAGTGTCAAACGGGCGTAGTTCATAGAATTGTGCTCTCTTGTGAACGGGTATATATCGGGCGAACCGCTCGTTGCCTAAATGATCACCTAAAGGAACACTGTAATAATGCCGAAAAAAAAAGCGGGGACGAAGAATATCTCGCCGCGCACTACAAAAGTGCACCTGCACTCCAAAAGTTGATAGGTGAACCGTTAGAGCCCGGGATCAAGATCAATGGGCGAGGCGTATTACCGAGGCGAAGTCGACACGTTTTGTCTACCAATTCAGTGTGAAAGAAATGTAAACTTTGTAAAATGCTACAGAAATTTGAATCGAGGGGATAGTAAGCTTCATTTACAGCTCGGACGAGGCTTCCGCAATGTTGAAGGGTGATATCAAATAACCTATGGGTTAACTCTTACGACCAGCTTTTCTTTCTTGCAGTTTGGCTGATGTTAAAACAATGCTTGTGTGAATTTTCGAGTGAAACCAGGAACCATGAAAGATTAGGAAATATAAACGATGAGTAAGACAACCCAGCGAATAGACTTCCTGCGTGAGAATGCATTTTTTATTAAATCTTTCATTGACTTTCATTGGTTACTATTTTTGCATTAAGGCGTATTCCGCTTAACCTACTCCTTATTACGATATTTGCAACCTCTTTGGTTTTTCCATAACCCGTACACGTTATCTACGCCATCACTCCCTTTGCTTTTACGTAGTAGCTGTCAATACAGGAATCAGTTACTGTTTTCTTGCTTTTTTGCTTTTGACACGTAATAAAGCAAACGCAGACGGCAGAGTAAAGTTGCAGAAAAAAGTTTGAAAAAATTGGGTGCTACAGGCAAAATAAAGGTCATATAAGTGTGAACTTTTGAAGCGATGCAGCAGCTACTCGACAACCAAACCGGAGAGGACAAAAACGGAGTGATTCTATTGAAATCTATCTAGTTTACATATTTTGTCAGCACTCCCAAGTGACCCCGGCTACGTTATTACTAACCGTGATCGACCAGCTGGTAACGGTGGGTGAAAATAAAGGAACACATTCAAGCGAAAAGACTCATTGCTTTAGACCACATCAGGACAAGTTACAAAGGATGAGAAGTAACTGAGAGAGTTGCAAGCAATCGTCACAGTCGCGCTACTACAATGTTACAGCAAGTTGGGCTGGTTGGTTCCTAACCAGAATGAAAGTAGAGAAACCGCAAAGGTAACAGGCACAAGGTAGTATACAGCACGAGCATTAACTCACAACTGAGTTGCGGCTCATCCCAGAGTCCCCGGCAAGGTTCTACAGAACAGTGCGTGGGCTCCACTGCTAGGCCAAATAGCCTAGCAGACTAATTAAATTAAATTATGGGGTTTTACATGCCAAAACCACTTTCTGATTATGAGGCACGCCGTAGTGGAGGACTCTGGAAATTTAGACCACCTGGGGTTCTTTAACGTGCACCTAAATCTAAGCACACGGGTGTTTTCGCATTTCGCCCCTATCGAAAGGCGGCCGCCGTGGCCAGGATTTGATCCCGCGACCTCGTGCTCAGCAGCCCAACACCATAGCCACTGAGCCACCACGGCGGGTTAGCAGATTAGCCTAACGGTCAGTGTAACATTGGGCGCATAGAATCCTTGTGTGAGAAAAGGCTGAGCCTAGTACGAAGGGGTGTAATGACGCAAATCCGGATAACGGAGCTCCTAATTAGGCGAAACTAGTGCTTTCCAAAGGATTTAGCTTAATCAGTGCGACTCATCTCGGTGAGGCGGTGGAGTGCAGCAATGGAAGCCTGTCGCGGTACGACCGACACGAAATTTTGGAGAACAGAATACTAGCCTTGGAATGGGATCTTACTCGAGTGAACAGCTCTGTATTTGGACGAAAAAAAAAATAGAATATACAATGCCTACCGGGAGCGGAATATTCGCTTTAAACTTTAACAGTGGAACAATAATTGACAAGCCGCGCACTTATAAAATTGCGGCAGTAATCTGCAGTCCGGCCATTTCCTGCAAGCTTCTTTCACGAGCACATTTTTGTTAAAGATGACCGGGTTTTCAGTAGTGCCGACGTAGTGCGGTGTGGGCGCTACTAGTGAAGTCCATCACCGTGCGCACCAATTTGCTTAATTGAACGAGCGCATGGTGAGAAAATAGTTCATCGCACGTCGTAACTGAATCGTGAAATTAAGTTCATTTTACCACCGAGCTTGATTGCCAATAACAAGTAAACAACAAGTAATGGCTGTATTGTTGCATCGTGTACGACAAATATAACAAAATAAACACAAAAAAGCCACTCGGATCTTTGCGAAACGAAGTTATCCACTGAACCTATGTGAAGGCAAGCTTTTCTCAAGCGGTATGAATTGACTGCTATACATCTAAGAATGGTGCATATAAAATTCCGTTTACATTTACTATATGCAGCATGTAAGATGAAGCAATGTATGTGCACAGGTTGTCTTTTTATTATTGCTAACAGAATCGCACAACATAGCCCCTTGCATGCAGCCCAATTCAACTGCTTGCGCTGGATTACTCGCTGATGCGAACAATATTTGCACGAGAAATAAAGATGAATATTGTAATAATTAACAAAATCTTGCTAATTATCTTGTGTGAGTGATAATATTGCAGTGCATATTGAAATTTACTAATTGAGGTCGAGATTGGAGAATATGTGCGACGACAGGAAGTGGCGTTCTTGTAACTTTTGAGTTTTAACGCATAAAAAGGGATTTTGTTAAAAACAAAGTAGCAGGAACAACAGTGCATTTAATAAATGGAAAATGAGACATCCACGCATACGTAGCTATGTGCTATAAAGGAAACCCGAATGGTTTCATCGAAAGAAAAGCTTCACAGTTGAAGAAAAAAAAAGTCGTCCTGGTCCGGGACTTGAACCCGGGACCACCGCTTATGCGGGATAGCCGCTTTATCATCTGAGCTAACAAGGCGGTTTCCTATGTATTTTAAACACCGGTTACGCGGCTCGGCAGCCTATACAAAAAATGAGCTCGACTAAGAAATTTGAAAACTGCATCCGCCGCAATATTTATGTTTTGCACTGCACCACTCAGGAGCTATGCCAAAATGCAATAAAATCAGGCAGATGGGCAGTGTGATACGGCTGCGATCCGATTTCACGAGGACGAAGAATGAACACGTTAGTGCGACACATATATATCTACATGTAGGGATTACGCCTTGTGTCACTGTGAAGCATGTTCATTGTTGATGATTTGCCGAGAATCGACGGCCATCCTGTGGTGTTTACTGAATGCTTAAATGGAACAAAATCAAGTAAATAAAGAAAATTCATTGAAATGGTTTATTATACTAACAGATCCGTCTTCTTTACATATATACCTATAATCTGACATCATATGAAACTGTGCAGACTGGATAATATTTTTTTTATTACGCAGAACCGAGGCCTCTACGGCAATTATGTTGTCGTTCCGTGTACAGGGGTGATATTAGGCCTTTTTTCTTCTGGTACGTGCATTCTACCCACATATAACTTTATATATATATATATATATCCATATATACATACCGAGATACGTACGACGCTGCAGCAGCCAGCAGCCACGCCAACTCCACGCGGACAGGCAAAGAATGCTTAGGTTTAAAATGGAAACGCTGGTGTTAAACCAATTGTATTCAGCCATCTATAGGACGTTGTCAAGAAGCATTGCAGGAAGAACTTACTTGTGGGTAGATGTCTTTTTGTCTAAGCTGTGAACAACACAATAAAACAGCCGTTTAAGATGTCTTTCCTTCACTTTTCGTCAGATGGGCTTTAGCTACTTTAAGAAATTAACAGCTACAATTTCAATGAGATATTGCGCGTACTTTAAGGGCGAGGTATTATAAGTTGGTGATATTACTCTGCATGATTGTTCAGTAAATACTGAATAAAGGTATGCCGTGGTGATTTCCTTAGGCTGAGAAAATAATATATATGTCATCTAACACGGCGGTGAGGTACCTGTTAAAAATTTACCATCTCGATTGGACACACCGATAAAAACGTGCGCCCAGAATTGTTCTAAGAACGATACGCATTTAAATGTAAATACAGTTTAAATAAAATGCCCGTGACATATGTTCCATGATTTCACAGTTCTAATCTCATGCACTGTTAACTAATAAATGCAAATTTTCTTACATGTTTGTAGTTTTATCCTTCTGCTGTCCATTGTTTCGTCACGATGTCGGCTACTTAAGGAGAGATATCGGTTCTGAAGCGCGTTTTGGCCCCAGAGAAAATCCAATTTCGAGACTGCCGGCAGCCTTGCTTTGCCTTCCAAACATTACTTACGTAGTTTTGCAGCCTCTCCAGAAAGAAACTAGACTAATAAACTTGAAATCTGATAATATGCGATCACATATTCAGGGGCAACGACAGGCACCACTCGCGTGTTCCGAAAGGAACCGCATAGAAGCCCCAGCAAAAGATCCCTGAAGCGTCTTGAGATACTACTTGATGATGAACCTTGGGGGCCAACGAAAGGTGTTGCTTTAGTAACAGGATAACTTGCACTTGGATGCCGTACTTAGCCGGTTTTTGTTTTTCAGCACAAAGGTTCCGCTGCGACCTACACTTTGAAAACAACAGAATATCAGGTAACCGCGCTGTGCACAGCGTAATAAATGATGGTTTTCATTTTTAATCCATCTGCTACTGGCCCTGCCGCCCTCGTTCAGCTCTCTTAATTACCTCTCTGTCCTGGAAGTAGCGCTGTCAAGACAAATATAGGTGCGAGTGGAACAAAAGTAACAGATTTGGGCCCGTATTCATAGATGTACGCTACTCTAGAATGGCTTGCAAATGTAAATTACAACCAATCATGAGCTTGCATATGGCAGCCAATGGCGGAGAGCACTTGCGAACGAAACCCTTTGTCAATTCGTCTGCTGGTTTCTCGGGCAAGACGCCGTTTTTAGAATAACTTGCCATCTATTTCGTTCACAAACAGAAACTTCTGTTTCGTTTGTAACCAAAATGAAATATTCATTTTTTTTTCCTTTCGACCGCCGCTTTTCCTTCCCCTGCAGAATGTTTCTAGAATATTCTACAATTATTTTAAGTTTAACTTTATCTTAAATCTATTGCATTTAGCTGCAGGTCAGTTAGCTGTCAAATGCGGTTCCACTAAAGCAGCACTGCAATATTTCGTTGACGAGTGCGGATACATACCCTGCTGTGGCAGCCAATCACGGATCAACTTCAGTTTACGTGAAACATTCGCAATCGCCAATCTGCTCTCATTATGTCCCCAAGTGTTTTCTTCTTGACTGTGTCTTTAGACCGCAGGTCCTAGGCTCCCGTTCCTGCGCTGATCGCCTGCGTCCTCGGTGCAAGCGAGAGAATTAGCACAGCGAAGGATGAAAGGGCGAACGTGGAGCGCAGTGGGGAGGAATAACGGCAATAGTGAAGACGGTGCGAGAAGAAAAGCATAGTTTCGCTCAAGACGAGCTCGGCGGCGACGACCGCTAAGAGATGACGCCAGAGTAGAGCGTCGTCGTCTGCTCACGGATGAGTAGTGCGTCAACAAAGCGCTCCCTGAGCGGAGGCAGGTTGGCAGCGTCTGGTGTGAATCGCACCTACGCGTCACCCACGCGTTGGCTCACGCGATCTCCCGATTAGCGAGGCCGTCACGTCAGACTTCGCTCCGTTTGAATTGTGTCGCACGAGACACATTGTGCGCGCCAGTCAATATAACGCGAAATGGAAACACCTATATAGCCGGGCTCAAATTTCGCATTAGGGAGTATCGTAACCGTGGGTGAATTATTTTTACGGCGAAGCTTTATATGGTCAGCCAATTCGTTCGTCCGTCCACCTGTCTGTCGTCTGTACGCCGGAAACTCCTCCGACGAAACCCCACGCGCACGCGCGAAAAGCAGGGGAAAGAGAGGCGCACGATTGCTGCGCCAGTAGTGACATCGTTGCTCTCTGTCGCAGCCGAGAGCTCTTGTAGCAGTTTCTATCTGGCTCTGAAATGGGCAGGCCATGCATCATGCGTACTTCTGAGGAGCAGCAGCCTTCGATCAGCAACGCCGCGAGCAGAACCGGGAACGGGCTCGCCTAGGCCGTGCCGATACTGCAGCCCGGGCACAAAAACAGGCTCGTGCAGCCGACCGCAAGCTGCAACTGCCACCGAGGATCCGGCAGCCTACGAAACCGTCTTTTAATGAAGCGTCTGGTTTAGCCTAGTGATAAACACCATGTTTTTGGGCGGTAATTTATTAAGAGGACTTTTTTTATTTGTTATTGGGAGTAAGTTTTCTCTCTCTATGTGTTGTCAATCCTTCTCGTGGGCATAACTCTTGTTCGAGACAAAAATAAAGAAAAATAGAAATGAAAATGTGTTGCAATATAATTTTAGTACAGTCACCCACAGCGGGTGTGCGCAAGTGTTCTTGAAGGTAACGACAGCACTTCGGAGCTACCGCCCCCACTACTGAGGGATAACTGCCTTATTCAGTCGGCATATTTAGTGGACTACCGCTGGGTCGTTTACGTAAGGTGCCTGAAATAAGTTAAAGCTGCAGTCTTGTTCTGTACATCCAAAACAGGAGGATACAACGCTATCGTGAAGCGGGTTATACAATGAAACCAGGACGTCGCTGACGATTAGAGCGATAGTCACATGTTCTAACCAGCCTGTCGGCACGCGAGCACGGAAAGGCATCCTCCTTCGAGCCCAACTATAATTTGGTGCTCCCAAGAGGAGCACGTAACGAATTAAGACGTGGGCAACTGATTCTGCGCGCTAACCGCAGCCCCTTATTCGCTACCTTTTGCTTATGCTGCGACGATGGCACTTGTCGTGGAAGCGAAATGCTTATGGTTGGGTTGTGACTCAAACACGCTGGCGGGCGTGTCTGAATATCCTTTGTACGGTAAATAATTAAATTCTTTGGTTTTGCATGCCAAAATCATGGCATGATTATGAGCCACGCCGTAGTGTTGGACTTCGGATTATTGTCGGCCACCTGCGGTTCTTTAACGCGGACGGTATACGGGCGTTTTTGCATTTAGCCCCATTGAAATGCGGCTGCCGTGGCAAGTATTCGTTCGGCCCCGTGTCGTCAGACACAGCTGAGCAACGCCAATGCCACTAAGCCACCACGGCTGGTATTTCTTACAGTATATTTGCCAAAGGAAGATACAAAAATGTAGTGGGAAGAAACGAAGACAACTAACTACCTTTTGACAGTGTAGAAGGTCGCTTTCTTTTTCCTTCTTTTTTTACTGACGGCACAGTAATTGCAAACACTTTCTGCCAACGTAGTTGAAAGTAGTTCTGGAGTGATCCTGGTTCAGGAATGCTGGAAGAAATTGATTGCATTTATAACTCTTACTATTCTGTTGTTTCAGTAATGAACAAAAATGCTTTATGAAAAATTAAAGACGGCCGCATAAGCATGTCACGTACTAGCTGTAAGAGAAAAGAAAAACGGAATATCGAGAAGGATGTATAGGTGCTAAAAAAATTCCGATAATTTTATGTAGAGTGAGCTGTAGGCCTTCAGTTCAGTGCCACACGGGTTATGTTGTGGAAGCCTCGTTATTGGCAACTCTCAGCGACAGTGAACTTCAGTAGAAGGGCACCAAATGATGCTCACTTGCACGCACTAGCACCGGAGGATGATGGTTGATAATTCTTCAGGCAGTATTTCCTGTGCCTATAGTTCAATGCAATATTATTACTTGCATTGCTTCACCACAAGTGACTCACTTCCGTTTGTCGCGACAGGAGGTAAATGACTCATGCCGCGATTGATACCTATGAATGAAGACTGCTAACTGCAAATGAGCAGCCATGCATCACCTTTCAGCAATTATCATTACGGGTGATTCGTCATCTTAAGAGGATTTAGTGCTCTGCTCATGATACTTGTGCCGTTATTTTGTAGATAGCTACTGCGGGAATGTTCGCATTGTCAGGTGAAGAGAAACACTCCGCAACGTAACAGTATTCAAGGCTATTTGTAAACATGATAATAGAATCCAAGCCTATAAGAGCCTGGTTCAATTCCAGAACGATTGGCGCCGGCATGTCCCTTTCCACGCTTCGGAGCTACGCGAAGAAAACAAAGACTAAACTTTCCTTCCCGAGCTCCCAGGACAAAAAGAAGAAAAAAAGGAAATACATGTAGAATGGTAATTAGGGGGAGTAGTTATACCCAACATACTTTGAAAACTTGCACTCTAGAGTCAATGGCCTGCTAGCGAGGCTCTCCGCTGGCTGCGGCTGCCTTTTACGATCGCAAACGAAGTGCTCGTGCCTTGTGGTTAATGTTCGCCTTTTTCAATATCTACAATGCTATCTAGTGCATCCATCTGTCCCTTCTCCATCCTCTCATTGGGGAAAGTGTAGGCACCCATAGTTCTGTTCGTCTTGGGTTTCTGTCTTTCGAGCTCAGCGGGAAGCGACGCTACACTGCACGCAACAGTTGTTCACGCCAATCGTAGCGGTATGCGCAGTTTCGTGTGTATAGCCATGCGCCGCCTCGCTCTCTTTCCCGCGACACCTATACTTTTACTCCGATAGCTTTCGTATCGAAATGTACCGAGTATCCATCAATCCACTCCTGGTTGTCTATCTGAGATGTCGAAATCAAAGATAGGGATAAAGAACGCTGACCTGTGTTCTCAGTAGCGGCAGCATCACTGGGGCGGAGTCCTTCCTGCGCATGCAGTACTAGGTGTCCAAACTATCATCAATCTTAGCTCTCGCATTCCTCTTGAACTTATTGCACATAAGGGTAGCTTAGCCTGTACATGGGAAACGCTTGTTGCGGCAACTGGCTCTTTTGGGACCAGATCGTTCGTGCCGGGCCATCTTTCCGCAGTTGTATTTGCTTGGAACGAGAAACATTACTTTGCAAAAAATTCCTCTGACAACTGTCCGACCGTTTTTCTTGAAAAAGCAAGAAACATTTTTGTATGAGGTCGAGGCATTCGCGGACATTGACGCCTCAGTGACGTCGATCTATTAGCACTATATTTTTTTACTAGTCGCGTCTGCTTGTCATGCATACTACCTTATTTTTTTTCCGTGCCAACGTACAAGGAGACCAAGCTGTCGGCTAGAGCCAGTATGTGCATTTATTTTGTTTCACTTAGAGAAGTATGGTGTGCCCCCCCCTCCCCCATCAAACACATAAATGTGTGCGCGCGCGCCCACGCACGCACACATCAACGCATGCATAGTATTTTGTCTGACATTCCATGTCAAGTGAAAAAGGCCATACAGTGCTTTGAGTTCAATTACCTGCGAAATAGTAAAATTTTTCTTGTGCGCAACCATAGCAGCAAAGGAAAAAAAATGTGATGTTTTGTTATACGCATGCCGTTTCTTTACACAATGTAAAGGCAGTTAAACGAAGAATTTGTTTGTCCCTACGTATTTAAGTAAGAGTAACGGCAATGTGATCTGTAGCCTACGTGGCCGCGTCGCATCAAAAAGCAAGATCCTCGCGAAGCTCGTCTGCCTGAGGAGCGCCGCTGGAGAAGTTTCTTAATTACGGAGACAACCGATAATCCTACTTGAACGGCCTGCCTCTTAAATCATGTTGCTTCTATTATTTCTTTCCTAGTTAAGAGTTAAGTTAAGCTAGGAGTTAAGAGGAAGGTTTAGCTCGGGGGCGTCGATATATAAACACCTGGACAAGTAGAAGTTTTTTTGGCAACCACTGCACCAAATTGATTAGATTTGTTGCATTCAGAAGAAAACTTAAAATCTAAAGACTGTAGGAAGCAGAATTTTTATTTAGGCCATGGATGTCTTAATAAACATCGTTGAAAATCGCAAGCTTTGAGAAAACGAAAGTATCATTTTTTACCCCTCTTTAACTCAGTCATGGAAAACGATATCACAATCTGTAAACAAATCTAATAGTACACATACGCCCGGGAAAAATTCGCATATCATACATAAGAAAAAATGAAAACAAGAGGTGAAAGGCCGAGAGTTTAGCCACATTAAGTGTCCAGTTGGCTGCTCTGCATAGAGCAATTAGGTAAGGGCAGAAAATAGAACAGAGATGGGAAGATAAAAAAAAGAACGTATCGGTTCTCACACTTTATAGTTTTTCTAAGTGCCTTGTTTCCTCTAAAAAAAACGACACGCTAGCACTTTTAAAGCAGTTCGAGCCGTCATCGGCTACGACCAGGGTCCAACAGTTCTGGTTGAACACGTGTATATAGTATCTCATTGAATCATAACATAATCACCTGCCACCTACCTTTCCCTGTATTTCCCACTTCCCCTTTCCCCAGTGAGGAGTAGCAGGCTAGAGACACGCTCTCCAGGCCGATCTCTCCTCCCTTCTCTTCTTTAAAATCTACTCCTGCGTCTCCTCCTGCTGAACACGAAATCACCGGTTCGATCCCGGCCGCGACGGCCGCATTCCGATGGGGGCGGAATGCTAAAAACGCACTTGTATGGTGCATCGAGTGCAGGTAAAAAAAAAACCCAGGTGTTCAAAATCAATCTTGAGTTGCCCTTCTGCGACGTGCCTCATAATCAAAATCAGGGTTTTGGCATGGAAAGCCTGAGAATTATCGCAAAACACCGGGGCAGTGGCTGCTGACATCCATAATTCTTGAATTGCATAAATTATAGCATTTGGTTAATCTCAGTACTTGAAACGTGAATCCATGTGTTGGCTCATTGATAAATCACGTATATTATCTATGGCTGTTCCATTGTGTGGTGGAAGTTGTGGAAATCCGGTAAAATGTGTTTTCTTTTGTTATCCTTCATGAGTTTCCTTGCCATTGTTTTCAAGTTTATTAGTTATTTTCTCATATGCATTGTGTGTGTATGCGTGGGGGGGGGTGGAAGGGGGAGAGGAGGTAGAAGTAGAGTCATGAGCATTTAGTGTATTTTTTTGGACCGGTTGATTATGTACCTGATTGGTACACACATCTGATTAACAATTTCTACTGATCATCACAATCGTAATTTCGTGCATAGTATTATGATGGCATCTGCCAGCAATATTCTACCACTTCTGTGATGTAATCATTTCACCGTAATGCACCCCGCCCCTACAAATTTCTTAGTCTTGCCCCACCATCTAATTTATTGCCGCCCTTAACAGCATTTTCATTTTCTTGGCAAAAAGATGCGCCACCCAAATGGACCAATGGGTCATAATCTTTATTATAGCTGAATAAATTTCATGTGTGTACTTCATGGAAGTGGAAAGAACAAGGTAAAATAACTGTGCGCCAGCATTAACTTTGACTTACACCAGGACAACTAAGGGTGCCTTCCAGGATGAAGGCGCTGGTATCAAAATGATTGTTCAGGACAGATTAGCGTGACTGCAGGAAAGGCAAGATAAGGAGATAAACGGTGAAAAATAAGAAACACTGGCCACCAGGAGTAGAGAAACGTCTTGACGCTAAATAAACAAGAATCTTTGAGCCGATGCACCTGAAAAATAGGAACTTTGACAAAGAGACAGGGAGAAAAAGAAAGAAGGAGCATCGAGAAGAAGCTATCAGGCCAAGCAGTGTTTTGTACATTTATTATGGATTCTTGAATAAAGTGTGCTTAGTCCAAAAAAAAAGCGCTTTCAAATCATCGGCTATCTGAGAATTCGTTACATTATGGAGAACGCTAAGAGCCACAAGCGTCTTATTTAGTGTTCTTTTTTCCCGGGTTTTAAGTTTTGTTTTCTTTTTCTCCTCTAAGAAGCTCCAGTAACCGACCTTTTAACCAGGTCCTCCATGTTTTGATGAACACGAACTTGCCGTCACAGTGCACGGTAGCTGCAAAGGCCATGAGAGAAGCAATACCTACCAAGAAGACAGGGACCCATTAGGCGGTCCCAAAGAAGAAAAAGACTTGGGCAGAATAAAGTGAGCTTATCGACTTTATAAGTACAACGGAGCCGAAGTAAAAAGGGAGGATTCTTTGCTGAAACCCGCCTTGGAGGCGTAATGAAGACGTCGAAGGGAAGGAACACGCAATGTTTGGCATCAATGCTATTTTTCGTGGGCGTGGGGCTCCTGACTATGTGTTTGCGTCTGTTTATTCTGTTGGTGCGTATATTTCTAGCTGCGCACAGACGTGCATGTGTGCGTGTCTTTAAAGAGCTGAAATGCTGAAGTGTATCCGGGCCCAAATTCACAAATTCAAATCATCTAACGCCAGAATTGTTCCCAAGAGCAAATTTCAGCCAATCATGATGCTATGCTAGACATGCTATCAGCGAGTGCGGGCATCCAATGGCAAATAGCATTTACGAAGGAAAAGTTCCGCGAGTACGAGCTCATTTCTATACTTACCTGACGCTGAATACACGAACTTTGTTTCTGCGTAGGTCTTATTCCTCTCAGACAAATGCGAAAACAGAACAAAGAAATTGGCAGACTCAACTGTAGCTGACATCTGAGTAATGCTAACCATTGCGAGAATTATTGCAGCTCGAAACGCCTGCGCGGGTGGAAGTAGTGGAGCCCTAGCGGCCTAAGGCACTTTTTGTCTTTTTCCCTTGCCTAGTCTTCTACGGCGTCAAAGGAATAAGCAAATAAACGAGCGAACGAACGCACGAGTGAGAGGAGGAACGAAAGAACACAAGTTTTCTTTGGCGAGCGTTCCGTACCATCGAAGTGTTTTCGCATAGTTACTATGTCTTACCCTTACCGACACCGGCTTCTATGACTGCGCAAACCTGCAGTTTGCCGGAATCCGGAACGTGTTATACGCCGTGTGTTTGCGTAACAACATGGCAGCAGTCAAGCTGTCTGCTTCGATCTTAATTTGCCCGTTTTACTTTCTATGCTTCACGACAGCAAGAAATGTGTGTTGAAATCAGTCATCGTTTACTCTCATACCAAGGTGAGAAAAAGGTATAAACGCTGTTTTGACGTTATGGCCGAGATCGCTGGTTTCTTTTAACGCTGCTAGGCCTAAAGAGACGGCATCGAGGCGGGAAAGTATGTTCGTTTCCACTGAGTAGATGGCGCCCCACGACTGTGCAGCATGCTGCCCCGGTCTAGACGATCCAAGCGCGGCTTGCGCGTAAAGGGCTTGAAGGCCTTGGCACGCGAGAGACGCGCAATACGCTTGGCTGCAAAAAATTGGCAGGCTCAACCGTACAATTGACGCCTACGCGATGCGAAGAATTCATGATTTGTTGAGAATAGTTTCATGAATAATGTATGTATTGGGTAGTGAGCCGCGTATCGAGATAATATATGGTGTAGTGGTTGTACTTATGTTAACTAAGAAAAAATTACTTTATAAGAGTGAAAGAAAAAAAAAATGGGGCAGAAATTCTCCACTGGGCATTTGTCATTTAGCGCGAACCAATCTCTGGCATCCTTGCTTATGAAGCTCATATGCCACCCTCGAAAGCAAGTCTGCCGTACTACAAGAGACAAGCAACTCCAAAGAATAGCACACGCACTATGTCGATCTCCGTAGAAAACCAACGTTACTAGACTAGCTTCAGTTGTAAAACTCCCCGCCCGCGCGCTTACAGCCGCTGTCGCCACTTCTGTGACAGCCGCCAGAGGGCAACGCTGTTCCATCGGGCTCCACTGCAGACGCCTTGTCACAGCCTTCAGCTCGTGCGGACGGGCAGTTTGCGCGTGTTTCGCGCTCGCTGGCGTTCTCCCTTCTCCGAATTAGTGATACCACGAGAAAGCGGTATCCACCTACAGCAAGAAGATTTATCGCGCCAGTTCGTTAATACTGAAAGAAGGGTAAACTGCACGAAAGGAAGAAACGCATACAGCGAAGCGCGGAAGCTGCGTTTCTAAATGTCGTGTGTTTCTTCCTGTCGTCTTAACGTTTCGCGCAGTTTAGGCTCACGAGCCTGAATATCTGGCCTAAGTGCGTGATTGTAGGATGATCTGCATCCCCACCGAAGCTTCTCACCACGCCAAAGAAGCGCTACAAAAAGAAAGATGAGGTCGGTCTTTGTACACACAAGCCACAAAAAAAAAAAAGAAAAAGAAACAAGTCGGATTTTTCATTCCGTGAAGATGCTTAATCAGCGAAACTGAAACGTGCGGCCCCTGTGTTTATCACTGGGTTGAGGGTTCATTAAAGTATTTCTCAGTTATGAGGTTACACACACAATCGGCTACGAGAGAGAACGACGTCACTGACGGTATGCCCGCAGTCCGCAGTTGTCGCGTGCGTTCGATGTCTCGAGTTTGCTCGGCGGCGTGGTTAGCAGCCTTCGCCTGCGATTTGCCGCTTGTAATTCTTCAAAATTAAATTTCTTCAAAATTAAATCTTTCCGGTACGAAAGACCATAAGTGGCTCATACCCCGTAAACGCGGCCTCCCCATTACGACGACAGAAGTGAAGTGAAATTCTACGCTGGAAAGATGAACGGCCACGCAGCCAGCTGTGGAAGACGACGACGAACGCGGGAGCAGTGGCACAAGCGCGTGCCGTTGATTTCGCAGAGAGTTCCCGGTCGGTACGAGGAATCGCTCTGTTTCACGCCGATCGAAGCGTCGCTTTGCTGGGAGCAGAAAAAAAGTGGTGCGCCGAACTGTTGACATCGTTCCGATAGCGGCCTATGCAGCCAGGTACGCAGCACGGCGGCATCGTCTGCTGATATTCTTAAGAAACTCGGCGAAGGCTACAGTTCCAAGGATGACATGCTTGCGAAATTCGCTCTCAACAACGAACCACAGAATACATTAACGCTGCACCGCGTGCTTAGTCCGGCCCGCCCGCGTAGCCGGCTAGTGAGGAAGTGAAGCCGGGCGCGACTGCAGCGCCACGAAGGCGCGGGCGGGTGGCGGTTCCGCGCAACGGCGCCGAGTTTTAAAACTGAAGCTAGTCTAGTAACGTTGTAGAAAACGAACTGTTGTCGCTGTACCGCTTTCTTCATCGCCGTAATACTGCCTTTGCTGAAAAATTAATCTAGTGTTCTAAAGCATCATACTGCAGTTATCTGCTGTGCTTCTCCATAACCTGAGAAAGGTGAATTCTACATCAAACATGTGTTTACTGGAAACTGGGACCATATTCAGTGCAACCTGTGACGAATCAGTAACTTTCTTGGCCACATTAGAAGCGTTGGAATTACTTACGGAACTCATTTTTCCGTTCATTTACTATTCCATTATACGAGGTTGGTAGTAGGTTCCTCCGATGCCCTCGGTCAGCGTTCATGAACAAGCACATTGTTTAGATTTGTTTAAACTTGTAGGAATGCTACAACCAATGTGTAAACAAAGTTAAAAGTGTGTGGACAAATTACGGGTCTTAGCAGTGAAATACGTCTGCAGGCAATCCCGAGCGTTATAACTTAAATTTAGGAACAACGCAGACTTTATCACGCTGCCCTGCAGGAACCGCAAGCTCCAACAAGGTCGAACGTAATGAAAGTGGGGGAATATTATGTCCAACATTCTCGCAAAGCAAAATGCGTGTAGGTGAATTGCATCGTTTGATTGACTTATATGCTGGAAGGTTTTAAACAAACTAGGCATATAGGGCCGATGTTTCAACTTGTGCGATTTAATTACAGACAGTTGAAATTTTTATTGCAGCTGCTCGAAGGCAGCAGCATCGCCGGAAATTAAGCTGTGATTCTTGGGGTCGCACAACTATGAAGTGTTTCTTATTTTCTTCTCGCCAACCATGCCACGTTGTTTCGGGCACTTCACTCACCCCAGCGTCATAATAAAATTGTAGTTTGGCCATATCACACCCAAGAGCTTCTTTCTTTTAATTTAACATTTCATAAGGTTGCACTTCACATAGCACGAAAGGAAACAGTACGCGTCGCCGTTGGTTGTAAAGGATTTAATACAGATCGCTGGACAAGAGCTTCGCTTCACATGGATTCCTACAAGTGCGATAGGTTGGCGCATTATTTTGTTTAAAGTGGATGATCGCAGATGGCACGACTTTCTGTTGTCCGTCGTGTGGCGCACCCAATATGTTCGAAAACTCTCCACACAGAGCCAAACTGTTCTCTTTTATGATTACAACGAAGGCGCTAAATAAAACAATGGACGAAGGAAGGACACACGAGACTACCACGTAGGCGCCTACGTGGTTCTCTCGTGTCTCCTTCCTTCTTCCGTTGTTTTATTTGGCACCTTCGTTTTAATCATGCATAACCAACTCGCTCACCAGCATTAGCTCAGTAACTCCCTTAAAACCTTTCTAACGTCAGGAGTCGAACAGGTGCCACACGACGCTGTGAGGTCTAAGCAACGTACATTCCTCTTAGCGACTTAGTTTAATTGCCGTAAGTAATGCTATAGCATCAGAAAGAGCCGATCAATATATTAGAACCAGAAACGTGGTGAGCCATGGACGCGTCGACGAATAACGCGCTTTGTTTTTTTTTAATATTGATTCTTGCCTGAGCGCAGTATTACGGCCACTGCAAATTGAGTAAGGCTCGGCGTGTCGATCTGATACGCCACGCAGCCCAAAAAGTATGCGATCAGAAAACCCCTTCCAATAAGAAAGAGAGGCACATACTGCTTGGCACATGAACGTCAGCAAGGCAACACACAGGATTCCCATACATCTTCCTCCTTTCTTCGACATTTTTCGGCTACGAACGCACGAACATTGCGGGGGAAAAAAAGACATTACTGGACAGCGACTACAAGCGTGGCGGGCACCGCGTAATGAGTTCTAGAGTTTAGAAGACGTGAGCAAGAAGAGAAACAACACATGATTAATCTAAGTGCCAGAAAAATACCAGCAGAAATTAAGTGGGAGGGGCTCCCTAATAACAACTGTGAGGTAGACGACAAGGCGTACGTTTGGCGCCAGAGAGGCTGGAACAGAAGACGCGTAAGGCCCTGTCGGCTTCAACGCAGTCGCCTCCAGCTTCATTAGTTGCCAGCGATACGTCCGTCCGACCGCGTTTAGTAGGTTTAGGTTTCACGCACGCTTTTTGCCTTTAGTCCTATAGTCGGTGATACTGACCACAGCACGCCCCCTGTACGTTAGAATTTCCTTGTTTTTTTTCTATCTTCTCTTATTTACTACTCTCGTGCATGGGGACATGCGACAGTTGAGTTGATTCTTACGAGGTAAAGTACAAATTCTAACATGCACGTGAATAGATGTGCGACAGTGCTAGGGGAATACCAGTGACGGCTGCTTGTATGCGCACGCTCGTGTAATAAACCAAATTTACAGCTGTTGATCACGTAACAAGCTCTAGTACGTGTTTCTTATAACTGAAATTGGGAAGGGGAAGTACTGTTGTGAAGGAGATGATACACATAGAAATGTTACGATACACTGCCACACGCGGCACTTCCTGAAAAGCTAAATTTACTCACGTGTATGAAGCTGTATGCAGCAGCTAGTAAGTTCTCCCACAACAAGGTGGGGAATCACACACATGCACAAAAAGCTTCATGTGAAAGCCAATCCATAGTCATTGTACAACCTAGCTAGAATCATAGTCATTGTACAACCTAGAATCTAGCTTACTGTTACTGCCACAGAGTTATGAATTCTGCACAAATTTATCCGCCAGTGTAGCTTCTTACACATGTGGCCATTGGCTTTATAAGTCCATAGTTAGGGTGACAAAATCAACAATATTTCCAGTGGAAGTTGCCTGATATTGCGTGGAGTCGGCGTACACGGCACAATGATTAGCTGAAGAGGGTTTATTTTCTGCACAACTGCTAAATTTTCATTACACTATAGAAAACGAACCACTGTATAAATTTCATAACTCATTACTTTCCAAAACATTATCTGCTCAGGCTGGCGTCGTTTGAAAGCAAGCAAAAAACTTCAATCAAACCAAGCATAGATGAATTGTAGCACGGATTCGGCTCTTATGCAGTGAGTAGAATATACCGCTGCTGCCGAGCAAGAGTTTCTGAAAAGCTCCACAATGATATGACGTTATCTCAATAAATGTCCAGTTTTCTGCCTTTCAGCATCAAGCGATGACTGGTCTTTTTTAAATTATTATCAAAATACATTCACCAGTGTGCTTGCGAATCGTTAGAATTTCTCGGTTCGTCTTTCATGCATCCTTTTGTTGCATCCCCATTTAGACATGGTCAAAAGGGAGTGAAGACATTTATGTAGGTGCGCTGTGTATTGTCAGTATGGGCCCCGGTGGTGTTCCCCACGAAATTTTCTCCTGGCGCGAGCAAGTTATGTGAGACATTGTTTAGTCTGGTGGTCAAGGGCTTATTCTCTATAGTCGGAACGCTCAGGAATTGTCTATACTCGCTTACAAGCAGCCTCCGAGCAGTCGTTCTGTCTTCCAGGTCCGACTTCTGAGGAGAGGTTAGCACAGACAGGTATGCTGGCTGTGCAAGAACTGCAACAAGGAAGGCAATGCACACAAGAAATATAGGCAACGTAAATATTTTTGCGTAGATAAGGACTTGTAAAAGACAACAATACTGCAATATAATGAATAATAATAATAATAATAATAACGTGGGCAGGGGAGGACGCAGGAGAGCACCTTGCCGTAGATGTCATGGTCCTTAGAGTGAGAAAAACAATCCGAAGACAATTTCAGAACAACATACAGATTTCACAGAAATTATCTTATAGACCCTCTGTAGTCAATCTACATACCTGGTTTTAATTTTATGTGCCAAAATTTACACTGATTTGCCGCCGAATTGATGCTACCCCAACGCCTTGGTCATTTCATATCAGGCAGCGAAAACTGGAATCGATGATGGTCTTCGACGTCCAAAAGCTACACCGGATGTTCATATGCAAACCGTCCTCGCGTAATTTTACCTATTAAAGAATAGATGAAGTGATCTGATTTTTACTTTAGAGTAATGTCTTCGAGCAGAGTTGTCGTGAAGCAAGATGGCGAGGTGTGAGATTCCCTTGAATATCGTCATATGCGTTTCAACAGAACCATAAATTATGGGACGCTGCGGTAGACAATGCCACAATTGTTAGTTTTATCTCTTGCCTCGTACACTTTTCAAATACGTAAAAGGCGGGATTTTAGCCACACAACTGATAAAAATGCAGCATTTACTTTTTCATATGGTTGCGCGATAGATAGTATCGGATAGAAAACTCCTTCCAAATAATTGCGGCACGTCGAAGCCGCTCTCGGAATCAATCTTGAGCGCAGCTTTTTTGAAGGGTCCAAATTTAATTCTGTGCAAACAGACAGATCGTGGATGCGAATCATGCACATCCAACACACGCGTTCGAATTTAAGGAGAACGTTGGGGAAGAGCATAGTGAATGCTATATAGTTCAATACCACGCTTTACAGCTTCATATATCTTGCTTCAAATCAGGCAGTGTTTACGAGGGTGTGCCTCGTCTGTGAGATTCAACGCACTTCGTTTTCGTCCTGTTCTAACACTGAGCATCGAGAGATACGACTTCATCAAGCAAGGCCGACAATCTCTTGGTTAACAGTGTCTATCGCCCGCCGCAGTGCGTCTTCATTTTACATGTATAAGCGGACCACCACATAAAGATTATAACCGTTTTCCAAAATACTTTCAGGCATTAACGCCAATTATACACTTTCGTTGATTTGTTCATTCGTTATCATAAAAAGACAGATATCAAATAAATTTTACAATAATTGGAGCACACACTCTGAACCTATTGATCCAGCTCCCATAACTAAGGGTATTTTCACGACGCGAGGCAAATTTTCCGAGAGGATTATAGCTCGGAGTTACGTTGGCAAAGGCCTACTCCGCCATTATATTTCACGTCTCTCAAGGCTGAGTGTGCTGTCGGTGGTTACTTCGAGGCCATCGATCACATATTCTGTGACCATGCGCTCTCTCATTCACCGACAGGATCTGTTTTCATTGCATTAGCGGCCTTAGACTGCCATGTCTTACTCGCTGACAAAATACTAGAAATGAAGGGCAGCAATCAGTGCAGTAAAGCAAAAAAAAAAGAAATTAAAATTTGCGCAGTGCTTGATCTCAACTTACATTCATAACGATAAAGAAAGAGCATTTATTCGAAGGTGTAGAACTGTCATTAAGAATTTATGGCTGGCATCCATCATGTCCTGATTAGAGGTACAGATGGATAATTTTTGTTGCAGACAAGCATTGACGTAGGAGTTCTTGCGTGGTCACTGTGTTCACCATCGCTCGCCAAAGCAGGAGTCAAAGGGAACGCCGGGGTTCTCTAAAGAATACACACACACACACACACACACACACACACACACACACACACACACACACACACACACACACATATATATATATATATATATATATATATATATATATATATATATATATATATATATGAAAATGGGAGATCAATACGTCAGTTATTTGAAAAACGCCATGACAAAGTAAAGCATTGTCGTGTACTAAAACCAAAACTGCATATGCCAACAATTTTTTTTCGGGAGCAGAGTTTTATTAAGGGCAGGCTGACAGTCTATATTATACATATGGCACCCCACTGCCATTAGCGTAACCAGACCGGGAACTTCGCAGACGTCGATCGCCACCCAGCTCGTCCCCTAACGGCGCCCAAGCGGTACCAGGCAAAGCAATGCGCACCTTCTGTAGATCTCTCGCCCCCTTGGGATTCCCAAAACTTTTCCGGAATTGACGGTGCGAAGGTGGAGGACAGGATTTCGACATAAGAAGAGGTAATCGATTACAATTAAATGATGCAATGCTGAGTTCGTGTTCTGTATTATAGGGATGGCGTACCTCTCGGAGAATCTGAGAGCTGATACACTTGCAAACAGGAACTCCTTGACCTCGTCCGGGATTATGTTGCGCGTCAGATGGCCACTATATAGAAACTTCCGTCTCGCATTTTGACATTGACAGAGTGCCACGCATCATATATCGGAAAAGCTCTCTTTCGCATGGTTAACAGCAAAATGGAACAAACTGTCAGGGTTTGTCACACACGTATAAGCGCGTTGTGGACAACGCTTTCAATGTCCTGGGCTTGCGAGAGTGTATCACGATGGACGGCATTTTGAAGGAATGTGGAAACGTGGAGCGAACCAAGTCGGGTTGCGTAACGCACCAGTGTTACCGAAAGACCGAAACTGGCTAGAAAAAGCGTCTGTGTGTCGATGTTGGCGCACCCCCCCCCCCCCCCCTTTCTCCACGTCTTCGAAGTCACCGCTGGATCGGCCCGGCGAGTAGCTTGCAATATCACGTAGTGGTTTGCGGCATTGATCTACCTCTTCAATTTTGATGGGCCGCCACACTCATAGCGGCGAGATATTTTGCGCTTTTTCTCGCGACAATATGCGGGCTTTGCGTTTGCTTCGCACTGGTGACAAGAAATACGGAGGTTGGTCTGTGTGGAATTGTCGATCTTCCGAACGCGCGTTATATTCACCGCCGCATGCCACCAAAACAATTCACAAAATACAATAATTATTGAATCATGGAATTATTATTGAATTATGAATCATAGAAGTAACCATGCTGCTACTACTCGGATAATGAATACGGTATTTATTCACGAACATAAAAATACGAACGATCGCATAAGTCAGCCCGCTTCGGCTTCCAACGAAAAATGTCGCTTTTGTGTGGAGCAGGGAAATCCAGCTTGACTGCAACTCGCGCCATCAAAATTGCAACTGATCGCGTAAAAAATGGGGAGTTAAATATTTAAGTAATTCAGAAAAGCCCGGCCCAAATATTTTACAAATAAAGCGCATTAAATGCATCCTAACCGGCAAGAAAAAAACAGTTTAACTTTGTAGAAGGAACAGAATACTATTCAACGTAACAATATGGCAAGACTACCACCGACGGGAGAAGACTATATATCAGCCAATAAAAACTAGCATGATAGCGCATAAGACGCTATCCAAAATGAAAATATCAGGACACATTAAAGTAGGAATTTTTGTTACAATGAAGAACTTAGTAAAATTACTAATTAAGCAACGCGCCTGACAAGCAGAAACTAAATTTCTTGAAAATATCTTAATTTTTTTATTTTCTCAGCTTATAATTCAACTTGAAGCTTCGACACGTTGAAGGCGCAGCAACCTCGCCTCCAGGTACACTGTGAAAACTAGCAATATATTTGCTCAGTTTAAAAAAGATAAGGCAGGTATTTGTCAGATTTCATTCAAAGACACTGTTTATACAGAAAAATTGTGGCGCAACTTGTAATCAGGACAAAAGGACGCTACACATGTCAGACTGATCGGTTAATCTTAAGACAAAGGAAAGCAAGCTTCGCCTAAGGCCTAGAGACCACAGAATGGTTCACTTCCTTTAAATCGGTACAGCTGTCCAAACACGAGAGCTGAAATCCTGGGGCCAGAAATAAGCGAGTTATGGCCTAACAAAACATCAAAGGACAAATAAATGTTTGGTCTCCTCTTACGGATCTGAATACGTGTTTCCATGTATAAATTCGAGACCACAAGAAAAGAAATGTGAAAACCTGCAAAATCCGAAGTTGGCTGCACCTGCACATGCAAGTGCGCCCACCTATACGCGGCGTGCACGCCGATGGCCGCGCCACTGGTGGCGGCCTTGCGCAGAACGCATGGGAGAGGAGCGAGCCGCGCGCCGTAGCACGCCGTAGTTTGTTGCGTCGCTGATAGTGCTTCTCCATCTTATTTGTGTTTTCAGAGCAAAATAAGCAACACCCTTCGCATGTGTGGGATGGCCAAAGCTTCCGAAGAATGTCGAAGAAGAATTGTTGCAGGGTGGGGGGGGCTCAAATACCGGCGAAAACGTGCCGGTGATACGGTTCTAATTATTCCCCGCAAAGCCTCATCAGCAGGAGCAACGGTGGCAATGGATTGTAGCTTCGGCGCGAAATTTCTTGTTCTCATCCTTTCCTTTGTCGCTTCGGTGTTTTTTCTTTTTTATTATTATTTTTTTACTCAATTGTAGTTAGACGGGTAAGCGACGAAGTTCGTCTGCAGTGCAACCTGCGGTTGAAAGGCATTTCGCTAAAGTTCGGAATGCCGTTTGCCGCTTATATTGTTTTCCGCTTCTTTACCGCGTTGGGCTAGCTAGGCAGCACGACTGCATGAGCGCATTGTTTTGCATGTTAAAGCTACAGAAGTTTGCAAGAACTGGAATTGTTAGTTTTATGTGGCCCGGTAAATCCTCGCACCAGCTGTCGCGCACTTCATGTTTTTACATTTATTTTATGCGTGGCTTCGCCCATGTTTAACTGTTGCTAGTTGCTTCATGCATAACTCCTGATTCTTTTGAGCTGCGAGGTTTTCACCCTGCCTCGTTTGTAAAGGGTATAAATCACGCTGTGTCTTATCGGAATGACACCAAGCAAGTGCTTCTTTAACAGCTTTATTCATTTCGCCCGAGGGCACCTTAGATATTGTGGTTTTTTGGGAAATGTGTTTAGAAAATAGGTAGCTCAGGGCGAGAATTGCTAATAGTTACTGCATATGGTATTTTTGTTCTATTTTTCGCTGATCCATTTTTCGCTGAGTAGTTCGCGTCACATCATCATACCTTGATGCTGTCTGAGCAGACTTAACACGCCGAGTGATTTGTTTGTTTCACAACGTAGTCGCTTCTTGCAAGTGAATTTTGCACTCAGCTGAATTATTTCTTATTATGATTACGCCGCATAGGACTAAACCCGGCCTTGCCGCCAGCGCTGTATCTAATTTGACTGGCGCTGCTCTGCCTTTAAATATATCATGTGGCCATTCTCTCTAGTAACATTTAAAAAAAGTACTGCAATGTTAGTCACACTATAGCTTTGTACGTTTCCAAGCAGTTCCCTTAGGGAATTTAAAATTGCAAAAACTGCAGCGCGAACGGCAGTTCATCGGCGGTACAGCGCTAACACGCGCTTTTATTAACCCGTGCGTTTGGTGGCTTCGTTGACTATAGTGTATGCGTTTCTATCAATAAATTCGCAATTATTCTACTTCAGGCGACTTTCACTACACTTATTCGGCGGCGTTACATGTATTCATCGGCAGAAAAATCACAACGGTATATGCAGACATCGCACCGTGCGGATTTGTTATCTAAGTCTGCACTAACGACGGGTGCTTATTATTGAGGTACAGAAGCAGCATTACGGCAAGGGTAGAATTAAAGAAAAAAAAAAACGGTCGAGACATCGCATTAGTCAACAAAATTTGTCGGCTAGTTTACATGAGCTCCACTTCATGTAAATGGTCTTCATGGCGCTTGTCTGCGGGACGCACCTGGCGCGTATGTGGACCATGTTGCCCCAAACACCGGTAACACCTTGTTCATACCCGCTCCCACAGAGGTCTGCGTCTTCCCTACAGCTGTCACCGCAGAAGAAGCAGTCTGGCGCCCGAACCAAGGACAAATCGCAGCCGCGAACTTCAGTCACCCTTGCTGCAAAGCGTTGTCTTCTGCTATACTGCTCCCACGCGTATTGTTGGAAGCGCCCGCTAGGTGGCTATCAGTGGCGCCTCTATAGGCGGTGCACGCGGCCTGTACGCACGCATGCCGAGTAACACACCTGTACAAAGAACATCACATTGCACAGTAAATGCAAAGTTGCCGGCAGCAGCACGAAATGCATCCCCAATACGTATACTTTGCTTCGAAGCGCAGCCGTTCCGAAACGATAAATTCTACCGTTTGCTCATTCCAGATGCTTGTCACAGCCAATCCCAAACCGAAGCCAAGCGCCAGTAGAGGCGAGTTAACTTCCAAATGCCAGAGTAGGAGGCTGAGAAGAGATGCCGAGGCAGAGAGCGTCCTCCCACGGAGGCTACGGATCAACGGTTCAAGAGAGAATTCCTCGACCGTGAGTGCAGCAACAGCTGCAAGGTTTGTGAAAGACTGTGATTTGATCACACCTTGACGCAGCTGAGGAGTGTGCGCAATCCGGAACCCAAGTTCGCATCTACGAAAACGACGACAACGAGACAAAAGGCTTTCATGGAAGTCGCGCTAAACACGAGTTCAAACTTGCTAAAATGATCACTAGCTTCGCTGTTTTGACAGTTTCACTGTGTGGAACTGGATTTACTTTTTCGTTCTTCCGAGGGCTCATTCGTTCCGCCGGTTACGCGGATGGTGAGTCCGACCCTCAGCGCCGCAATGGGCGCCTGTGGGCTGGGCTGTAAAAAAAAAAAAAAAGAAAGAAAGAAAAAGCGAGCGGTTTTTCAGTGAAACTAACGAAATCGTCTTTATTCAAATATTTCGAATAAACTAGCACAGTGTGTCGCCTTTTTACCGATGCTCATGTGTCTTATTCATCTCGCTCTCCTCTGCGTGTCGTCTGTTTCTATCGGGAAGCGATGAAGTATTACATGGCTGGTCTTTCCGCAGCCGATGATGGGCCCATAATAGCTTACAGCTAAATTCTTTCGACATTCGTTTTCTCTATTTCAGGCTTGTGCGCGTGGGCACCAGGACGATTTGACAACTACGAGCCAACTATACAGCGCGCGCCGTAATGTTAAAGCTGTTTCGCTTCGTAGCTGAACATGGATCAGCAGGCGCTCAGCGTGGCTGCTAGGTGTCGAGTGCTCAGTCAGAATCGCGAATAGGAGCGTCGAATCGGCTGTAATATTTGTTGCGAAAGGAATTATTTGGACACTCCAAGTGTATTTTCGCCGCTGTCATGGTCGTCGTCGTCGACGCTGTGGGGCTCCCCATATATTAGGGTATATGTATGCTTTATGCTAATCAATGCCGTATACACGGGTTATATTTACAGACTATTCAATCACTAAAGCTGCTCATATCAGGTTTTACGTTCTTGGCTATACTTTTACTCAGAATTTTGAGAAGAGAAGCCCACAATAAAAAAACCTTGAAGGCTAATATTCCCATCAGATTTTTTTTAATCATAAATCTTCTCAGCCTACTTATGACTGCAAGTACATAAGAATATCAGTGCCCAAACCTGGAAGTCATAGAATTTTCTGCCGCGGCTCCTTGCGGGCAAGCGTAAAAGTGGCCGGCGTGTCGTCAATACAGGCCCTACATGGCACAATACAGGTTTCTAATGCGCCAAAAAAATTTTGCGCATCCGCGTATTTCGCTTCGACCTTAATTGGACCAGCGAATATATAACACCGTCCAAGAAGTTCAAGCACAACGGTGAAACCTCTGCTAGCAGTCAGTGCTTCGGCCGGAGGGCGAAATGGCCGAATTCCGTCTCCATGCGCCAACCACGGCACCAAGCCACCTTGGTTTTATATTCATTTGTAACAAACTTCAAGACAGAATAGTTTCGACCCCACTTTATTAGATTCGGAGATTTTAGCCTAAAGGACATGAAAGAAGCTAAATTATTATTAGAAGGCATGATTTATTTTAGGCGCTTCTTGTAACTTTAATCGGATCTGCAAATGAAACATTTAGAATAGTCAGAGCAACCATGGGGGCTATTCGACATGGCATATGTGAGCAGCGTCTACACTAATTTGGCTCCATAGACACATGTAGCAGTCTGCCTTCGATTGTTTGATATGTAAGGCCAAATATGCAACATGTTGAAGGGTTTGATTTACCACTAATAGAAAGAGCGTACCTACACCAGTCTGTATTTTGCGTCGGCGTGTGGTAGGTTTCGTAAAGTTGTACGGCCACCATTACGGGTTACAACGTCCTTGCAGTCCCTTCTTGGTTCTTCTCGTCAGGCCGTACAGAACTGGTTTGTCGTGCGGCGCTTGGGGAACCACGCTTTAGCAGTGGGTTCGCGTTCCCATCCGTGTCTGTCTGCTGCCGGCTGCTTGCTCTGCGCTTTCTGCTCTGCCTGTTACTCCACGATCAGCGTCCTGCGCATGAACTCGCCTGATATTTCCTTGGCGCAAAAGTTCCTTACATGTTACCGGGCGTGTACTTATATCGCGGACCACAAGTTTAAAGGCAACTACATTTCCCTGTACGTCCGTGGCATTTTATCGCCACATACGACAGGTGTATTCGGATGTATACGTTTTCGAAAACCGTGTAGTAGATACTATGTCAGCCTTACTGCAAGCTTCTTCTAGTAGCGTCTATGGTGGCAAGTGTTCCCAACTTGTGACGAGCTGGAGCAGTGGGGCTTTGTCCCATCTTCGCTGTGTCCGTATTGCCACCTTCAAGGATCCAATAAGCATGATCTGCTGCAATGCGTCGGTGCCAGGATATGTTGGAGAGCCGTGCATACTGGTTTCCGTGGCCTTGGAGCTAACCACTTTGCTACATCTGGTCGCTGGTCACGTGGTCGCTGTGCGAGACTTTATTGCTGCGGGGGCTTTTGTCTGTGGTGTAAGCGGTGCGGGGCAGTTGCCACGGCGCATTGTCGCCGTGCTTTGTTTCTACTTCTGGGATGGCTCTACTTTGAGCGGCTGCCGCTTCTGTCAGAGCACTTGTTCTTCCTTGAAGAAGTGTTCCTTAGACAGTGGTCAGGCCGTTTCCAGTCAGTGCCTGATGGACGCGTACGGCTTAATTTTCGCTGGTTCTTGTAGCCAGGCCTTCAGGAGTATTCCGTTAATGCACATAGAACGTAGGTGCCCGTGATTTCTGTTTGTGTGTGCTCTCGTACACATGATCATTTTTGTATATGCACATCTCGTGCAGATTACGTCAAGATTGTGTAAAGCGTCTCTATAGCATAATCATTGTACATAACCATTGTGTACGTTGTATGTATGGAACGTATTTTATACATGTGACATTTAGTTATGTGTAACTGTGCCATTCCGTAGGTCTATGTGATTGCATGTTAGCGAGTGATGACTCGGACACTACTTTTAAAACGTGCCCTGTATACAATGCTCGGTTTTTATATGTTATCGTCTGGTGAAATTGGGCTGTAATTGTGACTCAGTGTTCGTTTGGTCTCTTGTCGAAATAGACTTTTTCTAAACGCACTGCGTGGGTATAGATTTGTTGGAGGAATTGTCATTACGTATTCATCAGAAAGAAAGAAAAGAACCCGAAACTCCACATTGTAAATAGCATTGTCAACCGGAGCTTTCATTAGTACATTGTATGTATCATTGACCTTTTAAGAGTGTTTTATGCGTTGATGAGATCACATGTCAATAAACTAATCTTTGCGTGACTCAGCGTTCGTATCGTCTTTAGTTAAAATAAGCCTTTATTGCGATAACACTTATATCGGCACTCCACGCCCATTTCTGCCGTCGGTGTCGCCGTGAAGTTCCGCATGAGTGAAAGCGTGTGAGAGTGAGCAGGCGAATGGGGTTCAATTTCGCGTGCGCGAGTAAGGAACGCGGCGCGGAGGCGTGCCCTCTCCTTACTCGCGCAAGGCAGGGGGCTCAGGCGATGGAGGAAGGGCGTTTTCCGACAGCTGCTTGATTGCCTCGATGTCCTTGCTCCGTACAGCGCGGAGACAACCGCAGCGTCTACAAGGGCATTGGCCAAGCGAATTGCGGACGCCGTAGTCGACGCTTTTAGCAAACTTCGTAGGGACGCGTTGCCGGCGCTCGTGTCTCGAAAGCGATCTGTGACTTGGCCAAACTGCGCGATTGCGTGGGCCTCATATTCAAAGTAATCTGCAAGGATTGCAGAGTATGAGTAGTGCCGGAAGCTTCTTATGCCCTGTGCTTTCGAAGTTTCATCCACGTTGAAGCGAGAAATGCATGAAGGTCAATTCTTGCGCTGCGGCCGCAGTCCTCACTCCAGAATTTTGAAACCTAGTTTCCGAGCGGATCGAGCGAGATGTGTTCATCTTTACCTATAGGCGTGCGTGATACTGTCATAGCTAATTTAGAAAAAAATACGTTGGCGGGCTAGTTAGCTTAAATATACGATAGGATGTGTACGCGCGGCTGAACTGGAACGTACACAGGAGCAGGCATACAAAACGGCGCTGTCTCTGTTTGTGTTTATTTCTATATCCTCGTTTTCTAAACAACTGTGTGTGTTTATTTCTATTACCTCATTTTCAAGCAACAGCAGATACGTCAAAGAAGTGTTATTGCGATCCATTAGCTGCCACGAGTACCGGAAATAAAAAGAACGCGAAATCAAGTTAAGAGGCATTTCACAGACAGTTTCGGTGGTGTTGTGATCATGGAAAAAACCTAGCTGCTTCCAGATAAGAGCAGCTGCGAGAAATATCGCTTTGATGTGTTGACAGCTGCGCCATCGCCGGAGCGTGAGTGATTAACAAGGATTCCAGCTGCATAGGCGCGCGCTCACGCCACGCTGGCAACTAATCAGAGCTTTTTCGCTTCCGCCGGAGAAGGAAAACGCAGGAAATGGTTTCGCGTGCAGTCTGCAACAGAGGAAGACATTCAACAACAGCTGACACTCCATAGAGCCCAGCTGCCGAATTGATTTCAGCGCACCAAGCGGGAGGAATTGAGGGATTGACTGCTTCCGGTTTCGGTTTTGGGGATGCGTATGTTGAACGCTTGCTGGCACGCGCAAGAAAGGCTCCGCTTTTTCTTTTCGCTTTGCTGCTCAATCGCGCGCACTCTTAGACCAGTATTGTTGCATAGTTAAAATGTTTGCGAACAATCTCTTGAAGGCTGTATTGAATCTGTGCCATGTGAAATTTCTTAGACGCAAGACCATATGTAAATGACGAAATGTTTCTTTGGCTGTATACAAATGCTCATTCTGGGCTTTTTTTTGCGTTCATCCAAAGTTCTGGCTCCAGTTCAGCAGCAGATTTTGTACGAGCTCCACCGGACAGCATCAGCTGAAAAAATGTAAATTACAAGCATGTGTGATTTTGGTATTTAGACCTTATAAGAATAATGCGTTTACAGATGAAACGTGCGAAAATTCAGAATTGGCGACATTACAAACAAAACTAACTCGGTTTTACATACAGGGCGATAGTACGCTAAAAACACAGAGGTGGCCACAACACAGACTCTCATCCAGACCATGCTAGTCGCTCGCGGAATGCTTCCTTCTCGCACTCAAGAGAAATACGTGGGTGCAATCCCTCTCTTATGTCGTTCGAAAGACAGCATTTTCGAGTTTTTGGTTGTTGAGCTCCTCTGCGTTATTTTTTGCGCGTTCTGCTGGCACAAGCAACACACTCCACTGTTATCGCTCTTGGCAATACCTCGTCGCGTCTTCTACAAGCGGGAGTACCGAAAGAACGTACATGTTGTGGGGCCGTAGACAGCGTCACAAATTTGTCTAAAATTCAGTATACGCCAAACTAACTGTCACCACGACCGGCTTGTCACCACGACCTGGGGCTGTGCTGCGTCTCAAAACCAGGCGCAGCCTGTGTGCCTCAAAAGTATCCCCAAAAGTAACAAAATTATTTAAAATAACTTTGGGAGTCATAAAATGCGTCACGTCCGAACTTGTCCCATTAAGATTTAGTACACGCAAAACTAACTGCGGCACATGCGTCAGCTGCTTTTGCTACCTGCGTCACAACACCAGGGCTGGTCACTGTGCGTGAAAAGTACCACAAAAAGTAACAAAACTGCTTAACCAATAACGTTATGGGTCAGAGAAAGTTACGAAACTTCTCTGCGTAAAACTCAGTAAATGCGAAAGTGCGTCAGTCGGCCGAGGTGCTTTTCGCTAACTGTGTCACAAAGGCGGATGCGACGAGCGCGTCCAAAAACTACTGAAATAATAATGTCGGGGCTCAGAGAAATTGTCAAAAGATCTACCAATACGAGTCATTATCTCAAATTAAATACGCCAATAGGGCGAGCTGTTTTCGCTATCTGCGTCATAAGGCACGGTTCCACGCAGTAAAAGCCACAATTACTTGAAGTGCATTGCAGTCCATAAAACAAAATTTATCACCTTGCGGTAGAGAATTAAGAAGGAGAACGCGGTGAATCAAGACGCGCTGGCTTCGGTTCCCGCATTTCTGACCTTTTCTAGAATTTAATTGCCGCGTGTTAATGATTATTCGTTGACCTCTTTTCCATGAAGTTGTAAGGACCACGGGGATCACCTTTCTGCCCCAGTGAGTGACTTTTCCCCATTTTGCGGGCGTTCCTGTGTTCTTTTGCCGGCTTCTAACGAGCACTTCCGAGACCGCGATTTGGCTTCTGGGGCGGCTCAGGGCCATTGGTCCTCTACCATAACGAAATATCTACTAGAGGGAGAAAATATTCTTCCAGAGGACGTTACACAAGACCAGGGATGGAAAACAGTGGGCGCTAGAAGAGCTGGCGCCAAATCGCGGGGAGCTAACCCGAACGCCACGGCAACGCATTCGGCTTTCCGTATATAGCGACAAGTCTAGCGGCGCAGCGCTCAAGTGTAAGATTATTAGGGAAAGCCGTATGCCGGTTCTTCGCAAAGAAGACACGTAGATCGTTATAGATCATTAGACAAGAGGTTTGCTGAATATTTCCGAAATGGAGTGGCTACGGTGGTGGACGCAATACATGCAGCAGCCGGCATCTGGCAGGATGAACCCTCACAAGACACTCTAAGCAGGGTTCGACGGTGGCTTCCCCGAAGATCACCACCCCCGTGGCTGCGGCTGGCTGGGAAAATTTTACAGGTCGGCACCTCTGAAGGCCGTTCGTAACAACACGTCATGGCTAGAGTTAATCCCATCCATTAGTTGACTAGAGCATCGCAAAAAAATGTCACACGAACTTACAGACAACGTTTCTTTTTTCATTTTCCTATCAAACTAAAACGTTTGCTCATAAATGAACATATACTTGTGTCTTAGCAACGGTAAGCTGAGTGAGTGAGTGAGTGAGTGAGTGAGTGAGTGAGTGAGTGAGTGAGTGAGTGAGTGAGTGAGTGAGTGAGTGAGTGAGTGAGACAACTTTGTTCGGTCCACAATAGACACCAGTAAACTCAATATCGCCTGGCTAGGCCCAGTCGCGGACCATCAGGTCAAACCTGATGGCCCTCTCGCGGGCCCTCTGGAATGCCAGGATTTGAGAGCTCTGGTCCAGGGCCTTAATAAGCTTCATTATTTCTTCTAGGGTGAAAGGGGGACCAGCAGAGGCGCCGTCCCACAGGACATGCTCGAAGTCTATCTAAAGCGGAGCGGAGAAGCGGAGCCGGTGTTGCGCGTGCCAACAAGCATTCAAAATGCGCACCCACAAAACCGAAACCGGAAGGAGTTAATCCCTCAATTCCTCCCACTTGGTGCGCTGAAATCAATTCGCCCGCTGGGCTCAATGGAGTGTCAGCTGTTGTTGAATGTCTTCATCTATTGCACACTGCACGCGAAACCCTTTCCTGCCCTTTCTTTCTCCGGCGGAAGCGAAACAGCTCTGAATGGTTGCAAGCGTGGCGTGAGCGCGCGCCTATGCAGCTGGAATCCTTGTTAATCACACACGCTTCGGCACCGGCTCAGCTGTCAACTCATCAAACCGCTCTTTCTCGCAGTTGCTCAGCTCTGGGAGCAGCTCGGTTTTTTCCATGATCACAACAACACCGAAACTGTCTCTGAAGTGCCTGTTAACTTGATTTCACGTTCTTTTTATTTCCGGTACTCGTGGCAGCTAATGGATGGCAATAATCCTTGCGTAACGTATCTACTGTTGCTTGAAAACGAGGACATAGAAATAAACACACACATTTGTTTAGAAAACGAGGATATAGAAATAAACACACACAGAAACAGCGCCGAATTGTTTGCCTGCTCCTGTGTACGTTCCAGTTCAGCCGCGCACACATTCTATCATATATTCAAGCTAACTAGCCCGCCAACGTAGTTTTCCTAAATTAACTATCACAGTATCACGCACGCCAAGGTAAAAATGAACACATCTCGCTCGATCCGCTTGGAAAATAGGTTTCAAAATTCAGGAGTGAGGACTGCGGCCGCAGCGAGCGTATTGACCTTCATGCATTTCTCGCTTCAACGTGGATGAAACTTCGAAAGCACAGCGCATACGAAGCTACCGGCACTACGCACACTCGGCAAACCTCGCAGATCACTTTGAAGATGACGCCCGCGCAATCGCGCAGTTTGGCCAAGTCACACATCGCTTTCGAGACACGAGCGCCGGCAACGCGTACCTACGAAGTTTGCTAAAAGCGTCGACTACGGCGTCCGCGATTCGCTTGGCCAATGCCCTTGTAGACGCTGCGGTTGTCTCCGCGCTGTACGGAGCAAGGACATCGAGGCAATCAAGCAGCCGTCGGAGAACGCCCCTCCTCCCTCGCCTGAGCCCCCTGCCTTGAGCGAGACAGCAAAGGGCACGCACCCGGGCCGCGTTCCTTATTCGCGCACGCGAGATTGAACCGCATTCGCCTGCTCACTCTCACACGCTTTCACTCATGCGGAACTTCACGGCGACGCCGACGGCCTAAATGGGCGTGGAGTGCCCATATAATTGTTATCGCAATAAAAAGCTTATTTAAACTAAAGACGATACGAACATTCAGTCACTCAAAGGTTAGTTTATTGACATGCGATCTCATCAATGCACAAAACAGTCTTAAAAGGACAATGATAAATACAATCTACTAATCAAAGCTCCGGTTGACAATGCTATTTACAATGTGGAGTTTCCGTTTCTTTTCTTTTTCTCGTTTGAATACGTAATAATAATTCCTCCAACAAATCTATACCTACACAGTGTGTTTAGAAAAAGGCTATTTCGACAAGAGACCGTACGAACACTGAGTCACAATTACAGCCCAATTGCACCAGACGATAAAATATAAAAACCGAGCATTGTATACAGGGCACGTTTTAAAAGTAGTGTCCGAGTCATCACTCGCTAACATACAATCACATAGACCCACGCAATGGCACAGTTACACATAACTAAATGTCACATGTATAAAATTATGTTCCATATGTACAGCGTACACAATGGTTATGTTCAATGATGATGTTACAGAGACACTTTACACAATTTTAAAGTGATGTGCATGAGATGTGTATATACAAAAATGATCATATGTACGAGAGCACACACACACAGAAATCACGGGCACCTACGTTGTATGTGCATTAACGGAATACTTCTGATGGCCTGGCTACAACAACCAGGTTGTTCGAAAATGTAAGCCGTACGCGTCCATCAGGCACTGACTGGAAACGGCCTGACCACTGTCCAAGGAACACTTCTACAAGGAAGAACAAGTGCTCTGACAGAAGCGGCAGCCGCTCAAAGTAGAGCCATCCCAGAAGTGGAAACAAAGCACGGCGACAATGCGCCGTGGCAACTGCCCCGCACCGCTTACGCCACAGACAAAAGCCCCCGCAGCAATTAAGTCTCGCACAGCGCCCACGTGAGCAGCGACCAGATGTAACAATGTGGTTAGCTTCAAGGCCACAGAAACCAGTACGCACGGCTCTCCAACATATCCTGGCACCGACGCATTGAAACAGAACATGCTTATTGGATTCTTGAAGGTGGCAATACGGACACAGCAAACATGGGACAACGCCCCAGCGCTCTAGCTGGTCACTAGTTAGAAGCAGTTGCCGCACGAGACGCTACATGAAATGGCCTAGGTGGCCAGGCAGAATTGACGCATTATTGTATCCCACGACACATTCTTGGAACGTGCGAAGCGCGCAGGAGGAACTAAAAGAAGCAGTAAGGCTGATATAGTATCTACTATACGGTTTTCGAAAACGTCTACATCCGGATATACCTGTTTTATGTGGCGATAAAATACCACGGACGTGCAGTGAAATCTAAATGCCTTTAGCACTTGTGGTCCGCGATATAAGTGCACGCCCGGTAACATGTAACGAACTTTTGAGCCAAGGACATATGAGGCGAGTTCGCGCGCAGGACGCTGATCACGCTGTAACAGGTAGAGCACAAAGCGCGGAGCAAGCAGCCGGCAGCAGACAGACACGGATGGGAACGCGAACCCACTGCTAGAGCGTGGTTCCCCAAGCGCCGCGCGACAAACCAGTTATGTACGGCCTGACGAGAAGAACCAAGAAGGGACTGCAAGGACGTTGTAACCCGTAATGGTGGCCGTACAACTTTACGAAACCTACCACACGCCGACGCAAAATACAGACTGGTGTAAGAACGCTCTTTCTATAAGGGGTAAGTAATACCACATGTTGCACATTTGGCCTTACATCTTCAAGAATTGACATCCACAAAGAGACATGGAGGCGAAGTTTGTTCATGTGTTTACGGAGCCAAATTGTTTCAGACGCTGCTCACATATGCCATCTCGAACAGCCCGCGTGGTTGCTCTGACTATTCTAAAAGTTTCTTCTGCACAGCCGATTAAAGTTACAAGAATCGCTTAAAATAAATGCATGCTTTGTAGAAATAATTTAGCTTCTTTCATGTCCTTTAAGCTAACATCTCCGAATCCAAGAAAGTGGGGTCGAAACTATTCTGTCTTGAAGTTTGTTACAAATGAATATAAAACCAAGGCCGCTTGGTGCCGTGGTTGGCGCATGGAGACGCAATTCGGCCATTTCGCCCTCCGGCCGAAGCACTGACTGCTAACAGAGGTTTCACCGTTGTGCTTGAACTTCTTGGACGGTGTTATATATTCGCTGGTCGGACTAAGGTCGACGCGAAATACGCGGACGCGCAAAAATTTTTTGGCACATTAAAACCTTTATTTTGCCGTGTAGGGCCTGTATTGACGACACGCCGGCCACTTTTACGCTTGCCCGAAAGGAGCCGCGGCAGAAAATTCTAACTTCCAGGTTTAAGCACTAATATTCTTATGTACTTGCAGTCATAAGTAGGCTGAGAAGATTTAGGATAAAAAAAATCTGATGGGAATATTAGCTTTCAAGGTTTTTGATTGTGGGCTTCCCTTCTCGAAATTCTGAGTAAAAGTATAGCCAAGAACGTAAAACCTGGTATGAGCAGCTTTAGTGATTGAATAGTCTGTAAATATAACCCGTGTATACGGCATTGATTAGCATATAGCATACATACACCCTAATATATGCGGAGCCCCACAGCGACGACGACGAAGACGATGAGGGCGGCGAAAATACGCTTGGAGTGTCCAAATAATTCCTTTCGCAACAAATATTACAGCCGATTCGACGCTCCTATTCGCGATTCCGCCTGGCAACTCGACACCTAGCAGCCACGCTGAGCGCCTGCTGATCCATGTTCAGCTACGAAGCGAAACAGGTTTAAGATTACGACGCGCGTTGTATAGTTGGCTCGTAGTTGTCAAATCGTCCTGATGCCTAGGGACACAAGCCCGAAATAGAGAAAACGAATGTCGAAAGAATTTAGCTGTAAGCTATTATGGGCCCATCATCGGCTGTGGAAAGACAGCCATGTAATATTTCATCACTTGCCGATAGAAACAGACGACGCACAGAGGAGAGCGAGATGAATAAGACACATGCGCATTGGTAAAAAGGCGACAGACACTGTGCTAATTTATTCGAAATGTTTCAGTAGGGACGATTACATTATTTGCACTGGAAAGGCGTTTGCTTTCTTTTTTACTTTTTATATTGATATTATTTTTTGTTTTTTGATTTGTTTTTACAGCCCAGCCATCAGGCGCCCGTTTCGACGTTGAGGGTTGGACTTATCGTCCGCGTAACCGGCCGAACGAATGAGCCCTCCGAAGAACAAAAAAGCAAATCCCGTTCCACACAGTGAAAGTTGTCAAAACAGCGAAGCTAGTGATCGTTTTATCAAGTTTGAACTCGTCGTTAGCGCGATTTCCATGAAAGCCTTTTGTCTCGTTGTCGTCGTTTTCGTAGAATCAAACTTTGGTTCCGGATTGCGCACACTCCTCAGTTACGTCAAGTTGTAATCAAATCACAGTCTGTCACGTACTTTGCCGCTGTTGCTGCACTAACGGTCGAGGAATTCTCTCTTGAACCGCTGAGCCGCAGCCTCCGTGGGAGGACGCTCTCTGCGTTGGCGTCTCTTCTCGGCATCCTACTCTCGAAGTTAGGATTTAGCTTGCCTCTACTGGCGCATGGCTTGGGTTTGAGATTGGCTGCGACAAGCATCTGCAACGAGCAAACGGTAAAATCTATCGTTTCGGAACGGCTGCGCTTCGAAGCAAAGTATACGTATTAGGGATGCATTTCGTGCTGCTGCCGACAACTTTGCATTGACTGTGCAATGTGATGTTCTTTGTGCAGGTGTGTTATTCAGCATGCGGGCGTATAAGTGGGTGCACTTGCATATGCAGGTGCAGCCACCTTCGGATTTTGCATGTTCTCGAATTTTTTTCCTGTCGTCACGAATTGATACACGCAAACGCGTGTTCTCATCTGTAATAGCAGACAAAACATTTAATTGTCCTTTGATGATTTATTAGGACATATCTCGCATATTTATGGCCCCACGATGTCAGCTCTTGTGTTTTGACAGCTGTACCGAAGTAAAGGAAGTGAAGTTAAACATTGTATGGTCTACTAGGCCTTACGCGAAGCTTGCTTTCCTTCGTCTTAAGATAAACCGATAAGTCTGCCATGTGTAGCGTCCTTTTGTCCTGATTACAACTTGAGCAACAATTTTTCTGCATAAACAGTGTCTTTGAATGAAATCTGACAAATCCCTGCCTTACCTTTCTTAAAGTGCACAAATTTATTGCTAACTTTCAGAGTGTACCTGGAGGCGAGGTTGCAGCGCCTTCAACGTATCGAAGCTTCAAGTTGATTGAATTATAAGCTGAGAAATTCAAAAAAATAAGAAATTTTCAAGAAATTTAGTTTCTGCTTGTGAGACGCGTTGCTTAATTAGAAATTTTACTACATTCTTCATTGTGAGAAAAATTCCTACTTTGATGTGTCCTGATATTTTCATTTTGGATAGCGTTTTATGCGCTATCATTCCAGTACAGGAGAGGGGGGGGGGGGGGAGGCGGCAACATTGACAAACGGATGCTTTTTCTAGCCAGTTTCGGTCTTCCGTTAACACTGATGCGTTACACAACGCCACTTGATTCGCGCGACGCTTCAACATTCGTTCAAACTGCCGTCAACCGTGACACACTCTCGCAAGACCAGGACATTGAAAGCGCTGTCCACAACGCGCTTATACGTATGTGACAAACCCTGTCAGTTTCTTGCATTTTGTTGATAACCATGCAGATGAGAACATTTCCGATATATGATACGTAGGACTCTGTCAATGTCAAGATGCGAGATGGAAGTTTCTATATGGTGGCCATCTGACGCCCGACATAATTCCGGACGAGTTCGAGGAGTTCCTGTTTGCAAGTGTAGTAGCTCTCAGATTCTCCGAGAGGGACGCCATCCCTATAATACAGAACACGAACTCAGCATTGCATCATTTAATTGTAATCGATTACCTCTTCTCATGTGGCAATCCAGTCCTCCACCTTCGCACCGTCAGTTCCGGAACAGTTTTGGGAATCCCAAGGGGGCGAAAGACTCCCAGAAGGTGCGCAAGGCTTTGCCTGGTACCGCTTGGGCGCCGTTAGGGGAGGAGCTGGTTGGCGATCGACGTCTGCGAAGTACCCGGTCTGGTTACGCTAATGGCAGTGAGGTGCCATATATATAATATAGACTGTCAGCCTGCCCGTAATATATATATATATATATATATATATATATATATATATATATATATATATATATATATATATATATATATATATATATATGTGTGTGTGTGTGTGTGTGTGTGTGCATGTGTGTTCTCTAGAGAACCGCGGCGTTTCCTTTCACTCCTGCTTTGGCGAGCGATGCTGAACACAGTGACCACGCAAGAACTCCTACCTCCTCAATGCTTGCCTGAAAGAAACATTCACCATCTGCACCTCTAATCAGGACGCGATGGATGCCAGCCATAAATTCTTAATGACAGTTCTACACCTTCGAATAAATGCTCTTTCTTTATCGTTATGAATGTAAGTTGAGATCAAGCGCTGCGCAAATTTTAATTTATTTATTTTTGCTTTACTGCACTGATTGCAGCCCTTCATTTCTAGTATTTTGTCAGCGAGTAAGACATGTCAGTCTAGGCGGGCTAATGCAAGGAAAACCGATCGTGTCGGTGAATGAGAGAGCGCACGGTCACAGAATATGTAATCGATGGCCTCGAAGTAACCACCGAGAGCACACTCAGCCCTGAGAGACGTGAAATATAATGGCGGAGTAGGCCTTTGCCAACGTAACTCCGAGCTATAAGCCGCTCGACAAATTTGCCTCGCGTCGTGAAAGTACCCTTAGTAATGGGAGCTGAGTTCAATGGGTTGAGAGTGTGTGCAATGCGTTCAGTGTGTGCTCCAATTATTGTAAAATTTATTTGATATCTGTCTTTTTATGATAACAAATGAACAAATCAACGAAAGTGTATAATTTGCCGTAATGCCTGAAAGTGTTTTGGAAAGCGGTTATAATCTTTATGTGGTGGTCAGCTTATACACGTAAAATGAAGACGCACTGCGGCGGGCGATAGACACTGCTAACCAAGAGATTGTCGGCCTTGCTTGATGAAGTCGTATCTCTCGATGCTCAGTGTTAGAACAGGACGAAAACGAAGTGCGTTGTATCTCACAGGCGAGACACATCCTCGTAAATACTGCCTGATTTGAAGCAAGATATATGAAGCTGTAAAGCGTAGTATTGAACTATTAGCATTCACTATGCTATGCTATATCATTCACGCCTTCCTTAAATTCCAACGCATGTGTTGGATTTGCATAATTCGCATCCATGATCTGTCTGTTTGCACAGAATTAAATTTTGACCCTTCAATAAAGCTGCGCTCAAGATTGATTCCGAGAGTGCTTTGGACGTGCCGCAATTATTTGGAAGGAGTTTTCTATCCGGTGCTAACTATCGCGCAACCGTATGAAAAAGTAAACGCTGCGTTTTTATCAGTTGTATGGCTAAAATCCCGCCTTTTACGTATTTTAAGAGTGTACGAAGCAAGAGATAAAACAAACAATTGTTGCATTGTCTACCGCAGCGTCCTATCGTTTGTGGTTCTGTTGAAACGCATATGACAATCTTCAACGGAGTCTCGCAACTCGCCATCTTGCTTCACGACAACTCTACTTGAAGACATTACTGTAAACTAGAAAACTAATTACTTCATCTGTTCTTTAAAAGGTAAAATTATACGAGGAGGGTTTCATATGAACATGCAGTGTAGCTTGAGGATGTCGAAGACCATCAACGATTCCAGTTTTCATTGCCTGATATAAAATAACCAAGGCGATGGGGTAGCATCAATTCGGCGGGGAATAAGTATAAACATTGGTACATAAAATTAAAGCTAAATAATTAGATTCACTACAGAGTGTCTATACGATAATTTCTGTGAAATCTGTAGGTTGTTCGCAAATGGTCTTCGGACTGTTTTTCTCAGTCTAAGGACCACGACATACGAAAAGAAATAGACCTAAGCATTTGTTTGTGGACATTGAGCGCCGATATTGCGTAAACAAAGAGGAAATTCAAAGCAGAAAGCAAAGTGCCGAACTTTTTCATAAAGAATTTTTGTCTGTACCAGTAACCTACAAACTCTTTCGTGCAAAGATGTAGCACATCCTTATTCTTCCTTTTTTTTTCTTTTGTGCAGGCCGTTCGTTCACTATCCCTATATTATTCCGTATGCTAACGGGCTCACCGACAGTAAAATCTTATAGCCGATGTATAGTCGATTTAATCTTAGGAGGGCCAGCACGTGAATAGCATGGATAATGGTAGGAATATATAGATTTAGTTTGGTAATCTGGCTGAGAGGCTGAACTCATGATATTAACATATCCAACTAGGAAAAATATCTTGATGGCCTCCTTTGATAAAAGAAATGGTTACGAAGATTTTAAGGCAAATGAAGCAGGGCCAGAGTGTACGAAACAAGGACGTAAATGGCGCAGTGACATATAGGAAAAGAGAGAGATAAAGGAGATGCCTAAGGCTGTATGCCTAACCAAAAAATAGATATCCAGTTTGCTACCCTGCACGAAAAAAAAATGAAAGATGTGAAGAAAGAAAGGCGTGCTCAAGAAGATGTGAAAGATGTGAAAGAAGTGCTGAGGTGTACTGGCGGCGATCCAAGAGAGTCCCTCGGGCGCACGACCTCTTAACGAAATTTCACCTCTCCATGAGCTTTCTGACTTGAATATCGAGGTTCCGCCAGAACTGCTTTCTTATAGGCCCTGCTAACAAACTCCTCCCCGACGATCTAGACGCATATTGTCGTATTTCGAATTGTTGTAGCCGCCTGCTACACAGGTTAAATTTTTGGGGTAGGGAGGGGACAACGTCGAGCTTCTGGAGACCAAGAGGCTACATTCCGACCTCCTTCACTTTTTTTCTCTCCTTCCTCATGTCTTGCTGAGACTACTCGTAGTAGTTATTGTATTAGCACTACACTTTTCCTGGTAATGGTCTGTGGCCCGAGCTAGGCCTTTCGCCGAAAGGTTGGTAAACATTAGCACAAAGAACTAGAACTGATATGCATGAAAAACAGAGAAAATGCACACTACTGGAACACAAATTTCCGGTACATTTAATACCGGTGTCACATGGCCGCTTTCATTCGCGTTCATGCCCAATCCGGATCAAAATCCTGTACCGCGATTGGCTGCCTCGCGCAGCTTGCGCAAAGGAACCAATCGCGACTGAGAAATTCGATCCGTATCGGGCTTGATTGCGATAAAAAGTGCTCCGCAGGATAGCTGTATCACTTTTACTTTTACTTAATGCGAGAACAGCTGTAGTTAGCGTGATTCTTAGGCTCGGATTCTGAAACACTCCTAACCTTACTAAAGATGTCTCACACGCTGTAAGGGGACCTGGCGTCAATTCTGGAACGTACCTTTCTGAGGAGCACTAAGTTAGGGCCTCCTTGGTGCTGCCCTGCGCTTAGGGAACCTGAATGCTACCTTCATGCTTCCTAACCGTGCTCCTCTGACTGAACGCATGCTTCTCCGCACGACTTTGTATGCCGTACGCTCGGCTAGGATAGGTGCCGTGCGCAGCCAAGGCCGCGGTTGCCAGCCGCCGTGTATGTGCCATGCAAACTGTTGTAGGCGACCTTGTGTGTGTATCCCAACCCTCTGTGTACCGATGTATTTGGGAGGTGAAACAGCTGTTATGCCTACGTCTGTATCCCAAGTACATTCGGCTGCCATTCGCCAGTGAAGCGAGGGTAGTCATGACCAGGATCTATTCAATCGGAGGATTTCCTGGGGTTACTGGGTGCATCGAATGTACTCATATGCCCATTGAAACTCCCGGTGGAGATGACGCAGAAGTCTTCCAAAACCGGAAAGGGGTATTCTCGGCAAATACAAAAACACACGAAACAAAACTTACGCAAAAAAAAGAAAGCGACGCCTGCCCAACCGAACTCAGATTCTGCCATAGTTGCTTGACTGAGTTTTCTGTCCTGCCATATGCATCATTTTCGAACTATTTTTACGTTATTAACCAAAGAAATGGAATTTATGCCCAGGTATAGAATAGAAATGCAATTTTAGCAGTCCCGGCACTTTACCTTGGCAATTCATTAAAAATATTTTACAATTTTTTGTAAGTAATCTCGAAACCAGAAGCCTCTAACGTTACACTTCCTTTGGTGATGCGCTACTTCCGCAGGGAAGGTGAAACGGAGCTTTTAGAATTCGTTGTGGCCTTCTGAAGGCGCCTGACGTTTAGGTAGCATATAGGACTCCTTGCGGAAGGTACGGAAACGGTCTAAGGTTAGGAGCATTTCAGAATGCGGCCCTTAGTCCTGTTGCCACTTTCCACTCAAGCCTTGAAATTGCGGCAACCTTTGTTTATTTCACCATTCTATCGCTCTAAGAGGCATGAATAGCGTTTTTACCAGAAAGCCAGAAAGATATATGAACTAGGTTGTATTCCCCCAGCCATCGCTTCGTGCCGTAATGCTACAGACCAGATTGTCGTAAACCTGCATTGAGGTGACATGATTTTGTCGGTATTGACAGCTGTTGGCTACGAGTTCGTCTTGGCGACACTTTGAGCGATGAAATACGTATATTTCGCGGTGTGCCACAGGGGAGTGTTTTATCTCCCTTATTATTTTACATTGCCATGAGTAGCCTCCCAAGAGTACTAAACCATCGAACACCAGCGAAGATATCCATATATGCCGATGATATCTGCATATGGGTCTCCGGCTACCAGCATCGCCGCCTCGCACGAATAGCCCAAGGAGCAGTAAAAGCCATTCAGTGCCACTTGGCAACGATTGGATTATCACTATCAGCAGAGAAATCATCATTCGTACTATTTCCTGGAGTGAAAAGAAAATCTACACGCTTGACGCTGAATTTGGACGGATACCAGATTCGACAAGTCACCAACGTCCGATTTCTGGGCGTTACCTTAGACCACAGGCTACTCTGGCACCGCGGTGTTGACCACGTTGCCGCGTCATCGTCACCCAGGCTACATGTGCTCAAGCGAGTCGCTGGCATACGCTGGGGCAACCACCTGACGTCGATGCTACGGCTACATACAGCGTTGGTTACGAGTCGAATCCTGTATCAGCTACCTCTGATGTCACCCTCAGGCAGCCAATACGAGCGCTTAGAAGCCATCCACAGAAAAGGTATCCGGCTATGCCTTGGAGTCCCTCAGCCAGCGTCAAACAAGAAAGTGCTCTACGAAGCTCAGTCGCGCCCTCTACGACTTCAGGCTTCCCAGGCTCTGATGATCCAGCTACTACGATTGAGTGAGTCTACGCCCGGTAGAGCCCTCTTACGACGTATAGGTAACAGGCCGCGCTCACATTTTTATGCAGCATTGAACACGTTTCGCGTATTAGGATTGCGCTGCTCGAGACAGAGAGAAAGGATAGAACCACCCTGGGCATTCGAGGACATCACATGCAACTTAAGTGTACCACGATTGCAATCAAAGAGCTGCATTCCATCTGCAGAAGCCAAGTCATTAGTCCTGGAACACCTGAGCACGACTTACCCGAATCACCTACAAGTATACACAGATGGCTCTGTCAAGGCAGACGAAGACCGCTGTGCAGCTGCATTCTACATTCCCTCTCTAAGATATACGTGGTCTGGCCGTCTGGACTGTATAGCCTCGTCGACAGTTGTGGAAGGCGTAGCAATAGCTTCTGCTCTGCGCAAATTAAAGACTTTGCCTCCGCAGAATGTGGTTGTCCTTACGTACTCAAAGGCCGCATTACAACAAGTATACCATGGTTTGCCATCCCTCAAGTTCCCACGCAAATCACTAGCCATCGTGAAAGAACTCAACAACAAAGGCTTCACTGTAATGTTTCACTGGATTCCCTCCCACATTGGTATCTCAGGAAACGAAAAAGCTGATGCGCTTGCATACGCAGCGCTCTATCGTCCTCCCAAAATCAAGGCTCCAAAGAGTAATCAAGTGCAAAAATCTGACATTCGAAATCACTTTGCGTCGCTTTAGGTTCCACCGCATATGCCCTGCGTAACCAAGAGATTGCACCGAGAGGAAGCCACACTTCTATATCGAATAAGAACAGGATCTGCTAATACACCAGCCTGGTTATTTAAAACGGGGCGAATCAATTCTCCGAACTGTACGGCATGCAACGAGACAGGAGACATTGAGCACTTTTTGTGGTCCTGCCAGCAATTCCAAGATGACAGAGACAGTCTCCTGAAGAATCTGCAAAACAAGGACCTTCCGCATGCGCGCCTGCAACACCTTATATTTCCCGAGGGATCAGTTATAGCGCGCAAAGAAACTTCACGTCTCCTCATCGAATTCTTAAGAGAGACTGGTTTGATGGACATATGGTGAAACCCTTCAGGGGTATTGTGCGAGACGCTCAGGCGGAGCAATTGCCGGCCTTGTTCGCCACGCTAACCCGCCTGTTGCTACAATTCACCACCACCACCACCACCACCATGTGCCCGCTACAATTTGCGGATACCTTCCCGAAATTTACTGAAAACATTCTTGCACGTTAAGAAATGGTCAAACGTTTTTATTCACTGGTGGCTTTTACAAGCTTCTCCGTGACATTTTTGTTCAGGCGTGGGAAGATGTAAGATTAAAAAAAGAAAAGTCTGAGGCACACTTCACTTGCGCGCACTTTCACAGCTCTTTGAAAGACGCTCAGATTGTATATCTTGCACGTGATCGGATTGAAATAGGTCCATGACCAACATGAAATTTGGAAGTACTGTTAAATAGGAAAGTGCTGAAATGCTCCCGCAGGGCTCTAGGAGAACGATCGTCACATTGAAGGCATTAAAAAATGAGGTGACAGTCGTCACTTTGGTTTGTTGATATAGCAGTGTAGGCTATGACTGTAACCCTTTCCTCTTGCCACTTTATTGAAATGGCTGCGAAAGAAGGAAACCCTAAATATCAGCTTGCAGCTTTGCTGTATCGCTTGCATTACAATTCTCTTCCGCCTGGCCATTTAAAAAACTAAATACTCTATCGATACACATAACATCTTAACAAAATGCCAGCATGGATTTCGGATAGGGTACTCAACTTGTACACAACTAGTTGCTACTATCCATGATTTTGCCGTATCTGTAAATAACGTAAAACAAATTGATGCAATTTCTATGGACTTCTCCAAAGCTTTCGACAAAGTATCACACAGTAAATTGTTATTTAAATTAAATAGTCTGCTTAAAAACTCTCAACTTGTTAATTGGATATCAGCGTATTTGAACAATCGCCATCAGTTTGTTGCATTCAAAGGACATCAATCTAACCAGTTACCAGTAAAATCAGGTGTCCCGCAGGGCTCGGTCCTAGGGCCACTCCTTTTTCTTATGTATGTAAACGACATGGTAGAAGGCATCTCTGTCAAAATAAAATTATACGCGGACGATTGTGTTCTATATACGGAGGTTAATGATCAATCTGATCAGGCATTGCTAAACAATGATTTTCAGCGTATTGCTTCTTGGTGTAAGAGGTGGCAGATGTGTATAAACTTCGACAAGACCGTTTCGATGCGGATCACTCGTAAGAAGAGGCCCTTATCGTTTCCGTATAATTTTAACAATGTGCTTTTGTCTGAAGTGTCTGAATACAAATATCTTGGGCTATGGATTTCAAACAATCTTAGGTGGAACAAACATATTCACTACGTTACAGCGAATGCTTATCGAAAGTTATTCTTTTTAAGAAGAACGTTAACTTTGGCTACCCCTGCTGTAAGAAGATTAGCATACACATCCATTGTCCTCCCAGTCTTAGACTATGCTGCTATAATATGGGACCCCTATACAAAAAGTAATATTCTGAAACTAGAGAATGTCCAAAAAAAAACCGTACAGTTCATTTATAACAACTTTCGACGTAGCTCAATCACCGAACTACAAGCTCGCGCTAGCCTAATCCCGTTATCCGATAGAAACCGCTCATCGCGACTAAAATTTTTATATCAATTAGTCAGGGGGCACTATAAAGTCGACGTTAGCGAATGGATTACATTTTCTTCCGGTTATTCGACACGCCAAAGGCATGAACTAACAATAACACCTTTTCGTTCTCATAATGACTCTTTCAAGTATTCATTTTTTTTCACGAACAGTCAGAGACTGGAATAATCTCAGCAGCTGTATCGTTCAAGCAGACTCTTTGTCAGCTTTCGCATCCCTTCTTGATGGCTGAAACATAATTGGTTATATTATACTGACTGTCTATATGATTTATGCGTTGGGTGTTCGTCTATTTCATTTGCACATTCGATAAATGTTTTGCTTAATTTTTCTTTTATTCTTTCTTGACTGTGACCTAGGCATGTACATATATTTCGTTTGCCATTATGTTGTATTTTCTCTCATGTATTGTAACCCACCCTGCTAAAATCCCGGTGGGGATTGCAGTATCAATAAATAAATAAATAAATAAATAAATAAATAAATAAATAAATAAATAAATAAATAAATAAATAAATAAATAAATAAAATGTTTAGTAAAGCAATAAATGGGGCTAGTTGGCGTACGTTCATGAATGTATGTTCGTACATTAGTTCCGTCTGTGTAACACTAAGCGCAATACAATCATGAGCTCTCTCGACGTGATTATTGTTGGCACTTTTGGCACGGACAGAAAAGAATTTTGCAAACTGGAGATCGTCTACCCAGGTCGGGGTGGTGCCTTCTCCATAATAAGCGTAGCGGGCACGTGCTTTTCAATTGATGTTGGGCTCTAAGCCTCGCCAGCCTAAATCTACGGCAAGGTGCTCTGCTGCGTCCTTCCCTGCCTCCGTCTCCCAGTCCAATTCCTTATTATTAAAATATTCTTCTCCTTGGTAAGCCTTTATCTACGCAAACGTATTTACGTTGCCTATATTTCTTGTGTGCATCACCTTCCTTGTTGCAGCTCATGCACAGTCAGCATACCTGCCTGGGCTAATCGCTCCTCAGAAGTCGTACCTAGAAGACACAACGACTGGTCGGAGGCTGCTTGTAAACGAGTATAGACAATTCCTGAGCGTTCCGAGTATAGAGAATAAGCAGTTGAGCACCAGACTAAACAATGTACCACATAACTTCTTCGTGCCAGAATAAAATTTGGGGGGAAGCCCACCGGGGCCCATACTGACAATACACAGCGCACCTACATAAATGTGTTTACTGCCTTTTGACCATGTCTAAATGGGGATGCATCAAAGGGATGCATCAAAGACAAACTGAGAAATTTTAATGATTCCCAAGCACACTGGTGAATGAATTTTGATAATAATTTTAAAAACCAGTCATCGCTTCATACTGAAAGGCAGAAAACTGGACATTTATCGAGATAACGTCCTACCATTGTGGAGCTTTGCAGAAACTCTTGCTCGGCAGAAGCGGTATGTTCTACTGGCAGCATAAGAGCCAGATCCGTGCTATAATACATCTATGCTTGGTGATGTGCGTTTACTCAAGTTTCGATTGCATTCAAACGACGCCGGCCTGAGCAGATAATGTTTTGGAAAGTAATGAGTTATGAAATTTATACAGTCGTTTTTTTCTATAGTTTAATGTAAATTTAGCAGTTGTGCAGAATATAAGCCCTCTTCCGCTAATCATTCAGCCATGCATGTACGCCGACTGTACGCGATATCAGGCAACTTCCACTGGAACTATTGTTGTTTTTTTAGTAACCCTAACTATGGACTCATAAAGCCAATGGCCACATGTGTAAGAAGCTACACTTGCGGATAAATTTATGCAGAATGCATAACTCCATGGCAGTGACAGTAAGCTGGGCTCTAGGTTGTACAATGACTATGAATCTAGGTTGTACAATGACTATAGAACGGCCTTCACGTGAAGGTTTTTCTGCGTGTGTGTGATTCAACACGTTGTTGTGGTAGAAGTTACTAGTTGCTGCGCACAGCTTTGTACTCGTGCGTAATTTTAGCTATACAGGGGGGGGAGAATGCCTCGTGGGGCAGTGTAACGTTATATTTCTATGTATATCATCTCCTTCAAAACAGTACTTCGCCTTCGTAATTTCAGCTATAAGAAACACGTACTAGAGCTTGTTACGTGATCAACAGCTGTACATTTTGTTTATTGCACGAGCGCGCGCATACAAGCAGACGTCAGTGGTAGTCCCGTAGCACTGTTGCACACGCATTCATGTACATGTGAGAATTTATACTTTACCTGGTAAGAATCAACTCAACTGCCGCATGTCCCCACGCACGAGAGTTGTGAAGAAGTGAAGAGACAAAAATCAACGAAATCCTAACGTACAGGGGGCGTGCTGTGCTCAGTGTCACCGACTATAGGACTAAAGGCAAAAAGCGTACGTGAAACCTAAACTTACTAAACACGGTCGGACGGACGTATCGCTGGCAACTAATGAAGCTGGAGGCGACTGCATTGAAGCCGACAGGATGTCGCCGCGCCTAATGCCTTGCGTGTCTTCTGTTCCAGCCTCTCTGGCGCCAAACGTACGCCTTGTCGTCTACCTCACAGTTGTTATTAGGGAGCCCCTCCCACTTAATTTCTGCTGGTATTTTTCTGGCACTTTGATTAATCATGATTGTTTCTCTTCTTGCTCACGTCTCCTAAACTCTAGAACTCATTACGTGGCGCCCGCGACGCTTGTAGTCTCTGTCCAGTAGTGTCTCTTCTTTTTCCCCCAATTTTCATTTCTTCGTAGCCGAAAAATTTCGAAGAAAGGAGGAATACGTACGGGAATCCTCTCTGTTTCCTTGCTGACGTTCTTGTGAGAAGCAGTCTGAGCCTCCCCTCCTTATTGGAGGGGGTTTTCTGATCGCATACTTTTTGGCTTGCGTGGCCTATGAGATCGACACGCCGAGCCTTACTCAATTTGCACTGCGTGTAGTACTGCGCTCAGGCAAGAATCAATATAAAGTAACAAAGCGCGTTATTCTTCGACGCGTCCATGCCTCACCAAGTTTCTGGTTCTAATATATTGATCGACTCTTTCTGATGCTGTAGCAAAACTTAAGGCAATTAAACTTAGTCGCTAAGAGGAATGTGCGTTGCTTAGACCTCACAGCGTCGTGTGGCACCTGTTCGACTCCTGGCGTTAGGAAGCTCATAAGGGAGAACAGTTTGGCTCTGTGTGGAGAGTTTTTGAACATATGAGGTGCAACACGAGACGGACAAGAGAAAGTGGTGCCATCTGCGATCACCTACTTTAAACAAACTAATGCGCCAACCTATCGCACTTGTAGGAATCCATGTGTAGCGAAGCTCTGGTCCAGCGGTCTATATTAAATCCTTGACAACCAACGCCGACGCCTACTGGTTCCTTTCGTGCTATGTGACGTGCAACCTTCTGAAATGTTAAATTAAAAGAAAGAAGCTTTTGGGTGTGATATCGCCAAACCATGATTTTATTATGACGCTGGGGTGAGTGAAGTGCCCGAAACAACGTGGCGTGGTTGGCGAGAAGAAAAAAAAAACATCGCAGATTTGTGCGGCCCTCAAGAATGACAACTTAATTTCCGGCGATGCAACTTCCTTGGAGTAGCTGCAATAAAAATTTCAACTGTCTGTAGTTAACTCGCACAAGTTGAAACATCTGCCCTATATGCCTAGGTCGTTTTAAACCTTCCATCATATGATTCACTCAAACGATGTAATTCATCCACACGCATTTTACTTTGCGAGAATGTTGGACATCATATTCCCCCGCTTTCATTACATCAGACTTTGTTGGAGTTTGTATTTCCTGCAGGGTAGCGTGATAAATTCTGCGTTGTTCTTAAATTTAAGTTATAACTATCGGGATAGCCTGCATACGTAATTCACTGCCAATGCCCGTAATTTGTCCACACACTTTTAACTTTGTTTACACATTGGTTGTAGCTTCCTCTAAGTCTAAACAAATATAAACAATGTGCCTGTTAATGAACGCTGACTGAGGGCCATGGAGGAACCTATATACTACCAACCTCGTATAACGGAATAGTAAACGAATGGAAAAACGAGTTCACTAAACAATTCCAACGCTTCTAATCTGGCCAAGAAAGTTAACGATTCGTCACAGGTTGCACTGAATATGATCCCAGTTTCCAGTAAAGACAAGCTTGATGTAAAATGAACCTGTCTCAGGTTATTGAGAAGCACAGCAGATAGCGACAGTTTGACGCTTTAGAACACCAGGTTAATTTTTCAGCAAAGGCAGTATTTCGGCGATGAAGAAAGCGGTACAGCAACAGCAGTTCGTTTTCTAGGGAGATCGTCATAATGCGCGTGGTATTCTTTGGAGTTGCTTATCTCTTATAGTACGGCATACTTGCTTTCGAGGGTGGCATATGAGCTTCATAAGCAAGGATGCCAAAGATTCGTACGCGCTAAATGACAAGTGCCCAGTGCAGAATTTCTGTCACATTTCTTTCTTCTTGCACTCTTATAAAGCCATTATTTCTTAGTTAACATAAATACAAGCACTACACCGTATAATATCTTCATACCCGGTTCACTACCCAATACTTACATTATTCATGAAACTATTCTCAAGAAATCATGAATTCTTCGCATTGCGTAGGCGTCAATTGTACGGTTGAGCCTGCCAATTTTTCGCAGCCAAGCGTATTGCGTGTATCTCGCGTGCTAAGGCCTTCTAGCCCTTTACGCGCAAGCCGCGCTTGGATCGTCTAGACCGGGGCAGCATGCTGCACAGTCGTGGGGTGCCATCTACTCAGTGGAAATCAACATACTTTCCCGCCGCGGTGCGTCTCTTTAGGCCTAGAAGCGTTAAAAAAACCAGTGATCTCGACCATAGCGTCAAAACAGCGTTTATACCTTTTTCTCACCTTGGTATGAGAGTAAGCGATGACTGATTTCAACACAGATTTCTTGCTGTCGTGATGCATAGAAAGTAAAACGTGCAAATTAAGATCGCAGCGGACAGCTTCAGCGCTGGTATGTTGTTACGCAAACACACGTCGCATTATACGTTCCGGATTCCGGCAAACTTCCCTTATGCGCAGTCATAGAAGCCAGTGTCTGTAAGGGTAAGACATGGCAACTATGCGAAAACGCTTCGATGGTACGGAACGCTCGCCAAAGAAAACATGTGTTCTTTCGTTCCTCCCCTCGCTCGTGCATTCGTTCACTCATTCCTTTGCTTATTCGTTTGACGCATTAGAAGACTAGGCAAGGGAAAAAGACAAAATGTGCCTTGGGCCGCTAGGGCTCCACTACTTCGACCCGCGTAGGCGTTTCGAGCTGCAATAATTCTCGGAATGGTTAGCATTACTCAGATGTCAGCTACAGTTGAGTCTTCCAATTTCTTTGTTCTGTTTTTCCATTTGTCTTAGTTGAATGAGACCTACACAGAAGCAAAATTCGTGCATTCAGCGCCTGGTCAGTATAAAACTGAACCTGTACCCACGCAGCTTTTCCTTCGTAAATGCTATTTGCCATTGGATGCTCGCACTCGCTGATAGCATATCCAGCATTAGGATTGGCTGAAATTTCCCCTTGGGAACATATCTAGCGTTGGATGTTTTGAATTTGTGAATTTGGGCCCTGATACACTTCGGCACTTCAGCTATTTAAACGCACGCACACAAGCATGTGTGTGCGTAGCTAGAAAGGTACACCCCAACAAAATTAACAGACGGAAAAACCTACGCAGGAGCTCCAGGCCCACGAAAAGTAGCATTGTTGCCAAACATCGCGTCTTCCTTCCCTGTGGCGTCTTCATTACACCACCAAGGCGGCCTTCAGCAAGGAAGCCTCCCTTTTTACTTCGCCTCCGTTGTACTTGGTCGATAAGCTCACTTTAGTCTGCCCAAGTCTTTTTCTTTTTTGGCACCGCCTAATGGGTCCCTGCCTTCTTGATAAGTATTGCTTCTTTCATGGCCTTTGCCAGCTACCGTGCACTTTGATGGCAAGTTCGTGTTCATGAAAACGTGGAGGACCTGGTTAAAAGGTCGCTCGCTGGAGCTTCTTAGAGGTGACAAAGAAAGCAAAATTTAAAACCCGGGAAAAAAAGAATACTAAATAAGAAGCTTGCCGGTCTTGGCGTTCTCCTTAATTAAATGAAATCTCAGAGACAGCCAATGATTTGAAAGCGCTTTTTTAGGAGTAAACACACTTTATTCAAGAATCCAGAATATATGTACAAAACACTGCTTGGCCTGATAGCTTCTTCTCGATGCTCCTTTCTTTTTCGTCCTCTCTCTTTGTCACAGTACCCATTTTTCAGGTGCATCGACTGAAAGATTGTTGCTTATTTATCGTCTAGACGTTTCTCTACTTCTGGTGGCCTGTGTTTCCTATTTTTCACCGCTTATCTCCTTAGCTCGCTTTTCCTGCAGTCACGCTAACCTGTCCTGAACAATATAATCTTGATACCAGCCCCTTCATCCTGGAAGGCCCTCTTAGCTGTCTTGCTGTAAGTCAAAGTTAATGCTCACTCACAGTTTTTATTTACCTTGTTCTTTCTAGTTCCATGAGGTACGCACATGGAATTTATACCGTTATAATAGAGATTAATACATATTGGTCCATTTGGGTGACGTATATTCATGCCAAGAAAATAAAAATGCAGTTGAGGGCGGCAATAAATTAGATGGTGTGGCTAGACTTATAAATTTGTAGGGACGAGGTGCATTACGGCGAAAAGATTTCATCACAGAAGTGGTAGGGTATTGCTGGCAGAGGCCATCATACTACTACGCACGAAATTACGATTGTGATGATCAGTAGAAATTATTAATCAGATGTGTGTACCAATCCGGTACATAATCAACCGAACCGAAAAATACACTAAACGCTCCATGACTCGACTTCTACCCCCTCTACCCCCCCCCCCACACACACACAATACATTATGGAAAATCCCTAATGAACTCGAAAACAATGTCAAAAAAATTCATGGAACGAAAACAAAAGAGAACACATTTTATCGCATTTGCACAACTTCCAGCACACAATGGAAGAACGATATATAATATACGTGATTTATCAATGAACCAACACCAGGATTCACGTTTCAACTACTGAGACTATCCAACTACCAAAATTTATACAATTCAAGAATTATGGACGTCAACAGCAAGAGATCCCCTTTTTTGTCATATTTCTCGGGCTTTACGTGCCAAAACCACGATTTTGATTATGAGGCACGCCGCAGAAGGGCAACTCAAGATTGATGTTGAACAGCTGGGTTTTTTTTTTTTTTTACCTGCACTCGATGCACTATACCGCATTCCGCCCCCATCGGAATGCAGCCGTCGCGGCCGGGATCGAACCTGTGACTTCGTGTTCAGCGGAGCGACCACATAGCCACTAAGCTGCCGTTGTGGATAACTGATGTCCCTCGTATGTCAAACAAAAGCGCATATTGTGGGAAAGCGTATTGTTCCAATATATGACTTAGTGTGGAAGCAACCAACCATAAATTTGTTAACAAAATAAATCTTGTGCGCAGATAGCTGCGCACTATCGATAGTTGAATGGTACCGCATTCGGTGCCCCAAAGCTGCACCATATGGAGCGCCAGATTGTGGAAATCGACAGAGCCAGTTCGAGCCTTGATCTAATGTTCCACAGAAAGAAAACGATCTGCTAACTACTTTGGGAAGTGGAGTGTCCCAGAACATTTACAAACTTAGAAGACTCCAACTTTCTCCGCCTCATAACAGCGCATCTGAAGATGACAACATCGGATGATCAGTGACTTTGAGGGCACCAGACATCGAAAATTGCTTTTTCCCCGATATTTACGAAGCATATATATGCGTCCATCCCAAGAAACTGTAATGTCGACAGCGAAAGGCATGCCGATTAGAAAAATCACGTAACCTGGGAGAAAACAGCCACAAACTTTTAAGGAACGACCGGCACAACTACTATTATGGTTCACTTTGTGAGGCAATGAATGGAACGGATGCCAAATGCCTGACACATGGCATGCCTAATCGTCGCGCTCGTCAAGATGAAAAGATTCGTACGTCGGGTGTGTGCGACGGGATTATGCGCATAATATGCAAATCCTACTATCCTTCAACCTACGTTCACACCCTCTACGCCAGGGAGTGGTTTCTCTCCGTATTCATCTGTGTGGGTTGACCCAACGCGTCCTGTCTAGACCCCCTACCAGGGAGCAAGAGAGAATGAGGATGCCCGAATGGGGGAGGGAAAAAGAAAATCAGCGAGCCGCTACGTGGAGACACTTCTCTGCCTTTGTGTGCAGGTACGCGCACGATGAACGTTTCTGTAATTTTTGTCTTAGAGCACACCGGTCACCCGTAGCTATGTATTAAACTTGTGTTATTGTTTTTACATACCATCTTCTTCCCTGCCGAACCCTCGCCGATGGTCCACATGGTCCGAACTCCACACAGACGCTGTTGAAAGTCGCCGAAAGCGCGTCACCGTAACTACTGGTGGTAGCCTTCACACTACATGGAAACAGATGCGTAAACATGTAAGCGGGAATAGAGACCCTGAACACGCTAACACAAGTTTTGCGTACATTTCAGTAGCAGAGCACAGAGCTTGTATTTTTCGGGATAACTTATTCATTGTTCTTTAAGTAGTTCCCAGACACGCTGAAGTTATAAAAGGAGTTTCGTATGAAGCCCCCTCTAATAGTTCTGTAGTCTAACAATTTCTGACTTAGACACTTCAAGATATTTTCTTCCCTTCTTTGAAGAGGAGACAAGAGGGGGAGGGCTGTTTATACGATGAACTAGTTAAGGCCACTGTGACAACTTGAAGATGCTCTATAAACAGAGCACAACACCCTGTTTCGTTCTTTTGTTGGGTGTGGCTTCCAGACACAGGCTTGTAGCTCCAAATCATTTAACAAGCAACCGAAAGGCCCAAGACCGCCCAAATCTTTTGTGTTTTTTCTTGACACGGCGAGTCAATTGCTTGAGCAACTGCAAAGTCACTTTCACATTAAAGGGGCTAGATTTATTTTTCGTTTGTGTTTACCAGATAAGACAAGATCAAAGCAACAAAAATATCTAGGTATAACGAATAAAGCTGATCAAGCGTTCAGAAGGCAATCTTTGCATTTCATTCGATGCCTCAAGCCTCGATGCTTTCAGGGCGAAGATTTCCAACTGTTGAAAATACTATGCTTAGTTACGCTCGTCGGCGCTATTCTTTTTCCCGTCCCTAATAACAAATTTTAAAGGTTATTGGCCGGCGCAAGACGGGCCTTGTGTGTATCAACACATTCTCAATGCTTGCACCCGCTTCTATGGGATGCACGACGAATAGTGTTGTACTTCCTAGAAGGCACGCCAACACCTGGAGAGCACTAAACTACATTCTGGAAGGCAGGCAGAGGGCTGTTGTCTGTATCATTCCCACGACACGTTATTTGGACCTGTTTGTGCTTAATAGAAACAAGTCACTGGAGAAAAACATCGTCTTTGAATGAATGGCACTAGATAGGACAATAAACAAAGGAAGAGTTAAACGGGCATAAATTTAAATTAGGAGTTGAGCAGGTGCAAGAATCATAATTCCTGACGAAATGGTAACTTAGGTGAGCATGCTTCGTTCGTTATCCGACTACAGAACGAGACGGCCGTTGTTTGTACATGCAAAAGATGGCCTCACATCTGAACATTACACGTACTGCAGCGTGCCTCAGGGAGGAGTATTAAGTCCCACGCTGTTCAATCGAATCCTCATTCGACCTGAAGTTTTTTCAGAAAGAATATATACCTCACTATATACGCAGATGAGATTTGCCTTTGGACTTCTGTGGTTGGTCGCCTTTCGGTGTGCAAGATTACTGCGGGTATCAACCTTGACATTAGCGTACCTTTAAGCACAAGGCTTGACTGTATCGACTGAGAAGTGCGCTCTCATGGTCTTCGCTCGTAAACTCCTGGTGCCATACCCAATCGCCATTAACGGGCACACAGTCAACTATAGAAAGACCTATACATTTTTTGATGTATAATGTCGACCGAAAACTATCGTGGAGCCCTCCTTGCGCGTACCTGAAGAAAAACTGTCATCGATTGACCATTTACTCAGATTCATGTGCGGGAAAACAAGAGCCTCATCTTTACGCTCCATGCTTCAGTTGTACAGAGCTCTACTTCTAGGAGTTCTATGCCCCAGCCTACCAGTGTTATCCCCTATGTGCAAGCCAATGTTGGTTCATTTAAGAGCCTACAAGACCAATTACTTCGCACGTGTCTGAGACTTCCTAGATGCGATTCAACATCTGTAGCAATCGTGCTGCGCAAGGATGATCCCATCCAAACTTACGTTGCTCTGGATTCTCTCAGGGAGCATATTCGTCATTATTCCCCCCTCCACGATCGCCACTACGCGTTCTGTCCTGCGCAGAGACCTCGTGTAATGTTATCCTATTATACGATTACCCGTCAAGACAGTATTCCCTCAGGATACGGATGAGCAGCAAGGCTTTCGTTTTACTTGCAGTGTCCCCTATAGGCTGCGATGCGCCAAGATATTCCGGGTGTGAAGAAGGCCGATCACCCACAAAAATAGGACTAAAGCAGATGACGCTCCTATTATTGAATGAGACGTACGGGGACAGAATACACATCTATATCGATGGCTTGGTCTCATTTACCAGCACTTCAGGTGCCATTGTTATTGCAGCTACAAAGACTAGGACTTGAGACTGACTCCCACCTTATTTGCTTGGAGTCAGTCTCAAGTCCTAATCAATTTCCCAACCAGACAGGCAATTCTGTCGAAATGTTTAGCTTTAAGCTAAAAAGACTGAACTACAGTCACATTCAAGCTGAAACTACGAGAAAAAATTGGGTTAACCGAGGGGCTTTATATTTATTAATGATATCATGACAAGCAAACAAACAAAGGCACCAAGGAAAACATAGGGAAAATCACTTTTACCCGCTAACTGAGTTAAAGAGATGATAAATTAATGGGAAATAAAGTGGATGAAAATACACCTGGCCGCAGATTAGGGGCGATCCCACGTCTTCACATTTTGCGTGCGATGCACTCACGGCTTCGCTTGTTGCGATGACGTGGATCGTTCCCCACCTGCGGCAAGTCGCTTTTTCATCCGCTTTAATTGTCATTAATTTATCATTTCTTAATTTCAATTCTCGGGTACACGTGGTTTCCCGTATGTTTTCCTTGGTGTCTGTTTGTTGACTTCTGGTTATATCACACTGAAAATGTCGGACATGACAACAATAATGACGGTAGAGCTTGATGCCCTGCGTGCTGCTGTAAAATACCTCCTGCAAATGAAACCAAGGAAATGAGTAAATTTAGCGTCTCTACTACCGCACTACGGAGTGTGCATTTCACCCTGTATCACAGGACTCATGAGCAGTCGGTATATAAGTTTAAAAAATTATCAGCATCAAGCTGTCAAAAAAGTGCACGTAATTATATTTTAGTGGCTGTCTGCACATACCGGCATTGCCGGTAAGGAACTTGCCAATAAGGCCACCCGGTCCGCTCAAATAGGAGACCGACAGCTCTGATGCCCTTAGCTTGAACCGACGTTGCAAGAAAACTTCCTTTCGTTCCTAAAGCTATGACACACAAATATTCGTCTTCTCCCAACCTCCATCTGCATGTACTTCATCCATCACGAAAGCTACAAGTGCCGTCAAAAGATTTTTACTCCGAGGAGACATTGCTGTGTTGCGTCAAGCTTGGGGTTGCTTTTACAAAGGACTACTCGTTCATGACATCGTTCATCATGACATCGGGATGGGGGATACGCCCATGTGCGACTCATGACGAACAAGAGATACTATTGAACACATTTTGCTTCACTGTCCTCAGTACGATGTCAAGCGTGAACGTCTCCGGAAAGCATTGAACTGCCTTGATTCTAGACCGCTGTTGGAAACAAAGGTACTTGGACAAAAGCTGCGCGTCGATGCCACAGAAATTCAGGAAAGCGTTACTGCAGAATCTCAAGTCGACAGGCGACTGTTTGTGGACTCCGTGCGCACCTTCAAATCTGTGCGAAACTGTGTTCTCTCTCTCTCACTCATATTCTCTATATTTCATTCGCCTAGTGAAAGGTAGCAAACCATACGTGCGTCTGGTCAAACTCTTCCTCTTTCATCTCTTCTGCTTCTCTCTCTCTCTCCCTTGATGTAGGGAAAAAAGTTCTGGATATTCTCTTGATTTTCTCTAGAATGCTAACGTATAAAAATACCTTAGCATTCTTGGAGTACTTCAAGCACTTTCCATGGGCTACCTAGTTATCTATTATAGTATGTTTGTATCTATTTGTCTATCTTTTATTTATTTATGCTTGCATGTAACCGATTTCCGGCCACTGGGTATCACTGGGTGAATGAGTAGTGAATCGATTGGACAGATGTACTGAAGTAACAGGGTTCCAGGCCAACTTGGTTGCCGAGTATATGGCAATGTGCACATACACCATCATGTATCACCATCATGATCCATCATGTATCATGAATGTATGTGCCGCTCTTCAACGAACCACTTTTTCTCGCCATAGGTCACTGTAGACGCGCAACCGTGTAGATACCGCTGTTTGGAGAAACTTTTTGACGCCGAAGTGGAGTACTACATATTTGACATTCGGTCTGTGCCAGTTTCCAATGAACGTCTTTGCTGTCAGCTTGCATTACTGCGCAAGTGCTAGTACTGGTGGGCCACTCTACATTGACGAAAAAGATCCCTAAATTTATCAGCGCAGAGCGGAATCGAACCGATGTCACAGTGATTCCTCAAGGACATCTACCCGACGCAATAGTAGGCTGCGCACAAATGCACAAGATATCTCAATGAAGATGGAAAGAAAGAGCGCAACCTTTATGCATACTGTAGGCAAAGAAGACAAAAATATTAAATTATGGGGTTTTACGTGTCAAAACCACTATCTCATTATGAGGCACGCCGTAGTGGAGCACTCCGGAAATTTGGCCACCTGGGGTGCTTTAACGTGCACCTAAATCTAAGTATACGGGTGTTTTCGCATTTCGCATTTCGCCCTCATCGAAATGCGGCCGCCGTAGCCGGGCATCGATCATGCGACCTCGTGCTCAGCAGCCCAACACAATAGCCACAGCAACCACGGCGGGTTGTAGGCAAACAAGACACACACAAGCGCTGTTCGCATGAATTTTATTGCACGCGCACTATGATAATTCTTCCATATATATATATATATGGAAGAGTTATCATAGTGCGCGTGCAATATATATATATATATATATATATATATATATTCCTACGTTCTCAATAAATATCTTACTGTTAGTCAGCGCTTGTCTGTGTCTTCCCAGCCTACGGTTTGCGTACAAGTTGCACTGTTTATTTGCATCATGTATCAGTACCAACTAGCCGACATAACTGCTCTTATGAAGGTTTTTAATGAACGCCTATTGTATCAACGCTTTGGTGAGCTGTGGCATGAATGCCACATGGAACATGACCATGTTCAATTAACCCCTCGCCCACTTGGGTCACTGAGCATGTGCCATTGAGTGTGCCGCAAGGGAGTCAACAATTCTCAGCGTTCGCAGACACCCGCACTCCGCGCTTCTCGTCTCGTAGTTCCCGCGCGGACTTTTCGTCAGTGCCACTAGATGGCGCAGCGAGTCCAGAAATGTGTGCTAGAGTGGAACCTGATTGCCACGTGTCGCGTTTCTCAGCCCTCGTATGCACCTGCACGCCATACATTTAGAGTGTCACGCCACGCTTCACGGCATTGGCGCTAAATGGCACCGACTGTTAGGGAAGCGGAAAGAGGAGTCCCGCTGCAGTGCACACCCCATACTTAACTCGTCTCGACGATGGCAATAAGTTTTGTCGCTATATATTGATTTATTGCCGACGCATTACCATAGACAGTCATCGTGAGATGGTTTCTACCGAAATGTTTTACTGCATACTTGCCACACTTAGTGCTAGTCCTCCAGGGCTGGCCTGCGAAGAAGTTGTCTTAGAGGAAACATTAGTTCGGACCCTACTTTGATGCCGTCCATTCAAATGCATGTAACACACCGGAATCATTTTCTGAGATAGCCCCTTCACCAATTTTAATGAAATTTGCTTCCCGTTAGACAGAAAGGTAAATTATTGCGATGGTTTGAGGGAGAACTCTGATTTAGGGCCAGGATTTTTCACTGAAGATTGCCAAAAGTTGGTAAGTCTGAAAAGAAATAGAAGCGCCAACTTTATGATTTCGCAACTGTTATCAAAAAAGATATTGCATTTCTCTCAACTAAATTCATTAAAAGATATAAAGAGGACAAGTTTGGTATATCAATTTGTATTTACGTTAGTTTGTTATAATGTTCAAAAGTGCTTTGTGAAACTCCTGCTGACATACTAGGTAGTGTACTTGAGAGCCATGACTTATACGGTGCCCATGCACTGCGCTGGATTCATAGCTGTTTGAAGGGTAGATCCTTCTTCGTGCTTACCGAGGATGGCATGACATCGCACCACCTAACCAGCAAAGGTGTGCCGCAAGGTGCAAGGTTAAACCTCACGATCTTCAAAGTAGGACTGTTAGGCCTTGTTGGATCATGGCCAAGGATGGCCCAGATATTCATCTATCATCTATAAATACACATACTGACTCTAGCCAACAACCTTGTCTGCTTGTACGTTGGTACAGAAAAAATAAGGTAGTATGCATGACAAGTAGACGCCACTAGTAAAAAAATCGACGTCACTGAGGCGTCAATGTTCGCAAATGCCCCGGTCTCATACAAAAATGCTGCTTGCGCAAGAAAAACGGTCGGCCAGTTGTAAAAGGAACTTTTTGCAAAGAAAGGTTTCTCGTCCCAAGCAAATACAACTGCCAAAAGATGGCCCGGAACGGACGATCAAGTCCCAAAAGAGCCAGTTGCCACAGCAAGCGTTTCCCATGTACAGGCTAAGCTACTCTTATATGCAATAAATTCAAGGGGGATGCGAGAGCTAAGATTGATGATAGTTTGGACACCCAGTACTGCATGCGCAGGAAGAGCTCCGCCCCAGTGCTGCCGCCGCTACTGAGAACACACGTCAGCCTTCTTTATTCCTCTCTTCGATTTCGACATCTCAGAGAGACAACCATGAGTGGAATGATGGATGCTCGGTACCTTTCGATACGAAAGCTATCGGAGTAAAAGTATAGGTGTCGCGGGAGACAGAGCGAGGCTGCGCATGGCTATACACACAAAAATGCACAGGCCACTACGATTGGCATGAACGACCGTTGTGTGCAAGTGTAGTGTCGCTTCCCGCTGGGCTCGAATGATTGAAACCCAAGACGAAGAGGACGATTGGTGCCTACACGTTCCTCGATGACAAGATGGAGAAGGGACAGATGTTTGCGCTAGAGACTATTGTAGATATTGAAAAAGGCGAATATTAACCACTCGGCACGAGCACTTCGTTTGAGATCATAAAAGGGAGCCGCAGTCAGCGGAGAGCCTCGCAGCAGGCCATTGACTCTAGAGTGCAAGTTTTCAAAGTATGTTGGGTATAACTACTCCCCCTAATTACCATTCTACATGTATTTCCTTTTTTTCTTCTTTTTGTCCTGGAAGCTCGGTAAGGAAAGTTTAGTCTTTGTTTTCTTGGCGTAGCTCCGAAGCGTGGAAAGGGACATGCCGGCGCCAATTGTTCTGGAATTGAACCAGGCTCTTCTAGGCTTGGATTCTATTATCATGTTTACAAATAGCCTTGAATACTGTTACGTTGCGGAGTGTTTCTCTTCACCTGACAATGCGAACATTCCTGCAGTAGCTATCTACAAAATAACAGCACAAGTATCATGAGCAGAGCACTAAATCCTCTTAAGATGACGAATCACCCGTAATGATAATTACTGAAATGTGATGCATGGCTGCTCATTTGCAGTTAGCAGTCTTCATTCATAGGTATCAATCGCGGCATGAGTCATTTACCTCCTGTCGCGACAAACGGAAGTGAGTCACTTGTGGTGAAGCAATGCAAGTAATAATATTGCATTGAACTATAGGCACGGAAAATACTGCGTGAAGAATTCTCAACCATCATCCTCTGGCGCTAGTGCGTGCAAGTGAGCATCATTCGGTGCCCTTCTACTGAAGTTCACTGCCGCTCAGAGTGGCCAACGACGAAGCTTCCACAACATAACCCTTGTGGCATTGAACTAAAGGCCTACAGCTCACTCTATAGAAAATTATCGGCATTTTCTGGCACCTATACATCCTTCTCGATATTGTGTTTTTCTTTTCTCTTACAGCTGGTACGTGACATGTTTGTACCACAGTCTTTTATTTTATAAAGCATTTTTGTTCATTACTGAGACAACAGAGTGGCAAGCGTTATAAATGAAATCAATTTCTTTCAGCATTCCACAACCAGGATCACTCCAAAACTCCTTTTAAGTACGCTAGTATGAAGTGTCTGCAATTACTGTGGCGTAAGTAAAAAAAATTAAGAAAGAAAACGTCTTTATACGCTGTCAAAAGGTAGTTAGTTGTCTTCGTTTCTTCCCACTACATTCTTGTATCTTCCTTTGGCAAATATACTGTAAGAAATACCAGCCGTGGTGGCTTAGTGGCATTGGCGTTGCTCAGCTGTGTCCGACGACGCGGGGCCGAACGAATACTTGCCACGGCCGCCCCATTTCGATGGGGGCCAAATGCAAAAACGCCCTTGTACAGTGAATAGTGTGCACGGTAAAGAACCGAAGGAGGCCGTAATTAATCAAAAGTCTAACAGTACGGCGTGCTTCGCAATTATGCCATGATTTTGGCATGTAAAACCACAGAATTTAATTATTTACTGCACAAAAATATTCAGGCACGCGTGCCGGTTTATTTGAGCGACAACCAAACAAACAGCATTTCGCTTCCACGCCAAGTGCCATCGCCGCAGCATAAGCGAAACGTAGCGGATAAGGAGCTGCGGTTAGCGCGCACACTCAGTTGCCCACGTCTTCGTTCATCACGTGCCCCTCTTTGGAGCACCAAATTATAGTTGGGCCCGCAGAAGAAGGCCTTTCCGTGCTAGCATGCCGACAGGCCGGTTAGAATGTGTGACGGTCGCTCTAACCGTCAGCGACGTCCTGGCTTAAAGGGCATGACCAGCTTCTCAATAGCGTTGTATCCTCCTGTATTGGATGTACAGGACGAGACTGCAGTTTCAATTTATTTCAGGCACCTTACGTAAACGGCGCATTGGTAGTCCACTAAAAATGCCGACTGAATAAGGCAGTTATAGCTTTCTAGTGAGGGCGATAGCTGCGAAGTGCTGTCGTTACCTTCAAGAACACTTGCGCACACCCCCTGTGCGTGACTGTCCTAACATTATAGTGCAACAAATTTTCAGATTTGAATTTTAATTTGTTTTTTTTTCTCTTGAACAAGGATTACGCCCACTAGAAGGATTGACAAAACATGAAGAGAGAAAACTTACTCCCAATAACAAATAAAAAAATCATATTAAGGGAATTACCGCCCAAGAACTCCCTACAGTTGGCGAAATAGCGAAGCTGAAACGTGCGGCCCTGGTTTATCAGTAGGCTAACCCCGATGGTTCATCAAACGACGGCTTGGTAGGCTGCCGGATCCTCGGTACGCAGTTGCAGCTTGCGGTCGACTGCCCGAGCCTGTTTTTGTGCCCGGGCTGCAGCATCGGCCTGTCTAAGCGAGCTCGTTCCCTCTTCTGCTCGCGTTGTCGCTGATCGAAGGCTGCTGCTCCTCATGAGTACGCATGACGTGTGGCCTACCTATGTCGAAGCAGGAGAGAAACTGCTTAATGCGCGCTCGCCTGCGACGGAGAGCAACAACGTCACTAGTGACGCAGCCGATCGCGCGCCTCTCCTTCCCTTTTTTTTTCGCACATGCCCATGGGTTTCCATCGGAGTAGTTTTCCGCGTACAGTCGACAGACAGATGGACGGATGGACGAATTGGCTAACCATATAAAGCTTCGCTGTAAAAATAATTCACCTGTGGTTACCATACTCCCTAATGCGAAATTTGAGCCCAGCTATATACGTGCTTTCGTTACGCGTTATATTGACTGGCAAGCAGAATCTGTCTCATGCGACACGATGCGAACGGAGCGAACTGTGACGCAACTGCCTCACTAATCGGGAGATCGCGAGAGGCAGCACGTGGGTGAAGCGTAGGCGCGATTCACAGGAGCCGCCGCCGACAGTCCTCCGCTCAGGTAGCGCTTTGTTGACGCACTCACCGCATGACTCATCGATGGCGTCATCGATGAGCCGACGACGACGCGCTACTTTGGCGTCATCTCGTAGCGGTCGTCGCCGCAGAGCTCGTCTTGAACGGCACTATGCTTTTCTTCTCACGCTTTCGCCCTGTCCTCTTCCTCCGCTTTCCTCCTCACGCTCTTTTCACTATTGCTGTCTGTCGATCATCCCCCACCGCGCTCCGCGTTCGCCCTTTCATCCTTCGCTGTGCTAATTCTCTCGCTTGCACCGAGGACGCAGACGATCCATGCAGGAATAAGTGCCTAAGAGCTGCGCTCTTAAAAACACAGTCGAGAAGAGAACACTTGGGGACACAATGAGAGCAGATTGGTGAATGCGAATATTTCACGTAAACTAAACTTGATCTATGATCGGCTGCCACAGCAGGGTATCCATCCGGACTCTCCAAAGAAATAATGCAGCGCAGTTTTAGTGGACCCGCGTCTGGCAGCTAACTGACCAGCATCAAAAAACAATAGATTTGAGATAAAGTTAAACTTAAAATACTTGTAGAAAATTCTAGAAATTCGGCAGGGGAAGGAAAAGCGGCAGCCGAAAGCAAAAGAAATGAATGATATATTTCAATTTGGTTACAAACGAAACATAAGTTTTTGTTTGTGAACGAAATAAATGACAGGTTACTCTAAAAACGGCGTCTCGCCCGAGGAACCAGCGGACGAATTCACAAAGGTTTTTGTTCGCAACTGTTCTCTTCCACTGGCTGCCATATCCAACCTCATGATTAGCTGTAATTTGCATTTGCAAACAATTCCAGAGTAGTATACTTCTGTGAATACGGGCCAAATCTGGTACTTACGCGCCACTCAGACTTTTATACTTCGTATTTTCTCTTACAGCGATACTTCCAGGACAACGACGTAATAAACAGAGGTGAATGGCGGCGGCAGTACCACCGGCAGACGATATAAAAATGAAAACCAGCATTTACTACGCTGTGCCCAGCGCGGTTACCTCACATTATGTTGTTCTCAAGGTGTCGGTCGCAGCGGAGCTACTCTGCTGAAAACAATCAGCCGAGTATGGCATCCAAGTGCACGCTATCTTGCTGGTAGAGCAACGCCCTCATTGGTTCCTAGGTTCATCATCAAGTAGTATCTCAAGGTGCTTCAGGGATCTTTTGCCGGGTCTTTTATGCCACTCTTTTCGAAACACCTGAATACCGCCAGTCGTTGCGTCTGAATATGTGATCGCATATTATCAGGTTTCAATTTTATTAGTCTAGTTTCTTTCTGGAGAGGCTGCCGGGCCACGTAAGTGATGTTTCTAACGTAAGGCAAGGCTGTCGGCAGTCTCAAAATTGGATTTTCTGTGGGGCCAAACCGCGCGTCAGAACAGATGCCTCTCCTTAAGCATCTGACACGCTAACGAGAAAATGCGCACCTGAAGGACAAAACTACCAATATGTGAAGAAAATTTGCATTTATCAGGTAATGATGCATCAGGTTAGAACTGTGCAAGGATCAAACATTTATCACTGGTATTCCATTTAAACTGTATTTACATTTAAATGCGTATAGTTCGCAGAACATACCTGGGACACGTTTCTATCCGTGTGTCATATCGAGATGTTGAATTTTTAACAGGTACTTCCCCACCCTATTAGGGTGGTGAAGTACCTGTTAAATTTTTGATTTTCTCAGTCTAAGCAAATCACTGCGGCATACCTTCATTCAGTATTTGTGGAACGATCATGCATGGTAAAATCACCAACGTATACTTCATCGCGCTTAGAAAACGCGCAATATCTCATTTGTGTTGTAGCTGTGAATTCCTAAACAGGCAACTAAAGCACAGGAAAGACACTTTAAACAGCTGTTTTCATGCGTTGTTCGCAGCCTATCGAGAAATAAAATAGCTACCCACACTAACTTCTTCATCCAATTCTTCACCACAATGTCCAAAAGATGGCTGAGCACAATTATTTAACACCAGCATTACCATCTTAAAGCTCAGCTTTCTTTGCCCGTCCTCCTGGATTTGGCATGGCTACTGGCTGCTGCAGGGTCGTACGGTATCTCGGTATGTATTTATGGATACATATATATACGAAAGTTATATGCATGCAGAAAGCACGTACCAGAAAAAAAAGCCTAATGTCACCCCTGTATACGGAACGACAACATATCTAAGTTGCGGTAGAGGCCTCGGTTCTGCGTAATAAAAATTTTTATCTAATCTAAAACAGTTTTATATGATGTGGGCTTGTAGATATATAAGTATGTGTAAAGGAAACAGATCTGTTACTATAATAAACCATTTCAATGAATTTTCTTTATTTACTTGATTTTATTCCCCCCCCCCCCCCCGCCCCCCAACTTAAGCATTCGGTAAACACCACAAGGTGGATGTCCATTCTTGGCCAGTCCTCAAGAATGAACATGCTCCACTGTCACACAAGGCGTAATCCCTAAATTTAGATATATCTGTGTCGCACTAACGTATTTATTCTTCCTCCTCGTGAAATCGCATCGCAGACGTATCACACGGCCCATCTGCTTTATTTTATTCCATTTCGGCATAGCTCCTTAGCGGTGCAGTGCAAGACATAAATAAAGCGGCGGATGCAGCTTTCAATTTTTTTTTTGCCGCGCTCCTTCTTGTATAGGCTGCAGAGAGCCACGTAACTGATGTTTCAAAGGCAAAGGAAGCCTGCCACGGGTGTGTATATAAACGATACACGTACTGGGATGAATATACCAGGTGTTTAATGTCAACAGAACTTTAAGTAATCGCCTGTGGCATAGAGCCCGGATGTACACATCGAACTGGATTGCTCAAAGAGGAGATTACTTACACTGGAAGTCAAAATGCATACATGAATATTTAACAAATTTCACTAATGCTTTTTTACAACATAACTCTGGTGGACCTTTAGCAATACACGAATTGAAGCCAGAGATCCTACAAGGCACATTCACGCGGATTAAATTTTGAGACTAGCACCAATTTTGGGAGAGGCTCTGTGAAACTTGAGGTAAAAGTTGACTGTTCCTGTTACTTTCTTTTTTCAAAAAATGACTTTTTATGCATTGAAAGTCAAAAGTAACTAGAACACCACTTCCTCTCGTCGCACATATTCTAAAATCTCGACCACAATTTATTACTTTCAAGAAGTGCCGCAGTATTATCACTCACACAAGATAATTAGCAAGATTCGGTTAATAATTGCAGTATTAATTTTTATTTCTCCTTCAAATATTGTTCTCTTAATCGCGTTATCCACCGCAAGCAGTACAAGTGGGCTACTTGACGCGGGCTATGTTGAGCAATTCTGTTAACAATAAACAAAAGCCTGTGCATAAGCATTGCTTGAGTTCGCAAGCTACATATAATAAAAGTAAACACAATTTTATACGTAGCATACTAAGATGCATAAGAGTCAATTCATACCGCTTGACAAAAGCTTGCCTACACATATATTCCGTAGCAAGCTTCGCTTCACATAGATCTGAGTGGCTTTATGTGTTCATTTTATATTATATTTGTTGTACACAATGCAGCAATACAGTCATAAACGCTAAGCTTGAGTTTCCTTGTTGTGGGCAATCAAGCTCTGTGGCAAAATGAGTTTAAGTTCACAGTTCAGTTACGACGTGCTATGAACTATTTTCTCACCCTGCGCTCGTTCAATTAAGCACATTGGTGCGCATGGTGATGCACGTCATTAGTAGCGACCACACCACACTACATCGGCACTACTGAAAACCCGTTCATATTTTAAAAAATGTGCTCCTGAAAGAAACTTAGAGGAAATGGCCGGACTCCAGATCATTGCCGCAATTTCATAAGTGCGCGGCTTGTCAATTATTGTTCCGTTGTTAAAGTTTCAAGCGAATATCCCGCTACCAGTAGGCAATGTATGTTCTATTTTCTTTCGTCAAAATAGAATGTTTTTCTGTCGAGTAAGAGCCCATTCCAAGGCTAGTATTCTGGCCTCCAAAATTTCGTGTTGGTCTGACCGCGACAGGTTTCCACCGCTGTACTCCGCCGCCTCACCGAGATGAGTCGCACTGATTAAGCTAAATCCTTTGGAAAGCACTAGTTTCGCCTAATTAGGAGTTCCGTTATCCGGATTTGCGTCATTACACCTCTTCGTACCGTGCTCAGCCTTTTCTTACGCAGAGATTCTATGTACCTAATGTTACACTGACCGTTAGGCGAGGCTATTTGGCCTAATAGTGGAGTCCATGCATGGTTCCGCAGAAGTTTGCCGGGGACTGTTGGATGAGCCATAACTCAGTCGTGAGTTAGTGCACATGCTGTCTGCTATCTTGTCCCTGTTGTCTTTTTCGTTTCTCTACTTTCATTCCGCTTAGCAACCAACCCGCCCAACTTACTGTAACATTGTATTAGCGTGACTGTGATGACTGTTTGCGACTCTCTCAGTTACTTTTGATCCTTTGTAACTTCTGATATGGTCTAATGCAATTATTCTTTTAACTGTATGTACTTCTTTTCGCCCACTATAAGCAGTTGTTCGATAACGGTTAATAATAACGTAAATGGGGTTACTTTGGAGTGTTGATAAAGTATGTAAACTAAATAGATTGTAACAGATCATTTCGTAATAGAAACATCCCTTCAAAATTTCACACTTATGTGACTTTAAGTTTGCCTCTAGTGCATAAATTTCTCAAACTTTTTTTCTGCACACTTTGCTCTCTCCGCTGCGTTTGTTTTATTCCCTGTCAAAAACAAAAAGCAAGAAAACATTCACTGGTTCCAATGGATTGACAGTTTATCAGTAAAAGCAAATGGAGCAATAGCATGGATAACGTGTACGGGTTACAGAAAAACCGAAGAGGTTGAATATATTGAAACAGGTAGCAGGTTACGTGGAATGCGCCTTGATTCAAAAATATTAATCTCTTATACAGAAGTAATAGTGCGAGATATATTGTCGCGCATGATGGTACTCTCCTGATCAATGTAAGATTTAATAAAAAATTCATTCTCACGCGGAGAGTCTCATCGTTGGGTTGTCTTACTGATCATTTATATTTCCTAAGGTTTCATGGTTGGTTTAGCTCGAAAACACACACAACCATAGTTTTAGCATGGAACGAACTGCAATAATGAAACAAAAGAAAAGCTGGACGTAAGAGATAACCCGTAGGTTAATTGATATCCCCCTTTAACATTGCGGAAGCCACGTCCAAACTGTGAATTAGGCTTATTTCCCCTCGTTCAACATTTCTGTAGCATTTTCAAAAGTTTAGAATCCTTTCAGTCTAAATTGGAAGACAACACATATCGATTAGCCTCGGTAATATGCCTCTCCCATTGATCACGATTCCGGGCTATAACGGTTCAGCTATCAAGTTTTCGGGTGCAGGTGCACTTTTTGTAGAGCGCGGCGAGATGCCCTTCATCCCCGCCATTTTTTTTACATTATTGCAGTGTCCCTTTAAGCGGTCATTTAGGCAAGGAGCGGTTTGCCTACAATATACCCGTCCACAAGAGAGCGCAATTCTATACACTACGCCCGTTTGACACTCAATGAATTTAACTTTGTGGTTCTCAGTGCAACCGCACGGCTTGCTGGAAGATGGTTCCGTTAATTTGAACTGCCTGTACAACTACAAGGAAGCGGGAAAGGCCACCTTAACACTCCTCCTTTGGGCTACTTTCTTAAGATTGTGGGATACGCGATGAATGTACGGAATTACCGCTACCTTTGCTTTCTTGTTTGTATCATCGCTTCTCTGCTGACAGAGATTCCTTTCTGAGAATTTAACTTTATCCTCAGCTACTAAAACTAACGCGTGGTCAATATAGCCTGACACCTTCAGGCGACGCACTTGGTTAAAAAATCACTGCTGTACAAGGTGGTGGCAAGGTTTTTTTTTAGTACATAATTAAACGCACGTTGGTAATGCTTCTTTTGACGAGCTTAGCATAAGTCGATCCATAAGGCAATAACAGCTTGCGTGATCTCGGCTGATAAACCTGGCAGGCTTGGTCATTACGAAATGCGATACATATATCTATAAAACTTAATTGTTTCATTCGACAGACGTTCATGAGTCAATTGCAACTGTTTTAGGCTATGCCTAAATGTTTTCAAGGTGCCTTCAACATCCAACTGTGTGCTAGTGGAGCTTCTGTCAAAAAATACTAAGAAGTCAGCTACGAACCTAAAGAACTTAAAGATATTCTAGCCTGATCTCTAATGCGTGTGTTGACCAGTCCTAAGAACAGCTCAATTAAAACTGGGGGCAAGCAAGATCCAATATGAACACCGCTTTTCTGCAGGTAGAAGTATCCAACCAATTTTAAACAGGTGGAACTAAGCTAAAGTGAAGTTAGCTCCAGAAAGCTCGCCAGCGTTACACGAACTGGATTCTGAAAGGCGATGGATTCAAACGTGTCGATGCTTGCATCAATACATTTGAGCAAATATTTTTACTTAGAGAATAGTACAGGACTTTAACGTCGATATAAAGGGCTTGGAGGTTCCTCTTTGAATGACTACTAAGAAAATTTACTACTTCCATTACTTTTGCTCCCTTTATTCCTTTGCCCTGCACAGGGGAGCCAGCCTGTACTTACACTTGCTAGCCTCCCCCTCTTTCCTTCTTTCTTTCTGTCCTATTACTTCCTTGGACTTCCTGACTGCGAAAGGACCATCCACCTCAAGAAGGTTCAGTTTATCTTGCGAGAAAAGAGCCATTTGCTTCTGCATTTATTTTTCTTGGATCGAATAACTCTGAGGTGGCAATCTAGCTTATGGGTTTTTGCGCCAGAGCTTACGTCCAAGGCACTGTTCTTACAATTGCCTATGCTTCTGGCAAGCTTCGACAGGTTGAAGTTGCTGCCCCCCCCCCCCCCCCAAATTTCTTTCAGGACTTTTTTTTTTAATTTCCCTTGGGAAACACACTCATGAATGTCAAAAACGGATAACAGAGCTTCACGCGCTTTTTCCTCATGCAACCTCACGAGCAGCAGAGCGTACCTTCCTTTCTTGTCTGAAGTTAGCGAGCACAAATTGTTCGCTTTCAATGAAGACGTATCCGAGGGATGGGTTGACAAACGGAGCAGCCCAGTTCGCACCGGGTCACAGCATCCACATCACTGCTAACGCTGCTTTCTGTTTCACTTGAAATCATCGTTTCGAAATTATTGATTCAAAAATTTATCGCATCATCGATAGTAGTTGCGGCCAAGTCTTTAGCTGGATGGCGTACTGGAGTCCTAAGCGTATAGTACTTGCGAAATCAACGGACACTTGAGCATCTCCGAGCGTGAATACTTCGCTGTGCTGCGCACTCTTCTTCTTCAGAAGCTGAGCACGTTGTTGTGGCAGTGTTGTTTGCCGTAACCACTCAGTAGTCTAATCCGCTAACCGGTGCTGCTCATACGTGCTAAGTTCCATACCTTGGGAGGCTCACACAAACATTTAATAATGAAAATAATCACGAATTCAAGAACGCGTTCTTAAATGTTCCATAAACAACGCCCTGTTTGCACAAAAACGCGTTCTTAAATTCGCTACTATTTTCGTTATTAAGTGTTCGTGCAAGCCGCCGCTGATTCGTCGATAGGATTCCGCTCTTTGTGTGCGCTCTTTGCAGTGTTTGGAATACACCTGTACTCCCAAACTTGATACCTGCATCGTTATAGCCCGTAATTGTAATCAATGTGAGAAACACAGCGGTTAGCAAGGCTTATCGCATTATTATCATTCTTAATAAATATGTACCCTTTAAATAGGGACGTTTCGGTTGAGGCTGACAATGGTCCGCTTCCTGTTCTCTAACCATCTGCAACGAGGATAGTTTGGCTCGGCTTGTTACTGCGTTATGCAGTAACAAGAGGACGCCGCCCAAAACAATACGCAAGAAAACACTTATTCGCTATGTATACCTCGTGCAAACCCAATAATACCTCTTAAATTCCAATGGTAACAAAATCTTTGGGCGCGTAAAAAGCCTCGCTTTAGATAGTGCAAGTACAGAGGAGCCTCCGTGTAAAATTTTACGCCACGGAAGGACATTAAAATGTATTTTTTGACACCGAAACTGAAAAAAGGAACTCCGTCATTAGAGCTGGCGTGAAGTGCCCGATGACTTATAGCGTACGGCTCCTCGGCATGAACTCCGAGAGTAGCCTCCGACTGCAGCTGTCCGTGCCATGCTGCAAAATGTCGGAGGGTTCGTCCTGGGATTTACGTGATATCCGCTAAGCACCAGGTGTACGCGACGCCTGCTTAGGTGCTATTTGAAAGTCGCTAATAAGCAAATGAGACAATCAGCAGCCCTCCAGTTTGTCAAGAATGCGTGAGCAAGAAAGGCTACTCTTAACGTCCTTCCATTTCTTCGTGGAACCAGTCGGAGTTTCACTCTATAGTTGACAATATTGTTGTTCCCTCTAGCTTTCTCTGTGTATCTGTTTGATCTGTCTGTGCGTGTTGACATCTGGTAATACTAAGACAATACTGTCATTCTGTGCTCCCATATATCGCTTATTTTGTCGCGACCTATCTTCATAATAACGACTAACTGTGAGGGCTACTACTAGGGTGAGTCAGCTTTGATAACATTAGCATCGCCGCACTACATCAAATCGAGTGAGCATAAGCACAGCATATATATATATATATATATATATATATATATATCCACCCAACTTCAGTTTTATGAGAAATCTTCACTCGTTTTAGATTCTGCCACGGCTACGAGGCTTGGCTTCCAGAGTAAGGCCGCGCATAAAAGCAAGGAAAGTTACAAGCGAGTACATTTCAAGCGCAATCATTTGCCCCCGTCGTTTCAGCAAGTGGCAATCTTCTTAAGAGGAGCCACGACTCACTCGGCAAGCGACTTGAGGACGGCTTCAGTCAGCATCGCAGCACATTTTCGGTACTTCTTTGCCAGTCAATAAACATAGGATTCTACAAAAAATAGTACGACAGTGTGAAGGCTTGCGACCACTGCAGACGGGAGCCGGAGAACTGACAAAGCCGGAGAACATCCTGCTTCGCTCTCATTTTAACGCCCGCTTTTTGCCCCACGTGTAATTACGAGCTGCTTCCGCGGGCGCGTAGGTGCGAGCCATGGCAACGCCTACCAGCCGAATGTGTTCATTTATTGCACAAGACAAGGCGAAGAATATCACAAGTGTAATTCCACGCACAGTTGGAACTGCGTTCTTATGGCGGAGGTAGTGTTTAAGATAAGTAGTCCGCTGCAGTTTGTGTGATTCTGTATGAGAAAACGAGAAGAAAGGGGGTTAACCGAGGGGCCCGAATTTTATTAGTCATATCATAAGAAGCCAACAAACACTGACACCAAGGACAGCGTAGAGGAACTTACTTGTGCTCAATAAATGAAATAAAAAAAACGATAAATCATGGAAATGAAAGTGGATGAAAAAACAACTTGCCGCAGGTAGGGAACGATCCCACAAGCTTAACATTAATGATAAAGGAAAGACACAGCAGCTCGGATACTAACTCTGTGTATAGCTCGATTCATAAACCGTGAAATAAGACCTACAACTTTCGATTTTTCGGAGCAAGCCTGCACTCTTAAGGATTGCTTGACACCATCCATTATTGCGTATGCGAACAGCCCATAAGTACGGGACTGTCCGCGATATAATTGGGAATTTGAGCTCCGTTGTTTCAATGCTTACTCATTGCCGCGGGAAGCCAAGCCCATCCACTTGCGTAGCCTTGAAAAGAGACAGTCATTGTAGCGTAGATTCTGCTCCACGTGTTAACTTCCTTATAGTAGTAGGATACTGACCAAGACCACACTCCAAACTGTCCGGTGAAACCACTGTAGTAAATTTATCGGTTCCGTGTTTATTGCGAATGGATGGATTCAAACGAAACATATGTGCTAAATCGGGAATGCAATGTTTTTAGCAAGTGGACAAAAAATTTTAATGGTACGAAATGCAAAGGTTGGCATCTTAAGCTTGTACATTCCTCTATCTAGCTACTCTGCGCCAGAAGAAGGAGGAGAGTAAAAAAGAAAAGGCACGATGTGTGATGATGACGGGAGAAGGAAGTAAAACATGAAACAGGCAAGTCTACTTAAAGCCTACAGTCCACACACACACTTTTAAAGAAGTGAAGTAGGCCGTCGATAGCTTGAAATCTAGAAAGAGCGAGGGAAACAAAAGATGAAAGGTAGGGAGATTAACCAGGAGACGTATTCCCGGACGATCGCTTTCGGTGATATCATTTTCATCGTGCCCTTAGTGGCTTGTTGAGCAAAACCGGGTGAGCTGATGGCTGGTTGAGCACTGCGCCACGAGAAGACGACAGTATCGCCGAAAGTGATGGTCCGAGATTACGCCACCAGATTAAGTGAACGATCGGCTACTCGGCCCAGGGGGATGGGGTAAGGGCAGCAAAGATGAGTAAATAGAAGCATGAATGCCCGCGAGAAGTATAGAGAGAGAAAGAGAGAGGGAGAAAGAAAGGATAATGAAGGACAGCGAGGTTAACCAGAGAATATTTCTGGTTGACTACCCTGTACCATGGGAAGGTGAAAGGGTTGCGATAAATGAGAGACAAAGAATAAGAAAAAAGAATTCTTTCTCAATACAATTCAAGGAATGGCAGTCTGCGGAGGCGTTACACTGCAGTGTTACACTGTATCAATGTACTACTAATACATTCTACGGGACACAGGGCACAGTTACAACTTAATTAAATTATAGGGTTTTACGTGCCAAAAGCCCGATCTGATTATGATGCACGCAGTAGTGAGGGACTCCGGAGCAGTTCTGGCGACCCGGGGTTCTTTAAGCTGCACCTAAATCTAAGTACATGGGCATTGTTTTCCATTTCTCCCCCATCAAAATGCGGCCACCGTGGCCGGGATTTCATCCCGTGACCTCGTGCTTAGCAGCGCGATACCATAGCCGCTAAAGCAACCACGGACGGTGCACAGTCACGACTTTTCACAACTTGTCGCAGTGTCCGGTGCCTTTTTAAATAACGCAGCGGCGCCTACATAGCGGCTCGCACTGATGTTCGCGTACAACAGTTTCCAAGAATGTTATTTTAGTTATGTGACTTAGTCTTGCAGTTCTTCGTGTGAAATTTGTGTGGATTGTGACTCAATGACCAGGTTTATTTTCAGGCTTGTACTATGTCATTATTGTTCGCACGTCAAGAATAAATACTTCTGCTCTATACCTTACCATTGTTGCGCAGAATCAGTAGAATGATATTGCCGGGGCATAGGAGCTCCTTTGATAAAAATTAAAAAATTAATTAAATATCAGGTGGTAGAGGGAGCTCACTGGAACGAAGCTGCCGAAGCCATGTTTGTGGCTATTACTTGGTGTAAGAAGTGTGAGTTTCTGCGTGAGAATATATGTCTGTATGCCGAAAATGGGACATTCACCTCTTTGGTTGCACAAACATCTATTGTTTTTGGACATAGCGAAGGTAAACATACCTAAATCAAGAGCTTATTATTAAAATGATATCAAGGACTTGTGCTACGTTTCTTAGTACGAACTATTAGGCTCTCATTTTAAATTCTAATCTGAAGTTTTATATCAAGGCGCAGATTGTTTGATCTGTATGAACGTGCTGCTTGTACTATACTTTCCGCATGCCGCTTCTGCACGCGATGTAATTCATATAAAATCCCGTATGAAGTGCCCTTAGTGGCGAATGCAATGGGAGTTTGGTGGCGTAAAATATTTTTTACTTCGCAAGAAACTTGGCCGCGATGAAATTACCAACATTGCAGGAAGCCTTCGTGGCAGTCTAAGCGCTTTTTACGCACTTAAATAAGCTGCGTGGAAGAGCAATCGCCCGTCCAGGTGTGCCCTTTGTGCACATGAAGTGCTACTATAGTACAGTTGGGGATTGCGTGCCATAATCCACTCTGCGTGGGCGCCTGCTCTTGATCTGCACAAGAGAAAACAGCTAAATTTATCCCGAACACTTGGCGTTGGTAAAAGCCCAAACGCAACCCTCACCCCCTCTTTTTTGCTCGTTTTTTCACCATCTATCATTGCGTTTGAGCCTGTAAATGCTGCTATGACGCTAGGTTGCGCCCCACAAGGCTAAAGGCAAAATGACGGGCGTTAAGACGTGCACGCATGGGCACCACACGTAGTTGCTCTGACCCGCGTACGGTGCCCAGTGGCGGAAAAGATGGAAACACAGTGGTGGAGCAATCTGAGTTCTTGACGAAAGTAAACGTACTGGGAAACCGTGGTCATCATTCAGTCAATACAACTACCTCTTTGAAAAGCTAGTTAGCTCGAAGAGCACTCGCCTATTTCGTGTATCGGCCCTTGTTCCTTGTTACCGGTCGCCGTTTAAACAACAAGAACTTAAAGTAGCAAGGGCCCTCGCATTTAAACAAAATTACGGCAAACATGGGCTATGAACAACTCTGCAAAAGAGAGATGGCTTTCAAGGGTTACAAGGGCAGTAACGCTAACTTGTCCAACTTGATAGGCTACAAAGGCCTATCAAGGCAAAGGCTGATGATCTGTTCCGGGTGTTCCTCTCTTCTTTGGTCGTGAAGGGCAACCACGAGAGCCGCGTCGTGCGTATTCTGAGGACGAAGTGTTTGAGCGTCTTCTATAGGTCCTTTCTTCCTTTTTAATTCTGTGCGCTATAATGTGAAGCACTATGGGGTAGTCTTAAAGCGCGTTCAAATTGCACTTCTTGCTGCGTGGTTTCTGAAGAAAAGATTCGCAACATCCGCGAGATAAAATATAAAGGCTTGAGCTTCGTCCCATTGTACAATTTGTTGTAATTGCTCACAGGTTCATAAAATGCAGGCAATTGTCCGCGCCGTTGTTACCAGTGCCTATAAACATAGCTGGGTCATGCTGAGCGTGAATACACCAAGTAATTGGAGCAACTAACGAGGCGGATAGCTCGTCGCCGAGGTCGGGCATCACGGTTCCGGTAGCAACAAGAAGAATGCGGATTGGTAGTCCCAGGGCGAGGCGTCAATATTCCTCTCCTCTACGAAATGGAACAGGTTTTATTGACCATGAGTAACAAGCCTCGTAAATTGAGATCCAGTTCCAATACGGTGAAATTTGCTTATTATCAGGAGACAACCCAGCGATGCATATGCTGCTTGCAGAGCATTCGCCCTTCATATTTTAGCACGTATAAATGCCGAGCTTTAGATACATGTGCATAATATGTTCGGGTTCGTGAGCAGTGATCGACGCTCTATTATTTATTTAAGTTATCCCGCATTCATGGTGAATCCACTTTTGACGACGCCGCAGCTGTTAAAAGCATTGCAGAGCGAAGCGTAGCGTCCTATTTTTCATCCAAACAAGCCTTGTGTGCATAGGCTACAGGTACGCATGTAGGAAGCATTATAATAGTGAAATTAGGCATGGTACGTGAAAGTACCATGCCAAGGAAGGTACGAAGAAATTTACCAAAGAAGGGCGTATTGGTTTCTGTTAATGGCATTATTAAAATCAGTGAAGCTGAGAGATAGCTTACAGACACATGAAACCTTCTGCTGTGGTCATAAAATATATTTTTGCCCCTTTTTCTTCTTTCATTTCCCCCAGCTCCCATCCCAAGAGGAAGATAATCTAACTCACGCCTCTCTGATTGCACAGGTCCCTTCGAACAAATATTCATACCAGCCCCTCAGAAATCATTCTTAGTCCCGAAAATGAGGAAAGCAACCTTTCTAAGCATGGAGGTTGCGTAAATTGTGATCCGAAAGATGGCCCAAGGGACTGCATTCTTTTTTGTCCGTACACTCTGGGTCATTCGACAGCGTGCTTTCATAACATAGTCAAGGGCTACTCAATTGTGGGAACCGCGCTAACTGTGCCTAAGGCGCACGGATTACGCCTGGGCCGGGTGCCCTATATTTATTTTTAATGTGGGATGCCTATCTACTTTCTTCACTCAGAAAAATTCTTGCAGCGAGCTTCTGACTCTCATGTATGTTGAGCAGCTGTGCTGCAGGCTACAGAAGCATACGAAAAACTTGCCAGCATTAGGTGAAAACAAAGAAATGTTAGGGGGAGGAATATTGCCGACAAGGCTTTTTTTTATGGCCGAGTAGGGACCATAGAACTCGTTTGCGTCTATAAAATCCACGTTGCGGCTCCTGTGGGGTTCGGCGATGAACATTCAGTATTGCACCTGCACTGTAAATATAATATATTTCAACCTGTCGTGCCTGCAGCAGTACTACGCGCAATCCTGCCTTCACGTCCCCTGTCGGTCCGTGGGCCGGTCCATCGTCTGGATTCAGCTTATCTGATCAATATCAGACCACGGAAGCGCGTTCAAGCCAATTTTAGTTGTAGTTTTCAAGGGAGATGCCTGCAAGTCAGTTCAGGGAACGCCCAGATACGGTGTCCGCGAAGTGATACATATTGTCATATTTTGACACGCCAACAATTACGAGTCACCTTAGATCATTTCGAGGAAAGCTAACACCTGTCGACATAACGGGCACGTATCATAACAATGCGGATCTTAACAGCAAGATGAAGACACAAAGAAACCTATGGCAGTCAAGCGAGGGATGCTCACGCTGTGACGAAGCAAGTGATGTAAAATAATTGAGCGTATTAGAGCGGAAAGTATATCGTTTCTAATAGTCTCTGCTGATAGAATTTGTGCAGTGACATTCCCTGAAATATATTTGTTAGCTACGGCCCAAATCAACTAGGCAAGGTATATGATGATAAACTATCGGAAACAATTTTTAGTCAAAGCACATAACAAAATTTTTTTTCACCTCACTTGCTACGTTAGGCACCCACAGTAGTACAAAATGCACGTGAAACCCCGAGATATGGAAAGTACTGTGATTTCAAAAGAACTACAAGGTGCAGTAATCAACACGTTATATCCTAGCAATATATCTCAGAAAAATAAACACACAATTAGTAGATATAAAATGAATTTACGCAACTACCTTCCTTATACTTAGTGCCAATTAATTATGTTGTATTCAATTTGGTGTACCACTTTTATTCTTTTAAAACCGACATGTTCTAATGTTCGCTTTCACTTTAAAAAATATGTTAAAGACCATTTACCCTTTTAAGATGCAGCCTATAAATATGCATCCGATTTCGTAACATATTGTAGTAAATAATACCTATATATATATATATATATATATATACACGGCTGATGAAACGAAGAAGCACACTTATGGATATTGCATCGTTTAAAAAATGCCATTTTCGTAAGTGAGCTCCTTCGTTTCCTCAACTACCAATGCACCGGACACCGGACCTACAGAACGTTTCCTTGCATCATATATATATATATATATATATATATATATATATATATATATATATATATATATATATATATATATATATATAAAAGAAGTTGAGTACGACGTACGTTCAATAAGCACAGTAGATTTCACTGCAGACAAGCCTTTGTCAAAGTCACAAAGGACTTTGACAAAGGCTGCTCCAACAGCCGCAACATCAGTCAAATATACTGTGCTTATTGAACGTACATCGTACTCTTCTTGTTCATTTTACTACCGGGGCCAGCGTGATTTCCTCACCCATCGCTATATATATATATATATAGTTCATCAGAACAAAACCCGCACTGCTTTATTTGGCCCGCCACCAGAGCATCGTTGTGGTGTACATGAAATATACTGGGCTACTGTCCGAATCCGTATCAGTGAAAATTTACCGGTGTGTAGCAGGTCCAGAGAGTAAAATGGTGTCAAGCTGGTGCCAACGTTACGGCAAGAAGGTCAAGGTATATATATATATATATATATATATATATATATATATATATATATATATATATATATATATATGTATATATATATATATATATATATATATATATATATATATATATATATATATATATATATATATATATTTATATAGTAGGCAAAGAGGGATTCTTCAGGCTACCTTTCAAACGTAAAGAACTTGAGTGGTGCTACAAGGTAAACAGAACAAGTATTTAATTTCGACAGTTTCGATCGGTGGACCGATCTTCATCAGGGTTTACAAAAAAATGGCAGTTCGGCCCTGGTAGTGAAGACACCAGACCGGGTGCCCGGTCGTTCTTACATACATCAAACCGAGAGGAACAGTTGTGACAGTGATTGATTTTCGGCGCCTTGGCAGATTTACAGCGGCCTTTGGCAGCTATGCAGGGCAAGAGGAAGGCGGAGTCACATGTATGTAGAGCAAGGAGGTCAGTGAGGGGAAAAAAAAGGAAAAAGAAAGAAAAAGGAAAGAGAAAGAAGAAAAAAAAAGAGAAAAAAGCACGCAGGAGGAGGGAGACGTAAGTCGGAGAGTGAGGGGGGCAGGAAGTAGCGGCAGCTAGGTTCCCGTGCACCCGAGGCAAGGAGGGGAGAAAACGGTCGCTCCGCAGCACCAGTGCGTAGGCTGCCGTTGTAGCGGGAGAGAGGGCAAGTTGAATAGGGTGGCGGGGGGCACAATAGAGAAGGGGCCCAGAAGGAAGACAGAAGAGCGGCAACTTGTGGAAAGAAACACAGTGTCACAGTACACATATACAAGGCACGGCCCGTTCCGGCAACTCTGTGGTCCAGCTACGGTGCGAAAAAAAAAAAAAAAAAATATATATATATATATATATATATATATATATATATATATATATATATATATATATATATATATATATATATATATATATATATATAGTTCCCAAAATGAATATATGCGTGGGATTCGCAAAGCAAGTGCGCCCATGGGCTTAGATTTAGGGAGCCGAGTTAAATAGCCTCCTTGTGGTCCAATTTTTGAACGCTTAACAGACAACTGCCATCAAGTCAGCACGTGCGTATTTCAAGAAGGGCAATAGGTCACTCAGAATGACCACTTCAATGGCAGGGTCCAGGAAACTGAATTTATTGGTATTCCGCTCGCGCCCTTGAGGCGCATGCGGAGGGGTGAGCAAGCAGTGAATAGACAGCGTCACAATTTTAGAGTACAGAACATGTATTCGCGTTTCCCATGCACTTTCACGGCATATCCCGGAGGCACGTCAGCCACCCCGGACTCTCATTAATTCCTTTAGTGTACGTTCCAAATTTATGGATGAAAAAAGATTCTCTCTGCTCGCGTGCACGGGTGTGTTGGAAACCAGATTGCAAGAGCACAACGCTCACGCGTTCAAAGGAGTGATTTGGCAGCCGAACGTGCCTGGAGAAGGGTAAATTGGGGAGACTTTTCACATGCGCGCGGTGATTGTTGAACCGCAGGCGAAAAGGGGTCTCTGTTTGGCCGATATATTCCTGCCTACACACCTCGCATCGAATTTTGTACACGACGTTACTGGAATCACAGTCAAGATTTTCGGTAATTTTATATACGAAGGGCGAGTTCGATGCTTCAGCCGTGTCTGCTGTTGTCATGTGACGGCATACCTTGCAACGAGGTTTCCCACATGGTAGACAGCCCTTGGGCGTGTTTGACTTCTGTGTCCTCGCCCTGACTAACAAATCCCTTAAATTTTTGTTTCTTCTATACACAACCCGAGGCGGCTGCTTGAAGATAGTAGCGAGTCGGATGCTCTGTTTCATGATATTAAAATGGCGGGTGAGAATGGCATTGACCCGCGGAGCACCGGTGGTGTATGTGAGGACCAAGTTTGGATCTGATTGTGTATTGGTATTGCTAACCTTTTCTCCCATTATCTGTGCTCGATCTAAGCTGCGGGCGCGTTCAATGGCATCGTCTACTATTTTTGGAGGATATTTTTGGCGTATGAGAGCAGATTTCAGTTCCTCCGCGTGTCGCTCAAATTGCGCAGATTCGGAACAGACTCTACTGTATCTGTGGGCCTGGAAGTAGGGAATGCCTGTTTTGCAGTGATGGGGGTGGCTACTATAAAAATGTAGATATTGCTGACGATCTGTCGGCTTTTTGTATAGGGACGTGGAAATGCGACCGCCACTCAGTGACAGAGTGACGTCGAGGAAGTGAATACTATCTTGGGAGAAGTTGTGCGTAAAGCAGATTGACGGGTGCAGAGAATTGAAATTGGAAATGAAGTCTAAGAGACTTTGTTCATTGTCGGCCCACACAAAGAAAATGTCATCCAGGAATCGCTTATAAAATATTGGTTTTACGGCCGAGTTTGCGAGGAAGGGTATTTCTAAAGATGCCATAAAGATATTTGCATAATTTGGCGCCATCTTCGTTCCCATGGCGGTTCCACTGATTTGAAAATAATGCTTGTCCTCGAACTCAAAGTGATTATATTTCAGTACTAGATTTAAAAGAGTCTCAACTGTATCTTTATCTAATTGCCTAGGTTGGCTGGAGCCAGCGTAAGCTGAAACTGCGGAAGCTATGCCCTCGGCGTGAGGTATGTTGGTGTACAAAGATGCGACATCCATAGTGACCAAGTAACCCCCCGCCGGTACCGTCAGGTTTGATACCTCCCGAAGGAAATGATTTGTGTCTTTAACGTACGAGGGGAATGAAGATGGGATGTCCTTAATGAGACTGTCAATAAAGCTGGATATTTTCTCAGTCACTGTTCCATTACTGGAAACGATAGGCCGACCGGGATTGTTTATTTTGTGAATTTTGGGTAGTAGATAGAAACGGCCGGGGCCAGAGTTTCTTGGTATCAATGCTTTGAACGTCTTATCGGTTATCTGCCCTGCCTTGCGCAGAGTGGTTAGGGCGTCCTTTATTTCGCTTTCAAATTTGTCGGTAGGATTGCTTGGGAGTTCTCTGTAAAATTTAGTTTCCCAGTTGACGGAAACCTTCGGCTATGTAAACACTCCGGTCAAGTACCACCACTGCACCACCCTTGTCCGCTGGCTTAATGACAATTGTCTGATCATCACGTAGAGTTCGCAGTGCCTGTTCTTCCTCTTTTGAGAGGTTACTGCGGATGGAACGATGCCTCTCGTACTCTTTTATAATGTCTTTTTGAACCACACAAATATACATGTCCAAGTATTTGTCGCGTGCCTCGCCAGGTGTCCATGATTTTTCGGAGAGTTCAGGTAGCTGATCAAGACGCCCTTCTGTAGTTTTTCGATCATAAAAGTACTCCCGTAGTCGCAAATTTCTCGCGAAGTCATCCAAATCTTGAAACAATTGAAACTCGTTCATCCTTCCTGACGCCGGACAAAAAGTTAGACCTTTCGAAAGGAGATTTAGTTGTGCACTCGACAATGGGCTACTCGACAAGTTTATGACATTTGAGGCATTGCCCACTGTCTCGTGCTTTTTTCCACTGATTACTTCAGAACAATCGCCCGCCTCGGATTCAAGGTTTTGGCTTTGAGGATCAGCTCTGGTGGCCGTTGGGATATTGTCACGCTCCCGTTTCTTTCTTTGTTGTTCTTGGATATTGACATTTTTCTTTCCCTCGTACTTTACCAGTTCCAGCGCTTCCAATTCAGTGAGTTTGGACTGACACTACAGAAACTGCTCCTCGTTTTTAAGCTGCGATGCTCTACGCACGCTATGTTGTGCCACCAGCCGAGTGAGCCCAAGCGAAGCCTCCCGCAGTATAGCATTCCACTGCTCTCTTTCTTTTTCGTCAAAAGTGTCCATTGCCAGCTTCTGTTTTACCTGAAGACCCTTCGGTGCGATGCCCGAGGCTAAATATTCATTCATATTCGAGGCATGCATCTCAAATCGCACACGCTTGTCAATTGTTTTACGCAACGTCATGAACTCGCGGGACCAAAAAGTGCCGGATCGCGCCGTACCTGAAGTGTTGGCCAGTCAATCTCAAGTTGAGTACGTCGTACTCGACTTCTTCATTTTATATTATATATATATATATATATATATATATATATATACATTGTAAAATAGTATACGTTCAAAAGAAGCGTGCGCCAGACAGCTTTTGACCAGGTGTCTGTCCAGTTATTTGTTCAGGTGAATAAAGATTGATTGATTGATTGATTGATTGATTGATTGATTGATTGATTGATTGATTGATTGATTGATTGATTGATTGATTGATTGATTGATTGATTGATTGAAGAGTATGAGGCGGCTTGTCTAAGGAAAGTATACCTTGTTGCCGTTACGTTGGCACCAGCTTGATACCGTTTTACTCTCTAGCACTGCTGCTCCCTGGTCAATTTTCAAGCGATACATGGATTCTAGCCCAGTATACTTCATCAATGCTACAAGGATGCTCTGGCCATAAGGTCGGCCAAGTAAAGCAGTGCGGGTTTCGTTCTGATGAACTCTGAGTTGCACACAGAGAACACAGAGAACAAGGCGGGGCATTTGCGACGACATATGCACGCTAGCTTAAAAACCCAGTTTGCTTCTCCTTACATCTTTTACTTGCCTTGGCAAAAGGCTATGAAGAATGCCAGAATAACTTTTTGCCCAAAGAACTTGGTCGTGACCTCTACGTGACGTTGGCTTTATGAGGCTCTGGTCACCACTCCAACCTAATCTGAAAATGATAATAATTTGATGCTGTCTACGCATTCTAGTTGCTGAAAAGTTTATTCGAATATTTCCAGAAGCACACAAAAGCAATGTTAAGGCTCCACGGCGCAGATACCCGTTGCAACTGTTCCATCGTTGGTTCCACGTCGTGTGTTCTCAGTACAAATGCAGCCGCTGGGGCATGTGTCATCAGGTGAACCGTCTTCATAGTGGCACTGCGTAACAAGAAGTGAAAAATTTAAAGAACGCTATTACGAAGACATTTTAAATGTCTGATGTAAACATTGTGTGTACTGCAGGCTCGCTACTGTAGCAAGGTGTGATACCGGGCTGGTTGATATTCGATATCAGTAACACTTCTTTTGGGCCTAGTTGGTACATACTTTTGAACTAAACGTAACAGCGCAAACAACTAAGACGAGCCACAAAAAGAAAGACAGGACACACACTGGCGCTGTGTGTCCAGTGCCAGTGTGTGTCCTGTCTTTCTTTTTGTGGCTCGTCTTAGTTGTTTGCGCTGTTACGTTTAGTTCAAAATGATATTCGATAAAGATGGGCCAACCTACAAAGACGAACAAGTAACAACGAGGACGTGATCCGTTTAAACGGGCATATATGGGCGTTCTTTGCAGCAATGTTTAGTTTGTGGTCAGCGCTTCTCCTCGTTGTTCTTTTTTCGTCATTGTCTGTCGGCCACGCTTTGCATAACGCGGCTGTAGCAACTTGCCATATGAAAATAGCTAAATGAATTGACGCAACTAGCCAACAACATGGCACACAAGTATGCCAGGCTCCTTTAACTATTATTACCACATTTTAATACACATCTACTAATACATGTAGGAGAGAGAGAAGGAAAGGCAATAAAGATTTATCAAGTTTCACTTGGTTTTCTGTCCTCCCGCAAGACGAGGGATGATTGAAAATGGTAACAGAAAAAAAATGGCCACATTCACCTCAAGATCGAAACATGGGAAGCGATAGCAAATTGAGCTTTGCACTGAATCTCCACAGACGGTTTTCTAAGAATACATAGGTTGCACGCGAAACAGCATCCGTCGTCTGTAGTTATTGTCCATGATTGCTAGGTGCTTCACTCGCAACGCACTATGTACGCCGTTCCTTTCAGTGCCTTGGCGCCGCACGCTTATGGTCCTAGGATGCGTTCAAGCACTAAGATACGAAACCCCGAATTTAGCCTTTCGCACAAGGATGGTCGCGTTGGGCCAACGCATGCTCGATATGAAACAAAAGTCGAAATGTGTGATGGCATGTACCGGTGCAAACTGTGCGTCGGTGCGGATGCGGCGTCAGATTACGAGGTGGTGTTCAGGCCCGACGTACGTGTATATGACTATGATTACCTGGTGGAGCGTCCGATCAACGTCACTTTGTAAAGACACGAAGGCCTTCTAGACGCTGTTGGTCCATAATTATTTTTAGTGAGAGACCTTTTAGCGAAGCTCCTGCTTGAAAGGTCTTAATGGCGTCCTCAGCGCAATATATTGAAAACGAGTGAATTCGCATGCGGCGGTGAAAACATTGTTGTCTTATTATGCTTTGAGTTGTGTGCGTGCGTGTGTGTGCGCGTGCGTGCGTGCGTGCGTGCGTGCGTGTGTGTGTGTGTGTGTGTGCGTGTGTGTGTGTGTGTGTGTGTGTGTGTGTGTGTGTGTGTGTGTGTGTGTGTGTGTGTGTGTGTGTGTGTGTGTGTGTGTGTGTGTGTGTGTGTGTGTGTGTGTGTGTGTGTGTGTGTGTGTGTGTGTGTGTGTGCGTGTGTGTGTGTGTTTGCTTGTGCCCGCGTTTGGTTTAACAACTTAATGTTTTTAGACAAGCAGAAAATCGGGCACACTGGTACTGGTTCGTCAGGGGCCACAGAAAGGAGTCGTGATGAGGGTCAGAGAAAGGAGTTTCCTGGTTTTCGGGCTATCCATCAGCGCCGACTTTTTTTCCGACAGCACTGTGCGTTTGCGTTGCCCTGTTATCACTTTTGCTTAGTGGTGCCGACCTGCTTCGGCGTAGTCTCACTTCTTGACAACTTGACTTTTTGTGCCGCAGTCACAAATTACGCAGATCATAATGGTCGCGACGCGAGTATTCTCAGATCAACAACAACGCAGCAGCGGTAAAACTCACTTAGCGACGCGAGCAGCCAGTTACTGTTATGCCTCGCTTTCCTTCTGGACAAAGGGTACTTTGCCGGCAAGCACGCAGCTTCAGAATAGTACCCACGGTTCATCGTCTTTCCGACGTTAAAAAGCCACCAAAGAGATGGCGATGAAGCCAGCGTCACCTCAATTGACAGCACTTATATGACGCTTGTTTGTGTGTTTGACGAACTAGAGCAGAGCTACGAAAATAGTTCTGAGACCCCAAGTCTCAGTGGGTCATCGGCCATGTTGCCTATCTAGACGGCAAGAACCTTCATGTGCGTCCCGCGATGCGATCGCTTCATCAGCGCCTGCTTGGACGACAAGGTCCCCAGCGCTGCCTATTGACGGGCAAACAAGGAAGCTCCCTTCAAAGTGACAGCCACCGCCGCATCCTTTAGAAGCGGTAGCAACTATCAAAGCGACATTCCTCAAGTCGCTACAAGGCGGCTGTGGTGGAAAGCCCACTAATTGCTGCAAAGAGTCAACGTCGACGACTTCCTTGTGGACAGCGTCGATCTCTGCTTCACGGGCGTTTGCGTCTTCATTGCGTCATATACGGGTTCGAAACAGAGATATCAGAGGCAGAGTCCGGCGGGATGTTGCAGCACCATGGGTGGGATGTTGCGAACAGTTGTACCATTCCGATTGGCCGAGACAAGGATATAGAATTCAATCGTGTAACGATCTAGATAAAATCAACTGCTTAAAATTCGATGCTGTGTGTATAGGGGCGTTGAGACATGTAGACACCCCGTCACGTGTGTGCTTCGACCATCAATGAGCCTTTCTACTTTTGAACCTAAAAATGTGCGAATTTTTACATAAAGCTTGATTTCCTCGTCCCTCTGACATTGTTCAGGACCTCCCTTTCTTCCGGCACCTGGCACGGTAACAGCGATGGAACCTTCGTGGCTGCTCGGCGCCCCCAATTTCGCAGGAATACCTAACAATGGCAGATACACTCGCGAAACGGAGAGGCAGTGACGCGGGTGCAGACTATGTATCCCTAAAGGATACATAGTCGTGCGTGTTGTTTATATTCTGGGGTTTTACATGCAAGACCCACACCCTGGTCTTGAGGCACGTCCTCAGTGGGGGACTCCGAACTAATTTTGACTACCTAAAGTTAATTACCGTGCACCAAAGTACACAGGCGCTTTTGCATTGTGTCCCTGTTTAAGTGCGACTTCGACGGCCGGAGTGTAATCAGCGCCCTCAACCTCCGCATCGCAGCGCTATTACTATTAAACGACCGCGGCTGGCCACGCGTGCTATTTTTGATCGTTTTAGACGATTAGAACAGCTATGCAGCTAGGGCAACCTCATTAGTGAATGGTAATATTGCAGTTATCTCTCTACAGTTTATCTCCAGAAGATACATTTTAAACGGTAACGCACAGGAATGCTAGGATGTTTGGCATATATGCATGTATTGGTAAAAGATGCAACAAATACTAGGAGAAACTCCCCAAGCGCTTGAAGTATGCGTGGGAAGAGCACATAGGACTACAAGAAAGAAAATACTAGACAAGGTCAGTTTTGTTACCAAGTATGTCAAACGAGGCAAATTTAATCGCGAAGGGCAGCCATAAATGCAGCCAGAAAATATAGGGAATGCCCATAGACACTCTTTCACTCAATCATTGTTTGTCCAGAGACAAGCTTGTCATTTTTTTTCTCTAGTTATTCCATGTAATGCATAGCGCTGCGTTCAAGTGAACGTGAATCTCCAAAAAGGCGTGTCCACTAGCGTTCAGGCACATCAAAGCCACGAATGGAAAGCATGTCGCGGTAGCCAAAGAAATGTTTACAAATTAAGAAGTGGGATGTCTGTAAGCAAGATTAAGCAATACTTGAGAGCAGGCTAGTTGCTTTTCTCTTTTCTTATTTACGCTTCAAGTTCACTCACACTTTACTCACAAACATACGCTACAAACGACAAGCAAGGTGTCTCTCTTCTAATTAATCAAGGAAGGTGCGTGCGCCTAGTCACTTCGAGACGCAGAATCACTTCAATACGGGAATTCATCGAGGGCGTACACCACAGATAAACCAGACGACATTCTCGCAGTAGCGATGTGCGTTGCGGAAATAAAACAGGACACTTCACTATCCCGTGCTTAGGCATCTCACACAAACAAAGAGAACCACACGGCCGGCTACCCGCACTGCCTTGTCAGTGTAAACGTTCCCAAAGCAAGACACAGCCAACCCTTAGCTTGAGTACGATAGGAGTGGCGCGACGAGGGAAGCCTTGACCACGAAGACTGTGACGAAAGGATTCATTTGAAGCATGCTGGGCACGGTGCTACATTAGAAGTTTGCAACGAATCAGCAGACGAGCTTCGTCAGCTAACATAAAATTCCCGGAAAGTCACAGCCTTATGTGAACACAAGTCCAAGGCGGTCTATCATCCGATTCATTTCGAGCAGTGCGCAAGTAGGTATCTACCCTAGGTTGACACCTACGTAGGTATCTACCGGTTAACGAAAGTTGCCCCACGAGGTGTTACTTTGGATATTGGATCGTCAGCGTCACTTCTATGGCGCAAGGCAACACCAGCTATAGCAGCCAGCAGGAGTCATTCAAAAATTGGGGGAAATATGGAAAGAAACCTTTCATTTAAGTTATTTCAGTTAAACCCTATAAGTCGTCTCCATTAAGCTACAAAACGTTAAACCCCACAGTTGTAAGCCGTCTTTCTGTTATACAAGGAAAAGAATTACGCACTACAATACTAGTAAAATATGAATCGGCATCAAATAGGCAGAGGGACAGTGTGGCGCTAACAGAGGTTCCAAGTACGCAAATAAAGCATGTTGACGTAGCATCTCACGATTACTGTCGATGATAATGCGTTTAGTATTGAATCAATATAGCAACGCAACGTATTGCCACCGTCGAAGCGAGTTATGTGCAAGGCGTGTTGTGTAGCATGCAAGCGCATTTGCGCCGCAGCTGGATGAAGCGATGGGTTGCTGCACTTGAGGAACCCTTGTGACGTGGGTTCGATTCCGCTCTGCGTAAGAGAAATTGAAGAGACCGTTTTTTTTTGTGTGTCATTGCAAACCGGCACACTTCCAGTGGCGCAGGCCAACTTACTCAAACTGACATCAGAGACGTTCATTTAATAGCGGCACAGACCAACTGGCACATACTCAGTGACTCAAATTGGCCTTGAAGAGGTTAATTGAGGACCAGTACTGAACGAGTGGCACATACCCAGTGCGACGGAAGAAACATGTATTTGAGAAGAAGAATCTGCTAGGCTGTGACAGCGCGTACGGGCGGCCCAATAAAGTCACAGTCGGGCAAGGAGGAAATGATGGCTACACGTCCGACGCGTCATCTATCGTGCTGCGGCTAAAATTGCGTATACATGTTCTACCACCGACATGACGCACACAATCACGATATCGTCTCATATATTGCCTCTTCGGAGGGCACGCCGAGCGCGTTCTGCTTTTTCGGCGAGCGTGCTGACGACAGAGGGCGCGTCGGCGCCGTGCACAACGCCGTCACTTTATTGGGACGCCCGAACGAGCGCTGTTTCGCGTCCTGAATAATTCTTGCTCTATGCCCAGTGCCACAAGTCGGCGTCAAAGAGCTTCTTCCAACAGCGGTACCTATCCAGTCCCGCATCTACAGTGGTTCAAGTAGACGTGAAAAAGATTTTGAAGAGCGGCACATAGGTACACATTACCACACACTCAGTTACCCAAGTTGGTGCGACGGTCAGTCAGTGTTTTATTTTCACCAAACAAAAACATCTGTGAAAAAGTGGAGACGGCGAAAAAGCTGCGGATACTGCAGCTTGACTAAGCAGCATCCACCCTGTAGGATCAATGACAGGGTAAATATACAAGCAAAAAGTGAATAATTAAAGTGACAGTGTAAACACACAAGCGAAAGCCAATAATTATTATACACCAGTACGAAAAATAATAGTGCATATAGGATAATTTTTGCACATAATAAAGCAAGAGAAGACCAATTGCCATCGTAGTTCTATGCTTAGTGAAAACATAGTGATATTGTTACGTAGGAAGACGCAGACGAAAATCTATATACAAGTATATTTACAAGGGAATACGCCGCACTTGACCAAGAGGCAACAGCCCGCGCTGGCCTCCCAACGTCGTCGTCGTCTTCTCACTGCTCGCCTCTTCGTCATCGCAAATACTGTTCCGTAGCAATATAAAGCAATACAATTTAAGGAATGCGCAGTTACAAAAACAAGCTAACTACATTGGTGGGGTTTAGTGTTTTGATTTCAATGTCTCGCTGCTCATATGCGTTAAGAGTGATTGGTAATGGGTGGCGAAGCCTTTGCATTCCGTAAATAGTGCGTGAGAATGGAGCTTTCTAGGGGGGTTTATGCTGAAGGAAGTAAATACTTTGAGTGTGTTCAAGATTTGCAAGTGTGAGAAATGTATCAAGCTCCCCGCGATTTTCACTAGTGTAGGATTGTAGCAGCGTGGCATTTGTATATATTGTTCGCCATAACAATTTTATGCTTCACAAAAAGATGGCTGGTGTGTTCAAGGTATGGTATGTTCTCTATTGCCCTAATAGCTCCTTTCTGAAGTATTTTTAGCTTATTCAAATTGGTTCATGTAGTGTTTCCCCATATTAAAGCAAAGTAGTTCAAGTGAGCATAGAAGAGAGCTTGATAAATAAGTCGCTTTATGGTAACAGGCCAAAGATATCGACAACGATTTGAAGCACCAACCACGCGTCTCAGCTCTAAGCTAATCTGATCTATTTGCTCATTCCAGGATACATGTTCAATAAAAATTACTCCAAGCGTCTTAATTGATTTGGGTACTGAAATTTTCTACGGGGCTAGGGTAATATGGCGAGGTAACTGTAGCGATGTGCCCAGGGCTCGAAAAAGCACACATTTTGTTTTTGTTTCTTTAGCGTTAAATTGTTTTTGGTACACCAATCGCGAAGCTTATAACAGGTGTTTGCTGCTAGTGCCTCGAGACTACCTAACTTTTTTTCAGTAAAAAACAGTGTGCAATCACCAGGATAAATTACAAATTTGCAATTTTCGTCGATGTTGCTTATGTCATTGATGTAATATAAAAATAATACTGGCCCTAGAATGCTGCCTTGTGGCACCCCCGTTTTAATTGGTTGTTTGCGGGATTTAAAGGCATTTATTTCAACGTACTAAGACCGCGATCTCAAATACGACTGAATAAGTTTGAGTGAGATTCCTCTAAATCCATAGCATTTCAATTTGTGTAATAATAATTTATGACTTACGCGATCAAATGCCTTACTGAAGTCCAAATATAATGCAAGTGTGAAAAGGCTGTTTTCGACATCGTATAGTATGATTTCTTTTTGTGCTAATAGGGCGCTCTCAGTTGAACCTTTCTTTCTGAAACCATGTTGACATTCGGTAATAATAATTTTTCAGGGCATTTCGAGAAAATGGGGAGTATAGATATGGGCGATAATTGCTAAATTGTTTTGTCTCCTGTTTTGTACATTGCGGTAACTTTCGCTAGTTGCATGAGCGTTGGAAAAATGCCTGTTGCTAACACCAAGTTGTAGGGATGGGTTAGTACTTCCGCTATGATATATAATGCATACTTTATTGGTCGCATTTCTATGCCATCAGGATCACAGATGTGACTATATTTTATTCTACTGAATAGTGTAATTACTATATAACTGGAAGTTGGTTTAAGAAAAAACGTGTTTGGTATCGGATTTATGCCGGTTGTTGTTTGTGCGCTGTGACTGGCATTTCCTATTTTCACGAAGAAATCATTGAATTGTTCTGCAAGCTCAGTTCCGTTTAACGTTTTTCCGTCTATTTCCAGATTTTCGATTTTAGTGGGAGTGGCTCCTTTATTCAGTACTTCATTTAGTTTGTTCCACATGGTATTACGTTGCTCTGAACGTTGTGGATCGAATAATTGGTAGTAGTAGTCCCTTTTTGCCCTTTCCTTTTCTTTATTCAACTTATTTCCAACAGTCTTGTATTCAGCCCATAAGTCCGCATTACGTGTTTTAACGAACTGCTGGTAAAGTTTATTTTTATGGTTTATCTGTCGCTTTAGATAGTTTGTTATCCATGGTTTCCGCGATTTGTTTGGTCTGTGATATGTCTTGAGCGGAAACGATTCAAAAGAAAGTTCTTTAAATGTTGTTATAAAGTTATTATACGAGTTGTTTGCATCTACCTCGCCCAAAATATTATTCCGATGCAATTGCTCGATACGGTGTCTAAAGTGCTCCAATGTTGCAGGTGTCACTGAGCGGTACGTGAATTCTTCTGGTTTCACGTAGGCCAGGTTGGTGTGCATTTTCAGGAAAATAAATATAGGCATGTGATCGCTTATGTGGGAAATTAGTACCACTAAAATGTTTTCTTCTGTTATAGAATTGGTAACAAACATGTCCAGCAATGACATTGTTGATTCAGTAACTCGTGTTGGCATAGTAATGACATTTTCAAAAGAGTTGCACTCAAGTAGTGATAAAAATTCGTTACTTGTAACTGAGTTCTTCAAGACATCTACAATAATATCCCCGCCGACAGTAACCATATAATTCATAGCATTTGCATGTGACAAAAGACGATCAATAAATGTTAGGAAATCAGCCATAGAACAGCTAGGAGGGCGATACAGAACAACGAATACATTTGTACCCTTCTTGATACATAAGGCTTCGTAGCATTCTTTTTATTTTTTTTTGTGATAAGGCTGTATTCTTCAATTACTTCACAAAACTCAAGAGTGGTTAGAATGGTAACTCCACCCCCTCTACTCTCCGTGTGGTTTAAAAAGAAATGGTTGAACCCCGGCAGCATGAAATATTCTGACTCACTAGTATACCACGTTTCTGTGAACATTAAAAGGTCAAAGTTTATGCCACATGATTCCAACAGTAAAGTGATATCATCTTTTTTTGGTTGAAGTGACCGTGTGTTTGAGTGCATCACTTTGAACAACTTAATACCGTTTTTCCTCGATTTCACAACGTGCTGAATGTCCTCAGGGGAGATATAACTAGCCGACATAACATTGCGAATAGGCATCATCGAATGGTTCTAACACTACAATTGTGAGGCTCTGCTAATCTTTTCCACATCACTTTCGCGACAGATAGCAATGATAGGTGACGTCTCCGTACAACGGGCAAAGATATTCCCATTCCTTGTCCAAACGAACTTCCAACCGTTCTCGCGCTTTCGGGAAATTGCCATCCCCAGGATTATTTTCATTGCCGGGCACAAGTGCTCATTTATATAGATTGGAGCGTCGTTTTGCAATCCGATGACCGCGTTCGTTATCTTCTTTTTTCGAGCAATATTGAGAACCCTGTCACGTTTTTCCCGGCGTTGAAACTGGACAATGATGTTTGGTTTATCTTTATCTTTCGTCTGCACCCTGTGGCACATATCGATGTCACCGGCTGATATGGGTTCTGCGATAGCTTCGCCAACTTTCATCAGGAGCTGTGCAAGGTTCTCATCATCTGCTTTTACTATTCCCTTGATTTCAATATTTCGATTTCGCGAGTACTGCTACGATTTTAGCATGTTTATGTACTACCCGTGTACAGTAGTACATTCGTGTACTACCCATTCGCCTATTGACTATGCATGGACCCAGGTAGGCGTGAAAGTGGTTACGTGCATGCATACATACAAACACACACACATACATACATACATACATACATACATACATACATACATACATACATACATACATACATACATACATACATACATACATACATACATACATACATACATACATACATACATACATACATACATACATACATACATAGCCTTCGTAAGGGCTAAATACCATATGATGCTAACGCATTAAAGATATTTTCGGTGTTCTAATTTCTTAGCCATAATTTTACTGAAAGTTTTACGTGTAATGCACAAGAAGCAGCATAAAAAGTCAACGTGAATTATGTTGCCTGGACACCCCCCATGCTGTTGTATCTTGCTCAATAGCTTCTTCGTAACACGGCCCGTAGATGTGGTCGGGTTGGGACCGTCAGTTTCACATATACGGTCAGAACAGGTCCTCACCGGCTGTCCGCAAGTTGGAAGTCCTCCATGGTCTATTGGGTCTGGTGGTTTGATTCCTTCGCCATCTATAGGGTGTCCATTTCCTCCAGGATGTTCTCGAGGTTGTCCACCGCCAGCTCTGGCGTCTCTATATGCAAGAGCACGGCGTGCGTGATCATCATAGCAGATTTTCATGCACTCAATTCAGGAATACCAGAGACATATTCTGTGAACCCTTCCCGATATATTTATGCGATAATAATTCATTTGTGAGAATCTCGCACGTTGTAGGCCGTAAATACTGGTGTGGGTTTGAACGCTACATTGGTGGATCATAGCTCCGCATTTATGATCGAACCTGAGTGTAGCATACAGATGACACGTTGCTCTCGTACTTGAAGAAAAAACTTTAGCTCGTAGCCAACATTACATGTATTTGCCCGATACAAATACATGTAATGCGCAGAAATTCCCTCATTAGAAGACCGCTTCACCGATTTCAATTAAATTTGTCGCATTTGAGGGAGAAATTTAAATTCTAGTGACAGATGCTTCTAGGAAATACCCACATGTTCTAATATATATCACAAATCCCTAACTCTGCATCGAAAACAGATATCTCAGTTCTTTAAATTGCATCTCTGAGGGCGTCTAAAGAAGATCAATTTAGTGTACAGATATATAACAGTACTTAGAAAGGTTTTGCAAATGTCCAACTCATAAATTTGGGATATATTCTGGAGCGGTGTGTAATATACCCGTTTTGTCCGCTTCAGATTCTACAAGCGATGCAGTCTACAGAATTGGTATCTTTGTTCATAGTGAGTTAAAATTTCAAAGTGGATAGTTCAAATTTCCTAAATCTCGCTATTTTCAGCAATTCTTGTAAATACGTTGTGTACATAAGTAAAATAAACTACTTCTACAGTGGGTAGGGAGTATTGATACCGATCCTAAATACCGTTATCATGTATGCTGGCAAATGCCTACTCTGTTTTTTAACTTGTAGTAAAGGTGGGTGAGCTGCTTCATTATGTGTATGCAACGGAGAAATAAATGTCCCTAGGATTTCTCTTTTTAATGTTTACCTAATTACGTTGTTACACTTGACTACACAAACACTGAATGCATTCTTTATTTTTATTGCTGCGTGGCGCAACAACAACGCATTTCCGCAGCAACGGAACGTCTTCATATTTGTGTACGTTGCCTTTCGGACACTTATACGAGTGTCGTATATGTGACAGAGTGCTAGCGCTCTTGTGGTGTTTATAGGCTTAATAAGTGTGGTCGGCGTGGTGTTCTGCCTCTGCAATGTAACAAGGAATGTCGCTGTACAGTGGCGTTCCTTCTTCAACCACTGCTGAAAGGCAAGAATCGCTTGCGACTCTGAACTTCACGCAGTCGGCCACCCGATTGACATATCGCCACAAAAATGCAGCTTCCGTAATGACTGCTTCCTCGTGGCTTGTTTAGGTTACACCTAAACAAGCCACGAAATATCGAAATCTCCTCAAATTTGAATACGGCAACTTCTGCCTTCGCCAGGTGTCTGCACCTAGTATGAGCCGATGTCATCTACTCTACCGGACGCGGTAAGCTCACTTGCGGTTCATCTGGGCGAAAGCCCAAACAAGTGTGGTACATCTATAGCCGTCTAGACGCTATAGTGTCAGTGCAAATGATAACACCGGTGAGGCAGCCTTATCGGCGCGCGAACGCATGGGCCGGACGTAGCTTGGTAGTGCGCGATCTTACACTTCCCGCCAATAAGAAAAGAAACGCCACATTTGAGTTCAACGCGAGGAATCTAGGTTGTGTGTGCTTCTAATGAAGAAACCTTCCGTGAGTGGCATTCTTCAACAGGTAATCAACTTAACAAACAGCAGTGACTGGTTAGGTTCCGACTTGCACATTTGGAAAAATTGCTCTCTGAACAGCGGTGCAGCCTTCTCTTTCATAATGGCGGAGAGTGTACTTTCGAAAGCCAAGTACTTTCACGCTTGCGTTCAACGATTCCTGACTTGCAGCTCTGTCTACCGCCGTCTACTGCAGCGGAGATCAATTCTCTTGCGTCATCTGCGGCGTTGCTTCGCTCTAAGTCATATTATTGTCATGCTTGAATGAACGAATGCCGTAGCTGTGACCTCTGGGACAATGCCGAAACCAATCGCTCGCATACTTTTATGTTTGCATATTTTATTGCGAAGCATTCTTTGCCTCTCAGCAGGCACTGAGTGGTAGGTAGCTACGTTTCTCTTTGGCCTCGTTTAGGTTATCAATAATATAACAAAATGTTTCTGGCGCTGTGACTGAAAACGGGATCCAGCAGTGTAATTACCACACCTTCTGACCATTAGGTCGTAGATATAGGTATACAACGAGGCAACAATTGTTAAGCTTATCACTCCCCTTCCACTGGGGCAGTAACCACCTTGAAGCGATTGGCGCATGCGCCTGTTTTTCTGTCATACCTATATGATGCCGCTGACAATGGGGTGAGAAATTGTAGTCCTTCTGGGTGGGAGGTGCAAGTATAATCATCAATACCCAAACATTTTCGCGGATATCCGCATTGAAATGAGCAAGCATCCACTTGTTTATATGGAATAAAGTTTGAAATGGGGGGGGGGGGGGGTCGCAGTTTCGCTAGGGAGGCACATTCGTATGTACAACATGACTTGTGTGAATGCTCGTAAACAGATCGCCGGAATTTAAAAAGAGAAATAATTCGTGTGTTTAAACGGTAGTTTTAATAACGTATCACTTGCAGACATAATGTTAGACTATATAGCGGAAGTAATCGGACAAAAATCTTTAAACGAGGCTTTTGGGAAATTTGAACTAAGCAACAAAGGTCGGCCCACAAGGAGAAGAATTTCTGACTTCGTTAAAAAGTATTACGAATAAACATTCTCTGAAACATGAGACATATCCATGATTTGCAGTCTCTAACTGGAATCGGTTTAAAAGGGTATGCGGCTACTTTCCGGAGATATGGCTGAGCGTAAGTAATGCTGAAGCCACGCGGCAAAGCAATCCCCTTCCGTAAAAACTAAAACAAGTATGTATGAAACATAAGAAAAAAAAGCGTTTCTTTCAGAACTTCACCTAATCGTTAAATATTAGGTACCAGTAGCGAGAAAATACTAGAACGTTTCTTCTAATTGACTGAACATCGTCTATCAGCTTTGCACCGTGGCTGCGTACTAATGAGACAGCGTGCGAGTACATAGTGGGTCTGAAAAGAGGAATTAAATACCATGAGAACTTAGAGGCTTAGATGTTTTATTAGGAACCACAGTTCGCTAACACCGACGCCAACTGCTAATTAATATAATCGGATAGTTGTTTTCAAGTGCCCTAAACCGCTTTCAAAATTCTGATCTTGTTCAGGTGATAGAAAACGAGCACTCCAGCTACCTTCGGATGGTCATTTCCGATCACTCGACCCCAAATAAGAACGTCCAGAGGGCGCTCGTTGGGTCAGAGTCGGAGGAGCCGAGAAATCTGGTTGGTCGCACGCAACCTTCACCCGTTCCATTAGTTCTGCTAAAGCCCTTGATTGTTGTGCTCGCGAATGGCGATTCTAGCGGCGTTTGCGACGAACACGATCATTACTCGTGTACTTCGCCCTGTTTCACATCTAAACGCAACGAGCAGTGGTTCTGACCGCGTAAACGAAAGTTCCCCTGATCTATCACTTCCTTCCCTCTCAGGGCTCCAGAAAGCAGCCGGCTGTTTGGTTGGCTCTAGATATCTCCTACTTACACCCAGAGTATTCGGAGAAACCATAAAGACCATCCGAATCTATCATAACTGTCGTTTAACATCTTATCTGGAATAATCAAGGGTGTTACATCGAAACAATGTGTTCGTTAAATAAAACTGAAGAAAACAGAAATTTCATGTGATGCGCGCCTAATTCAGAATCTCTGCGTCGAATTGTATCCGTTTCGAGCTGTAGTCAAACCACAATTGAATGTCGTATATAACGCCTGAAAATTCTGAAAACCACTTAAGCTTAAAAATCAATGAAACCGCGTGCACCAGTCATGTCCACTAACTGTCCACTTGACGTAAAGATGGCCTTCAAAAGTTTCCAGCAAATTGTAGCGCCATAGCAAGTGAAACATGAACTCCTAGTGAACTGATCCTTTGATGCTTAGGTTTAAGTTACCATTTATTGAAAGAATGAGTCTTGGGATCATCAGTTAACAATGAGCAGACAAGTTGCGCTTGCTTTAAAGCTGGCACCTTTACTACCTCCGGAAAAGGTGCATTGAGAACATGTGTTTTAGGAATGTGTTTCAAAAATCGCGTTTTCTCTTTGTTCACCTGAACACTACTGGCAACACTAGCAGCGTTTTCACTTCAGTCCCTGAAACACAAGTAGGAAGCATCAAAAACAGTTTTCTGCCCAGCAATCACGCAAGCACCATATAAGAAACAAAACATTGCGTTAATTCCGTGTATTCAATCAGTGTTATGTAACCAGTGAAGAGTATAGCGCAGCGGTTGATGGTTAAGGCCGTATGCTCTAAGGTCATTAAGCTACCCTGCTCTTGCAAGTTCGAAATATATACACAGATAGCCACTAATTCCACTACGGGAGATGAAGAGAAGTTTATTCAGTACTAAGACACAGTAGTTTACCAAATTACGCTTTCTGACCAGCAACGATATATGTTCGGTAAATTGGTTTTTTAGCGGAACCACCGCCTACAAAAACATTTCAAACTAAAGAAAAAAAGGACCACATCAACATCTGCATTCCCATGTAAAAGGTGCAAGTACTACCACAAAATTAACAGTTGCGCCGTTCTCGCCCTGAACTTCAATCAGCGGTAGATAATTGTCCATTGTGGAGATAATGTTTGATGAAAACAACAGACTTGTAATTTTAACACCGTTGACCTTGACTGAGAATAAGACATCGTTTTGGGGTGCCGCAAAAGTGCAGTGAGCATGAGTAAGTGTATATATATATTGGACAACATGGCTGATAGTGAAGTCGACCAATTCAAAGTGAATTATTCGTATCTTCGTATGCACGCTTACCAAGAGCACCGTGTATCTATTATTAATTCAGCATTGCAGATATAAACATTTGGGTTTAGTGCTCGAACACAGAAAAAAGATTGCTTCTGCCAAGGAGAATCAACGAATCATATTTAGACATCGCTTTATCGAGGGCCCACTAGTTTCTCCTGACCGTTAAAACAACATTGACTGCACAAGCCGACAGAGCAATCTTGGCACTTGTGATTCATTGGGTTCCAGGTGAAACTCCAGTATGGCGGCAGAAATTTGTCGCTTCATGGTGAAAAACTTGTCAGCCACAGAATCAGACACGCTGAGGAAAGTTGTGGTTGAGCCATTGGCACTAAAATAGCATTCGAGAAGCTGACTGATAGCGGCGCATAAAGTAATGTATACCTTCGAATTTATGCCGAATCTGCCGCCGAGTTTCCACTTATCGATGCATTTCAATGTGTAATATTCAATGACGTCGAAGCAAACTGAGTCGCGCTGATGTCGACAATACTTTGTTGCAGAAGAAGTGGCGTCAAGGACCCTGTCGAGACAGTTGAAAGAAAAGAGCACGCAGCGCCAATCGACGTCATTCAAGCGCTGCAAGCTTCGCGCAGCGTTCGTAGGCTGAGAAATACGCATGTAGATTCGTAAAAGGTCAAATTGCCAGCCCTGATTACAGCGCAGATAGTGAGGCACCTAACTCTACGTTGCCAAGTTTGGATGACGTACTTGACACAACATGGGGGTACTCGATCATAAAAGCGTGGACGATGCATGCCTATTCAGTTAAATGAAATAACGCACAGCCCCTGGCCCTCGCACTAGTGTTATATGTTCGCAAAATGGCCTCGCAAAAAGCGGTTCTTTTCACTCTGGGGCGACTTTCCCTGTGTTCTTTTTTTTTTCAAGCACGAAGTTTACGCGCCCTTCATTCTGCGTCCAAAACAGACGTCGCACTTTTTTAAGCTGCATCTCTGAGGGCATCTGAAAAGCGTAAATATTATTTCGGGGTTTAAAACACTATTTGCGCACATTTTGGAAATTCCCTACTCCGAACGTATGGATATATCTCTGAGGGGTATGTAGTATATCAATTTTGTCCGCTTTATATGTCCCAATATATGCTGTTTACAAAGTTTATGTGATTCTTTATCATGAGTTACGGAGCTTTAAACTCGATGCTTCAACTTTCTTAACTTTCACGATTTACTGCAATGTTTTAAAAACATTGCCGAGATAAATAATACAAAGTACTTCCTGCAGTCGGTAGGGGGTATTAATAATTGTCTTAAATCCCGGTATACCTTAAGGTGCGAGATATCTGTTCAGCTTTTTACCTTGTAATAAAGATGCGTGAGCCGCTGCATTATGTTTATGGAATGGAGAAAACAAAAATCACTTTCGCTTCTACGATTTTCCTTTTTACTTTGCCTATAGTTGCGTTATATCAACTGACTATACACACACTGAATATAGTCTTTCATTTTATTTTTGCATGGAGAAATAGCAATGAACTTTCGAAGCAAAAGAACGTGTTCACATTTGTGGACGTTGCCTTCAGACGAGTTTCAAATGTTAATTTTTTTTTTGAAAGTTTACAATCTTAACCACATCTTCTTTAGGCATTGCAATACTGGGGTTATATGCAGCAAAGTGAAACAAACTAGAGCACTACGTTATAAATGCTTTGTGGAGAGAACAAAAAACAAAAGACGAACGAGTATAATACACGGAAGATAGTAATGCGCATTTCCGGCGCAAATTATCAAGGAGGCACCTAAGCCCTTTGGTGTAGCGAAACTGGTATCAAGCAAAAAATACAAGCAAACGATTCAAATATGTAGGGATTGGTACACATACTACAAAAAAAACAAAAAAAAAACGTCAGTCGCAGCCGAAGCAGGATATAAGAGAACTTTACTTTAAATAGCAGCTGGAAAAACTTCGGTATCAACTTTGCTAACCAGTGCAGGCAGCCGATACCGCTCAGAAAGCCTCTTGGGGAAAACAATGCCTCTGAAAAGGATCGTTACGCAATTGTATTCTCTGTCCTGTAGATCGTGATCTGTTCGCCTGGATATATAAGGCGGCTGGGAACCGCATTTATTGCCTACTACATCGGTTTCGGTATGAAATGTGTTATCAATAAAGGATCGCGGGTTCGCCTTAAGCGCCAAGCATCGATTGCGTTAGCAATTTAGTAGACGGCTATGCGAAGTAAGGATATACTAGTTTTATCGGCCGTTTATTGTTGTAAATATAGGCATACTAACTGAATTACCAATCATGGTATGTCGTGCGCATAAGCAAATATGAACACCGCGGAACTATATAGTTTGTAAGCGCGGAAGCAGCAGCGAGCGAATTGACCTCAGTGCTGGCGCTCGCATCAGCGAGAACGATCTGCGAAAACACAGCGCGTGGCGTACACTGTACATGTAGCCGATGACTTTCGAGATACAGTGACGCGGGCGGGCGCGCGCGGGAGCACGGGCCGCGCGGAGGAGAACGCGTCCCCCATCCCTACCCTACCCCGGAGTCTTGACCGTGACGCAAGATGGCGCGCTTCCTCCCCGCTTACCTTCCTTTCGTGCACGAGATTGAACTGCCATTACCTGCTCACCCTTGCAAGCTTTCGCGGAACCTGACGGTGATGGCAGAAATGCGCTTGGAGTGTCCCAATTATTTCTATGATAATAAAAGCCGGGCTTAAATATTTCTTGTTTTCTCCAGGAGCTTCCATCGTAATGTTTGCTTTTCAACGGTAATTACTAATATTTATTGCATATTTACTGACTACATACCATGTTGCTATATTCGGGACTCTCAATTTAGTCCAGGTCATCGCCCATGTGTGGGACTCGTAAAGAGCAAGTATACTGTAAAACGTGCCTTACTTAGCTTTTGTACAAGAGATCTCGGGCTTGCTGAGGGAATAACTTCGTGTTTTCACCCAGATACAGAAACACTTTGCTTGTATTCTCTTTAATGAAATCAACATGCCTGTATTAACTCATGTTCCAGAGTGCTTCACTCAATTCTCCGTATGTCTCAGGACTTAGGAAGTGCATTCGTAGCGGTAGCGACGATATGAAATGGAACAAGGAATGACGCTGTGAAGGGACGGTCCTTCTTCATCAATTATTACATGGCAAGAATAATTCAAAACCCTGAACCTTAGGCAATCCACCACCCGGCCAAAATATCACTAAAAATGCACCTGCTCCAATACCTGGTTCTTTATGGTTTGTTTAGGTTGCACTAATAGTGAGCAGTGAAAGGTGCTGATATTCATATACACTAACTTCAGCCATCACCAGCCGTTTGCACTGAGTTGGAGCCGATGGCTGCCCTTTACCGGAGGTTAGGTCTAGAACAACGCCGGAGTTTGTGAACTCGCTGGCAGTGGAAATGGGCTCAAGGACACACAGACGTGGTACATTTCATCTGTGGCTGTCTGGACATAAGTATTAGCGAAAATAATGGCGCTGATCAGCCAGCCTGATGGGGGGGAGGGGGGGGAGCGCCGTCGCAGGGGCTGCATTTAGCTTGGTAGAGCGTGATCTTAAATTATCCGCCAATATGAAAGAATACGCTCGATTTGATTTCAAATCCAGTAAGCAATACTGCTTGTGTGTGCTTCTAATGAAGAGAACTACCGCCAGCTAGAGTCTGCCACAGGTAAAGGATTTAACGAACAGCAGCGACCGTTGGGGTTCACACTTGCACATTTGCAAAAATGGCTGTTCGAACAAAACTCAAACGTCCTCTGTCGTAAGGGCGGAGAGTGTACCGTGGCTCGGTCAAAGTCAACCACTTTCACCAAGTGGTTGACTTTTGCGCTCACCGAGCCCTGATTCTCAGCTCTGTCTTCGGGCGACCATTGCAAAGAGGCGAAATTCTCTTGATTTAGCTGAGGCATTCCTTCGAGTGAATTACATACAGACGTAGCTGTGACGTCTGAGCCTACACCAAAACCGATTGCGCGCACCCTTTTCTATTTGCACATTTTAATGCGAAGCCACACTGCGGTAGGTAGGCCACCGCGGCCGCATTTTGAGGTGGGTGAAATGCAAAAACACCCGTTAGAATTACGTTCGTGTTAAAGAACCCCAGGGGAGTGCCCCATTGTGGTATGCTTATAATCACATCATGGTTTTGGCACGTAAAACCCCATGAATTATTTAATTAGCTATGTTCTTGTATGGCGTTATTCGTGGTAGCTTGAATAATACAAAATCCTTCCGGTGCTGCGACTCAAATCAGAATCCTAAATCGCAATTACCGCAGCTTCGAACCTTTAGGCCATACATATAATCATACAACAAAGCAACAATTCTCAAGCTTATCACTACCTTTCCAAGGGGGCCGCAAGCGCTCTGAGGTGGCTGGCTCACGGGTCAGTTTTGTTTACATGGCCCTCTAATGCAAGAACCTAAATAGTGCTGTTGACAAGGTGTGGGAAGGTGGAATGCTTTTGAGAGGGAAGTGCAAATATCACAATAACCAACAATTTTTCGTGCAGTTCGCTGCACTTAATCGAGCAGGTATACACTATGTGTGTACCTGGAATAAGATCTAAGTGTATAGCAAATGGAAGACCATGGCACCGGCAGTTTCGCTGAACGTAGTGCCACTCGCACGTCTCCATATACTAATGCGATATCAAGCATGTTAAGTGATGTTATTTTAAATAGAGTGACTCTGGTGTACTTCCTGTGATTATACTTCTGTGTAACCAATTTTTAATGCGAAACATTCTACCACAAATTCCCTCAGAACCTTGTCCGCCCGTTCGCCAACCTGTCCGTAACGCGTAAAACGATGCACCCCAAGGTATGCCTGGCGTCCTGTGGGGGTATATGAGAATGTCTTGTGATTATGTTTGCCTACTGAGATTCGTGATTATAAATATGTGTAGTGAGTACTGAAGTGATTTAAAGAGTTTAAATTAAAATTAATAAAAGCGTTATAAGAATTATTACGATAAAATTACTTAAGCATAATAAAGACTTAGTAATGCTAATTAAGTATAGCATGGCTAATAAGAACAATTTGCATTACAATACTTAGCCTAATCAATATTGATTAAGAGTACTTAAGAATAAATTACCCTTTTATATAATTCATTATTTAGGTAGACAGCGCCCTGACAGAATAATAAAGTACTAATTATTTGAGCGAAATAAACAATTAGGCAAAAATAATTAGCAAGTGATCGTCGCCATCATACGATCAGAAGCGTTCTGATACGTCGGAAACGCATGGTGCAAGATGATGGATGGATGAATGGATGGATACAACTTTCTTGTACGTCCGGCAAGGTTTAACGCGACCCGGGCTCAGGTCTCTCACGGGGGAACGTCATGATGATCGGCTGAAAAAATGCTTACAATATCTGTGAAGTCCCACTAGGGTGCTTCGGCAGATTTTTAAGTTAGCGTGCTGTCTTTGGAAGCCTATGCGATATGAATGCACCAGAACAAACAGAACTGACCTCCCCCCCCTCCATTATAAACAACGCAGAGAAAATAAATACAGTGGTTGCACTCGTAAGACAATTCAGGTTTGCGACCACAATGTGCCACAATAGTGATTAACCCATCTCTACTCTTCGAATGGCTCTCTAGCTCAGCATTCTTTTTTCCTGTAGATTATTGCGCAAGGCAACTGCGGGGTACTGAACAAGGCTTGCTTTTCATTTCTTCTAATACAAAAAAAAGCAAGAAAAGACAGCAGACTTCAACAATTTCTCCAATTCAGAACTAATTTCCTCTGACTGCAGCCTCTCACTGTGTGTATCACCACCATCTGAAAAACAACTTCTTTCCAATGCCTGCAATGTCACGCTCGTCCATTTCATTAGTGCCTCTTGTCGCCCGCGAAATATGCCTATATATGTCATCCCACTTGCAAAGCAGCTCAGCAGCCCATACCGTGGTCACCAGGTCAGGTGCTCCCAACTGCGCATTGCCACAGCGACATGACATCAAACCCATTGATGATTGGCCATATTTTGCTTGCATCCCCGCATAATAGATGTAATAGATGCATAAAGTGTGGTCGCCAGACGGACGCTTAACGAGGGCCAACGTAATTTTCAAGGTAAAGAAAATGGCTGACTGGGCACCGCGAACGCGATTTCAAGGTTATAGTGCCTCAGGGCTGATGCACTTACCCGCACAGCATAGTTATCAAAAGAAGGACCAACGCCAGATTCTTGAAAGCAGTCATTTTTGGCTCGAATGTGCAAAGTCATACAGGCCAGAAATGCGTGCCTACAGCCTTTTTCATTTCTTTATATACATTAAACCTACGTCAGCCACAACGTCATGACAAAGGCAACTTTTGAAGCAGCATCCCACTGTAGCTGAAAAATGCCGATGGCTGGGGTGAGCCTGACATTTATGGCAAAAGCTGGAACGGAGCAACTATATGAGCGAAGAGAATGACATTTGCTCGGGGGGGATTAACGTGCCCGCTGCAGCATCTTCCCCATAATTTGCTACGGAAGTAATCTCCAATTTCTTTTGGCGTTTACGCCAACGACACTACGATGCTATAGTAACGCAAAGCATGCGTCCACTCACCCTTGATCTTAAGCAGAGATGGTCACGGCTGGGAGACAAAGGGATGATTTATCAAAACATGTCACCTAGCTAGAGCATTTGTGTGTAGATGTTTCTGCCGTCATCACTACAAAAAAAATATGCCTGTACCTCTGCGTGTTTCGCTGGTATTGACGTCTAAGCGCAGGAAGCGACAAAGCGGCTACATGTTTTACAAGAACGGTTCAGTTAATGGGGAAGAGCACATCCGTATGTGCAGCATGACTTGAGTGAAGGTTCGTAAAACCACGACAGGACTTTAGAAAGACAAATAAATTGCGTGTTTAAATGGTATTTTGCATAAGGTATCACTTGTAGCTAAATTGTTAGACTATATACCGGAAGTAATCGGACAAATCTCTTCAAACGAGACTTTTGGGATACTTGAAGTAAGCAACAAAAATGGGCCCACAAGGAGAGGAATTTCACACTTCGTTGCAAAGTATTACGAATAAACGTGATCGTAAATACCAGATATGCAGTTGAGTTTCAGTCTCCAACTGGAATCGTTTCAAAAGGCTATGCCGTTACTTTCCAGAGATATGTATTAGCCCAAGAAATGTTCAAGCTGCGCGGAAAACCAGTCCGCTTCCATGAAAGCTAAAGACAAGTGTGCATGAAAAATGACGCATAAAACGTTTCTTTTAGCGCTTCATTTATTGTTCAAAGATTAAATGCCAGCAGCGGAAAAACAGTAAAACGTTTCTGCAACTTGAGTGAACACCGTTTCCCACCTTTACTCTTAAAATACAAACTTGCTTATCTCGGAACATTGTACTAATGAAAACATCCTGTGAGTATATAGCGTATCCGATAGCAGGAACTAAATTTCGGGCGAACCGAGGGGCTTGGATTTTTCATCAGGAATCGTTTTTCGCTAACATAAATATCAGCTGCTAATTAACGATGTGTTCTGGTGGTCGTTTTCGAGTGAGCTAAACCGTTCCCAAAATGCTGACCTTGTTCAGTTGATCCAAAACGGGTGCTCCAGCTACCTTCGGATGGACTTTTCTGATCGCCCGACACCAAATGATAGCGTCGAGAGGGTGCTCCCAGGTTCAGGGTCAGACCATCCGAGAAATCTGGTCAGTCGCACGTGACCTGCACCCGTTTCCTCCGTTGTGCTGGCGAATGCGGACTCTAGCTGCATTCACGGCGAACACAATCCTCGTCCATGTATGACAACTGAACTAAGCCGACAGGGCCAACGGCGCTGGCCGCGTAACATAAACCTCCTCTGATCTATCACTTCCTTTCCTCTCAGGGCTCCCTAAAGCAGCCGGCTATTTGGTTGGCTCTAGATATCTCGTACCAATATCTCGGAACGATTCCGGAGTCATTCTGGGTCTGTGTAACGGTCCGCTCGAATTCACAGAATCATAGCGCCTCTCCGAATCTGTCATAACTGTCCCTTAATTACATATGTAGAATAATCGAGGGTGTTAAATGTCAACTTTGCACTTTTGATAAAAGAACTCGAAGCGGAAATTGAAGAAAGGACAACTTACGGCTCGTGAGAGCCTAATTCAGAATCTTTATGTCGAATTGGATGCCTTCCGAGTTTTAGTCAAATGCAATTAAATTTCGTATATGACACTTAATATTCTAAGAAGTTTTTCAGCTGAATGATCAGTAATATGCCCTTGCGTCAGTGTGGAATACTAACTATTGACTTGACATATGCGTGGCCTTCACAACTTTCCGGCAAATTTTAACACCATTGCAGGTGAAACATGAAGTTCTACTCAAATGAAACTTTCATGGTTACTTGCACGTTACCAATTAGTGTGAGAATGATTGTTGTGGTCATAAACAATCAGCAAGAAAGTCACTTTTGCCGTATAGATTGACGATTTCCGAGGTCGTCAAAATGTGCATCAAGAACATGTATTTTAGGAATGTGCTTTAAAAATGTTGTTTTCGCTTTGTTCACCTGAACACAAGCGACAACACTAGCAATTGAGATCATTGAGACATAAGTAGGAAGCACTAGAAAACAATTTTCTAGTTGGGGTTCAAGCGAACGCCAAGTAAGAAACAATATATTGCGGTAATTCCGTGTATTCCATCAGTGTAATGTAACCGTTGGAGAACATAGCGCAGCGTTTGACTGTTTAGGCTCTATTTTCTAAGGTCCTTAGGCTACCCTGCTTTTGAAACTTCCTGATCTATGCACTGTGATACAAAGTTTGTAATTCCATCTATTCCATCTGTCAGCCCCTTTCTTGATTTTGGAAATCTATGCACTGAGAGTCGCCAATTTCCGCTATGGGATATAAAGGGAAATTTGTTCATTGATAGGACAAATTATGTTTACCAAATCCCGCTTTCTTATGAGCAATGATACATGTCAGGCAAATACGTTCCTGCTAGATTAAATTAAAGAACACTAGGCTAATAGCCGTACAAGTACTTAAAGAGGGACCTGATAAACACATGGATGCCCGCTGCAAAAGGTACACGTACCACCAGAGGATTATTAGTTGTGCCATTCTCGCCCTGGATTTGAATCAGTTGGACAGAATTGTCCGGCATGGAGATGATATCTCAGGAAAACAGTACACTTGTCATTCTAACACCTGACTGACCACTCGACTGAGAAGCAGACGTCATATTAATATGCCGCAAAAGTGTAGTGCGCATGACTAAACTAATACGTATATATATATATATATATATATATATATATTGCGCGACACGGCTGATTTTTCAATCAAACAGTTCAAAGTGTATCTATTTTATGTGTATCTTGCCATGCCCTATTATTAGGAGCACCATGCATCAATTCAGCACTCCAGAGGTAAACGTTGATGTTTAGTGTTTGAATAATACAAATGTATTGGCTCCATTTTAAAAGAATCAACGAATCATATTTAGACATTTTTATAGGCAGCCGAGTCGTTTCTGCTGACCATTCAAACAACTTTAATTGTACAAGCCGACAGAGAAATCTTGGCACTTCTGACGCATTGTGCTTCGGGTGAAACTCCAGAATGGCGGCCGGAAGTTATCGCTTCGTGTTGCGAAAGTTGCCAACTACAGAATCAGACACGCTTAGAGAAGTTGTGTTTGAGCCTCTGGAACTACAACGGCATTCGAGAGGCTGACCGATAGCGACGCATAAAGTAATGTGCCTCCGAATTTCAGCCTCGTAACTTCTCTCTGTCACAACCGTCGCTAAAGCTATTATTACAGAAGTGCGTAGTGTGGTCAAAGTTTTAACATATATATCTTCTGACTGGGACCCTTCTACTTGGCCTCTTGCCCTGATTCTGAAGTCCATCCAGAACCAATTCCGTACGCTTCATTCTGTCCAGGTACTCTCGTATTGCTAGCGTTTCTAAGGCGAAGATATCCTTGGATATTTCTGGTCATTTATCAAGTCGACGTATCTCTCGGATGTGAACCTTCCACAGTATATAACAAACAAATTATCTATGAGATTATGTTTTCCGTCCCTCCATTTTCATCTCACCTCCCTTCGATCAGTGATTGAAAATATTTATGCTAATGCGTCCAACTAAGCAGTATTCTGGGTCTTTCGTGCCCCGGACAAACGACGGCTGGAACCACCTGGCACGCTCCATCGTGTAAGTTGCTGTCCTTTCCACGTTTAAATCAGCACTTCTGTTCCTTCGAATAATCTTCGTTTATAACGACTTCTTTCTATACCGCCTAAAAGCGCTTAGTGCGAATAAATCAAATGATATCAAATAAAATTATAGTAATTGAGGTGCCCGAGGAAACGGTGCTCCTGTAACAAAAGTTCATGACATATTTCGCGAAATGACTGTCTGACATTTCAAAGAAAGTCTGCGAGTTTTCTCGGAAAGAAAAGGACGTCATAATCTCCCAGATGCCCCAAGAATTCCGAAGAGATGCCGCCGAGTTTCCACATATCCATGCGATTCAATGTCCAATGACGTTCGTAGCAACTAGTTTAAAGCAAAGGGCACGCCGCATCAATCGACGTCATTAAAGCACTACAAGCTTCGTGCAGCATTCGTAGGCTGAGGTACGAGCGTGTAGATTCGTAAAATGTCAAATTGCCAACCCTGATTACAGCGCAGAACGTCAGGCACCTAACTCCACGTTGCCAGGTTTGGATGACGTACTCAACACAATACGGGGGTCGTTATCATCATCATCATCATCAGCAGCAGCATCATCATCAGCATCAGCCTGGTTACGCCCATTGCAAGGCAAAAGCCTCGCCCATACTTCTCCAACTACCCCAGTCATGTACTAATTGTGGCCATGCTGTCCCGTGTGTGTGTAGTGACTTTTGAAGGAGAGGAAGAGAGAAGTGCAGTGCCGTAACTGTCTCTCAGAGAAGGACACCTCAACAGCACTGCACAGGGAAAGGGGAGTGGGGAGAAAAAGATCAGGGAGAGAAGGAAAAGAAGGCGGAAAAAAAACCAAGAAGGGTGAAGAAGCAATGCGGGGCTCACAGCCGCTCTCAGCTGCGTGTCATAGCAAAAGTCGAGTAGGGCAGGAAGCACTTTCTTGACAATGGAAGGGTGGGCTGCCGGAAAGAGAAGTGCTCCCTCCGAGTGCTATCCCGGCAAACTTCTTAATCTCATCCACCCACATAACTTTCTGCCGTCCCCTGCTACGCTTCCCTTCCCTTGGAATCCAGTCTGTAACCCTTAATGACCATCCGGTATCTTCCATCCTCATTACATGTCCTGCCCATGCCCATTTCTTTTTCTTGATTTCAACTAAGATGTCATTAACTCGCGTTTGTTCCCTCACCCAATCTGCTATTTTCTTATCCCTTAACGTTACACCTATCATTCTTCTTTCCATGGCTCGTTGCGTCGTCCTCAATTTAAGTAGAACCCTTTTCGTAAGCGTCCAGATTTCTGCCCCGTACGTGAGTACTCATAAGACATAGCTGTTATACACTTTCCTCTTGAAGGATAATGGTAACCTGTTGTTCATGATCTGAGAATGCCTGCCAAACGCACCCCAGCCCATTCTTATTCTTCTGATTATTTCAGTCTCATGATCCGGATCTGCGGTCACTACCTGTCCTAAGTAGATGTATTTCCTTACCACTTCCAGTGCCTCGCTACCTATCGTAAACTGCTGTTCTCTTGCGAGACTGCTAAACATCCCTTTAGTCTTCTGCAGATTAATTTTCAGACCTACAATTCTGCTTTGCCTCTCCAGGTCAGGGAACATGCATTGAAATTCGTCCCCTGAGTTACTAAGCAAGGCAATATCATCAGTGAATCGCAAGTTACTAAGGTATTCTCCATCAACTTTTATCCCCAATTCTTCCCAATCCAGGTCTTTCAATACCTCCTGTAAGCACGCTGTGAATATCATTGGAAAGGTCGCATCTCCCTGCCTGACGCATTTCTTTATTGGGGTTTTGTTGCTTTCTTTATGGAGGACTACGGTGGCCGTGAAGCCGCTATTGATATCTTTCAGTATATTTAGATATGGCTCGTCTTCACCCTGATTCCGTAATGCCTCCATCACTGCTGAGGTTTCGTATGAATCAAACGCTTTATCGTAATCAATGAAAGCTTGATATAAGGGTTGGTTATATTCCGCACATTTCTCTATCACCTAATTGATAGTGTAAATATGGTCTATTGTTTAGTAGCCTTTACGGAATCCTGCCTGGTCCTTTGGTTGACAAAAGTCTAAGGTGTTCCTCATTCTATTTGCGATTACCTTAATGAATACATTGTAGGCAACGGACAGTAAGCTGATCGGTCTATAATTTTTCAAGTCTTTGACGTCCCCTTTTTTAATGGATTAGGATTATGTTAGCGTTCTTCCAAGATTCCGGTGCGCTCGAGGTCATGGGGCATTGTGTATATAGGTTGGCTAGTCTTTCTAGAACACTTCTTCCGGCGTTACTTGTGGGATTTCAAATTCCTCTAGACTATTCTCTCTCACATTATCGTCGTCGGTGCTACTGGTACTGTATAAATCACTATAGAACTCCTCAGCCACTTGAACTATCTCATCCATATTAGTAACGATATTGCCGGCTTTGTCTCATAACGCATACATCTGATTCTTGCCTATTCCTAGTTTCTTCACTGCTTTTAAGCTTCCTCCGTTCCTGAGAGATTGTTCATTTCTATCCATATGATAGTTCGTTATGTCAGCTGTCTTACGCTTGTTGATTAACTTCGAAAGTTCTGCCAGTTCTATTCTAGCTGTAACTTCGCCATAGCCCTCGTTGATCACAACGGACCGATAGTGAATGCGGCTTCCCTACAGTGCTCAATACCAACCAGAGCGGGGCAGGTCGCAGTTGCTATAGCACTCCTAGACAACAGCAGATCACAAATCTTCACTGATTCGACATCGGCGGTCAGGGCTTTCGCTTCAGGATCCATCGCTGAGGAGGCTCACAATATTCTCAAGAACAAGATAATCTCTCCGCACACCATCACGTGGTTTCCGGCTCACCTCGACCCCCAGCTTGACTCCTTTCCCAATCTCAATGACATCGCCCACTCCCAAGCGCGTGCACTAACTCACCGCGCGGGAGCAGGATCGAGCTCAGACTCCGGCGATCTCGAGTTTCGGGACACTCTCACTACTTTCAGCAAAATTACTACGCACTATCACCTGGGTAGGAGGACTTATCCTCCCCCTCACAGCAAACTGGCAAGACCTCTGGCGTCCACTTTGCGCATGCTTGAGACGAAGTGCTATCGAAACCTGGTCCTTTTCTACGCGATCAGTCCAGAGGCTTTCAGCTCTACTGGCCCGGACTGTGGGGCTGTTAGCAATCTCGCACACATGCTCTGGCGATGCCCCTCGTTACAGGGACCCAGTCGCATCCCAGAACAAGAAATGAGCTCTGCCATCCGGAGCTCAGAATATGCACGTCAAACTTGGGCTGTCTAGAGAGCCCACGATGCAGCGGTTAGGCTCGGCGTACCACTCCCCACGTGGGAGCGGCCCGCAGCTCTGCCCTAGGGCAAAGCTTCTCAGGACCTTGTCACTAAAGTTCTCTGTCTGTCTGTCTGTCTGTCTGTCTGTCTGTCTGTCTGTCTGTCTGTCTGTCTGTCTGTCTGTCTGTCTGTCTGTCTGTCTGTCTGTCTCTGTCTGTCTGTCTGTCTGTCTGTCTGTCTCTGTCTGTCTGTCTGTCTGTCTGTCTGTCTGTCTGTCTGTCTGTCTGTCTGTCTGTCTGTCTGTCTGTCTGTCTGTCTGTCTGTCTGTCTGTCTGTCTGTCTGTCTGTCTGTCTGTCTGCCTGTCTGTCTGTCTGTCTGTCTGTCTGTCTGTCTGTCTGTAGGGTTAGAGGCGTTCATACATTGGCGTTTCATGATCAGATCTTTCGTCTCCTGCGATAGCTTACTGGCATCCTGTCTAAGGGAGTTACCACCGACTTCTATTGCACACTCCTTAATGATGCCCATAAGATTGTCGTTCATTGCTTCAACACTAAGGTCCTCTTCCTGACTTAATGCCGAGTACCTATTCTGTAGCTTGATCCAGAATTCCTCTAGTTTCCCTCTTACTGCTAACTCATTGATTGGCTTCTTATGTACCAGTTTCTTCCGTTCCCTCCTCAAGTCTAGGCTAATTCGAGTTCTTACCATCCTATGACCACTGCAGCGCACCTTGCCGAGCACGTCCGCATCTTGTATGATGCCAAGGCTAGCGCAGAGTATGAATTATATTTCATTTCTAGTCACGCCATTTGGCTCCTCCACGTCCACTTTCGGCTAACCCGCTTGAGGAAAAAGGTATTCATTATCCGCATATTATTCTGTTTTGCAAACTCTACTAATAACTCTCCCCTGCTATTCCTAGAGCCTATGCCATATTCCCCCACTGACTTGTCTCCAGTCTGCTTCTTGCCTACCCTGGCATTGAAGTCGCCCATCAGTATAGTCATTTTGTTTTGACTTTACCCATCGCCGATTCCACGTCTTCATAAAAGCTTTCGACTTCCTGGTCATCAAGACTGGATGTACGGGCGTAGACCTGTACGACCTTCAATTTGTACCTCTTATTAAGTTTCACAGCAAGACCTGCCACCCTCTTGTTAATGCTATAGAATTCCTGTATGTTACCAGCTATTTCCTTATTAATCAGGAATCCTACTCCTAGTTCTCGTCTCTCCGCTAAGCCCCGGTAGCACAGTACGTGCCCGCTTTTTAGCACTGTATATGCTTCTTTTATCCTCCTAACCTCACTGAGCCCTATTATATCCCATTTACTACCCTCTAATTCCTCCAATAACACTGCTAGACTCGCCTCACTAGATAACGTTCTAACGTTAAACGTTGCCAGGTTCAGATTCCAATGGCGGCCTGTCCGGAGCCAGGTATTCTTAGCACCCTGCGCAGCGTCACAGATCTGACCGCCGCCTGGGTCAGTTGCTTCGCGGCTGCTGGAGACTGAGGGCCGGGGTTTGATTGTTGTATTCATATAGGAGGTTGTGGCCAAGTACTGCACCAGGATGGCCAACCCTGCTCTGGTGAGAGAGTGCGTTACCGGTTCTGGTCACCGGGATCAGGCCACACTCCAGGCCTGTTTATGTAATTTTCTCAACACGCGGATTTTTTTTTTTTCAAAAGACATTAAAACAGTTTTCGGGCCGGCAATCACGTAAACACCAAATCAGAAACAAAACATAGCGGTAATTCCGTGTATTCAATCAGTGTTCCGTAACTATTGGAGAGTATAGCACAGCGGTAGGCTTTTAAGGCCGTATTTTCTACGGTCATTCAGCTACCCTGCTTTTGCAGCTTCCAAATCTATTCCCTGAAATGCGCCCATTTCAACCATGAGATATAAAGGGACATTTATTCAGTGCTAAGACATATTATGTTTACAAATTTCGCTTTCGTATGAGCAATAAAATATCGGGCAAATTCGTTTTCGCTAGACCCATCGCCTCGGAAAAGATTGCACTTATTAAAGAAAACGACCTAATGAACACCTCAATGTCCCCTGTAGAAGGTGCACGTACCACAACAAGATTAATAGCTGTGCCGTTCTCGCCCTCAATTTCAATCAATTGGGCATAATCATCCAGGTGGAGATGATGCTTGAGGAAAACAGCACACTTGTCATTCTAACGCCCGTGACCTTGACTGAGAATAATACATCGTTTTAGTATGCCACAAAAGGGTAGTGTGCATGACTAACTGTACATATTTCGGACGACGTATCTTATTTTCAAATAGACCCGTTCAAAGTGAATTATATGTTTCCTGCCGTTCCATCATGTGGTTTTCCTATATTAAGTGTAGCCTGTCATGCGCTCTTTTTAGGAGCAACATGCATCTATTGAGCCCCCTCCACCCCCCCCCAGTCGACAATAATTCAGCACTCCAGAAATAAACATTTGTGTTTAGTGGTTGAATAATAAGATATATTGGCTTCGTTTAAGCACAAACAACGAATCACACGTAGAAATCGTTCAACTTACGCTGAGCGGTTTCTCCTGACCGTTAAAACAACTTTGATTACACAAGCCGACAAAGATGTGTTGGCCCTTCCGACGCCTTGTGCTCCGCGTGAAACTCGAGAATGGCGGCAGAAAGTTGTCGCTTTATGGTGACAAAGGTGTCAACCACAGACTCAGACACGCTAAGAAAAGTTGCGGTTGAGCCTCTCGAACGAAAACGGCATTCGAGAGGCTGACTGATAGTCGTGCATGCAGAAATGCACCTTCGAATTTCTGCCTCGTAAGTACGCTCTGTCGAATGCGCCGCTATAGCTATTCTTATACAGGTGCCTAGTGTGGTTCAAGTTTAAATATGCATCTTTTTATTAGGACCCTTCGTCCCTTTCACTAATCCTGGAGTTCAACCAGAAGCCATCTGTGCGCTACACGCTGTCTAATAATTTTAGCATTGCTAGCGTTCCTAAGAGAAACAAATCCTTGGACCTTGCTGCTCATTACTAAAGTCGGCATATTTCTCGTATGTCAACCTGTCATAAAATACACCAAAGAAATGATCTACGAGATTATCTTTTCATTACTTCCATTTTCATCTCACCTGCCTTCAATCAGTTATTGAAGGTCTTTATTTTAATGCGGCCAGTATTCCGGATCTTTCGGGCCACAGATAAACGACGGCTGGAACCACCTGTTAGTGTCCATCGTCTCAACTGCTGACCTTTACACGTTTAAATCAGCATTCGTCAGGCACTTGTGTTCCTTCGAATATTCTTCGTTATTAAAATATTCTTTCTGTACTGCCTAATAAGGATTAGTGGGAATAAATCAAATGATATCAAATAAAATTATAGTACTTGAGGAGCCAGAGGAAACAGCGCTTCTGTCATAGAAGTCCATGACATATTAGGCGAAATGACGATGATGCATTTCATAGAAAGCCAGCGATATTTCTAAAAAGAAAGACACATCATATTCTCCCAGATGCCCCAAGAGTTCCAGAGATCTGCCGGCGAGTTTCCACTTGTCGAAGCGATTATTGAGTCAATGTTAAACGACGTCGTAGCAACCGAGGCGTGCTGATGTCGTAAATACTTTGTTGGGGAAGAAGTGGCGTCATGGACCTTGTCGAGGTAGTCGAAAGCAAAGGGCACACCGCGCCAATCGACGTCGATAAAGCGCTTCAAGCTTCGAGCAGCGTTCGTAGGCTGACGAACGCGCGTGTGGATATGTAAAAGGTCAAATTGCCGAGCCTGATTAGAGCGCAGAACATCAGGCACCGGACGCCACGTTGCCAGGCTCGGACATACTTCACCTCACATGGAGGTGCTCGATAACGAAAGTGTGGGCAATGCATGCCTATTGTGTGAAGTGAAATAACCAGCAGTCCCTGGTCGAAGCGGTAGTTTTATGTGGCACTACCAGCGCTTGCAAAAAGCGGTCGTTTTCACACCGAGGCGACCAAATGTGGCGATGGAGGGCGCTGAAATGGTTCAACGTGAGGACAGAGAGATGGCCGTAGCTGTTGGCTTCCCTGCGTCTACCTTTGCGTCACTTTGCTAGAAAACAAGGAATCTTCGCGGAAAAAAAGAAGGACTCCCAGCATGGAAAAAAAGAGAGCATGCGATAAGCGTGGAAAGAAGAATCGTTACTGACACTGCAATGCAAGCCCGGCATGGCCTTGCGTACTGACTGCACATAGTTGCTCTTGTTCCGCGCTTAGATTGTATAACGATGTGTTAAAGGATATGTCGTGTTCTCTGAGCAGCTACACGTTATCCTTGATTTACGTGATGTACCGTTCCTCCCAGTTTGTATTCTTCCTTTTGCCTTTAATACGTCAGGGAAACAGAGCGCGACGATCTAGCATGTGCCGCTTAAGCGAGGCAGAAAAAATGGCAGGAGTTTTCATTCGTACATTTGCAAGAATGGCTGTCATGAACAAAAGTGAAACGTCCTCTGTCTTGAGGGCGGAGAGTGTAGCGTGGCCCTGTGGAAGTCAACCATTTTCACGAAGTGTTCGACTTTCGCGCACACCGACCCCCGACTCTCAGCTCTGTCTTCCGGTGACTAATGCAGAGGGGAGAAATTCTATTACCTCATCTGAGGCTTTCCTTCGAGTTAACTAGTTCGCATTATTTTCATGCTTAAACGACCTACAGCCGTAGTTGTGACGTCTGGACACACACCGAAACCAGTCGCGCGCACCCTTTCATATTTGCACATTTGAATGCGAAGCCACATTGCGGTAGGTAGCCACTGCGGCCGAATTGTGATTCGGGTGAAATGCAAGAACACCCGTGTACTTATAATTAGGTGCGCATTAAAGTACCCCCAGGGGAGTGCCACATTGCGGAGCGCCTCATAATGAGATCACGGTTTTGGCACGTAAAACCCCATTAATGATTTATTAAGATATCTTGCTGTATGGCCTCATTCGTGGTATGTTGAATAACACAAAATCACCCTCTTCGGTGCTGCGACTCAAACCAGAATCCTACATGGCAATTACCGCAGCTTCTAACCTTTAAGCCAATCATACAACGAAGCAACAATTGTCAAGCTTATCTCTGCCGTTCCAAGGTGGCAGCAAGCGCTTTGAGGCGACTGGCTCACGCGTCTGTTTTTTTTTGTTTTTTTTATGGCCGTCTAAAGCAAGAACCTAAATAGCGCTATTCACAAGGTTTGGGATGGCGGAATGCTTCTGAGAGGGAGGCGCAAATATATTATAAGCCAACAAGTTTTCTTGCAGATAGCTGCACTAAATCGAGCACTAAATGCACTGAATTATTAACGTCGGTGTATACACAGTGTATACACCGAGGTTGTATACACTATGTATGCCTGGAATAAGATTTAAGAAGTGTCTGGCAAATGGAAATCCATGGCACCGGGAGTTGTTCAGTACGTAATGCCACTCAAACGTCTCCATACACAAATGAGATAGCAAGCGTGTTAGGCTGGCAAGGAGCCATGCTATTTTAAATAGAGTGACTTCGGTGTACTTCTTTTGATTATACGTCTGTGTAACCAATTCTTAATGCGCAAACATTCTCGCACTACTTCCCTCAGAAGCCTGTCCGCCCATTCGTCAACCTGTCCGTAACGCGTGAAACGATGCACCTGGGGTTCTGTGGGGGTATATGAGAATGTCTTGTGATTCTGTATGCCTACTGTGATTCGTGATCATAAATATATGTAGTGAGTACTGAAGTGGTTTAAAGATTGATTAACCTAATTAAAGACGTATAAGAATAATCGCGATAAAATTGCTTAAACCTGACAGATGGTAATTAAAGATAGTAAGGCTAATAGAAACAATTTGCATTACATTAATTAGACTAATCGATGTTGATTAAGACTACTTAAGAATAAATAGGCCTTGTATATAATTCATTATTTAGGCAGACAGCGGCCTGACGCAATAATAAAGTATTAATTACTTGAGCGAAATAAACAATAAGGCCAAGTTAATATAGTAAGCGATCGTCGCCATCATACGACCACAAGCGTTGGGATACGTCAGAAACGCATGGTGCAAGACGATGGGCTGAAAAAATGCTTAAAATATCTTACAAGTCCCACTAGGGTGTTTTTTCAGCTATTTTCGGTGAACGTACCGTCCTTGAAAGCCTATGCGATATGAATGGAGCCAGAACAGAACTGACCATTATAAGCAACGCAGAGAAAATAAATACAGTGGTTGCACTCGTAAAACTATTCAAGTTTGCAAATATACTGTGCCACAAGAGTAAGCAACGCGTCTTCCCTATTTGAATGGCTCCCTAGCTCTGCATCTTTTTCGCTGTAACTTTTGGCGCACTGCTGTGGCGGGGCACTGAGCAAGCCTCACGTTTCATTTCTTTCAATGCAAAAAAGAAGCAGGAAAAGCCAGCAGGCTTCAACAATTTATCCAACTCAGGACTCATTTCCTCTGACTGCAGCCCCTCACTGCGTGTATCGGCATCTTCTGATAACCAACTTCTTTGCAATGCCCACTACGTAATTCTCGTCCATTACATTATTGTCGGTTCTCGCCCCCGAAATACGCCTGTATATGTCATCCCACTCGCAAAGCTGCTCAGGAGCGCATGCCGTGCTCAGCAGGACAAGGTCCCAACTGGGCGTTGCCGCAGCGACATGACATCAAAGCCATTGACGATTGGCCAAAATTTTTCTTTGATCACAGTAGAACAGATGTAAATCTAAGCATGGAGTGGTGGCCAGACGCACTCTTAACGAGGGCCAACGTAATTTTCAGCGTAAAGAAAATGGCTGGCGGGCACCGCAAACCCGATTTCAAGATTATAGTGAAAGACATTTACTGCCTGAAGACTGATGCACTTACCCGCACATGATAGCCATCGAGCGAAGGACAAATGGCAGATTCTTGAAAGCAGTCATTTTTGGTTCCAATATGCAAAGTCCTACAGCCCAGAAATAGGTGCCTACCGCCTTTCTCGTTTATTTATACACATTAAACCTACGGCCACCAGAACACCATCATAAATTGAACCTTTGAAGCATCATCTCACTATAGCTGAAAAATGCCGATGGCTGGGGTGGGGATGACATTTATGGTTAATGTTGGAATGCAACAACTAGATGAGCAAAGAGAAACGCGATGACACGGGGGTGATGAATGTGCCCGCTGCAGCCCCTTCCCAATAATTTGCTGTACAAGTAATCTGCAATTTCACTTGGCCTTTACGCCAGCGTCACTACCGGGCTGTTTAACGAAAAGCATACCTTCGTCCGCCCTGGATCTTCAGCAGAGATTGTTGTGGCTGGTAAACAAAGCGATTATTTATCGAAACGTGTCACCTAGCTCGTTTATTTGTGCGCGGGTGGTTCTGACGTCAGCCTTGCAAAAAAATAATGCCTGGGCCTCCGCGTGCTTCGCTGTAAATAACGTCTAGGCACGTCAAGGGAGAAAGTGGCTGTTTAACTGGAATGGCTTAGTATTTTACTACGGAAGGGCACATTCGTATGTGCAGCATGACTTGAGTGAATGTTGGTATTTCATGACATGAATTTAAACAGGCCAATAAACTGCACATTTGAATATTATTCTGCCTAACGTATCACTTGTAGGCTAACTGTTAGACTATAAACCGGAAGTAAGCGGCCGAATTTCTTTAAACCAGACTATTAGGAAACTTGAAATCAGCATCAAAAATGGGCCCACACGGAAAACAGTCTCTGACTTCGTTGAAAAGTATTACGAATAAACATGATCTGAAATATGAGATGTGCCTTTGACTTCCAGTCACTAACCGTAACTGCTTCGAAGGGGTGCGCGGTTACTTTCTGGTGATATGTAATAGTCTAAGCAATGCTCAAGCTGCGCGGCAAAGCAGCCCGCTTCCATAAAAGCTAAAGACAAATATGGATGAAAAATAACGCAGGAAGCGTTTCTTGCAGCACTTCATTTATTGTTTAAAGATTAGATGGCAGCGGCGGAAAAACACTAAAACGTTTCTGCGTCTTGACTGAAGATCGCCTATCAGCTTTTCTCTCGAAATATAAGTTTGCTCATCCCGGAACTTTGCACCAATGCAACAGCGTGTGAGTCAGTATATAGCGTATCCGATAGGAGGAATTAAATATCGGATGAACCGAGGTGTTTAATTTTTTATTAGGAATCGTACGTTGTTAACATGAGTACCAACAGCTAATTATTGACATTATCTGGTGGTCGTTCTTGACTGCGCTAAACCGCTGCCAAATGCTGACTTTGTTCAGATGATCCAAAGCGGGCACTCCAGCTACATTTAGACGATCCTTTCTGATCGCTCGACACCAAATCAGAGCGTCGAGAGAGTGCTCCCAGGGTCACAATCGGAGCAGCCGAGAAATCTAGGCAGTCGCACGTGATCTGCACCCGTTCCCGTAGTTGTGCTGGCGAATGCGGACTCTAGCTGCATTTACTGTGAACACCATCCTCGTCCATGTTCGCTACCATGTTTGACATCTGATGACATCCGACACTGGCTCATACGGCTTTGGTCGCGTAAGCGGAAGTTCCCCTGATCTATTGCTTCCTTCCCTTACTGACCTCCCGAAAGCAGTCGGCTATTTGGTTGGCTCTCGATATCTGGTAGCACTATCTCGGATCTATTCCGGAGACATTCTAGGTAAGTTTAACGAGAATGACTCAGGAATTGGTCCGATTGGATTCGGAGAATCACAGCGACCATCGGAATCTATCATAACTGTACCTTAATATCGTATGTGGAGTAATCAAGGGTGTAAAACGCAAAATTTGTATTTTCTATAAAAGAAATCGAAATCGAAATTGAAGTGAGCACAACTTACAGCTGGTGAGAGCCTAATTCAGAATCTCTATGTCGAATTGTATGCGTTTCGAGCTTTAGTCAAATGGAATTCGATTTCGTGTATGACCCTGAAAATTCTAAAAAGCATTTCAGCTTAACAATCAGCAAAATACCCTGCGTCAGTCCGGACTACTAACTATAGACTTGACGTAAAAGTGGCCTTCACAACTTTCCGGAAAATTTAAACACCATTGCAGGTGAAACGTTAACTTCTACTAAAGTCGTCCTTTGATGCGTAGTTTCAAGTTACCCTTTAGTGAGAGAATGATTGTTCGGGTCATCAACAATGAACAAACAAGTCGCTTTTGACGTATGAATTGACAATTTTGTAGGTCGTGACAATGTGCATCAAGAACACGTATTTGAGGCACATGCTGTAGAAATATTGTTTTCGTTGTATTCACCTGAACACAAATGACAACACTAGCAAAGTTTTCACTTCGAACACAACGTTTCAGCTAACCGCAGAAGTGTGGTGCGCATGACTAAGTATATATATAAATATATATTGAACGACAAGGCTGATATTTAAATCGACCGGTTCCAAGGGAATTATGTGTTTCCGCTCCATCATATGGGTTTCCTTTATTATGTGTATCCTGCCAAGCGCTAGTATTAGGAGCACCATGCATCTATTGAGCCGACGAGAATAATTCAGCGTTCCAGAGATAAGCATTAGTGTTTAGTGTTTGAATAATTAAAATATATTGGAACCGTTTAAGGAGAATAACCAAATCATATTTAGAAATTTTTTATCGGAGGTCGATTGGTTTCTGCTGACCATACAAACAACTTTGATTGCACAAGCCGAAGGAGAAATTTTAGCACTTGTGAAGCATTCTACTCCAGTTTAAACTCCAGAATGACGGCAGAAACCAGTCGCTTCGCGGTCAGGAAGGTTGCGAGCTGCAGAATTAGACACGCTGACAAAAGTTGCGCTTGAGCCTGTGGAACTCAAACAACATTTGAGAGGCTGAATAATAGCGGCGCATAAAGTCATGTACCTTAGAATTTCTGCCTCGTAACTTCTCTCTGTAACCTGCGTCGCTAAAGCTATTATTACACAACTGGCTAGTTTGGTCAAAGTTGAAATACGAGTATGCATCTCCTGATTGGTACCCTTCTACTTGATCCCTTGCACTAATCCGGAGTCCATCCAGAACCCATACGCACGTTCCATGCTGTGCAGATACTCTCGCATTGTTAGCGTTTCTAAGGTTAAGATATCCTTGGACCGTCCTAGTCATTACTTAAGTCGACGTATCTGTCGCATGTGAACCTTTCAGAAAATATACCAAAGAAATTATCTATGAGATTTTCTTTTCCGTCCTTGCATTTTTCTCGCACGTCCCTTCGATCAGTGATTGAAAGTCTCGATACTAATGCATCCGACCAAGCAGTATTCCGGGTCTTTCGTACCACGGACAAACCTGACCACCTTGAACCGCCAGACAGCCTCCATCGTCTCAATTGCTGACCTTTTGATGTTTAAATCCGCGCTGGTCAGGCACTTGTGCTCCTTCAAATAATCCTCGTTATAACAACTTCTTTCTATACCGCCTAATAGCACTTAGTGCGATTAAATCAAAAAGGAAATAAAATTATAGTACTCGAGGAGCCCGAAGAAACAGTGCTCCAGTAAAAGAAGTCCGTGACATATTTCCTGAAATGACTGGGAGGTATTTCATATGAAGTCGGCGATATTTCTTGGAAAAACAAGGGATGCCATAATCTCCCAGATGCGCCAAGAATTCCAAAAATCTGACGCCGAGTTTCCACTTATCGATGCAATTAGTGAGTCCATATTCAGTGACGTCGTAGCACCCGAGGCGCGCTGATTTCGTAAATACGCTTTTGGAGCAGAAGTGGCGTCAACAACCCTGTCGAGATGGGCGAAAAGAAAGGGCACGCCGCGACGAACGACGTCAATAAAGCGCTGCAAGCTTCGGGCAACGTTCGTAGGCTGAGGAACGTGCGTGTAGATTCGTGAAAGGTCAAATTACCGATCCTTAGTACAGCGCAGAACGTCAGGCACCGAACTCCCCGTCGCCAGGTTTGGACATCTACTTCATCTGACATGGAGGTGCACGATCACGAAATCGTGGGCAATTCATGTCTATTCTGTAAAGTGGCACCGTCGCCGCGCGTCGTATGCTGCATGTGCGAGGGAAAGCGCGCGAGGGAAGCCGATGATCGTGGCTCAGTCTGGCGCGAGGGACGCCGTCCTCCGTCGCGCGAAAGGCCGTGGGGAAATGGGAGGGAGTGGGGGGGGGGGGGGGGGGCAGGGGTCGTTGCGTTGTCATGCACCGCGAAGAAAATGAGCCACACAATACTACTTTGAAATTATCTAATGATGGATGCTTCCATTAGATGAAAGTGAATTACAAGGAACGCTCCTTAGAATAAAGAAATCTAATGTATTGGGGAGCATCCTTGCCTCAAGGATTTTGTGAGTGACAAAGAAAGTATCAATGCCCTCTTATATTACTTCGCAAATGCACCAAGAATATACAGTATGAACGAACCCGATGTTTCATAGGATATCAAAATTTGGTACCATATAGTATATAGCAAAATAAAATACTTATCCGTTTCATTGGAGAGCTCGTCTTTTATTGTGTAGCAACACGTCGAAGAGACACGGTGGAGAGGAGGGGACACCATGTCCTTTAGTTGCGGTGATACACTGTGAACATGCTCTAAATCGCCCAATTCATCATCATTGTGCCTACATTCAAAAAGGGACATAAATGGTGTGGTTATAGAAAATTCGCAACAAACATGAAAGCTCATCCAGTCTTCCTTTAGAATGTTCGGCAAATATGCCCTTCTGTGATAACAGGCCTGTCCCCACGCAACAGCGCTGTCAACGAACTACGTAGCCGCATAGTACTTTCTAGCCAGCCTAGACCAAATATACTCGGCACCCAACGAGGCATAAATAGATCACCTGACTCCGCGAATGCTAGTGAACTTATTGATTTAAGAAGCTTCAACTATAACGCAAGTTGTTTTTTCCAAACTAAAAGCAAAAAAACTGGCAATCGGGTTTTACCGCAACGTATAAACTTTAGCGTTACTCTACTTCTAGCGGAATTGAGCCCCTTAATGGAGCGCTGCTTGTTTTGTCGGCACTATACGCTCGATGGAACGGCGTCGGTTTCATATATATATAGTTGCCGCAGTGTCACAAGCATTTCAAATAGTGTACTTTTTCCCTAAACATGTTAAGGTAACGTTTCGACGCATTGTCAATTAAACATAGCGCCATTAGAAGTCACCAGAGGCTCTGCCGGGTGCATATTAAGACCCCCTCTGCTCTCCGCTATTATATACCGGCATTAGTTAAAACACACAGGCTGAAGAGCTTAACGTTGCAATCATGTGGCTGCGTGGGCTTCTGGGGCAATTAATGAAAACAAGAAAAAAAGAAAAAAAAAGCGATATCCTTACAATTTACAGGCGTGAGTTTTCTACGAGACATCGATTCAATAAACGGTGGATGTAGTAAACCTTCGTAGTTCTGTGCTGCATGTTCCAAAAACTTAGTTTGCGTCGTCCTGCCCTTTTCCTTTCTTTCCCCCTTTTTTGTTTCATGTTATTGTTTTGGAGGGGAAGTGAGCAGCACGCAGCAAAAGACAATTGTGATATTTTTCACGGACTCAAGGATGTTAAACTCGGCTGCGTTTTCAAAAGTTGCTCGACAAAGATTGTTGACGAAATAAAAAAAAAAACGCAGCGAACAATAACAGTACGCGTCTTTTACTGTTGGCGCCGGCATCTCTGCGTCGTCACGCCTTTCTGTTTACAAAACGCGCAAATTGTCCATGCACAAGCGCTGATGTTCTCTGTGTAAAAAGCACACTGGAAGTAAGCAGACGTTTTCTGAACTGATGGATTATACCGTTAGAATGTCCAAGGCGGTTTTCAGGTCAAAACAAGAGACACTGTTTTGTAGAAAGTCGCGAATTAGAGTACCGCACAATGCTTCCGCGATTTCAATAGCCAGTCATCTCGAAAGTCACTGGGCTGTCGAGTGTCTTAGAGTGCTCCGCATAACCAACGCGGCATTTTTGCGAGTAACACCGGGAGTGTGGCGGAAGGATTTAGCACCAGTTAGGTTGTTCTATAGAAAATGTAATGAGATTGAGTAACTTGCATATCTTGATTTCGAAACGCGATTTAGCATGCTTTTCTTTGGCTAGCTAAAACCAATGTGACAACATGGGAGCCGGCATACTCTATTAGAAGCGACGCGGGCATTACTACAATTTTTGAATCTGCCGGCTTCAGTAACCAATTGCAGGCGTGATGGGCAGCGGAATGTGTTCCCACAGCTAGTGCATCACTTCCCCTCCTCACATCATCCATTCATTCATTATTTATTTATTTATGTAGTTATTTATTATTATTATTCTCTTGACCTATTTCTACCTGTGTAGGTTAGCAAACAAAGCGTCTGGTTGACCTTCGTCTCCATATCAGTGCTGGCGACAATCCTGCCTCTGCATTTGCTTAATTTTCTGACTTACGAAGGCTCTTTAGACCGCAAATCTGATGTCTTGCACACCTTCGAATGCACTCTAGTGTCACTTAACATTTGTCCTTGGGATCTCTTAACAATATAGAGAGCAACACTTGAAAAAGTTCGACCAAACCTTTGAAACGGACTCGCTATTCAAAAGGCCGCGTGTGTTGCGCCGACATTTCACGAGAAGAAGGTGTTGCGTCTTTACAGCCGTGGTTGGCTGCCGACGATCTATTAAACTCAAGGGAGCAGTAAAATATTGGCAGGCAGAAGATCAGGCGTAGGAGCAAGCACTGGCGAGACGTTCTCTCCGCGAGGCGCGCTCATGCCGTAAGCGCCAGTGCCCTCGCACGCGCCCTTCATCGTTGTCGTCCTCGGGCCACGTGTAAGAAGGCAAGATTGTTCCTTTCGCCGCACTCGAAATAATTCTGATCATCCCTTTCCTCTCATCCACCTATCCTTTGCTTCGTGCGAGGGACGAGGGACGTGCATCGCCAAGGAACGTGAGCGCCATCCATACCATTGCCACGCGCTCGCACTCGGGCCTCCTTTCGACAGTAGGGATCGCGACAGAAGAAAAGGTTGAAGCGAACCCCAGAACAAAGGAGTTGCGGGCACGAAGTGCACTAAGGAAACCTGTCATTCCTGGAGGAACAAGCAGGCGTCCGTACTGTACGCGTTATGGCATACGGGCGGGTAGGCGGAGAGGGGGCGGGGGGGGGGGGGGTGAGGGCTGAGTCAAAGGTAATGAGAGACGACGAGCAGGAAAAGCGAGCACTTGGACAAAGCATGCGCGCACAGTGCGCTGCCACCAGGGTGGACAGAAACAAAGGAGGTGGGAAAAGGCAGGGATGGGAGGGGGAAGGGAGGAAGAACCAAGCGGCGAAGAAAGGGGAGTAGGCAGGGTTGACAGAAAGAAAAGGTCGTTTAGGAAGAACACGGGCTCTACGCACATGTACCCCGCGGTGAGAGTAACATGACCGAGTAACGGGGCGGGATTCACGCGAGACAAAGGCGGTCGGAGAAGAGAGATAACGTTAAGCAAACGAGCGCAGGATTTTCTTTTTCGTTCATCCTCCCTTCGACCAGCTCGGTGAGTCATATAAGGCAGCTTAGAGAAAGAAAGGAAAGGAAAAAGGGTATAGTACTATAAGTACACACATGACTTACGCATAAAGTATGTGAACGACCCGCAATGGCCGTAAAGGAAAAAGAAGACGAAGAAACAGAGGACGTTTCACCTGGGCATCTCAAGAACAGCCACCAGCGCAATAGGAGGATATAGTAAAACGTCGTGTAATTGAGACAAAGCAAGCGGTGGCTGTCAGGAAAGACAGCCTGGGGAAGGCCCGCGTTATCTCTGCCTCCGTCATTTCATAAATGATCGCCGCCAGCCCTATACCTTCTTTTTATTACATTTATTCTTTTTTGTTTTTACGTTTCAGGCATTCCAAATGATACCGCGCTAAGAAATAAAGTACAGGGCAGTTCGATAAAGGCCGTGAAGGAGGTTAAGGCTCCGGCCATGAGCGCGCAAAAAAATAAAAACAAACAAAAAGATGAAGCAACAAGAGCATCTAGGTAAGCTACACGAGCCTTGGGTCAGCTGTATTGTCCCGTCCACCATCCTTGCTATTTTCTTGTTCTTACGCTTGCAGAAACACAATGGCTGCCATTCAAAAACAAAGGTGAGCGGCTCCGCGGTTGCGCAGATATGTAGGCCCACTGTACACAACCTAAGTACATCGAGGCAGCACTGCATGAATTGGACTGGTCTGAAATGATATCCTGATGCGAAGGCAAAAGGGAAAAAAGCGTTTTTGAATTTTTGAAGCCAAATTTACAGCGTATTCTGTCATAAGAGCTGTTTCCCATTGGCCTGCTGCCTTCGCTACCATCTCCAAAATCACGATTCACTCTTAGGAATACTAGTAGCGTAAGAACTATTTCGTCAATACGAAGCCTTGTCAGCGTGATTATTCACATTGCAAAGGCCGGCATTCACAAAAAAGCTGTTACATTTATTTGTGGATACGAATCCTTCTCTGCCCCTATATTCACTTTTGCGAGACCCTCATTCGCAAAACGTTATTACGCCTAAACTGTTAGTCAGATCATATTCAGTTCAAAACTGAGCTTCCGCATATGATTAGCGAATCCAATCACCCAACGGCCAAAAGCTCCAGAAATAAAGATCTCCCTCCCCGACCCTCATCAGAGAGAGAGGGAGAGAGAGAAATAATGTTTCATTTCCTGAAGCGGTAATCTGGGTAAGTACATGGCTACGCCAAGCTGGGAGCATTCGTTATTCCAGGAATGCTATGGCTTAGGTTGCCTCTTTCGCGCGGGTGGCGAGACTGCACTGGTCGTCCATGTCGTCTGAGGAAAGCCTGACTTTCTACATTTCGGCGGGGGTATAAATGTACGTTGATCCGCGGTGCTCTTCTTATGCTTCTATGGGGCGTCCTTGTTCGGAGCCACATTGTGGTGCATGTGAGGCGAGGTGTGTGGATGTGCCTCGCAGTGGGAACGTCTGGAGCATGCCTCAGAAGAAGAGATTAACGATGCAACCACGAAGTCTCAGCGGGAGAATGGGGGCATGTTTATTCTTAATAAGCGGTGATGTCACGACTGTATACCGCTTGTGGAATAGAGGACTGCTACCGTTGAGGTGCGCAGCTGAGATATGCACAACGGTATACTCTACTCCCTCCTCCTACCTGACCCGAACTTTCAAGCAAACTGCAAGGACAGCAGCCAATCGCTGGACTGAGGGGTACATGTTGCGCCAACTCCTTGAGCCTGCGCAAGCACCCGACATCACCTCCTGTACCTGGGCCTGTGTTAAGAAAAACCTCTTAGCGCTAAAGTTTTGTTCGTAGGAGAAAATTCCAGGCAACGCTGCTGCTGCGCACAATATTAGAATATTAGTGGAGGCAGCTGGCCAATGCTAAAGAGCACTTACGAGCTTTGTGGATTCTGCCCATGTAGAAATCATGATTTGTCCACCTTAGAGCGCTGACATTGCCTTGTGAAATTATTTATTTTTTTTCTACTATGACACACTGGGTGCTAAGTAAGGGGTTTCCAAGCCCCGAAGAAGACATCGATGCATATGTGAGCAAGGTTCTAACAGCTGGAACAAAGCAACAAAAAATAAAGGGTTAACGAAGCGTCGACGCTTAAGAAAGCAAGATCGGCGCACATGTTGATGTAATTGAGTCGACGTTTAAATGATGAATATATATATATATATATATAGCCCTCCTTCTTCATGTTCATTATTCACTCATATCGTATTTCAAGCGCAATTGCATCGAGCTTGCGTTCTTTAGCGTCGACACTTGGTTGATCTGTTCTTCAGCGTTTGACACTCCCACATGTGCCCCTCATCTCGTTTCTGTATTTTCTTGCTGTTTCACCCTACCCCTAAGCGTATGGCTCATTGGTCCGGAGACTCTACGGCTTATTCAATACACACCCACGAATTCAGACTCGGTCGACGCACTCGCGCCGCAGTGCCTCTCCGCTATTCGTGCTTCTCAGACCCAGTTCTCCGCCTTCTCGTATTGTTAGGATCGGCCTGTAGGGGTACTGCTCTGCAAAGCTATTTCAGCCCGCTGCACGTGCTTCGATCAACCCGCGGTGCTGGCGCCATTCGGAGAACCAGCGAGGACGACAGCGCTAACCCACCATGCGCCTCGTTGGAGAATCGGCGACCGTAGCAGGGCGGGCCACGTTTAGCGCCCAACCTATTGCTGGTTGATTTGCCGGGTCGTCATGGTCTCTCTGCAGCAAGAAGAGCTTTCCCTAACAAAAGGGGGCTTTGTGGTACGGGGGCCCCAGGATTCGTCACAGTCTGCTGACACTCGTGGCGACTACAGGAGAAAGGCAGCTCTGGAATTTAGAGGCGCAAGACAATGGGCAACCGGCAGTCGCGCCGCGGGGGTCAGCTCGGGGAACCGACGCGCCTTTCAAGACTCAAGATAATGGACAACCGGCGGGTCAACTTCGATGACTGGTCGAACGGTTCTCTCACCTAGGGAACTAGGGACCAATGGGGTGTTTATAAGCAGCTGTTGTCGACTGCTAGAGTGTGCTCTGTGATGGCACTCGTGAGCTGTGTGCTCGTTTGCTGTATGCTTCGTCTTGCGGGCTCCATTTGGGAGTCACGCTATAGACTGTGTAAATGTATGTCATGTTCTAATGTAAATAACATGTAAATAAACCCTGTACGCCTAAGTCCCGACGAAGAGTCAAGGTGCGCCATACAACTACGACCTTCAACTCTGACAACTGGATGCCAGCAGTGGGATCGTCCTCCAAACCCTAACAACTAGTTACCAGCGGTGGGATTGACCTCCCAATCCCGACAGTATACATGGATGAGTGGATGGATGCTATGTACGTCCCCTTTGAAACGGGCCGGTGCGCTGCGCCACCAAGGTATTGTTCTTATTTCCTCTATTGTCCTACCTATATTTAAAGAAAAAGAAACACGAGGATTCCTAGCAGATTATTTTCTCAACCACTGCTGGGAACTTTGTTTTTGTACGCCGCCTTTGTTTGTGGTCTCCCTACTTTTCTGCCACCAAACCTCCGATCGCCTCTTATAATCTCCATTTGCGGACACGTTTATTTTCTTCCCTGCCATTCCTGAATCCCAGGGCTTCAAGCACTTCAGTGGAGCCTAAACCGAGAGCTGGGTAGATATCTTCACCATCTAACAAAACATTTTCAATCGTTTCCCTTGATTTACCGTAGCAAGAACATGCTGCTTCTTCCTTAGTCTACCTCGCTTTTAACCTTATGAAGCATCCTGATCTCGTTTGGAAAGCTTCCCTTTGAGTTATCATAAATAGTTTTTTTTTTCCTGATTTTGTTGCGTCTTCTTAAGTAGTTACTCATAGCACGTTTCTTTTCCATTGCCGTCACCCATCATATTGTCTCAGCCTCTCTGACTTCCCGTTTACGTTCTTTGTTTCCATGTTGCTTACTATACCGGACGCATACTTGCTGGTAAGCGTCCTAGTTCTTTTCCTCCAGTTTGAGTCAGTGGGTTTCCTGTACAAATAGCTAAACAATCTCGCAACCCATTCACTTTCTTTCATATTCCTCAGTTATTATTCAAAATCAGTCTTACTCTGAGCAGCTCTCACTTCAAAATTTGTCCAGCCCACATCCCACTGACCGTTGGTTGCCATCGAGTCCGTGTTATATCCCTGACTTCAATCAAACAACCGAATTTGCAAATGTGAGCACTGAAGCCATTATACCGTTTAACATACCCCAGAACATCTCGTACCCATGGTATCTCCACAGCGTTTTGTTTCGAACTAGGGCCCTTCGCGCCATCTAGCGGGGGACGCGGCAGTAATGTTAGATGGCACTTGGGTTGGTATGGCAGGTTGACGTCGACACAAGCACTTATATACCACTTCGTTTACGAGTTATTTGTACTCCTTTTTGATTGCGTCTGTAGCCGCTGATTATTGCCGCACGTTCTCAACATCGAGATGTATAATTTCCTAAAAATTTTATGTTCTTCTTGCTTTCACATTTTCATGTCATGTATAAGTCATGCACCCCACCGCTTTTTTTTTCTTGAAGTGCTTAGAAGATAGGCAGCTTCTAGATAAGCCACTCGCGTCTAAAGTCAACTAAAAAGGCTTCGTCTTCAAAAGTGTCTTTTTTTTTACTTTACGAAGAATGCACAACTTACTTACACTTTCATGATGAGTATTTTGAGAAAATATAGTGATCCACAACTCTCCGAGCATCTTTATTTTTTATCGGCTTAGAACTTGCCTGTCGCCCATCGCATAGAAAGGTATTTTGGCCCACGCAGTGAACCCAGTGATCACGTTTCCTTCCTGTGTAATGAAGCAATAAATCACGACGTGATTCTAATAATATACAGTTGGCTCTTGAAAGTTTCATATTCAAGTTGGAATATTTGAATAAGGCAACACGTAGGTTTTACATAAAACGTGAGTAACACAATTACATATGATAAATTGTGCCATTTGAACGCCCTGAAACTACACAGTGTAATGGATTATGTGGGACGCTGTAGTGAAGGGCTATGGAAAAATTGCGTTTACCACTGCAATTTCGCAAAACAACGATGCTTCATAATTTGTGCAAGGGTTCCAAAGGAAAGAAATAACACAGTGGTGGCACATTTTCAAAATTCGAACGTACATGTCAATGATGACGACGAGTCGCAAACACGGCACGTATCCAAAATGGAGAATGTGACATTAATCAGGCGTTTGAGGAAACATGACGTTGACACCTCAAAAGCATTCACGACATTACTGCCAACAATGATATCGCAACATTAATGCCACAATTTTTAAATGTATTAACTATAGATGTGTCAAAGTGTAAAAAAATGTATGTGCGCGAATTATGCAAAGCCCGTCACGTAGTATAGGGCATATATATATTGTCACGTAGTGGTGACAGTGAATGAAGCAGAAAAACTGTGAATGACGAAACTAGCGTTTTATTGGGCTGACCTGTGCCCACAAAAGCAAGTTACACTAAAAGCACAACGATAGCGCGTAACTCAGTCGTCGGTCGTCGAAAATCGGATCTGCGGTCAAGCAGTCCGCTTTTATACATCAGTTATCGAAGGTTCCAGAATAATTGCTGGTGCTCTCGTGTCTTCCAGAAAGTTCTGCCCAATTGGCGTCGCGCATATAAGTACTCAGAATACACAAGGTCCAGTGACAACAGACATAAGATTCGAGAAAAATCAGATACATGGAGGCTCGACCTGCGCCGAGTAGTAACGCTTAGTATCGTAGACAGCACGTGTAGCAGATGTCATAGGTCTGTCATTAGTCTGGTGTGTCGCAAACACCATCGATACACACCCTAAGCAGTGTACCCCCGCACGATCTCTGGTTGTGCCACCGCTCAAGCCATAATTTGAGGATCATATCTGCAAACATGATGCTCAGTAGGGATGAAAATATGGTCCTCCAGTTCAATGGACGTGCCTATAAGAGAGGGAAAAAGGCTTGTTATGGCAAGCTTACCCACATTTCAATAATATCAAGAAGGTTCACTGCGGCCTGCATCTAAGCTTACTAAAAGGCATGAACTTATTTTCATTTATGAGGTTCGCCATGGAGTTCACTTTTTGACAGACTCGACTACTGCTGCAGTTTGCAATCTAGCATTTTAGATTCTTGAAGGCATGTAAAATTTGCAGTTAGACCGCAGTTATTAGTTTATTAGACCAACTCTTTGTTTTGTGTACGACAGACAACTGGTAGCACGGAATTAAAGCAACGTTTTATTTTGATACTTTATTTATCTACTAAAATATTAAAGCGATAGACACATTCTGATCTGTCATGCAGTATCAAGATGCACACATTACGCTTGTAATCCCAGAGGAAGGGTGGTTCATATGACATAACTTTGAAACGCCAACTCACATTAGCAAACGCACAGGCATGTCCAATACAATAGGCGTATGCAAAGCGCCCCTGCAATTGTAATTCCACACAGCAGCAGTTTTATTCGATGCCGATGCATAACCCGCTGCTTGACCATTCACCTAGTTCGTAGACATAAGCACCCTTTCTGATTCGCACCATGCTCGAAAACCGCAACAGGAGACATAAAATCAGGCATATAATCACACCATTTGAATACACGAGCAAAAACAGTTCAGTCTTAGGGCTAAACACCATGAGAGCGATTTAGTGCGCGACGGCGACGAGTGACGGCTTTCAGAGACAAAACGGACCGTGGCTTGAACAGATCGCTCGGTTCTGGAAATCTAGAAATCGTTGCTCGTCTCCCAGAAGTTCTATGAGCGACTAGCCAATAGCGAGTAGCCGGAACTGGATGTACATTGCTCAAATACTACCGATCGTCGCGCGGAACGAGCAAACGATTGAAATTTTATGCGTGCAAGGATAAGAACCTACTGCAACACCTTCGGAAATATATAATACTACCTTTTACAGCAAAATAAATCAATTTAAATTACTAAAGCAGACGTCACGCTAGTTTCGAGGCGTGTTTACAGCCCTCCTACCGGCAACAGCGGGGAGGCGTCAGTCAAAATCGTCGCTCGCACGGAATACGACTTGTAGGCGACGAGTGAACGTGACAGCCATCTATATCACATCGCTTGTAGCTGTCGCTCGCAAGATCGCTTATATGGGGTTTACACTTTATTCAGCATAAAACATGATTTCCTCATACGTTTTCAGTAAGTTCAAGATAACTGGCCCAATTGACCTCTTGCAGCATGCAGCCGAATGCCTGCGGCAAAGTTTCTCACTAACACTGGCGCGGCACGTAACTTAAGTGCTCGCAAATTACCCATCGGCGAGATACCTTCAAGCCACGGCTTATTTATAACGAAAGCATGCCACAGGCACAATGACGCCTTCTGTTATGTGCCTCCTTATTTCAACAGCGTTGATGGGCCGACGACGCCTCGTGTGAGGACTGTGGCGGCGAGGAGACTTTTCAACACCTTCTTTGTGACTGTCCTCGATATAATTTACAGAGACAATCACTCGCAACCGCGATAGCGCGCTTTGACCAAAGACCTCTCACAGAGGAACTTATTTTAAAATACCGCCATCATAAGCCTTCGCAGCAGAGGGCGACGAGTGCACTGTTGCGGTTTTTGAGGGCGACAGAATTGGACAGGCGGCTCTAGCCTGAACAGATGTTGACAGTGCTTCAAGTGTCACTGTGCTGTGCGATGACAGTATTCGGTGACAGTGACCGATTGTGATTGTGTGTCTATGCTCCTTCCTTTCCTTTTCTCTACTTTGTTACCACTTTACCTCCCCCTCCCCTCTCTCCCCAGCGTAGGGTAGCCAACCGGATCTTTTTCTCTGGTTAACCTCCCTGCCTTTCCCCTTTCCTCTCTCTCTCTCTCTTTACGCAGTAGACTGCCAAACTGAATAAATTCAAACAGCCAAAACGCACGCTAAGCACGCACCGCATAGGCTGGGAATCATGGGCTGGTGAACAAACCATATTAAGTGTCCTCCGGCCTCACGTCTTATTGAAGATACTATGGTTCTGGCAGAGTTTGCGATTTTCAAAGCTCTTACGGATTGCGGCAAGCGATAAAATCACATGCAGTTATTGCGACGACTGGCTTTTTCGATTGACATCGAGAGACACAGCGCGCTTGCCTAGTCCGCTGTCAATCGCATATACTAAGCGCCGCGACGACTTCCTGGCGATATCATGTCATATACGCAGAATGTGC